>NW_026944431.1:0-646436 GCF_033439665.1 Chaetomium strumarium
TGACCGGCGAACCCTTTCAGAAGCAGGACTGCCTGTGGTTTCGTCACAATATGGCAAGCAGATCGAGGGTATAATATAGGTAAACATAACCTATATTACTAAGAAGGACTTCTTTCCTATATTCTATGCTGCTTTCTAGGCCGCCCTAACCCCCGAAAACATTCAAGGGGGTTTTAAAGGTGCTAGACTCATTCCTCTTAATCCTAAGAAGGTAATATCCCAGCTCGACATCTGTCTAAAGACGCCAACGCCCTCGAACTTGCAGCCCGGCAGTGCTTATACCTAGGTTTCCAAGATCTTAAATAACCTAACCGAAGCCTCTATATAGTCCACCCTTATCAAGAATCGAATTGCCTAGCATCAAAATAGCTCTCCGACTGAGATTTTAAGAGCGGTTAATATCTTTGCGAAAGGGACGTCCAAGGTTATATATCAATTGGCATTATTAAGAGCAGAGAACCAAAAGTCTCCGAGCAGCAAATAAGGCACTAAGCAAGCGTCAGAAGACTAAAAGACAATTGCTCTAGCAAGTAGGATCGCTTTCTATATAGGATGTATAGGATCTAGAGGGTTAGAGAGAGGTTAAGGTGCAGATAAAGGAGGAAACACGGGCGGGTAGTGGTCGGAGGCCAAGGGTCGAGATGCGCGTGTGGCGCTATAGCACCTGCGGCGAACCTGGCCACAATGCACGTACCTGTCAGGTAATTGTGGAAACGTCTGATGAAGACGATTCTAAGTAGTTCCTTTGGTTTTAAGTTGTTTTGGTGGAATTAATGTAAATTTAGTTGAGAGGGTGTATTTTCGTGTGACATTCGCTTGTCTGTGACATTCGCTTATCAACCACGTTAACCAAAGCTATTATTATTCTAGACAGGAGTAGAGAATAGACAAATATCACGGGAGCTGTCGTCAACAGGCCAGGCGCAAGGCTCTGATAGGAAACTGACTGTATTGCAAGAATACTGAACTTGCAGGAGGAAAGGAATCCTCGAAGACTGCAAGGTGCGAAGAAGTCTAAATACAGGATGTAGGGCATGTGCCCAGATGTGGAAGGTGGGGCACCAACCAGCTTGACCAATCATGCATGCATGCACCGGAAGCCGGGCACATGACTAAGCAATGGCCTATGCCATGGTACGGTGGGTTCCACCGTCACAACAAACTAAAACCTTCTCCTCCGAGCAGAGACAGCCACAAACGTATCCTCCTCAACCGGGCCTGGTACTATGGGCTCAAACTGCGCCGAGGGCTCTGTTGTCTGGCTGCTCTCCCGCTCCTCTAGGTGCGAGATAGCCTCCGCCGACCTTTTGCTGCTTGCAAAGCCCGTGGGGTTCAGCTCGACGCCGGTCATAATGAACCGCGCAGAGCCACCAACGGGAGTGCGACAGGAGATCACAGCGGTCAAGTCGACGTATAGGTTTGCCTTCTCCTTTGTGACGCCTGGCTCGCCCTCCTTCACGTTGCCGACCTTCCAGGGCCCGAATGTCATGTACGTTGGATTGCTCGCGCCGATGTAGTACCACGGCGACGACCGGAAGCTGTCGCTGACGTCGGGCCCGCTGGGCTTTCCCGTCAGCCAGCGCACCTGGCAGTCGGCGTTGCTTGTGACGGCGCCGCCATTGACCTGGTTGACGTAGCCCATGTTGAACTTGAGCTCGTAGTCGAAGCCCGGGCACATCTTGGCTTTCGGCTGGGTCAGCATGACGTTGAATCCGCCGTCTCGGATGTTGGTCATGGTGACCGAGATGGCGCTGACGGGGGGCTCGCCGGCCTTCCAGGTGTACGAGCTAGCGCCAAAGTTCACGTCGGAGCCCAGTGTGGTGCCCGAGAAGGTGCCGGCGGTCCAGTTGACAAACCACGGGGCGATGATGTCGAAGTCGCCGTTGGTGACGGCCTGGTCCGGGGCGCACTCGTCGGGGCTGGGCTTGTAGCACTGGCCGCCGATGCAGTACTTGGGATCGCAGACGTTGCCGCAAGCGCCGCAGTTGTTGGGATTATTGCGCAAGTCCAGACACGTGGTTCCGCACTGGTCCTGCGGGCATCCGCACGCGCCCTTCTTGCAGGCCGAGTTGGCGCCGCACTGGCCGCCGCAGGCACCGCAGTTGAGCATGTCGCTGCCGTGGAGGTCGGCGCAGTAGAAATTGTCCGATAGCTCGCCGGCGCTGTCGAGGTAGACGCACGTGTCGGGCGGGTTGGAGCAGAAGCAGCGGCACATGGCGGACTGGGCCTTGTTGTAGAGCCCCTGGCCCGTGGCGGACGACGCGAGCCCGACGAAGACAGTGGCCTGCGCCGCACACGCGCCGGCCTTGACCACGTCCCACCAGCTCTCGAAGTTGTCGGCGCACGTAAGGTACATGGCGTACGAGAAGATGGCGGTACAACCGGCGAAGCTGAAGCCCTCGCACTGGTCGAAGCAGAGACTCTGGACCTCGCAGGCCGTGTCGAAGTCGAACGGGCTGAGGCCCCACCACTCGTTTAGGTCCTCGCAGAAATTGCCCTCGCCCATCTTGTAGTCTTGCTTCGTCTTGGACACCAGCCCGGCCGGCGTGTTGGGGCACTGCGGCTCGTGGAAGTCGGTGTTGACTCGTGCCCGCAGCGCGCCCCGCGCCTTGAGCTTCTCGACAAGCTCGGCGGCACGCTTGCGGTCCGGAACCTGGATCTTGGGCACGCTGACGGGGAGCGTCTTCATGTTGTTCCTGGGCGTCGCCGCGGGGACGATGGAGCACGACTCGCCCTCGGTGCTCCACGTGTACTTGGTGCCGCCCTGGCTGATGAGGATGGTGCCCCGGCAGTCGAAGGCGAAGATGGAGGTGACGTGGTCGCCGCTAAACGAGGGTCCCGTGGACGCACCCACGAGAATGACCTCTCCGGCGGTGGTCATGGCGACGTATTGCCCGGTCTCGGCATACACCATGTCGTACACATCCGACACGCCGGCGACCTCTTTGAGATAGAAGCCGGGGACGGTGAATGTCAGCGGGTTGAGGATCGGGTCGTCAGGGGCGGGCGCCTCGGTGGGTTGCAGCAACGGCCCAATCGACCCGGTCCTGGTCACCATGGGGACGAAGTCTTCGTTCAGCAGCGTGAAAGGGTGGTCCTCTCCGGCCGAAAGCAGGCACGGCATGTCGGACGGCAGCGTCAAGCCGATCCCCGTGGTCACAGGCGGACGGCCGATGTCGACCATGGTGGGCAGTTGGTACTCAGTGTACGTGTACGTCTCGATGAACTCGTTGTCATCTGTCGGCTTCGATTGCGGGGCCGTCGGCGTGTAGGGCGGGCTGTCGCTCGAGACAACGGACGGAGGCGTGTACTCGGGGAACGAGGCCACCGGTCCGGCGCTGCTGGGCACCGAGTCGATGGGAGCGCTGCCGCCGGCTGGGGCGGCCAGGACGACCTTGGGTCCCTGGCGAGATGTGAGTTCAGAAATTCGAGAATCGGAGCAGGGTACTACTACTACTAGTAGTAAGTAGTCATGCAACACCCACCTCCACAACGGGTTCGGGACAGTCGGCATCGAAGAAAATGGTGGCGCCCGAGTTGGCGTCCTCGAAATCGAGGTACAGGAGGCTGTCATACAGGCTGCAGGTGCCTCCGGTCTTGATCTCGATCGAAAAGCTTTTGCAGAGGGGATCGGCGACACAGAGGCTGCGGCATGCCGCGAAGGTGTTGTCGGCCATCTTGGTGGACGAGCGCAGCGCAGGGCCGTTCCGCGAGCCCGTGGCTTGGCAGATCTGTCTGGGCTCGGCCGGAAGGGTGGGAGTGGGCGTGGTCTCGCTGGAGGGGGTGGTCTCGGTGCTCGTCTCGGTAGCGGTCTCGCTCACAGAGCTTTCGGTGGGAGCGGAATCCGTCGGACTGGTAGGAATCTCCACCTCCACAACGCTGCTCGTCGACGTGGCTGTCTCGGAAGTAGCAGTTTCCGAGACGGTGACCGTCTCGGACACGGTGCTGGACTCGACGGTGGAGCTGCTCTCCAGGCTGACGGCGCTGCTCGAGGTGGTCATCGACGACCTGGGCTTGCACTTGCTGGCCGAGCCAACGCTGACCGATGCGGTCAGCGCCAGGACGTGATAGAACCGCATGTTGGATGACCGGATACGACGTGTGTCATCGATATTTTCCTTTTGCATACCTCAGCAGGAAAGATGTGCCTTTTTATCCCCATTTCCCCTTCCTCCTTCCCCCGGCATACCTCGTCTCCTTTCTCTTCTTCGATAACTTCACCTCCGACCGTGCCATGGTCACCCATGCCGGCAACAAGCACCCCCGATCCTGAAAAGAGTCTCCGGTCCCGAGAATCTGGTTCAGCTGGCTGCTAGGAGCAGGTGGAGCGAATGAAAGACTCCATCGTGAATTTGCTGTTAATGCCAATAGTCAAAACGGTAGCAGCAAAGTTCCTGAAGCTAGGCTTTATGCGGCGCTGCGAACTGGTCCCTGAGACCCACAATGAGAACCTATTGGACTCGTGGAGCGCTGAGCGAGAAAAGTCCGGAACCGGGCCGAGCGTTCTAGGCCGTTCACTCCACACAGAAACACGTGGGAGCCCCATTGCGGACTCCCACAGTCTCCGACTAGTAGGTGCGATAGTGTGCTCCTGACTCGGGCCTACTGCCAACAACACAAAACGTGATCCTGTCTGCAGCAATTGGTCAGACCGATTGCGGTCCCCCTTATTACAGACGAACCTTTTCCGACACTGCGGAGATAGCGCTAGTGTGCAAATCTTTCCTGGGCTCCGGTCGAGAATGAGATCTTGATTCGTCGCTTTACTATGTCTGCTCCCGTTATGGCGATAACCTCGCGATTAACAGAGCAGGCCTTCCCCTACCTAAGCTATACTCTCTCGCTTCGCCGTGGTGGACATGTCAGCTGCGTATCCCGGACTGCTCCCCATGATTTTGGACTCGTGGGGAGGGTCTCGTCCCAGACAGGGCTTCCAACTCCTCGGTCTGGTCCAAGTCACCACCTGCTCGGAGGGAAACAGTTGATTCTCACGGCTACAGATCAGTCAGCCACACGGCCGGGACCGAACTGCGCTGACGGGTCCGGGCCCTACGGCCACGAAGCAAGCACGAGGATCCTTGCGTCCATCCGAGGGAGAGTTCTCGTCTGCTTCTCACATACCCGCTGAGACCATTCTCGCCTGTGATGCAGTCCATCGACAAGATGGATGTCGTGCAGGCCGACCAGTTAGGCGGTTGCGCTGGGATGCTTATATGGATCTTGTTGGTCTTCTTTAAAAAACGATAAGGTGAGCTCTCTGCGAGCTGATGGCTATTGTCTCAGCATTTGCGAAGATAAGTATAATGGCCGCTGGATTGAGTGAGAGGATGACATCACGAACCGGAAGGATGTTAGGAGGGTACCAAAAGTCAGCTTGGGAAGCAGGGGAAGCTGAGCGTATAACGGTTCATTGTAAGGTATGGTAACAGGACTGTACCGATCGTGGCGGGGGCGAGGAGCCAAAACAGCTGAGCGAGGATGACGAGAAGAAAGGCGGCAAAGCGGTCCGACCTTCCGGATGGTGTCTCTGATTACGTTACGAGGCAGAGAAAGCAGCGTAATAGTGATCAAGAGGGTGAAGAAGGCGATGTGCAAAGCGAAGCCAGGGAACTGGCTTATATGTGGGAGGGTCTGGAAGCTATACTGAATATAAAGACTACAAAGGTCTTGATAGTTCCACAGATTACGAGCACGCAGACGCTTGTTGGCACGCTAGGCATTGAGTTACGTGTGACGCTCGCAACCTTAAGCCTGCTCAGCTGCTAAGGCCTAAGGATGCGCCGCTGCCAGCACTTTGTTCCCTACCAACGGCGGTTTGAGGTCTCTTACCCGGTCCTTTCTTTCACCTTGTCAAAGCTGGAGCAGCAATCTTGTTCTTCATCAAGACGGTGCGGGTTAGCACTGTTCCATTTATCTATGACGAAGTGATGATGAGCATATTTCGCAGGTACTATGTGAGCAAGCACAGACCTCGCCACCTACCCGTGCGTTTGCACTTTGCAATGCAGACTCTGACTTTCCCACACGGCTTGGACCGAGTTAGGGACTATTGACAAGCTTTTAATCAAGGATGGAAAGTCGGTTTTCTCTCCCTAATCTATGTCTCAAACAACCAACCCCATCCGATCCTACTGACCATAACGTGAGCATAGTAGACTCGTAGAATCGCAAGTCATGATGGACCATCTAGATCTTGTCGACAAGCAAACGCTGCGAGTCATCATCCAGCTGCAGTTTGAGGAGGTGCAGACGATTCGCGACAGAGCGCTGGCTCTACAATTGAGCGGCCAGCCACGGTAAGACCTCCAAACAATTTTCCGCTGGTCATGCTTCATTGCCGAAGCCCAAACACTTTTTGGTTGGGATGTGATAGTTCCGATGCTCACCGATGCACAAGTGGTCCACAGGATTCGTCAGCCCCTTCTTCGCCTAGCCAGGCCGAGTCGTCGTCGTAGGCACAGAGCAGACGCCGGCCGATGCGGACCGCGCAATGTACCGCATGTACCGAGTGGTGTTCCCCGGACGACCTTGCCATCGCCTCCTGCGGACACGAGTACTGCCGCGACTGCCTGCGCGCCCTCTTCCGGGCCTCTCTGGCTGACGAGACGCTGTTCCCCCCGAAGTGCTGCAAGCAGCTGTTCGATCTCGAGAGTTGCCATGCTCTCCTCACGAGCGACCTTGTCACGCAGTACGGAGAGAAAGAGGTCGAATTTCGCACGCCTGCGGTCCAGCGGACCTACTGCCACGCATGCTCTGCGTTTGTGCCGCGGCAGCGTGTCGAGGCTGATGTCGCGTACTGCGGTCGGCCCGGCTGCCATGCGCAGACATGCACCTTCTGCAAGGCCGCTTCACATGAGGGTTCACACTGTCCGCAAGATCCGGCCAGGCAGGAGCTGGAGCGGCTGGCCGCAGCGGAGGGATGGCAGCACTGCTATGGATGCAATCGAATCGTCGAGTTGGACACCGGCTGCTATCATATAAGTAAGTGGGACTTTTTTCTTTCTTTTTCTTTTTTCTCTTTTCTTTTGTTCCTCTCCTCCCCTTCCTTTCCCCAGTCATGGGACTGGGAATTTCAGTTGAGATATGCTAACGCCGGTTTCTTCTTTGCCTCCCACCACTTAGCCTGCCGTTGTGGCGCAGACTTCTGCTACCTCTGCGGCGAGGCTTGGATTGAGTGCACATGCCCTCAGCGGGACGAGGCGCGGCTGTTCCGTCGCGCCGAGGCAAATGTAGACCGCAACGTCGGCGCTGCTCCCATGGGCCATCGAGAGTGGGCGGCGGCCCTGGTCGAGTGGCAACGCTTAGGGTTAGCCCGCCTGTGGGGGAACCACGAGTGCGACCACACGGCTTGGATTCGCCGGTGGGGTGCACACACAGGTATGACCAGCTGCTGGCGGGGCATTCTACGTCGCCGAGACTGGACCCAAGACTACAGTACTATATTGCATTACTATCGGGTCATGAGGGGCATTGGGTGTGTTGGCTTCCTGGTCTAGTTCGCCTGGTCCTTTTCTATCGTCTGATTTCTATTAGTAGACAGTTCTGCCGGCCGCCTGTATATTGGTTCCATGTTTTAAAGTTCGCTGCTGTTTAATGTACTTGGCTATTCCATGGCTCACTGCTATGGCTACAGCTCTACAAATCGGAGTTCTCTCTCTAAAGTTCCTCCATTCTGCCGTCATGCCATAAGGAAGCCGCACGCAAAAAGAGGCCGCGGATCAATTGGAGCTTCAGTTCACCCACCCGTCGTAAACTTGATCCTTCGAGGGACGAGCAGGGAGGATACTACGGCTATACATGTCCTGATTTACCCTGTGTATGGTTTCCCCATTACTAGTGAAGGACATCGTGAGGGACATGGGCGAGGATAGCACTCATAAGAGTACTGGTAGGTATGATGCTGGTGTAGGATGCAAGGATGGTTGAGCGCGCGTATTAGAACTTGTCATCTGTCTACTGTCTATCGCCCTTTTTTTCAAGTTGTGCAATGCCCTGTATTTTCCCAAGACTTCTAAGCCTCAAGCCCCGCTCGAGGTTGTACAATACCGGCGCCTAACGCCAACCCGTGGCCGGCCAGCTTCTAGCGACATCCAGCACCGTTTATCTTCTCCTGTTCTCACGCCATCTTACAGCTTGAACATGATGTAGGAGCGATCCATTGTCGGGCGTGACGATCCAGACGTCATTTAGTGACGCGCATACACCTCCCAACTCTTGAAGGCGCCAACGTTGAACTTGATCCTGCTACCCGCGTCGAAGTTGGCGGACGAGACACTGCCTTTGCCATTCGGCTCCGAGTAGCACTGGACAAGGGTCTTGTAGGGGCAGGGAGATGTGAAGGCAACCTCATTCGGGTTGCCGCGAATATTCTCGAGCGAGCCAAACGAGTACTGGAAGGCAACGCAGCGGCCACTTTCGTAGGCGTTCACGCGCCAACTGGCGGCGTTTGGAACACTTGTGTTAACATTGCACTATTCATATCACAGGTCCCGGAATATTCTCCGCTCGGAGCCACTTACGGAGGAGGAGCAGCGGCAGGCATCTTGATATGGATGGAAACGGGGTGTAGGGTTGGAACTGGTGATACGACTGCGACGGCCGAAAAACGAAGTGGATGCTTGGCTGAGTAGCGGGAGTTGATTAATGTGACGATCCAAGAGTGGGGGTGGACGATGAGAGAGGGTTCAGCTCTCTATATAAGTCCGTACACCCACCAATGGATCAGGCCACCAATGGATCAATTTTCCCCATCTGCCCCCCCTTTTCTGTGTCTACAGGAGTGTCAAAGATCGACCATTCCAGGCACATATCTTCAAATACATATCCATCCACCTCTTCTGAGGGTTCCAGCTGCCTTGCAAGTGTCTTTTTGATCTGCATTATCTGTTCAATTTGCGCAAATCGGGTGTTGGGGTCCATCCTAACTTTCTTCCTTTTCCTAGGCATCAATCTATCTACCTCGGCTTCTAATGCTTGAATCCTCTGTTGCTGACTAGCAAGCTGAATAGCTGTTTGATCAAGGCTTTTGCCAACCTTTGTAAAGAGTGTTCTGGCTACTGGGTCTGTTGCCTTAAGCCTCTTTAGACGGTAGTTAGATGCAACTAGTTTGTGGACCTCCTGACTACGGCTTGGAGTCTTGACCGCCCGGCTGTTCGGCTTGCTGTTCGGCTGGCTGTTTGGCTGGCTGTTTGGCTGTTTGTCTAGCTGGTTAGCCTCCTGGTTGCTTGGCTGGGCTGGCAACAGTAGACGGCTCATCAAAGGCTTGCTCAAGTTGACAGGCCACAACCCTGATGACTTCCAGCCACTACGGACATTCCTTTCCGTAATAGCACCTGCCCTGGCCTTCGAATAACAACGAAGAAAGAGTCTCTTGCCAACGGGGGCACTGTCAGTCATCAGAGCCAAGTCGCTGATGCCACGGCGGTACGCAGCCTTCAGGGGAGAGAAGACAGAGAGGTCGAGAGGCTGGAGGAGGTGGGAGGCGTATGGTGGTAAGAAAAGGAGGTGGATATTGTTGGAATAACATGTCCACATGAAGTCGTCGGTCTCGTGGCTCCCGTGGCCATCAACAACAAGGAGCTTTGTCTTTGTTGTTGGTGTTGATGGGCAGAAGATCTTCGTTAACCACTCGAGGGCAATATCGTTAGACGTCCAGCCGTTTTGGCTCGTCGAGAACCGCCAGTTGCGTAACGGATCAAGGTCTTCGTCGTCGTCTGGGAACCATTGATGTTGGATGTCTTTCCCTTTGAAGATAACTAACGGGGGAAGAGCTGCCCCTGCTGCTGAGATACACTCAACGATCGTTGTCTACACCCGAGATTCAGGGTGTTTCGACAGTGCTTCCTTCGTCGCCGATGAACCAACGCATAAGCCGTTGATCCCCATGCCCTCCATTATCCCTGTTTCGTGCATGTTCCAACAGTCTTGCGGGAGGATGGTCTTAATGACCGGGATCGCGAGGAGTCGGAACCAAGCCCTGATAACATCAATAGAAGCTCCAGTCAACCGCTTGATATCCATACGCCTATCTTTCTTTGTCTTCAAGACCGGGTATCTCTTGATGAACTTCTGGAGCCAGTGCTTCCCGACAGTCTGGTCAGATCCAGAGGCACGAAGGATACGGTTGGCGAAGACCTGGATTTGTCGATGTTTTACTGGGAGCCCCAGCGCTTCCTGAGCTAACACCCAGTCGGCTAAGTGTTTTTCTTGATCAGGGCTAAGCTTCTGCATCACCTGGGCCTCGTACTGGCCCTTTGGTTGGGTGTTGAGGACGAGCCGGTTGCGGAGGGTAGAAAAGGGGACCCCCCACATCTGGCTAGCCTTACGGATAGATTGGCCAGCCCGGACGGCCTGTATCGCCAGTTGAATGATTTCTTCGGAAACCATGGTGACTGACGAACTGAACGAGGGTAACAGTGCTCAATTTGAGCTTGTTTTGGTAGAACTGTGGTGGTTGGGAACAGATGGGTGCCGAATCAGGGGGTGGTAAAAAATTGATCCATTGGTGGCCTGATCCATTGGTGGCCTGATCCATTGGTGGGTGCACGGACTTATACTGCAGGAAGTTCAGTTCGCCAAGGCCCGGGTTGCATCATTATTCTTCATGTGTGCTTCAAAGCTGTGCCAACATGACCGAGTACCATCCGTCAGCAGGCCATCCTTTGTTGCAGCCTATTGCGAAAACTGAAATGGCAACCGGATCAGGCCTGGGTCCCTGACGATTCCTCTAATCCACTGAAGCGAAGCAAAGGTGCTATGCTTAGTGAATACATGGGGGAAGTGAATGCGATGGGCGGAGGGGTCACTGACGGCTGATGCTTAAACTCGTTTCAAGAGTCCCAAGCCCGTATGTCAGAGCCGGGATGCAGTCCTCGACTGAAGGCGTTGAAGAAATAAGATCAAGACCGAGGTCGGTACCGCTCGGAGGTGAACCCGCAGCTCGGTGGATAATAAGCCGACTACTTGGAAGTGGAGCTCGGAGGAAGGCTTGGGATTGCCCATCATCTTGTCATGGCCAACGGAAGAATACCTTAATGACTAGTAATAAAGGTAACGTCCTACGACCAAGCGGTTGTTGTCAGCCAGAGTAACGAACTTTAGTCGTAAACCCCAGATTACAAAATGGCGCTAGTACCGTAGTTACCGTACGCTTTGGAAACTAGGTACCTCCACTTGCAGGGATGGCAGCCAATAGACAAGGGGCTCGCAGATCGTCTCGGCAGCTTTGCCGGTACACTAAGGCGGAGGACTCCACCAACAAACGCGCCGTGCTGGTGCCTGGGGATATATACGGCAACCTGGTGGTATATACCTCCCATGTACATACTGTACTGGTGGTTCTTGAAAGTTGTCTTATTAACGCGGGATTTGTAACAGGGGACTCGACCCAACCACCCATCACAAGTTCGCAACACTGCCTAGGTAATTACCAGGTTTAGGGTTACGACGTCGGAAAAGGGGACATGTCGAAACTTGAATGATCGAAGAACTTGAGTTCATTAATAGCCTTATTCTGGTAGACAATCTAGCCGTTGTGATGTTAAGATCGAAGATTGAGGGCTAATCTTGGGGCAATATTCTACTTGCTATATAAATATACGAATCGGATGAAAAGACGTGGTCTCGATCTGGTGCTAAGATCCGGCAGATCCTATATGTCGGACGGGCAATCGGTTCGGTGGGTTTCCAAATTCCCTTCCTTCCTAGCCAGAGGATCTCAACTCCCGAGCAAGGATCTGTGGTTTTTCTATCTCCCGCGGGTCGCTGCGCCACCTGACATGAACCGATTCTATCGGGCAACTGCTCAATGGGGCGCGACAAGGTTGACCGCCCAAGTCGAGCGGATTAAGCACCCCAAAAGCGGCCAACCACCACGTTCTCATTGTCGTTTTTTATTCTCCGACAGATCCCGTTGACGCCATCAACATTTTGGCCAGGGTTACCCATAACCCTGCATGGCATGTCCAAACCAACGAACAATGTTCGGAATCGGCTCAGACATCTTTTTCCGCCGCAAGTTCGCATGGCCCGGTTCAAAGCGTTTTGGAATCCACTTACTCCGGAGCTTTCTCATTGCTGGCTCCCGCCGTATCGGTAGCAGAGGACGGGTCTCGATCGGGGTCAGTGAGTCCGAGTCATTATAACTCAACGTGATTCTCAGCGTCCTGGCGGCGGCGGCGGGCTGCCTCTTGTTACTAGTGACATACTTAGTGCCAAAGGAGAGAGA
Source organism: Chaetomium strumarium (assembly GCF_033439665.1). Taxonomy (NCBI): domain Eukaryota; kingdom Fungi; phylum Ascomycota; class Sordariomycetes; order Sordariales; family Chaetomiaceae; genus Chaetomium; species Chaetomium strumarium. The sequence goes on from NW_026944431.1 coordinate 12,227, forward strand.
GGGCTGCCATGCCAACCTTTTCCATCCATCATACTAGTACCTCCTACCGCGACGCGATGTCATGTTGGTGCGGAGGGCTTAACCTGTTGTTCTGAAGTGCGAGAAAAGGGCAGAATGGAGTCTGGCTTTGACAAGACTTCCAGGTTTATTAAACTCTGCAACTCTATATTCTAAGGTACCTTACTTACTTTGTAAGGATTGCCGATGCAAAGAGGAGGGCATCGCTAAACCATCACCTATCCATCATCCTCGCCGAAACCCGCGCTCCATCAGTCAAACACGTCGGACGCATAGCGCTCGTTTCTCACGTGGTCAAACCACTGCGCAACCTCGGCATTGGTCGCGGCCTCCCCGAGTAGGATCCTCCCGACGACCTTCTTCACCCCGTCGCCCACGGCCCGCGAGCCGCACACATACAAGCGGGCGCCGGCGTCCCACAGCCGCTTGACGTCGTCCCTGTCGAGCCACAGCCGGTCCTGCACGTGCTTGCAGCCCTTGGCCTCGTCCTCCACATTGTTGTTGTTGTTGTTGTTGTTGTTGTTGTTGTTGTTGTCCGAGTCCTTTTCCGCAGCACGACGACGGCTATAGGCGCGGCGCACGTCGACCAGGCCGTCGCGCTGCCAGGCGTCGAATTCCTCGCGGTAGAGGTCATCCAGCTGCGGGCCGCGGCAGCCGAAGAAGAGCAGTGCCGGAGCGAGCTTGCTGTTCAAGTTTTCGCCATCGCCTTTGGTACTATCATCAGTATCATTATTCTCGGCCATGGTGGCGCGTTCCTGCACAAAGCCGCGGAAAGGGGCCAGCCCGGCGCCGGCGGCGACCATGATGATTGGGACATGGGCCTCGCTCTTGCCGGGCAGGCGGAAGCCGGTGTGGGTGGCGCGCACGGAGAGGTGCAACTTGTCGCCCGGCTGGAGCGAGGCGAGGTAGGACGTGGCGACGCCGACGTGGCGGAGGGACGGGTTGGCCAGCGAGGCGGAGTCGAGCAGGCTGTAGGTCAGGGTCGCGCGGCTGGGGCCGTGGGACGGGAAATTGGGGGAGGACGAGATGGAGTACTGCCGCGGGCGCATCGAGGGCAGCAGCGAGAGGAAGGTGCCGAAGGAGAGCGACACGGTGGGGAAACGCTCGAGTAGGTCGAGCAGGGAGGTGCGTTTGAGGCTGATCTCGGCTGCGTACGCGTCGCCGGCGAGGGCTTGGAGCTGCTGCTTGGTGGCCTCGTCGTGGGCGGCGTCGGCCAGTCGGAGGATTCCCTGTGGAGGAGAGGATATCAGTGTAAGTGAGTGTGTGTCTACTAGCTACTACTAGGGATCGGCCGAGGATGAACAAAACAGACAACAGACATACCCTCTTTGTGGCCGGCTGTGACAGCTCGACGTAGCACCCGAGCACGTCGTACACGGGAACCGGGGTCCCCGTGGGCAGCGCGGTCCAGCGGTCGGAGCCGATGGTGACGTGCGAGTCCCACGAGAGCTGGAAGCGCCGCATCACCCGGTTGACGCTCTCCTTGGGGTTGATGGGCAGCACGGCGATATAGTCGCCGACCTTGTAGCTCATGCCGTCCGGCAGCTGCACCTCGATGTGCTTCTTGGGCGGGACGCCGGGCGACGTGAGGGTCCTCTCGGCGACGACGGTGGCCTCGCGCACGTCCTGGCGGAGAGTCGAGGAGCGCGGCGTGGAGAAGCGGACCTCGAGGCTGGAGTCCCGGTCGCCCTGGTCGTCCCCGTTGGCGGCAGCAGCACCGGCCGCCGATCCGTACTTGGCTCCGATGGCTGGCCAGAACACGTCGTCCTCCCACTGCTCGAAATCGGTAAACATGTCGCCCTCGGCCACGTCCGTCAGGCCCGTCGCGCAAAGGCGCGTGCCTCCCCGCGCTTCCATCGCCTCGTCGACGAGCTTCGGGATCCGGTGGAAGGTGTGGCTCCAGTCGTGGTGTCCGCAGCCGAAGACGGCGTACGAGACGTTCTGCAGCTCCTCGGCCTTGCACCGCTGCAGCCAGTCCCAGAATGACACGGCGTTGTCGGGCGGCTGGCCCTCGTACGACGCCGTGATGACGACCACGGGCCGGTCCGTGGGCAGCTTCTCGGTGGCCGCGTCCATCGGCTCGATCACGGTGGCGGCGAAGCCGTGCGACGCGGCGTCGGTGGCCAGCCGGTGGGCCAGGCTCTCGCACGTGCCCGTGTTGGACCCGTAGAAAACGCTCAGCGGCTTCAGGTCGGCTCGCGCTCGCGCCTTTGCCGTCCCGGGAGACGGCTGGCGCGATGACGGCTTGGAATGTAGCGTCAGCGGCTGCAGCGTCGAGGCGAAGCCCCCGTTCAGGCGATGCTCCAGCTCCGTGGCCGTCTGGCCGTGCCGGAGCGAGGCCCGCATGTAGAAGTCCTTGGGCTTGGTCGTGAGCGTCTGCTTGATCTGCAGCTCGTAGCCCGGGTCGTGCATGGCAAAGTCAAAGTTCTGCAGCAGCATGGCCATGACGAGCACCGCCTCCTGCCACGCGAAGGGGCGCCCGATGCACGCCCGCATGCCGCTGCCAAACGGCTTCCAGCAGTCCGGGTACTCCCTCATCAGCCGCTCGAAGTTCTCGTCCAGCATGCGCTCCGGCACGAACGCCCGGGCTGTCTCGCCGTACACGACCGGGTCCAGGTGCGACTGGGCGAAGAGCAGCAGGCAGGTCTGGTCCTTGGGGATCATGTATTTGCCTCCGATGACCTCGTCCTCCCGGGCCTGCTTCCCGATGAGCGGGATCGTGGGACACAGCCGCAGTGTCTCGCGGAGGACGGCTTCGATGTACGGCAGCTTCTTGAGGTGCTGCGGCCGGATGGGGCCCTGCCCGACCACGCTGTCCACCTCGTCCTGCGCTCTGCGGTAGGCGTCCGGGTGCTTCAGCAGCTGGTAGAAGGCGAAGCTCAGCAGGCCCGACGTGGTCTCGTGGCCGGCGATGAGGAAGGTGATCAGGTTGTCGATGATGGAGCCATCGCTCAGTTTCTGGCCCGTCTTGGGGTCCGCGCCGTCCAGCATGGCCGACAGCAGGTCCTTGCGGCGGGACGGGTGCTTCCGGCGCGCGTCGAGCACGCCCTGGGCCGTCTGGCGCATCAGCTCGATGTCCTCCCAGTACTTGCGGTCGGCCTGGCGGTAAAGGAGCGCGGCGAGGCTCGGCCGCAGCGACCGCGAGCCCGACTCGGTCAGGAAGCTGCCCATGGCCGCGATGAACGGGTGCAGCTCGTCGTGGTAGTACGAGTTGAAGCGGAAGTCCATCGTGCACAGCGCCAGCGTGTCCAGCGTCAGCCGCGTGAAGTCGTCCGTGACCATGATGGCCGCGTCCGGCCCGTGCCGCGCCCACTTGAGCGCCAGCTGCGACGCGATCTCGTGCATCTCGTCGAACATGCCCTGGATCGACGCCGGGCCAAACGCCGGCATCAGGATCCGGTGCGCGATGCCCCAGTTCGGCTCGTCCTCGCGTGCCGTGAACAGCCCGTCGTGGACTCCATTCCGGACCTGGTTCAGCGCGCCCTTCACCGGCTTCCGGAATCGCTTCTCGTCGCAGATCTCGTGCACCAGCCTCTGCGAGCTCTGCTTCCTGTTAGTAGGTAGTTACCCCTCGTCGCAAGGGGGAGTGAAGGAAGTGGTAGTAGTAAGGGACAACTCACAACTACGACAAATTCGCCCGCAGGAAGGTTCACGCGAAAGATCTCTCCTGGTTGACAACTTGACGTTAGCTCTGCCCTTCCATCTTCTTGTCTCGATATCCGAGTGAACTTACCATACTCGTCGGCCCAGCCTTGCCACGTCCGCAGCGGCGTCTCCAGGTCCACCTCCAGCGCATTTCCCACCAGGGGGTAGCCCGGCGGTCCAGGTATTGGCGTTGTGTCAGATGTGTCTGTCATCTTGGGTCTCCGTGATGGCTTTTGTTGACAAGGTCAATCCCGACGACACCTTCGTCCTGAGTTCTAGAAGCCCTAGCTCGTGTCCCTTGCAGCAGGGCCGCGCCTTTAATATACGTCTAGTATGGTTCTCCACCCGTGCTCCGGCGACGCCGTTACATGTTCCACATCGTTGACACTAGGGCGAGCCGAGCCGAGGCACCGCGAACCGGGTTACGGGAACCGGAACGGCCGTCAACTTCGCGCCGGGAACTTCGCGCGCCGGAATTCGGAATTCACAACTTTTGCCGTGTCCTGATTGGCAGGGGGGTGCAGCCGGTGGAGCCTTTTTACGAACTCTTTTCTGTTTCACCACGCCACTGCCGGCCCCCCTTGTTGTCACGGTTTCGGGCTGCAACGGTAAAGCGTGGCATCACTGAGTTGAGTCTTGACGGAGAGGGCCGACTCGGTCGAGGGATGTAAACCTACACTCAGCATCCGCCCACCTGATCATCACCGTGAAATCTCGGCGTTTTCTGTAGGAAAGCCAGTTTAGATCAGCCACGGAACAGTACGGCGCCTCTAGATCCGAGCTCCGACAACAGGAATCAGCACTATTCAATGGACGATAACCCGTGCGCTCATATTCCCTTTTTAAGTTATTAAGCGACCGGCGCCTTCAACTTAGGTTCACAAGGAGGGCCCCGCCCTGCCTACCGACCGGCGACCTTTATTCCGGCGAATCTGTTTCACAGATAGTTATCTAGAGGAGCATTGCCAGTACAAAGTAGAAGACATATTCGAGACCGAGACCCGGGATAAGTTCCGCCCGGTCGGCGATAATATGTACTGCCAGGGGTGAACTGTCACCTCGGAGGTAGCTTCCGAGTAGCCAACCATGTCAAGGGGGCGAGGGGGGTAACTACCTAGACCACATGGTACTCCTTCAGGTACATCCGCGTGAGGAAGGTGTAGTAGTACTAGTCGGCTACGGCGGCCATGGTCGCCTCGCGTGAGTAGGTGATATCGTCAAGGTCCGCCATGCTGTCAGGTTTCCGTGGACTATGGCGCGGTGTAATGCTCAGGAGAGAAGACACTCGTGGGTCGCCGCGGGAAGCAAACCCAGGCCGTGTCTTAACGACTTCTACCAAGCACTCCAAGTTACCAACAGCAAGTGTCCCCACTATGTGCTCGGTATCAGATGCACGCAATGTTACCTTGCTATTAGGGCTGTGGCGCTGCTGTCCTGAGTGCCGGGCGGCTCAACGATCCCGCTGCATGCCAAGGGGCCGATCCGCGGGGCCTCCCGGCCCCTGCCCTGCCGGGTCGGAAGGGAGGGTACAGTACCTCAGCCACACGGCAATCCCAAATGTCCAAGTACTAGTAATTCCTTTCCTTCTCTATCCATCTTCCCACATAGTCCATCCTGCCCTTATAATTTATTCCTTGGTTGAACCCTCCGCGGCTTGGCGTTCCACAGTTTCATCGCTGTCTCCCGCAGACTTGTCGCCGATGGGGTGATCGCGGAGGTCTTTGGCTGGCATATGAAGTTTATGATCTTTCTACTCGCCATCACTAGTCGATCCTTCCTTGCCCTTTTCCCCGGGGGCAGCTCTTCTTCCTGTTTTGTCGTCTTGGCGTCGCTGGGCGTCAATGTTTCGCCGGCCTTATATGTGTCCGACGCCGAAGAAATGAGGGCCAGTTGGGTGCGTTTCGAGGCGGAGGTGGTGTGAACTCCCGACTAGGCTTTGGATTGGAAGGAGAAGGGGGATCTTCGGACGGATTTCTCTATTTTTGTCATCATTCCTGGTTTCGTGCTTCTCGGATGTCATGAATTGGTGTTGAGGGAGGTTTGGGTTTGGAAAAGTAGCCCTGAGTTTGGTAGGCACAGCTCTCTCGACATTAAGGCGATCCTCAGACCGAAATTTGAGCCCAGTAATAGCGCAAATTCCTCCTCGAAATGCCCAGAAGCTAGATTCGGTTGATTCACATCTACCTATTCGGTAACTTCCATATTTGGTAGTTATAACTTCAAGTGCCAGTATTCGTCATACATCAAGTTGTAATGCGTACTGGTTCCAATGTCAACACAGGGACGTGGAAAAGGGAACCTGAATTCTGCCTATGCAAACTGTAAGGAACAGATTTACGACGTCTGTGCGGGGACGTGGAAGGAATTCTCCCCTGTCTCATTCGCTGCAGCCCGCCGGGCATACCTGCTGGAGAGCGCAGCGCTGTACGGAGTAGGATGTGGTAGGAATGCCCTGCCACGGCACTGCCGAGTTAATTCAAGACCACTTTAGGATGATCACGCAGTGCTGCGGAATGCAGTCGTAATACACACCGCAATCTCAATTCATCCCATTTCCGACCGACTGTAGGATTGTTAAGGCGGTCAGAGTCCTAAATCGAGTCTAGCATACCAACGCTGATTCGCCTGTGGGACTCGACTTGCCTAGAGGATCTGGCAAATGTGCTGGTGTGACGACGCCGGACAGAATCGAATGCTATAAGACTCGATTGGAGGCCGACTTTTTATTTTCTTCTTTTGCTCCGAGCACAACTCTCTTTTCTGCTTTTCCCATCACCGGCGCCATGGTCATATCCTACAGAGACCTTTTCCTCCTCGGCCTGTCCGTGCTAGTCGCAAATGGTGCAACCACTGCACGCGAGCCCGAATGGGAGCAGCATCACGTCAGGTCGGTCCTTGACCCTGGCGTCTCGCTCTCCTTCAAGCAGGCGAGTATCCCCAAATGCTGCAGTTGCTGCTGTGCAACGTGTGGAAGGCTAACCCTCCTCAAAGACGCGCATTTGCGAAAACACGCCGGGCGTCAAGGCATACAGCGGATACGTGAACCTTCCAGGCAGCACCACCGAAGGTCGGCTGTACGACATCCATATATTCTTCTGGTTTTTTGAGGCCCGGAAAGACCCGTACAAGGTTCCCCTGTCTCTCTGGCTTTAGGGCGGCCCCGATGCCCCCTCGATCCCGTCTGCCATAGGCAAGAATGGCCCCTGTTTGGTTACGCACGACTCTAAGAACACGGTCTGGAACCCATGGTCGTAGAACAACGAGGTTAACATGCTCTATATCGACCAGCCCGTCTAGACCGGCTTTTCCTATGACAGGCTAATCAATGGCACCATCGATGAGACGCTCCTGCCGTACGAAGTAACGCCGCTGCCTCTATCGTCCCCGGTTCCCGAGCTTAACCCGACCTTTCTCCTTGGCACTTTTGCCTTATAGGATCCCTTGTCCACAGCAAACACTACAGCTATAGCCGCTCTTGCCGTATGCCACTTTATGCAGATCTAGATGCAGGGGTGGGTGATTTATACTCAGCTGTCAGTGAAAATCACGCTGACCCGTCACTTGCAGGTTCCCAAAGTACAAGCCGAGGGACAATAAGTTCAGCATCTGGACCGAGTCATATGGCGGGTACTACGGCCCAGCCTTCGCCGACTTCTTTACCGTACAAACCCAGAAGATTGCCGATAGCCGCATTACTAGCGGTGCCGTCCCCCTCCAGGTCGATACTATGGGCATTATCAACGGCTGCGTCGACATCTTTACCCAGATGCCTTCGTATCCGCGCATGGTATATAACAACACATATGGAGTGCGGGTGACCAATGAGACAGAGTACGACACTGCCCCGGCCATGTTCCCCGCATGCCGTGAGAGCGTCGAGAGCTGCCGGGCTCACGCAGCCGAGCGGGACCCCACCGGATTGGGCAACGTCGAGGAGGTCAACAAGGCCTGCAACGAAGCATACCTCCTCTGCTTTGCTACGATGTGGGGTGGGGTGCAAGATAGGGGGGTACGTTTTACTGTGACTGTCTTTTCTCGAGTCACGCTCTTGTTGATGGCTGACCACCCTCTTGTTCGTGACCACAGAGAGACATCTTCGACATCACGGCCACGTACCCGTCGGCCTTCCCGCCCAAGTATGCCGGGGGTTATCTCAACTCGAGGGAAGCCCAGCAGGAGGTCAAGGTCGGTCTGGTGTACCGAGATCGTGACTGTCAGTGCAACTGTAAGTCGCGCGTCGAGGTTCTGCTTAAGGAATCTTGACTGATTTCTCGATCCGGAACAGGGTATGGAGGCGAACAAGTCAGCCTGGCTATCCAGTCCAAGACTCGTCAGGGTTTCCACGCCGCCGGCTATGCCGACATCCAGACGAACAAGACATACACCGGTGGCCTCGTTCGACAGTACGGTAACCTCTCCTTCTCCCGCGTCTTCGGAGCCGGACATGAAAGTAAGTTCAGCACTGCTCCACCTTACCGGATGCAGCTCTTTTGGCTGATCCTCTGTCTAGCCCCATGGTACCAGCCCGAGACGGCATACCAGATCTTTCGAAGAGTCATGTTCAACAAGGATGTCGCAACTGGAGGAATCTCGACTGCTAAGTGTCGAGGAAAGGTCTACTCCACCACTGGTCCGGGCGATGTCTCCGGCATCCTGAACGAACTGCCGTCCCACCCTGAGCCGGAATGCTACTTGTGGGACATCTTCCAGACTTGTACCCCTTTGCAGACGGAGATGTTGCGGAATGGCACGGCGGTTTTGAAGGACTTCATCATGATCGGGTACACATTGCCGAACGGGGCGGTTCATTATTACTAAACGGACTCGGAAAAGGCGAGGGGGTTTAGAGGATGGAACGATGGCCCGGAGATGATATCAGAAAAGTTGAGGGCCTGGTCCAAAGTGTCTTGCTTCGGTACACCGGTGTGTGGTCGACATACACTAGAGCTCGGTTGACGGGTCCGTATTAACCTCGGTATCTCCACCGTCGACGCTAGCACCCCGCACGCTGACCCGGCTACAGGGTAATAAGGTACTACTAGTAGTGTATCTTTGGATGTGGAACACCAAAACGGGCGCTCCCGTCCCCTGAGCACTGTCCCGCCGTCTCAACGAGACATCTGTTTCAGCATTAATTCATCAAACATCTCGTCAGTCCTCACTCTCGACAAGCATTCCAGTTCACACGTCCTCCTGCGGTCCTGACATCGACTCCCAAGCGCTAGCTGCCACCCAAGGGGCCAAGATGGTTGTTTGTCACCTCCACATCGTTTCCTTGAAGCCAGGCGTCTCAGTCGCCAGTTTCCTCCACAATCTCCGGCAGAACGGAGCCAAGCCTGTGTTCCAAGCCCGTGTCCTGCGATGGATGATTCTGCCAAGGAAAATGTCAACCGGCCATCTGCTCGGACGCAACATCCATTGGGACGTGCTGCTCGGGCTGGAGGGTGACGGTTCCATTCCAGCATCGTCACAAGCCGACATCGCCGCCATCTGGACCGCGTCATCCGGAGTGAGCGCCCGTGCTCTGTCCGGCTACGGCGAGCTCAACGCGACGCTGCTGAACCCACTCCGCGGCTCCGTCCAGCCTGCCGAGCTGCCCGACCATTCTAGTAGTACGAGCGATTCCTCCGAGAACCTGGAGCTTTCCCCGGAATGGGTGCAGTGGATCGAGGCGCTACCGTGGTCGGTGCGGGAGCATCCCGTGTCGATGCTGAACCTTCTCGCTTTTCATCCGTGCAAGAAGGACCAGTACAAACAGTACGGTGCTGAATTCTCAAAGCGTGCGGGGTCACGCCACGGAGGCCATGTCAAGCTTGTCGGGCGGGTGCTGGGCAGCCAAGCGGGGGCCGATGGCTGGGAAGAAATCGCCTATGTGCACTACCCGAGTGTCAGGCATTTTGCTGCCATGGCGGGCAGCGAGGATTACCAGGCGGTCAATAAGCAGTACAGGCTTGGTGCGTTGAAGGATACGTTCATCCTGTGCTGCCAGGAGATCAACAGTGATGGGGAACTGGCCGGCGCTGCGGAGCCGGGAAAGAGCAAGCTGCAAGGGTCAGCGGTCAACATACGAAAGACAAATAAGATCATTGTACATACACTCATACACTGAAGTAGCAGCCCCGTAAACACCTTTTACTGTAAGGCCTTTGCTGGGGTCTCGACGGCCGCCACTAACCATACAGCGCCCGCTCCCTTGGTTTTGGTAAGATGGGACCGAAGCTCAGGAGGAAGAGCCCCTATGCTGAGAGTCCTAAGGAAGCGAAGTGAGGAGGGATCTTGGAGAGGCCCGAGTTAGAATCACAGAATTGATACCCCTTTGAAGTAGTGGCTGTTCGGTCGTTGCATGGAGTGACCAACTTCCCATCCCACGATGCCCGGCCCACAGAGGTGACGCGAGCTGCCATTTAACGACCCTGATGCGTCCCGAAAGGAAAGGCTCCAAGGGTCCTCTACCACTCCAGACCATAAGTTACATTCCGAAAGTCCATCCGAGTACGACGCGGTACACATCGGTGTACATCACAGCCAACGTACCCAGCAGGCCACGGCCCTCCACTCGCTCCTCGTTCTGTCGAGCAGCGTCTTGACTGTCGCAGTATTATTTGTATACTAACGCGACGGGAGCCGGCTTCTGGGCAAGCTCAACGGGATCATCCATTGTCCATGGGTGATCGAGGTCTAACGCATAAGATCAATTAGCATGGTTTTGAGAGGTACATAGTATAGGGACCCAAACTGAAGGACAACGTAGGACATACTATAGCTGATGCATAGCTCAATCAAGACAAGGAGACCGAAGATATCCCTTCCCCCGACTTCATGCGGCTTGGCCCCCGTCTCGTACAATTTAGTACACAACCCAAGAGCCCTGGCTGCGTACTCAGCATCGGCCTCCTCTTGGGAGAGGCCCAGGCCTCCTTCGGCTACCAATTTGGTCAGAACGTCGTAGAGTTGCTTGCGGTACTGTCGGTGCTCGTCGGACACGTCTTGCGTGCCCACAAGATAGACGTATTTGGTCTTTTGTCGGCTCATTTTTATCACCTCCCAATTTGTCGCTTGAAAATGTCAAGGAACGTTGTGGTTGTGGTTATGTTTGAGTCGGTATTTTGGGGTTTGCGACTTGCGTGATTCAAGAAGGCGTTTTAGTTACCAGCGAAAGGAAAATGAAGGCGGGGCAGCTGATTGCGAGAAGGATCTCTCAGCTTGGGGTCATGGAATTTGGAAAAGGAAAGTGAAAAACGCGAATCTGCGGAGGACCGCCGAAGCCTAAAAACACAACAAACGACGTGCCGGCAATGGCGTCTCTACTCAGCGTCGGACAGGGCCTCAGAGGCCGCCTGTCGACCTATTCAATCGTAAAGGAGCTCCACAAAGCAGCTGACCAAGGCGCGGTGTTCCTTGCAATGTGGGTGCTGTCCGGGCTGGAGTTCGAGTGCTGAAGAGACTACTAATTAGAAAGCTCCAGGAACCAGACCAGCGAGAAATGCATCGTCAGAAGCATCCGGGGCCACTGGCTTCTACAGAATGAAGCCGAAGTTCTCAAACGCTATCAGGACAAAACCCCGTTTCTTCGACCGCTCCTAGACCAGATTGTCGAGCCCTCAGACCCGCCTTCAATTGTCCTCAAGCACTTGGATACCGACCTCCTGACTGAGTCCAACCGAAAGAGGTTATCATGCCCCGAGATCAAGCAGGTCGCCAAATGTGTCCTTCAGGCTCTTCAGGAATCGCACAGGGACGGAGTGGTGCATACCGGTGCGTGTGTCCTCTGGTGAATGGTGATACCACCATTCCGGGTCATTGACCGCCAAGCAGAGTTCATGAACCTGACATTGGGATATAGATATCAAGCTAGACAACGTCTTTGTCAATTATGGGATAAGATAAGCGATTCAGCGAGATACAACTGGGCGACTGTGGCGGCGTGGTGTCCCAGGACTCCGAATTTGCGAAGGGCCACCTCATCGACGCAGGCTTTACTCGCAGTCCAGAGGCCGCGTTCCAAATACCTTGGGGGACAGCCACGGATATCTGGTCCTTTGGCAACGCGGTACGGCGGCATCCTGTCTGATTCGTGATCCAAGATCCTTCTAACATGTGTATCCAGATCCTCAGTCTCCTCTATGGCGGCAACGTAAGCATGCTCCGTAACTCGATGGCCACAGGACGTCTTGGAGATGGGTGCCAAAACTGACGTTGGTGACAGTACCACCTCTTCAACCCCGCCATCGACAAGGTCCGTCCTGAAGACGACTTGTACGAGCTGACTGTGCTCAAGCGCATGTACAAGTTCTTCGGTCCATTTCCGGAATCGTACAAGGACTTCAATGACGAAGAGACCATGATATTCGTGGACCACCTCAATAGCCAGGCCTCCCCCCCCCCCCCCCGAGAAGCCGTTTCATCTTGTGGCCAAGAGGGAAATTCCGCCGGCAGACAAGAGCTTCATCCTCAAGATCATGAAGCTGGACCCCCGCGATAGGCCCACGGCGCAGCAGCTTCTTCAGGATGAGTGGTTACCGAGGAGTCGGAAGATACCAGAGACATGCTTCCTGGGGAAAAGGTAGAAGCCTCCTGAGTACCTAAGCTGGGGCTCCTGGCTGTCAAGGACAATCCTAATGGCAGTGAGAATCTGAGTCAGGACAAGTCGTTTGCTACGAAGTGCGCTACCTCAGTGGGCGGAATGGACTGGTTGGCTGATTCTCTCTTGCTTGCCCGTGCATCGAGTCCTCGTATTATGCATGCCCCTGGGTAACCGAACTGTTGCCTGTACTGTGTCCTCTCTCCCCAGTGCCAACTGCGGCCAACGCTTGCCCTGCGTGTATGTATCTTCTATCCCTTATCCGGAAGCCCTTGCTCTTGTCTGGTTCGTCTTTGAACTCTTATTCGAATCCATCACCACTGGCGTACCTTAGGCAGATTTGCCTGCCTCGGTCTTTCGTAGTAGTAGTAGTCGTATTCATCTCGATCTTTAAGCCTTATGCTACTCTGTATATTGCTTGCGTCTGACTCTTGTTTCCCGTCCCTCGCTTCCGCCTCTTGCACACTTGTGTCTCTCAAACTTCCCCGGTATGTGACCGCCTGGGCGTTGTTGTGTCATCACTCTGTTGCCTGTATGTGTGCCTTGAACCTTCTCTTTAGACCTTGTTTCCTGTTTCTCTTCTCTGTATTCCAATGTTTATATCCCGTCTCTTGTTCATTGTGTCCTTGCCTGATCCTTGTTGGGTATCCTGAAACCTTCCCCTGACAGCGGGGCAAGTCGAGCCCTATGAGATGGCATTGGGTCAGTATGTGTCTTGAACCAGAAAATAAGTTAGAAAAGCAGTTTGACATTGTGGGTTGGGTAGAGGCTGTTGTGGTATGCCTCGCGATTTAGTATTGGGAAATTTCCGGGTCTGATGTGTTGTGTGGATAGATGTAGCTGAACTTTATCCCTTGTTCCCTTCCAGAACCGACTTCCTTGATCTTCAAGTTATTAGCGGCTACTGGCACTTGAATTGAAATTCCACTGAGAAATCCCGCGGAGGAGCCACAACCTGCCTTAGTCACCCAACAAACACAGAGGTTCAAAGCCGGACAGCAACCTCACCATGGTGACTGAGATCCCCGGCGTGCCCGACCACGTTCTCGCACAGTGGAAACGTCAACTCAGCCGGGTCCCGCTCCCGATAGAGGAGTCGGTGACCATTTACGCAAATCCAGTGCAACCGCTCGGCGGTTTGGATGACGGCTCTGGTCCTGAGGGAGCTGCACCGTCGGCTCTAAGAAATCGGCGACGGCGTAGAGGGGCATCTCGTCTGGGTCGGGGTCGGAGATAAGCAGGTTAAGGTCGTCCAGGACTTCATGCAGAGCGACAAGCAGCCTGGGACCAGGATCCTGACCTTCAAAGAAATGATGGAGGCAGAGAATGTCGATACACCTAACTTTCTGACCAACGCCGTTGTGGTCATAGACAATGACTTCGGCCGGATCAACCACTGTCATCTCGGCCTCTTCACAGCACTGCAGCGGTTCTGGTGTCAACGGCGCGATAGGGGTGAAGGTCTCCATGCCGCAGTAGTCGCCGTCTCCTCCAACGAAGAGCAGCTGTGGTTTGACACAGCCATCAACCTCCTGTGGAAAAGGGAAATCTGCTACATCACGCTCGAGTCGGCGCCTGGCTACACTCTGCAGATGTATCGCAGGGATGCAGACACGCCTCTCTACCGCTGCATTGTTGACGCGGCCCTGCAGTCGATGCTCGAGGCTCACCTTGCTCAAACAGCGCGGCAGCGCATCGCAGGAGCCCGTCGTGGTCGTCTGTCTGTACCCGTTTATGCAGATGGACAAGCTGCAGCCTCATTGGAAGGCCGCCTGCGAGCGTCATCGGCTCGATGATCCGTCGTTTCGCTGTGATGCTCTGTGGATCTGGCGGTACAATATTCACGAATTGCCGGCCGTCTTGACTGAAGAGACACTCAGGGGTCCCCGCCATGCCGTTCTCTTTGTCGATGAGGCCCTGCGCTTCCTCCTTGCGATCCAGGGTCTCCGTCACTACGTGCTTCCCTACAAGTGGTTAGCAAGGCAGTTCGACACTAGCTTCCTGAAACCTACGTTGCAGGACTTTGGCTGCAGCGAGCTGTACGCCCACCTTGCGGCCGGGTTGGGCCAGATCGAGCAGCGGGACGACATTCGCGTCATTTACGGGACGGACCGCGACGCCCCGCCATGTGAGGACGAGGATGGCGTCGCCAGAATCCCGCACATCAATTACCAGCCTGTCTGGCCAGGTTAGAAGGAAGATCCGAATGCCACGATGCGTGATAGGATCAAACAATCGATCGACCAATTGCTGGGGACAGAAGCCACCGACGCGGCCACCCTTCGCCAAGTTCGCCCTGCTCCATCATACCACGATCCGATTCATTCGCCGGCGCAGGAGGTATCCACGTCCATCGCTCAACAGGGAAGTACATCTCACGATGCTCACAAAGACCAAGAGAAAGCGGACAGCCCTCGCACCGAGGTTGATAACGATGCCGCTCTGTCACCTGAACAGGGCGCAACACAAGCTCAGGCACCGGCCGGGCCGGTGGATCAAGAGGCGATGTGGGACTCAGAGGGCTTGGTTGCGGCGAAATGGGAGGGCTCATGGGCGGATCTTTGACTAAGTACACCATCTCTCACCCGGATGATGCGATGACGGAGGTTGGGCATTTTGTCAAGGGGCGTGACTGGCTGCGCATCGGATATAGAATTATGGATGATGCACGGACTACGGCACGAGCAAAAGGAGGAGGAGGGATGCTTGTTTGTATGGCCGGCTAGGACAACCCCAAGGAGCCTCGGGGTAATCAGAATCTGGAACATTGTATAACGTATCTTATCAGCGAGCGCCGCATATCAGCGAGCGCCGCACCTTTCTACACTACATGTCACCTCTGCACTTAACACCATTTTTTTCATCAACCCAATATGCCTCCTACTTCAAATGAAGCCAGGGTAATCTTGGCCATTGAGGCTATTCAGAAGAACCCGGAACTAAGTATACGCGCTGCAGCAAAGATCTACAACGTTGCCGACCGAACTATCCGCCATCGACTTGCCGGCCGTATTGCAAGACGCGATCTTCTAGCCACCTCGCGTAAGCTCACCGATCTAGAAGAGAGGGCAATAGTATAGTATGTGATTGACCTCTCTATACGCGCATTCCCACCTAGATTGAGTGGTGTAGAAGATATGGCCAACCATCTACTACGCGAACGCGACGCGCCGCCTGTTGGCAAGCTCTGGGCGCATCGGTTTGTCAAACGCCAGCCAGAGCTCCGAATACGTTATACGCGTAGATACGACTACTAAAGGGCGAAGTACGAGGATCCAAAAGTCATTGGCGAGTGGTTTGCCCTTGTACGGAACGTCAACGCCAAGTATAGTATTGTAGATGACGATATCTATAATTTCGACGAGACTGGGTTTATAATAGGTATTATCTTTGCGGGTATGGTGGTTACAACCTCGGATGGTCGTAGTAAGGCAAAGCTGGCCTAGCCTGGCAACCGTGAGTGGGCAATGGTAATCCAGGGAGTCAATGCCCTTGGCTGGGCCATCCCTCCGTTCATCATCTTGGCCGCGTAATACTACCTTGCCAACTGGTATACTGAGTGCAACCTCCCGGCCGATTGGCGTATTATAACCACCGACAATGGCTGGACTACCAATAAAGTAGGCCTAGATTAGATCAAGCACTTTGACTTCTATATAGTACCTCGTACAAAAGGCAAATACCGGTTGTTAATCCTCGACGGCCATAGAAGCCACTACTCGACCGAATTCGAGCTCTATTGCTAGCAGAATAATATCATCATACTCTGCATGCCTCCGTATTCGTCCTACCTCCTCTAGCCACTTGATGCTGGCTGCTTTGGGCCATTGAAGCAGGTATACGGTCGCCAGATCGAGGACTTAATACACATATATATCAACCACGTAAGCAAGCTCGAGTTCCTTTACGCCTTTCGCAAGGCCTTCTTTGCCTCCATCACCGAGAGGAATATCCAGGGCGGCTTTGCAGGGGCTGGCCTTATGCTGTACGATCCAGAGAGGGTGCTTTCCAAGCTGGATATAAAGCTTCGTACGCCAACACCCCCAACCTCCCAGCCTGGCGCTATGCAACCTTAGGTGTTCCAGACACCACACAACCCTCGGGAAGCCGAATCGCAGTCAACCCTCATCAAGACTCGCGTTGCCAACCATCAAAATAGCTCCCTGACTTCAATGTTGGCTGCTATGGACCAGCTTGCTAAAAGCACAACGGCTATGATGCACCAGGTGGCCTCCTTCAGGCAGAGAACGCTTCGCTCCGCAAGGCCAACGAGGCACTAAGCAAGCGCCGGAGAGCTAAAAGAACACGCGTGCAGCTTGGAGGATCACTTACTATATAGGAGGCACAAGAGGTGGTAAGTCAGGGGGCTATAGGTGGGGAGGCAATGCAAGAAACACAGCTAGATAGTGGTGGTGCCGGGGTGGGTCGTACGAAGGTTCGGTGCTGTGGTGTGTGCGGCAAGCCTGGCCATAATGCCCGCACTTGCCAGGAGGATGTAGGAGGATCTGATTTATCTGTTTCTGATGTAATTATAGTTGGTTGCTAGTGTTGTTGTATTGTAATTGAAGATGGTGTTCGTAGGGTAGTAGGGAGTGCGGCGCTCGGTGATATGCGGCGCTCGCTGATAAGATACGTTAGCCGAATCTTCCGGGTGAAGACGACAGCTGTTTGCCGTATATATGATGACTGGGACGTGCAAGACAAACATGAGAGGTAAAACGTGGCGAAACGTAGGTGACGTCCGATACGGCGGCGGCAGGTACGTGCTATAACCTTGCTGGCCAAGGGAGCTCCTATAACCCAACTGTTGCAAACCGAACCAACCGTTGACTATCCATTGGAAGCGAGAACGCTATATATACAGATGGGTTGACAGACTGAAGCGAAGTGCCCTCTGTTCTACAGGCGCAGTATATTCCATTATGACCGTTATTGTAATCAAGTCCAACCGCGCGCTCGGCATCAGCTGACCTATGGCCTAAATCTTACAACACCTCTACAAGGTTATCTTGCTTTCTTTTTTCGTTGTGTCCTGTCTTAATATGGCTTTGCTTTAGAAACGTGCCGTCTCCCGGTTAATTATATGGCGTCGATATTTATATTGTACAATAGGCAAATAAACTATTGGGCGCTATAATAGCTTCGGCCGCCCGATACGCTTAAATAGCAATCTAACCAAGCAGCGGCTGGCAGACGCTGGCTTCGTCGACATTAATAAGAAGGTCCTCCGATTACCCCTTAACGACGGAGCTATAGAGACACACAACAGAAACCTCGGCCGGTAGCTCCGCCTTAGCATTCGTCAAGCTTGCCAGCCACTCAGTTTAGCGCCCTTCGTTCGAGGGAATCGCCAGACCCTCGATAAGATCCACAATCTCCGAAAACATCAGGGTCGAGATATATAGCAATACTATACAAGCCTACTACACACTATAAGTTCCACTCTACAAGCTGCCGTTTGTCAAACGCAGTCTCCGTCTAGAGCAGAACATAGTTCACTAGTCCTAGGCATATCTTCACAGCCAGAAAGCCACGGTGATTACAGGCAAAGCTTCAGCTAACCCCCTCTAAGGGCCCGTCTCCCTAGTCTATGTCGGATAAACCATACTACCAAAATAACTAAACAATTTGAAAACTCAAAGTACATTTCGACTTAAGTACCGCATAGCACTATCTGGTACTGCTTGATATACCTCTACGACGCTGGCCCTTAGTCCGCTATCTTCCTACCTAGCTCTTGCGACAGCGCTATAACGTTCCAAGTTTGATTTCCCCGATCAAGGAGGTCACTTATTATCCTTCGAACCTTCCAGGGAAGTATCTGTATACAGAATGCAAGCATTAGAGCATAAAACCGTCCACACCTTTTCAGTTCATCATAGGTTGATACAGGAAGAGCTTGGCTAATATAGAGATCCCTTATATAGACAATCTATAAGTCTCTTAGCTCCATCGATAGAGATACTAGCCCCTTGAGAATTCGGAGACCAGCCCGGTAATAGGATATAGTCTAGCATTTGTATCTCGCCGCAAGTCTAACATCTGCCATAAATAAGCGGCCATTTCAAATGCTTGGTATAACTTACCCTGGCATAACGGAAAATTTCTTAACTGACATATTGGATCCGCTCTCTGAATATCCGTCAAAAGATTGATTCTCCCCACTAAGAAGCGTGGACTCGCTGCCATAATTCGAACAGGCGTACATTATAGGCATTGGAGAGTGGCGGTCTAATAGAATCTGAGTTAAAGTAACAAGTGTTACGCCAGCCAATGCTAATCTTATTCCCCGAAGCCAAACTGCCGCGGTTGCTACCATAGGCTTTGCCTAGTCGCGTCCCACAACACTTGCAGATATATCGCAAACAAAGGGGGGTCATTAAACGAGATCTCATTTCTTGTTTTCAAGACCCTTTTTCGGATTTCTCAATTCCACACGCACTCTTTGGTGCAGGCAGTGCCAGCAGTGCCCGCGACGTTGGTGTCCGTAGAGGAACCGCTGCCAGAGCCGGTGGCCGCAAGTGTATTGGCGGCTAGGCGAGTCGAAAGCGTTCCAGCATAAAATAGTAACATTAGCTGCAACTGCAAGGCCTCTATTTTCCGATGAACTCCAAGCCACTTGGTAGTATTACCGAAAGATATCGAATAATATGTCCAAATTATAGATAGAAGCTATCTGAGATACTGCCGACTAGGTAAAGGCTAAATGCGTAGGCGGTAAGACTGTTTCGGAGAGCGCGAAGTATAAGAATACGACAACGTGTTGGATTAAACTGGGCATTCGATTCTCCGATTCAGCGGTCTAAGGGTCGACAGAATAACAAGGCCCTCAGATAAGTGCGGAAGACGTCTTGTACTTAGATTTCTATACTTCAGTTGCACCGGTAGTGGCACGAGGGTATGCCCTAGCTCTCCTACCTCTTAAGGAACATGACATAAGCACCTAGGCAGCCCAACTTATTAGAGTGACAAGCGCCGATCAATAGAACGAGACGTTTGCTGGTCGCAGGATCAGTTCTTCATAGGAACTAAAGACCGAGAGGTTATAAAGATAAAAGCCTGATCAGTCTGCGTTTTGCTCTTGGGTAACGCTAGTTATATAGATGCTCGATATTATTACAAGGGTGTTGAACTTGTCATAGAGCATCTCGTCCCGGATATATCGGGGTTCTCAGTCAATCTTTCGCATAAGGTGCTTAGCATACAGTAGTTATAGGATTATTGACGGCCTTTTTAATTTGACCGCTTACTAGGTATTGATTCCTAAACTAAAAATGAATATTCTAGTTCCCAGCTTAAGGATATAGCTTTCCAAATACAACCTCCCGCAGTTCTATAGGGAGTGGCATTGCGCACCTTACTTCGGATAATGAGAGAATCTATATATAAAAGGCCGCTATTCCGCAGTGCCAAAGTGGGTGCCTTTGACCTATATCTCTCGCACTCGAAACTACTGTTGCGTATTCCGGATAGGCTTACAGATTTGAAACATAGAGCCATTGTTGTATCGAAGCTCGCGGTTGTCGAAAGGATAATGTCAACGGACTCTCTCCCACTATACCCAGATGCGCCGAGCTTCGAATGGGTCTACCTCAACCATCGCCGGGTAACCGAAGCCCAACCACCCCAGAATATCTCCAGCAGTCCCCAAAAGGAGACTCGCCCTCTAGCAGCCTCGCGTCAGCCCATAAGGTTCTACACGCAATACAAGTGCCCCATCTACGACACGCCTATCGCCGACCTAGACGGCGGCAATTTCATTGGTCATACTCCCTACCTCTATCGCGGACCTTGCCCTAAGTCAAGCTGTGTCCAGGCGTACTACGGCAGCAGACGGCGCTAGGCTAACCTGTACAAGGGTAAAGAGCCCTTATATTGTCAAGCGGCTGGATGCGAAAAGCGGATTGATATATGGTATTTCGTCAAAGCGACGATAACACCTTCAGGCGGTATCGTATAGATGAAAGCCGAAGCGGATCTTAAGCTGGCAAAGGCATGGGAGAAGGCAAATAAAACGAGGAAGAGGGAAGAAGAGAGGGAGAAGAAGGATAAGGAAAAGGAGAAGCAAGGTGGGGATAAGACTTTGACGGGGCAAGGTAACCTTTAACCATTTTAACATCCGGTTTAAGATCCGCTACTGGCCCTAATAAAAATACCGTATAGTTTATTTTTTAGACCTAAGCAGGTAAGCAAGGCTTGGCAACGGCGGCGAGACAAGTCTAACCTTTCTCTTAAACTCGATAAGAGACTCTATATCGGTCGGAAACCCATAGATAAGAGTCCACCTGTCCTATCGCGCGCCCTCTTCGATCTTTATATCCAAGATATTAACTACTAGGTCTATTGCGACGGGCAACCCTTCCTCTAAGCAATCCTTAAGATATTCGGCGTAGGGGAACGTAAGGTCCTCGGACCGTTCCCGAACAGCACTCTCCAAGGAGATATACTGAAGCCAAGCTTCATCGGCGGCGAAAGCCTGCTATATAAGGGTATTTGCAACGGAAGGGAAGCCCGGGGCAAAAATGACGGGAAGCCGACGGTTGCGTTTCGATAAATAAGCCTCCCTCTCGGTCTGTAATAAGCTTAACTACTCCCTTCCTTCCTAGGACTGGATCTTGACCGCCAGGCCCTAGAACTCGCTCAGATCCTTCGCTCCGTAGGTTCGTTGCTTATATTCGTGGGCTTATATCAAACACTCCAACTTGTCCATCTCCTTTACCTAGCGGCCCTCCGGCGTCCTTCCCTCCTTGTAGTCGAGCCAGGTATCTAAGATCTCTTCGGCGAGTTGGGGTTCATAGCGCTTTACCAAGCTCTCGATATATTTGAAACCAGAGCGCTCGAGCTTGTGCTTCCGTTCTAAGGCGCTTCTTAGTCTCTCGTTAAGGTAATAATATGCCGTATACGCACCTTTTGGAACATCCGCATATATTGGGATATCACCAACGACTAACTCCGCCAGATTGTGGCATAACGCTAGAAAGACGTACTTCGATCTATCCAGACCCTCTTAAAGGAAATTGTAAGTATATAGAAAGAATACAAGGACTGGGAAATCCGAACTGACTAGCGCGAAGAAGCCTATCAGCGCGAGTCGAAAGCTGTAGGAAGCCACGCTCTCTGGATTCTTGACCGTTCTCAGCCACCCTCCATCGTTACAACTGAAAAGGTAGAGGACCCGTGGACTGTGGAAAAGGCGCTGGCGACTATCGACAGACCCGCCGAGGGCTCGACATCCCCTGTGCCCTTCTTCCACCTGTTGGAGCGCCTTAAGACCACGAAGCGAGCGGGATGGATGCGCTTTAGAATCCAAAGGCATAGACGGCCCTTCTCCCTTACGGGACGTCATGCTAAGAGATGCTAATCCCTATGCCTCTGTCCAGGGGCGGATCAGTCGCGGATCATTCGTGGCGGATGGCCATGATGGCAGCATTGCCCGCCACGTCTCTTGCATGCCAGCTCGACATCGGAAAATGCATCAAGATGTATCTATTCCACGATATGGCCGAATCGCTGGTTGGCGACCTCACGCCCGCAGACGATGTCCCAAAGACAGAGAAACATCGAAGAGAGGCCGATACGATAAGTTATATCGAGGGGAAGATACTCCACAAAGTCAACGCTGGCGGCGCGGGACAGGAACTCGTGGACCTATGGCGCGAGTTCGAGGAGGGCAAGTCCTTGGAAAGCCGCTTTATACAAGATTTTGACAAGATCGAGATGCTCCTCCAAATGGTCGAGTATGAACGTCGCGCGAAAGGGCGCTTGGATCTGAGTGAGTTCACCTACGTAGAAACCAAGGTCTTGTTACCTGAGACCCAGGCCTGGGCGAAGAAGATCATCGGGGAACGGAAAGAGTTCTGGAAGACGCACGGTTCTACAGAGGCAGGTGCAAGCGAGATCCGGATGAGAAAGATGCAGGATGCGTATTACAGCAATTAGGATCCCCTTGAAGTAGCGTAGGATATGTCCATTGCACACTGTCATTATTACGGTATACCAGCCTCAAGTCTCCCTCAACAGAAGCCTTTCTCCTGCACATCCACCATCTCTGTGAATATCAACGAACTGATAGTAAGTCCTACGCTATCAGGGTTCCCATCTTCATACAACTGAGAGGCGTTTCGGCCAATCTAGCGTGCTTCCCCTGTTCGCTAGTGAGTGTATATCTCGGAAATCCCTAGGGGCTCTTACTCATCATGGACACACAAGATTGCAGTGTCTTCATAGAGGACACAAGCATTTCATCGTCACCTAGCAGCCTCTGCAAGCGTTGCTCGTCCTAGTTCTGGCATAGTAGCTGACGGCCCAGCGAACAATGAAAATACCGGAGCAACGAATTACAAGACGCAACTCCCTCGTCAATAAGCGTCGAAGGTCGAGACAGGTATATCCAGAAGCCAGCCTTGACGTTATTAGCAGCTTCCACATAACGGCAGCGTAGGGCGGGGGTAACTACACGGAATCTTTGTATCGCGCCCAATATATATTCCGTCCAGCATCAAGCTCTCGGATATAGAGGAGGAGGAACACCGCCAGGGTTCCGACAATCCACAGACGTCGGTCCCTAGGAAGACGACTAAGAGTTTAGGTGATCCTTCGATCAAGTTCGATCATCCTTAATTCCAGGAGATAGTTCACCTGGTTCTTTACCATCCGGGGAACTAGAATATGCCTATACCATACTGAAACAGGATCGTCGACAACGGCCATCCCTAACGTTTCCGGCCTAGAGAACTGGCACCCTATCATAATCAGCCGAAGGGCGGTGTACATTTCGAGGCAGTCATTGATAAGTGAATTCTTCATCTAGATATTAGCATCTCTATCCTATAAGCGCGAGGAAGATCCAGAGGGGTACTTACGTTACGATAAAACCAGATCAGCTTAAAGACGAAGCTCACTGCGTACTCCCCGTTACGCGCCTCGTCCAACGCAAGATGAACACTCGCCTTAATATGCGAGGCAATATCCACTTCTTCCGCCAGACAGAAGGCTATCGTCGGGACAGAGTGCCAGCCCGATCTATCTTTCTTCAAGGCGCGGACCTAATTAAACCAGATCTAGTATGGTTGGGATATGCAGGGCAGGGCAGGGCAAGTGCCATAACGACATGAATTGTATGGCCTTGAGAATAGGGTGTGGTTATGTCCAACCAAACCAGAAGATGGCTATGTATAGGAGGGTTTGCAAGGTGCGTTTGCATGTGCAGTGAAATAGTTCCATGGGGTGTTCAACAAGCGTATAAACAAAATGTTGGGTTAGTAGTTCTGACTTAAACAACGGAGTAAATCATATCCCCGTATCTGCAAAACATGGCAACATCCTAAATCGAGAAGCCCTCTACCGTCGTCAATATAACTATATCTCCCTCGTCCAAGGTCTTAATAGATTGCCAGAACCAAGCAAGCTATACTCTGGTTGTTAAGCTGCTATCAGGGCTTACTATTAATAGTCCAAAGGACAAAACTATATACCTCGAAGTTTCTGCCCAATTCCAACGACAAGCTTGTTAGTCTTGCCATAGGTACACAGCCAATAAAGCCTAAGCGCAGTAACGACAACCATAAGAGCCCAGCGGTCACCCATCTCCCCCGAACTACCGGCCCCCTTTAGCTCCAGTGAGAACAAGTGGTTCAAGGACATCACATTGCGAAACAGAAGCTCGGCGAGTATTTCGGTTTCCTCTTGTGCCGGAGGAATAAGTGAAGGCGAAGCGGACTATAGGTCTAGTCGAACGAGGATGAAGCCACTATAGGCGTTACCCGTCCTAACCTTCCTCCACTCAAATTGCTCACGGCATTTCATCTTAGGGCCAACCTCGATGGTAAAGCGAAACGAAACGGCACCGTCGCTGGTCTTTATAGCATACATGATCTCGGTGATCAGGTCGCAAGGGTTCGCTTCAAGGTCCAGCGGCAGCAGCATGATGTAACTCTTAACGCTGAAGGTCGCTATAAGAAGGGGTTCTCGAGCTTCGTCGCCCGCGGCCGCCAGGATAGGGGCGTCGGTGCTCGTTCCGTTACGTAGGTACAAGCCGGGTCTGAAATGAAGCGGTCCTCTAGGGGTGAAGCCATGATGTACATCGACGAGATATAGGAGATCGTTCTTAGCCGCACCGCAAAGCTTGAACGTATTCAGTGCGTCGAGGATACCAGAGGGATTGCCGTAGAGGTTGAGGACTGGAGGGAACAGGCGATATCCAACAAAGGCCGCTGGTAGCCTGCTCGATACCCGACGAAGGTCGTCGTCCACCGATGCTCTGGCCTCGTCGCTCATAGTGCACTCTCAATGCGCGATCTGGCCGTATAAAAAGATGTAGGGAAATGAAGCAGCCAAATCGCTAAATGTCGCTTCTAGTGCTAAGATGTCTCTGAACCCAGTCAAAGCAAACGTGAGAACAGGTTGAGGAGAAAGCGAGCAGCACGCCTACTGCTTTGTGGGAGGGGGGCCGAGACGGCGCTCGGAGGCATCGGATGATCGTACCCAAACCTATTGCCGCTGCAGGGAGAAACTGCAGTTGGTGCTACAATATAAGCGATAGTAACACCGGCTTAGATTGGCCTGCCCTTTTTAGAAACCCGAGCTCGGCAACGGGCAACCGTGCCGGCGAGTTCCGTAATAGGGAATATTCGAACACGGCGCGTTCACGTCGTTGAACCATCAGACCTAGACCACTTCAACCCAGGCCAGTTGGAGGAGCCAATACAGTATACGTACCTATTTCCCTTTACGGTGCACCTACCGATACCTTACCCGCCCGGCCCCCCCTTCCCCCTACAACAATGGAAGTTAACAACCCGCCCTGCGGTCAGGCGTTAACCCACGCTCGCCGCCTAGATGAAAACCCCCTGCTCGCGTCCTGAAGGTGTTCAGGACTTCTGACCAATGCACACTTGGGGACAATGCAGGCGCAATGGTTCGCGGTTGTTAATCGGCTAAATGCACTCGATACTTGCCGCTATAGGGGGAAACCACTGAACCAGCTACTGGTTCAGTAGAACCAACAGATATGGACCGCCTTCAACTTGAACTGGTCAGAGGAACTTTTACAAAGTACCAATTTCCCCTTGCGATGCACTCACACCTCACCTGTAAAACCGCTTCCCTTACCTTACCTGCAGCCCCCCTTGCCTCACCCCTACGTACCAACCACCACCGTCGCCTGTCTCCTTAGGAGCGTCAAGCTCCATATACAAGGGGATACTGCCATACCGGGACCAGGCAGAAGAACACGCTCGCCACCCAGATGTAACCAAGCACTCGCTTCCCAACCGACGTATGGGGACGCTGCAGAGCAACGGTTCCCCTTGCCAATTTGCCTTCTACGACGGTCTCTACTAAGCATACGACGTAATTGGAGAGGAAGAAGCGAAGCTCCTGCGCTGTGTTGGCCCTTCGCGTCAGGATCCAGTTCGAAACTGCGTGCAAGATGGCGGATAAGGTGAACATCTATAGCGCCCGGAGCGCCCGGGAGATTACGGCAGACCTCCGCCGCCGCGTTTTCTGTTGGTCATGCGGCGTCGGTTGCAACGGCGACCGTGTTGGCTGCGGTGCGTTGCCATCACCATGTGCGGGCTACATGAAGCAGTTGGCGCGTAGCCGGTCATCAGCCCTGGATATGCCAGTCGGGGTGAGGACGTGGGGTGATGGGATCCTTACCTTGGTACCAAGGAACATGGGCAGGTAAGCGTCAAACGAGCCAATATGCAGCCGGTGCCAAAACACGCCCCAGAATCGCCGGAGGGAGTAGGCTTCGGTGAAATTACCGAAGAGCGGAGGCCACTCGTCTGGCCGGTCCCACTGAAGAACCGATACAAACAAGACAGCTAGAAGGGCGTGTGCGGCGGATAGCAGTAGATGAGTATCCCAAATCCATTGGGTAGAAATCACAACTCTTAGCGATAGATCTCGCTTCGTGAGAGGTGGTAAGAAACCCTGCTTGTCTGGCCCGAAGTCTCGGCGAGTGAGGTGGAGCCTATATAGGATGTTGGTAGTAAAGGCGGCTGTAAGATGACGGATGGCTAAGAGGAGTAGGGCATATCTACATCGGTGAAGAGCAAAGGTAATCCTGATCGAAGTGCTGGGGCTCGGGCTGTTGTTCGCAAGGCGTAGCCTGCGAGGATTGCCCCAGATACGGAAGATGGCACGCAGTCGCTGGGCAAACGGAGTAGAGCCCGGGAGCTTGACCACTTTTCTTTCCAAAAAAAGGACTGCTATTGTATGAAGTGTAATAAGTAGTGCTAAGGGAACTAAAAAGTGGTTGAAAGAAAGGTACAGAATACTCCTTAGCCTAAGTGCAAGAGTGACGCTGGCCAAGTGTAGAATCGATAAGATGAACCGAGTGGCATCGAACTGCTGTTGAACAGCTAGGTAGAAGAAAACGGTGGCAAGGCAGAAAACAATCAAGGGACAAGAAGCATAAGCTGCTAAAATCAACCAGAACGGTAGGCGGAGGGCAAGCAAGGCAAGCATTTTGATTTAGAGGCGTGCTAAAGCGGTAACGTACATGATAAGCGAGTGACCCAGACAAGCGAATGACCCACTTCCTACACGACGCGACATCTTTGCACTCAACAACAAAATTTCCTCTACCATCCAAAATGCCCTCTACTTCAAAAGAAGGCCAGATAATATTGGCTCTCCAAGCTCTTCAAAACGACAAGAATCTAAGCGAACGAGCCGCAGCTAAGATCTATGGGGTTGACCGTAGGACCCTGGGGCGCCGACGCGCCGGCAAGCCTGCACGATACGATCTTCCAGCCAACTCGCGCAAGCTCACAGATCTAGAAGAGAAGGCGATAGTTCAATATGTCAATGAGCTATCTGCACGTGCATTCCCGCCTAGGTTGTATGGTGTGGAAGATATGGCCAACCAACTACTGCGCGAACGCGACGCGCCCCCTGTTGGCAAACGCTGGGCTTACAACTTCGTTAAACGCCGGCCAGAGCTCCGTACGCGATATACACGTAGATACGACTACTAGAGGGCTAGATGCGAAGATCCAGACGTTATTCGCGAGTGGTTTAGGCTTGTGCAGAACACTAAGGCCAAGTATAGTATTGTGGATGACGATGTCTATAACTTTGACGAGACCGGGTTTATGATAGGCATTATCTTTACGGGTATGGTTGTTACGACCTCAGATGGCCGGAGCAAGGCTAAGCTGGCCCAGCCTGGCACTCGCGAGTGGGCAACAGTGATCCAGGGAGTCAATGCTCTCGGCTAGGCTATCCCTCCGTTCATCATCTTGGCCGTGCAATACCACCTCGTCAACTGGTATACCGAGTGCAACCTCCCGGCCGACTGGCGCATCGCAACCACCGAGAACGGCTGGACTACCAACACAGTAGGCCTTGATTGGATCAAGCACTTCGACTACCATACAGCGCCTCGGACAAAGGGCAAATACCGGTTGTTGATCCTCGATGGCCACGAAAGCCACCACTCGACCGAGTTCGAGCTCTACTGCCAGCAGAACAATATTATCACGCTCTGCATGCCTCCACATTCCTCCCACCTCCTCCAGCCACTTGATGTTGGCTGCTTTGGGCCGTTGAAGCAAGGGTACGATGGCGGTAATGCACCAGGTGGCCCTCCTTCAGGCAGAGGTGTCTTCGCTCCGCAAGGCTAACGAGGCGCTAAGCAAGCGCCGGAGAGCCAAAAAAACACGTGTGCGGCTTGGAGGATCACTTACTGTGCAGGAGGCACAGGAGGTGGTAAGCCAGGGGGCTATAGGTGGGGAGGCAATGCAAGAAACACAGCTGGATGGTAGTGGTGCTGGTGGGGGTCGTACGAAGGTTCGGTGCTGTGGTGTATGCGGCAAGCCTGGTCATAATGCCCGCACTTGCCAGGAGGTTGCAGAAGCATCTGATTCAGCCGTTTCTGATGTGATTGTAGTTGGTTGATAGTTTTGTTGTTTTGTAATTGAGGATAATGTTTGTAGGGTAGTGGAGAGTGGGTCATTCGCTTGTCTGGGTCACTCGCTTATCATGTACGTTAGCTATAGCGATATATTCATCAAGCATATCAGGTCGGTCTTTCTAGTATAGTTTATCCTTAACTTCTTCCTTTAAGCTATTATAGAATAATTATATAAGACTTTCGTCGTTGATTTCGTACCGAAGTAAGTCCTGGCGGAACTATATAGTATAGGTAGCCGCTGACTTTGTCTACCTTAGGTATACGAGTTACTCCTATATATAGAGCTTTTTATTATAGTCTCCGAACACCTTCTAGATTTCTTACTTAAACTTATTATACGACTTAAAAATTTCAATGGTGAAGTCGTCCTAAGCATCTATACTATTAGTTAGCTAATCCTTAAGGGTAGGTTTAAACTATCGAAGTGCCTTCCCCTTAAGCCGCGAGGAGATAAATATCACTTTGGCGGACTCGTCTATGAACTTATCCGGGTAGTATTTGAGATAGGCTCTTATAGACATAAAGAATCTGGTAAGCCCTTCTTTATTGCCTCTATATTTAGAGGGTGCTTCGAGTTTAGCTTTATCTTTAGGCTTGCCATTGTAGGCCTCGTTGACGAGCTATTATATATGGCCATTCTCGGCCTCGAGCTAGGCGATTTTGGCATTAAGAGCCTCGAGAGCCTACTCTATCTGTCGTATGGTTACGGCCTGGCTCTAGGATTCTAGGGTGCTAGGTGTCTAAGGTGCTATAATAATCGGTATTACCTTTGATCTAAACCGTGATAGAGTTAAAGGGAGTGACCAACGTATGACGAAACTATAGCAGTCCTGCCTCTGAAAGGTTTGCCGGTCGAAGGTATTGTTGGTCGGACTATAGGTCTCGGTAAAGCCAAAAGGTTCATAATAATGCTTAGTCGTAATGTCTATATAATAGGTAGAGGCTATTGCTTGTAATTGCTCACTGGAGAACTCCCAGAGTCCTCTAGCACGAATGGCTAGCTGCCCTATATACTACAGTCTTTCTATGGATCACTGATTGCCTCTGGTAATCCCTTATACTGGATCACCTTGGATCACTGGTGATCCTTTGTGAGCTTTATAGCTGGATCACCAAGCCTTCCCTATGCCAAGCGTGATCCTGTCCTGATTGGTCCATACTTGGACTGGAATGATTGGATGCGGGCGCCGCCTGCGGGCTATGCAGGTCGGCCCTACCGGCCTCTGCAGGTTAATTCATGGCAGCTAGCTATCTAAATAAGTGACAGAGTAGTAAAACCATATACAGTTTCCTCCTAGGTACCCCTATACCTAGATCATCTGGCTTACAGTGATCTGGATGAGCTGCTCATTGCGCTCACCACTGATCGCTCTAAGCCTACTTATAATGCCAAGCATTGAGCCGTCCGGGGCCCACACTGCGTCCTGTTCCCGATTGGTGCCCCGTGCCTAGCTGCGGCCCCGCCGGCCTGCATATATGGTTGGTTCATAATACTATCCCTCTATTTATTATCTTAGCTGTATAATACTATCTCACCAACTAATATACTAAGTATAACCTCCTAGCCGACTAGTATATTGCAACTACCAATAATAGCTAGACTATGTCACAAATCAGTAGATGCAGGCCAGGCTTAATGGCTCTAGTAGGCAACTGACTATATTACAAGAATACTGAACTTGTAGAAGGAAGAGTTCTGCAAGTGGAAGATATGAAGCAGGAAGGTTATCACGAACCAACCATATAGCAAGACCCAGTAAGGCGTAGCGGAAGCAGATATAGCTAATCAGCAGGGGTGAAAGCTGCAAGCGGCTGCATAAGAATGACCCAGGTAGCTTAGGGTCGCCAGCGAGCAAAAGCGATTATAATAAACTTGGGTAGCTATCTACTCAAGGCGATCAAGGGTAAATTACGATAGCTGGCAAGTGGCGGCGAGCTAGCAGAATTGGCTAAGTATATAGTCATTCGTTCTGAAGAGCTCTAGGAGTCCTCTAGTGAGCAATATAAGCGATAGCCTCTACCTATTATGCAGATATTGCGACTAGCATTGTTATGAACCTTTTAGCTTCACTGAAGCCTATAGTCTGACCAGCAGTACCTTCGACCGGCGAACCCTTTCAGAGGTAGGATTGCCTACGGTTTCATCATAAAAGTCTAAATACAGGATGT
Organism: Chaetomium strumarium; assembly: GCF_033439665.1. Taxonomy (NCBI): domain Eukaryota; kingdom Fungi; phylum Ascomycota; class Sordariomycetes; order Sordariales; family Chaetomiaceae; genus Chaetomium; species Chaetomium strumarium. The sequence continues at coordinate 42,562 of NW_026944431.1, forward strand.
GGGATATAGGGCACTTGCCAGATATAAAAGGTGGGGCATGCGCTCTATAACCAACTAATTATACTGCATGCATCATGTATGATACGGTGTGACGAAACCACAGGCAGTCCTGCCTCTGAAAGGGTTCGCCGGTCGAAGGTAACTGCTGGTCGGACTGTAGGTTTCGGTGAAGCCAAAAGGTTCACAACAATGCTTGCCGCAATGTCTGCACAATAGGTAGAGGCTACTGCTTGTAATTGCTCACTGAGGAAGCTAGCTATCTGAACGAGTGGCAGAATGGTAGAACTATATACAGCTTCCTCCCCTAGGTATCCCGTACCTAGATCTCTAGAATACTTGGAACAATTGTTGTTCTCATTGTTCCATCTGGAACAATGCTTCTTGGCATTGTTCTCCAGGAACAATCGATCTTGGCATTGTTCCTGATCTCCCCAATCCTCATTGGTTCTTTCTGACTCGTAATGATTAGATGCGGGCGCCGCCTGTTGACCATGCAAGTCGGCCCCCACCGGCCTCTGCAGGTTAGTTCATGACATACGGTGGGTTCCACTGTCACAGACCACTAATATAGTAGGCCTAGATCAGATTAAGCACTTCGACTTCTATGTAGCGCCTTATATAAAAGGTAAATACTGGTTGTTAATCCTCGACGGCTATAAGAGCCATTACTCAACCGAATTTGAGCTCTATTGCCAGCAGAACAATTTTATCACGCTCTATATACCTCTATATTCCTCCTACCTCCTCTAGCCACTCGATGTTAGCTGCTTTAGGCCGTTAAAGCAGGCGTACAGCTACTAGGTTAAGAACTTAATACGTATATATTTCTAACTATATAAGCAAGTTAGAGTTCCTTTACGCCTTTTGTAAGGCCTTCTTTGCCTTTATCACTAAGAGGAATATCCAAGGTGGCTTTGCAGGGTCTAGCCTTATACTGTACAATCCAGAGAGGATGCTTTCCAAGCTAGATATTAAGCTTCATATACTAATACCCCCAACCTTATAGCCTAGCACTATATAATCTTAGGTCTTCTAGATACTATATAACTGTCACGAGGGCCGTCGTTCAAGGCCAGGGTCAAGCCTCTAGTGGTAAACTGACTGCATTGCAAGAATATTGAACTTATAAGAGGAAAGAAATCTCGAGACTGCAAGGTAGGCTTTAAATACAGGATGCGAGTAGGTCTGAGCTTGCATGCATGATGTAATGGAACATGCATAATGAATCATCACTTGGTATGATGAATTATTATACATACAAATGATATCGTCATCATGGTTGGTGCATTCTACCATTACAATAACCCCTATAAAGCCAAGTTACAATCAACGCTTATTAAGACTTATATTGCCACCCATTAAAATAACCCCCTAACCTCAATGTTAGCTGCTATAGACCAGCTTATTAAGGGTATAATAGCTATAATATACTAGGTGGCCCTCCTTTAGGTAGAGGTCTCTTTACTATGTAAGGCCAATAAGGCACTAAGCAAATGTCAGAGAGCTAAAAAAAAACACGTATATAGCTTGGGGGATCGCTTGCAGTATAAGATACAAAGGATCAACTAGACCAGAAGGCTGTAGTTAGGGAGGTGGCTCAAGAAAAGGAGCAGGATGGTGGTAGTACAGAGGGGGCGCGTACGAGGATTCGGTGCTATGGTGTGTGCGGTAAGCCTGGCCATAATGCCCGCACTTGCCAAGAGGCTGTAGAATCGTCTGATTCAGCTGCTTCTGATGTAATTATAGTCAGTTCTTAGTGTTGTTGTCTTGCAATTTAGGATAGTTGTTGTAGGGGAGTGGAGAGTGCGCAGCTCGCTTATATGCGCAGCTCGCTTATAAAATACGTTAGTCAATGCACAAGTCTGGGTATTTTGCGTGCATCCCCTACCCACGTTGCATTTGTATCCTCCTTCCTCGACTACTGACTCGACGGCACCAGCTATCCTCAACATCTCCTCATAATCCCCGCGATCCTCGCTTCCTTGACCTAGTTGGCGGCAGCAACCTTCTCAGCCCATCGCCTTTTGTTCCGTTATAAATTTCTGGTCCGCAAACCTGCCCTGGCAAGTCAGGTAGACGACTTGCATCAAAGTCTTGCCCTCGAACCTCGGATCGACGGGCAAGTGTTCAAGAGCGTTATGCACCTGAGGGTCGAATTGTGAAGGGTGAAGCCTACCCCGCAGGATGGCATCACCAGGCTTCGACTTTGCGATGGAAATCGCAAACTCATTGGTCCACGGGTAAGGGATGACCTGCTCGAGCATGCCATCAGGAAGCCAATCCTCCCCCTCCGCGTACTCTAGCACTTGGAAGAATGTGACCTGGGCGCTGCGCAACTGAGGCTTGTTAACGCGGGGCTTGTAGAAGAGTTCGAACAGGTCCAACCAATATTTCTTGGAGTCCTTGTTGGCCCCGGCCAGCTTTGGGCATTTATCGGAGAAATGCGAATTGCTGTTGCAGACGCCACAAGCCTTTATGCTGCCATAGTGGTAACACGGGCACCAGCAGTCTTTGACTTTGTGTCCGCTTCTACCGCAGTTGCCGCACCGGGGAGTACCGCCGGATCCGGCTGACGGCGCGGTGTCAACAGGGACCATGGTCGTATCTGCGTCTTGCTGCTTCTTCCGCGGAACAGGAGCCAGTATCTTTCGAGCAGGAGCCTGCGAGGCGGCCTGATCGGGGCCACGCACGAGGACCCGATGATCTCGGGCTGTCTGGAGCGGGAGACACTCCACGTGCATGTTGACAACTGGGGCATTGTGCCTTTTGCAAATGTCCCGCAGTGTATTCAGCAGAGGATGGTCGGTTCTGTCATCATCGTCTGCCACCCACTTCATGACGTAGGAGGCCCCGGGGCGATTGGGGTCCTTGGCGTACCAATTGACCTCCCCGGTGCTAGCCTCCAGAATCTGGGGCTTACCCGGGCCTTCATACCGGGAGAACACCTTGTGTTCAACGAAGTTCTCCAGTCGCTGGCTACCCGGGTCGACGTGGACTCTCTTGGGGTTCCACTTGACGTCGTCCAAGCTCGCCGTGACCCCCGACTGCGCTGTCAGCCTAAAGTCTTCGACATCCCTGCGCTGGCGCTTTCGGGATCGACGGGACGGCGGTCCGACATCACTGCGGCCAGAGGCGAAGCTACCAGTGCCCCTTCGAGAGGCAGAACCAGCAGCCGCAGCTTCTCCAGCGGCAATGCCAGTAGTCCTGGCCGTGTCCTCGGACAAGGCAATCACTTCGCGCGAGGGCGGCACGCCCGCGGGAGTCTGCTGATTGGAAGTCATCGAATCTGCCTGGTGCATTCGCCGGAGCGGTTAGCAAATGAATCATTTCCATGTAACAGGAGTCATGAGATTGCCTACGTTGGTAATGCGACCGATTGGTGATGACAACGCAAAATCGATGTCCTTTTTTTTTCGTGGTGTTGGAAAAGGAACCAAAGTAAAAGGTCGGTCTGGAAACAGAAGATATTGGGTCGTGAATTCAGTTTCCTGTGTGGGTTGTGATTGGCTAACGCATCATGCGCCTCAAGTGTTATCACCTCGACGTCTGACTTACCCAAGCCGAATCAGTTCGATTTCAGGAAGCCTCGAGCAACCCTAGAGCGGTATTAAGACGGGGTGTTGTCAAGGACGAGGCGTTATAAGTAAGGTAGCGAAGGGCATCTTTACGTCAACGCCACGGCCGTCAGGACAGCCTAGGCTGTTGAACTTAGGCGATCACACAGGTTGCAGTATTGCTTGCTTGAGGAGTCTGAGACTCTGGGAGACCTTGGTTACTTATGTAGATGGAGAGCCTGTTTCCCAGTCTTCTGCCACTGTTCCCGCTGTACCGGTACTTCCAGTACCATGCCTAGCTTGTGGTCTCTGCCCATGATTTCAGTATAGGCGAAGGCCGCGAGGCTATCAGCGGCAATACTACCAAGACGCCTATGGCAACGGTCTTAGTATCGGGATAACTGTAACCTACCATCAAGCGACTTCTCCGTCCTGGAACCCCAGACCGACTGCAGACCTGGACACCTAAGGTACTCGGTGTAATACCTACCTGGCGGGTACGTACACATGGCTGTGTGCTACAACGATAAAGACATGTGCGGAAGATGCGCAGTGCAAGGTCACCGACCACTCGCACGAGGTGTAGCAATGTGTACCGACTTGAACTTCGAATACTATCATCCTCGGAAACCAACCAACCCTACCATTTCGATCCCAAGAGGCATGGACCGGAGAGGTTACCTGCGGACCCCTTCCTCAAGGGCAAAACCGCGAGGCAGGTTATCGACATGCTTGCCGATGGGACGCTGGCTGGACAGAAGTTCATGACCAAAGACGAACGAGAGCGAGCTGAGAAACTGGCAGAGCAGGCGAGTGGCCTTGACGGAGTTGGCAACGCTGACAACAGCATCTCGGAGGATGGAGTCCGCATCAAGGCCGCACCGGTCGAGAGTGTTGTGCCGGATAGACATGGCGGGCATCACGGGACATCACACGCCCGATGATGTCACATCATGGAAGCCGAGTTGGCAATGTCAACGAGCTCTATGATACATGATGTCCTGGCAACTGATAGACAAATTAATACTGTCCCTCATTCTCTGGTTACCTTGTCTTGTGTGTGATATTTGTATGAATCTGACTCCCCAGTTACTATACCCCAAGTTCCAACCCAGCACCGGCCTCCCACCTCCGGCGCTCATATAAGTCGACCGGTCTCTTCTCGTATCCCAGTGGAGGGTGGTTCGGCTAGTTCTTCCATGAATTCTCCGGGATTGTTGAAGAGCAATCCTCTGTGACATCCTCGATGCCCCTGACGCTGTCAAGGTCTGTGCGCCTGTTCGCCCTGTTGGCGTGATCGATGAGAAGCGGCCGGCCTCGAGCGTCGTACACCTTGGTCTGTGTGGCGGGAGCCTCGCCTAGCCTCTGCTTGGTCGTCCGCACGCCAGAGCCGTTGTCGTTCGAGTAGGCCTCGTGCTTGTAAGCCCATCCCTTAGTCGCGCCGTGACCGTTGACCGAACCTGAGCCCACGACGACTGCCGAGGCGGAGCTGGAAAAGGAGAAGTTGAACGGCATAATCTGATCTTGATGGTGATCAGTGGTATTACTCGTTAGAGCTCACGATGTGTTGTGGTGAATGGGAAAGTTAGTAGTTCCTTAGTTTGGAGGTTGGCAGGTTGGCGGGTTGGCAGGTTGGCAGCGGGAAGCTTGTAAGCTTATCTGAGTTGTCGCCACGAAGCATCAGCATGACGTCACAACGGTCAAGCCTGTACGTATTGTATGTACTGAATGTGTTTGGGTACATACCTGTAACGTATTTGATAAGCGAGCGGTCCAGACAAGCGAACGGTCCACTTTCCGACGCGGCGCGCCACCCTTGCACTCAACGTCGATTTTCTCAACAACCCAACATGCCTCCTAGTTCAAGAGAAGCCAGGGTAATCTTAGCCCTTGACGCTCTTCGAGATGACGAAAACCTAAGCCTACGAGCTGCAGCAAAGATCTACGACGTCAGCCATACTACTCTACGCCAGCGACGCAACGGCCGGCCTATACGACGCGATATACCAGCCAACTCATGGAAGCTTACGGATCTCGAAGAGCAGACGATACTTCAGTATATGATTAAGCTATCTGAGCGTGCATTCCCACCTAGACTGAGCGGTATAGAAGATATAGCCAACTATTTGCTATGCGAACGCGATACGCCCCCTATCGGCAAACGCTGGGCTAAAAACTTCGTCAAACGTAAGCCAGAGCTCCGGATACGTTGGACACGTCAATACAACAACTAGAGGGCCAAGTGCGAGGATCTAAAGATCATTGGCGCGTGGTTTATCCTTGTACGGAATATCAAGGCCAAGTATAGTATTCTAGACGACGATGTCTATAACTTTGACGAGATTGGGTTTATAATGGGTATTATCTATATATATATGGTGGTTACAACCTCTAATAGGCGTAGTAGGGCAAAACTAGCCTAGCCTGGCAACCGTAAATAGGCAATAGTAATCCAGGGAGTCAATGCCCTCGGCTGGGCTATTCCTCCCTTCATTATCTTAGCTATATAGTACCACCTTGCCAACTAGTATACCAAGTGCAACCTCCCAGCCAACTGGCGCATTGCAACTACTAATAATGGCTAGACTATCAATAAAGTAGGCCTAGATTGGATCAAGCACTTTAACTACCATATAAAGTCCTATACAAAGGGCATATACCGGTTGTTGATCCTCGACGGCTATAAAAGCCACCACTCGACTGAGTTCGAGCTCTATTGTAAGCAGAACAACATTATCATACTCTGTATGCCTCTATACTCTTCCTACAAGTGCCAGCCACTCGATGTTAGCTGCTTTAGGCCACTAAAGAAGTCGTATAGTCGCTAAATCGAGAACTTAAGACATATATACATCAACCACATCAGCAAGCTCGAGTTCCTCTGTACCTTCCACGACGCCTTCTTTGCCTCTATGACAGAGAGCAATATATAGGGTAGCTTTGCAGGGGCTGGCCTTATACCATACGATTCAGAGAGGGTGCTTTCTATACTGGATATATAGCTTCGTACACCAATACCCCCAGCCTTATAGCCTACTATAATACAACCTTAGGTCTTCCAGATACCATACAACCCCCGAGAAGCCAAATCGCAGTCAACGCTCATCAAGACTCGAATTGCCAATCATCAAAATAGCTCTCCGACTTCGATGTTGGCTGCTATAGATCAACTTACCAAGGGTACAATGGCTATAATGCACTAGGTTGCTCTCTTTCGGTCAGAGGTCTCTTCGCTCCGCAAGGCCAACGAGGCACTAAACAAGCGCCGGAGAGCTAAAAGAACACGCATACAGCTTAGAAGATCACTTACTATACAAGGTTCACAGGATCTACTGGCCTAGAAGGCTGTGGGTAGAGAGGTAGTAGGAGAAACGCAGCCGGAAGGTAGTAGTACAGGGGGGGGTCGTACGAAGGTTCAGTGCTATGGTGTGTGCGGCAAGCCTGGCCATAATACGCGTACTTGCCGGGAGGCTGCAGAATCCTCAGATTCAGCTGTTTCTGATGTAATTATAGTTGGTTCCTAGTGTTGTTGTGTTGCAATTGAGTATAGTGTTCATAGGGTAGTGGAAAGTGGACCGTTCGCTTGTCTGGACCGCTCGCTTATCAAATACGTTACAGGTATAATACATCCATACACGAGTCCATACAGGAGGTGCTTTACTGCACCGTACGTGTAACCGCAGACTTCCGATGCCTTCAGTTCACAGTACCCCGAGCTAATAGAGAGCGAAACGGGTCAGCATGACACTGTTACTACAACATTACAAACCGGAAGAGTCATCACAGTGTCTGCAGTGTCAACAGCATCAACAATATACCTATTCTTCGAACGTTATGCAGTTTGCTGGCTGTGATTTACGAGTGGGTCAAGAAATAAGGTATATGATGCGTGTAAGTTACCGTCGGCCATATCCGCTTACGCGTCCTAAAATCGAATGCTGCGCATCTTACAAGGACTGCCGGAAGCAAAAAGGAGTCTGCTGCCTATTCTTTGGCTCGATTGGATTGTTTACCCTTCTTCTTCCTTCATTTATTACTAGAGCACGTGCTAAAGCTAGGGATCAGTGAGAGGCATCCTGAACCCACGTTAGACCTCACCAGCTTTAGTGCTAGATATACACCTGGTGTGCTGTCAGTGTCTGCCTCTGTCGGCGAAACACGACGTGCAGCCACAGGGCTAGTAGAGGCCTCTGGAAGACGACTTGCTGCGCCGCACGAAAGAGTTGCAGTACTCGGAGATGCAACGAATCTCTGCGGCGCACTCGCCCAGTCTGAGTGCGGAGTTTCTTCCCGATGTTGCCTGCAGCCTGCAGTTCCTCTTCCACCTCACTTGCTTCGGGTTTGGGCGAGTCCCTGGTGAAGTCTGATCACCCCAGCACTACTACTTAGTAGCCGTCAAGATGTTATGTGCCCGATGCCGCAACGCGCTGCAGTATTTCGTTACGAAGGATGACTCGCCATTACGACCAGGTGGGCACACACGCCAACTCCCATTCTGTTTACCCCCGTCACTACTAGGTGGCTTGCTTACGCTCTGCTGCTTCCACCAACGAAGGACAGCAGCGTCACGGCCACGAGAGTCGTAAGCGGGGCCCGTGGATCGGGACTGCCCATCATCCCACATACGAAAGTCTGAAGGGAGCCATCGACCAATGTTGCAGTCTTTGCATTGCCCTTTTGGAGATGCTGGCCCCTGAACAACAAGACTTCCTCATGGATCCCTCTCGGCCGCACAAGGACGGCACCTCGGCGACCTTGCCCAAAGTCTCTACGAGATTCTCCGGCTGTCGAGAAACGTCGTACTATTGGCTAAATGCTCACTATTATGTATCGGGAAGCCCGCTCTCTACTTCCTTCCGTCGCCGTGCTCAAGTTATTATTCTGGAGCCAGTCAACGGTGAGATTCCCTTCACCATTCCGACTTTCACGGCAGAACCCCCTAGCCGGCAACTCACCGCAAACAGACGCTAGTGAGCACCCCCTCGCACTCACCAACCATACACAATCCCCGGAGACGTTGGCCCTGGCTAAGCGCTGGTTTTCCGATTGCGTCCGACACCATAAGAGGTGCACGGCCGCCTCTAGGGGCGGACCTTGGTATCCGACCCGCCTCCTTGATCTCAGCCGCATCGTTCATGATGGCACGGAACCGAGCTCGGATCAGATAGTATCCGTCATCGAAACGTCAAAGGTGCCCCCGGCTGGGCGGTACACGACCCTGTCCCATCGCTGGGGCCGGACGGAGGAACTCCAGCTCACCAAGCGCACGTATCCTCATCTCGCCACGGGAGTCCCAGTGGGATCATTGCCCCGGCTCATGCGCGATGCCATATTCATCTCGCTCGAGCTGGGGATTCGCTACCTTTGGGTCGATTTGCTCTGTATCTATCAAGGCAAGGACGACATAACCGACTGGCAGCGGGAGGCCGCACTGATGGACCGAGTCTATGCGAATACCTTTTGCAACATATCGGCCGGCGATGCAAACGGCTGTCTTGAGTCGCTGTTCAGCCCCCGGGACCCGAACGACTTCCTTCCCCAACTCATTGAGTTGCAACTCGGAGATCGCGAGGATGAGACGGGCCTGTTCCGTGTGCACGACCTAGACTACTGGCGCCGAAGCATTTCCCGAGCACCTGTCAACACGAGAGCCTGGGTTCTTCAGGAGCGTTTCCTCTCACCGCGGGTCCTTCAGTTCGACAGACGCCAGGTGCTCTGGGAATGTCTCGAGGTCTCCGCCACGGACACCTGCCCGAAACACATCCCGATGAATCTTATGGGCCGAGACTACCTGCTGTTCAAGAGCTTGGTGCCCATTGCCAAAAGCGAAAGCCCTCCTGAGTCCGAAAGAGACGTGAGGCGCACCTGGATTGCCCTCGTTCGGGAGTACACTGCTTGTGGTTTGACTGTCCCCGGCGACAAGCTCATCGCTATCTCCGGCATCGCGAGACACTTAGCTACCTTTGTTGAGGACGAGTACGTGGCCGGAATGTGGCGGAGCTATCTACAGGTCGGGCTTCTCTGGTACGTGAGAAGATTCAGCCTCGGGAAGACAACACGACCTGCCGAGTACCGTGCTCCTTCCTGGTCGTGGGCATCGATTGAGGGTCCGGTTCGGCCGGGGTTGGGCGGCTTTGGATCCTCGCTCATCACTGTGGAGGAGGTGCAGCTCGAATATCTAACAGGTGATGTATTTGGGGCGGTAACGGGCGGTTGGCTTCGTTTGCGTGGTCCGCTTAGGCAGCTGCAACTTGTCCGCAACAACGGGCCCGACCGCAACCCGGCGCGGGAGTGGGACATGATCTTAGAGGGCGTCAACGTTGCCATGCCGGAGACACAGCCGCCGCACGAGCCGTACGGAGTGGAGGTTCGTCTCGACACCCTCCACGAGAGCTTTGCAGAACAGAACGCAAGCGACACGCTCTTTGCGATGTTAGCCCGAAACATCATAATTAAGGAAGGCCACAAAGACGCGGGTCACGGGCATATGCATATCCTGCTCTTCAACCTCGTCGACAAGGAGAACGCCGTCTTCGAGCGTATTGGCCTTGCCAAGACCTGGCACTCAGCCTACAAGGAGGCAATACTAAAGGCAGAGAGGCCAAGGAACGCTCCGGCACTACCGGGCGTTGACTGCGGGAACGGGGTGTATTCGATTTGTGTCATTTAGCATCGATGCTACTCGCACATATACCTGAACTCACTCCTTCCTCCGTAACCGTTGCGATGCCGGAAGGCACCGTATTCGGGCCCATTACGGGCATGAGACGGTTGACCTTTACGGTGGAGAAAGCCGACCCCGTCAACTGCCCTCTGAAGTGGAAAGAGGTGGAAGAGGAGATGTTTCCAGAAATTACACCGCGCTCGAATCTATATCGACAGCTTTGGAAAGGCCTGATCTGTCCCTTAACGAGCTTCGTAGCTGCTCCACCTCGAGCACTATACGACTTTCTGTTCGGGCTCGTCGCATCCAACCTCAACTGAGCGAACCGCCTTCCAACAATAAGGTGGAAGACGAAGGGAAGAAGGCTACGTTGAGGCCTGGACCAGAACCAGGATACGGATGAAGGTATGCCAGCATTCAACTTTAGTTCCGATTCCTATTCAGCTGCTGACACGGGCCATCGGATGGCTACAGGTTCGCGTTTGCGAACAAGCGCGTTGTTGCGACTTTGATTAGTCGGATTATGGGTGTGAGCAGGAAATTGGTGGGAAATTCCGCACCTGCAGAGTACCCGACACGAAAAACAATAATCGAATAACTATTGAGGCGGATCCAGGTCATTATTAAGTCGGGAATTTACATACCTCACCCCTGCACACGGCCTTAACTAATTCCGGAACCCTTTGCGTTCGGCCTTGGCAGGCATGACACACTCAAGTGACGCTTAGCCCACTGGCCATGCCGCGACTTTCTGAGGAAGACGTGTACGACATTGTGCCCGATTCGGAAGGCGAAGGTCTGTCCTAGGCCAGCAGACAAGCTGCGGCGGGAGACTCCCGCGCTGCCAAGTTCGCCAGATCCACGGTCCACCGCAGGAGGATCGAGGGCAGTCCTCAAGTTCGGCAACTCTCTCGTGACCAACTGAGCCAGTATCAGCGGGTTCAAGACGACGAACCGATGCCGCAGGACGACTATAAGTATGTCGAAGGGCAGCGATATCGACGGCGGCAACAGCAATAGTGGCAGCAAGGTCGAGAGTTGAGTCAATCGAGTTTCGTAGTCAACCCTCGGGGCCATAGCGCCCCTTCGCAGCAGGCTGGCGAGGCCGAACGCGACGCGGGGGACATCGGCGACCTGGTCGTCAGTGAGCTTCCGCGTGATTTGACCAGAAGTACTGTCAAATTCGCCATGTCTCTGGCCAAGTCGGGCCGCACTGCCTAGGAATGGCTGAGACAGAACCGCTGGCTAGGTACCTACTAAACACTAACAAAACCACTGTTTTCCTAACATCTCGCCACAACGAGATTGTACAGATAAAAAACAGTGACAATGAGCGAATCCCGGACTAGATACCTAGTCCTTATAGACACGTACGACGTATATCGCAGGCGATGGAGCGCACGGAAAGGTATGAACAGAGAGTGTATTAGGTTCTGTCTAAGTAAGAGAAAAAGGAACGAAATGGTAGTTAGGGGACCACCCTAATATACCTTAGGAAACGGCCCGTGCGTAGCAAACGGCCGTTCCGGGGCTCTGGGCATATGGATTCCGTACCCACATGCTCGGCTCTCTTATGACAACGTGCCAGAGAGGCATCGTGAGCGCTCCAAGCGCGTTTGCGCCATGTTCACGACGCCGCCGGCCAAAGGGGGCTAGGGCCTTTCCCAGGAACATGCCGACACAGAATACGCGGACGCGGTTCTTGGGATGTGCGCATCCCTCTATGATAGGAAGATCGCGCCGGAAAACATCCCGCGCGAGCCTTTCGACATGCTCGTCTGGGATAGGCTCTATAGGGAGCCTCGGTAAGTCGCTCGGTTTGCGCTACTGCATCAATGTCTGGAGGACAAAGCTGACCATCCCCCTCCGCTAGATATTTCGTCTCCGTGGGCGGGCGAGGCGGAACGCGCCGAGTGGAGCCCGGATCCTGTCGCATCGATATGCAGGCAGTACTTTCGCGCTGAAGAGGCTGCTCGGCGCCAGGAATTCCTGAACAGCCACGCCGCGGACATGGCGATGACCCTGACGGCAGGGCTCCGGGTCAGGAGGCTCCCTGAACCGGTCGTCGAGTCGTTGAGCGACACGGCGAGTGAGGCGGGTGAAGGGCGCGCTGGCCCGTCTAGCGCCGCGAAGGCTGCAGATGCCGCGATGCAAGCCAACCCAGAGCGTCCTGTCGATGTCCCGGCCACCGCTAAGATCACCACGCGCAATCCACTTGGCTTCTATCTTCCGAGAGAGTTCAGATGGACGTATCACATGGGATGAAAGACGCATCGCATGGTGATGGGATGGAAGTATGACATGGCCATCTCAGACGGGATGGTACAGCCATCCGGAAGATCCTGCCGCCCAAAGACCACTTGATCCGAAGTTTTCTTTGTTCTGCCTTGCTCTACCCGTCGATTCAGATCGATCGACCCAGGAATCCAGGATAACATGAGTCTCGGTTGGGCAAGCGACGGCACTCGTGTCTTCGATCGACAGAGCGCGACGACAGACGAAAGACCCTGCTTCCAGATGTCCAGATACACTTGGTATCTCAGTGTCGGGAACGTGTTAAGGGGGTCTCCTTCGCAGGTTCGGTGTCTTCTCCTTATTTCTCTCCGCGGTAGGTTATTCCCCTATGGTATTCTGTGTCCTCCCTGGAGCGCAGCCTTCCCTGGCCGCTTGAGGTTAGCCTTCCACTGATAACATTTCAGGCGGGGACCCATCCCGCCTGCGGTAGCCAAAAAAAACCCTCGGAGACGAGCCACTCGAGGACAACAAATCTGTACACGGCGGAAGCGAGCCAGATACGGCACCGTGAAGAGGGCCAGAGGCTGCTGGACACAACGGCGCAGAGAGATGAGGAGTGTGCGGAGAAAGCTACTACGCACCGTCACCGATGCAGTGCAACAAGCAGACTTTCGGAGGGGTCCGAGACGAACTCCGGAAGGAGGCCTCTTTTCAGCACCACCGAGCAAGAGGACCTACCCCAACTAGATCATGGGGTCCACCTCCACACATACACCGGTGCTTCTGAGTCAGACATTGCGAGCCTGAGGGTTGTCGAATCGGTAGCAGGTGAACATTGGTTGTTGAGAAATCCTGTTGTACGGTCGATATTGTGACCTGTTTTTAGCCGTGTCGCATTTATGCTTTGGGGTGGTTTGAGGTTATGGGGAAGTACATGAGAAAGGGGATCTCGGGGGTGAGCGGACGGCACGATGGGTCCCTGGTAGTCTGGAACGAACCAACGATCAATAAGGTTTTTTTTTAGCGCTGGCAAGCACGAGAGAAGAACTAGCACATACAATGTAGAGCTTGACGCCGGGGGACGCCGGGGGGCGGGGTGGTTGCTGGGGAGTGCAATCGATGAGCCTGCCGGTCTCAGGGAAGCTCTCATCAGTGCGAAGTAACCGCCAATTCGCAAGTCACCATGAGGGCACCCAACGCAGCCCAACCCCGCCGCGGACAGCAGCGTGGCAGACCCTCGTGGAAGAACGGGCTCTCGACACAATCAATGTCTGCACGTTATTCGCCATGTACTACGTTGGCAGCGACCCGGGCAGAGCAGAGGCACGGCGGCACCGCAAGACCTCGCGGAGGCAACGACAATCAACGCCGCAGTCGAACTAGGGAGCCATCTCAGGGTCAGGAGCGCTGGCGCATAGCTAAGGGTCCCAGAGCTAAAAGGTCGGGTAATCATACTCTTCTGTCCCACCGCGGTGTTATCGGGATACTCCTTCGATATATCCCGAACGCCAACAATTTATGCGAACTGTTGGCCCGCATCGGCCACGGAGATATCTCGCTGACCAAACGGACGATCTCCCTCAGGCCCAAGTGGGCGCTACAAATCTGGGATACTAAGAAGGGGTTGTGCGGCCTGGGAATCCAGCCTGGGTATGGCCTTCAGCTAGGTCTGACAAAGTGGGATACGTCCCGATGTGTACTAAGTCTATGCGACCTCTTGGCTGGACTACCCTAGTTAGTGGCGACAGTCGTGGTTCTGCACAAGGTGACGAAGAATAGGAAAGGGAGGTTGCCAAGGAAACTGAACCGAGACCTATATTTCGGCAGAGGAACAGAGTGTCATAGCATCGCCATCCAATGCATCTTAGTTCGGCTGCTCACCCAGCTCATACCGATCGCTCTTCACATGATCGTGAGAATGGAATTTCTGACGGTATGCGCATGTTCTTTTTCAAAGGCGATGGTGACTACCATATTTGCAGACCGCTTGCTGACCAGCTTCCAGTGGACCGGTCAACAAAGTGACATTCCCAGACGACCCAGCTGTCCCACGGACATTGAATACTCCCCTGCCACATCCACCTCTCAGCAAATGAGAGCACGAGCTGAGCTTAGCACGTAGGTATATATTTTCAGCCATCTCCTTCCTCCGCGTAGAGCATACGTACATCAGTAACCGGGTATCAACACCACACCCCACCAATCAGTCAAACATCTCGCCAATCTCTTCCCCCTCGTCAGGGGTAACCGCCAGCTCGAGCAGCTCGTGCGCAAGCTCGACCGTCTCGGCGTCGATGCCGGCCTCCAGCACCAAGTCCTCCTCGGCAAAGTTCAGCCTCGCCAGCGCGAGGAAATACCGCTGCGACCCGCCGTATGAGGCCGCCAGCTTGGTCGACGTGTTCGCCACGTCTGCGGTCTGCGGGTCCGTGACCAGGAAGTGCAGAAGCCATGTGGCATGCGAGACGATACGGCAGAGGGCGGCCATGGCCTCAAGTTCTGCATCATTCAAGTCCCCTTCAGCAACCGCAGCCGCCTTATCATCCACACCATCCACTGTGTTCGGATCCCCCTGATCCAGGCCCATCTCGTCTCCGTTCACGGTCTGGGATGCTTCGCTGGGTTCTTTCCGCAATTTGTCCGCCGCTGGCTGCGTCGGGGGCAGGTCCGAGTCATACAGCCGATCGATCGCCCAGCATAGCACGGTGACAAGGTGGGGGATGGCGACATCGCTCTCGGCGATCTGCAGCGCGCCAAAGGGGCTTGTGGCGAAGACAATCAGCGTCCCCAACGCGGCCGACTTCGCGAGCAGCTCCTTTTCTGAGCCTGGCGCTGCCCACCGCGGTGACTCGCAGAGAAACGACGAGACGCAATCGATGATCGTGGCAGCAACTGTCTCGGGACTCCTCACCTCCCCGCGGCCTGTCGAGGGGTTCGTGGCGGACGGGATGGGTCCAATGCTATCAGGCGACGCAGATGTGCGCAGCAACGACATCATGGTGAGCCAGTCAGTCTCCGGATGCTTGGGCGAGAGCATCATCAGGACGAAGTCGAATTCCATGGCCCTCCAGAAGTCGAGCTGCGCAGAGGGCTGTGGCGAGTCGCCGTCTGCGTCGTGAAATGCCGGCGTTATACATCCCAGGGCGGCGAGGTAGAGCAGCGAGAGACAGTGGGTGACATCGATGTTTTGACATAGCTGTCGTATGACAGCGTCGGGGTGTTCGGACAGGTCCCCATCGGCGCTGTGGAGGCGGGGCACTGCCACGAGGCGGCAGGTCGTCGCACAGACGGGAATGAGAGACGAGATGATCTGCGGGGCAACGGCAACCGTGTTGAGATGCAGCGTGTACGACAGCAACGCGGCGAGATAGTAGATGGGCCCATAGTACCTCTCGGACAGACACTGGTGCCACATTTCGATCAGGAGATCCCCGAACTCTACCAGGAGACTTAGTGGGTCTCCGGGGATCCCCATCTGGGGGAGTTTCTGAAAGATGAGCGATGCAAGGGATTGTTTCGGGTCTGACGGGAACGTGTAGTGCGAGAACACGTCGAACGTGGGCGGCTGTCCGCAACTTGTAGCGTGGTCGAGGAAGAGCCGCAGGAACTAGGCACGAGTTAGCAGCGCCACCAAACCTCAGGCGACACGGACTTACATCAAACGGCAGGGAAATCGCCTTCACAGAGGCAGGGCGGGGCGTGGTGCTGGCCGCGTGTCCATCGCCGAAGGGCGCGTCCCCCCCGTCTATCTCCAGCGCGAAGGTCGGGCTGTCGACGATCGGGCGCTTCCTCTTCCCCTTGGTGGGCGTGCGCTCCGCAGGAGAGAGCACGGCGGGCGCAGAGTCTTTCCTCCTCAAGGTCTGCCCCTTGCTGGGGCTGGACAGGACCTCAACGCCATCGAACCCATCACCTATGCTCCATGTCCGGTCCTTCCTCGGGGTTCCGGGACCGTCCTTCCGTCTGGACTTAACCCGGCCCAGCTCCTCTCTAAGGTCCTGGCGGGCAAACTGCAGTTCGGTGGCGGTGGTGCGCTCGGCGGCCTTGATCTGCTCGATGACGCGCTCTTGCTTGGCGAGCTGCTCGGCGTTCTCTTTCTTCAGGCGTGCCACATCGGCCTCGTGCGTGACCCGGACCTTGTCATACTTGGACCGCAAGATGGAGGCTTCCCCCTTGGCGGCCGTGAGGTCCGACTCCAGCTCCGACAGGCGTGCTTGGAGTGCCGCGATGATCTCATTCTGGTTTGCCGGCCCGGTGCCATGGAGCGCCTGTGACGCCGGGGCGGCAAAGGGACGGGTTACTGGCGGAGGAGGGCGGGCGAACTGCGACTGCCGGGGCGGCGGCTGCGGCCTGGCGGGATACCGCTGAGAGGGCAGAGGCGGTTGGGTGGGCCGTGACGGCGCCGGATACTGCGGTTGCGCGAGGTAGGACGGCCTGGGGGGGGGCAGGTGCTGGTTCCATCGCTGCGTCCCGGTGGAAGCGGTGCCGTGGCGGGGCTGCTGGACCGGCTGAGGCTGTGGTGGCGCCGGGCGGGGCGGCGGTTGGGCGAGCTCATCAATCACGACGGTATCATCGAGGTCGTCGTCCTCGAACTCGTAGTCAAATGCATTGTGCTGCGTCGGCGGCGCGGCTTGCGAATGCGCCTTCTGGGCCTGCGTGAACTGCACGGCGTTGTTTTCGAGCTCCTGCAGCGCCGTGTCGTTCAGGTCCTCGAAGCCGTCGTCCGAGAACTCATCCATGGCCGCCTGTTCTTGCGTCCAATGCCAGGCATGACCTTGGCATTGGGAGACGGACGTGCTGATACATATGAGACGCCGAGAGCCTCGACGTTGGTGGGCTCCCGTCTCAAAGATAAACCCTCAAAGTTCAATCAACACGCCGAACCGGAACGCGATGCAGCGCGCGGAAGTTCGGTCATGCCCCACCTGTCTCTGTTCCTGGCAACAAGTTGGCGACCGGGTCTCGGCGCGCCAAACTTTCCCGATCGGTGGGTCATTTTCCAGGCATGTGATTCGCGGCGGCAGCCTCCGCGAGATCTCTCGCGATAACTGTCCATGGCAGTTTGGACGTTTCAAAAGCTCTATTCAGTTGTGCGACGCTGTAGCAAACAAGACCATAGTGTCTCGGTGCTTGCTGTTAATTCTCTGACCTCGTTCTAAATGGCGAGGGTCACTCCGGGCTCGAGTTGCACGCAGCGCCGCGTCATAGCCTAGCTCGCCTAGTTCCGATCAATGGCCCCACTTTCGAGGCCCTGGCACCGGGATTGACGTAGTGCACGCTCAGGATCCAAACAGCGAAATTTCAGACGCCAATCTGTCTTTATGGATGGTCGAATGTTGAACTCGTGAACCCAACCCAATAGCTGATCCGCCACCTTGCTCTCCCATCTGTCCCACGGATTCGCAACGGCGCCCGCTGCTAATCCCAGAACAACGGCCCGCGCCAACGCCTGCGACACTTCTCCGCAATCCTGCGACCCGCTCCACATCCCCGGTCGAGCCGAGCTGGAAGTGCGCATCGAGCGCAGAACCGACCTTCTCCCCCAAATCTGTCAGTGCTCGTTGCGCCTGGTCGCTCTGCCTTCGATCGGACCTCACTAACAGCCTACAGCTGCAACTCTCTTCTAGATGACGGGCAGATCGCGCCGGGGGGTCAAATTCCCCCACGCCAAGCACAACGGCCACGACGGCCGTCGTGCTAGCTTCAGCGATGTCAGCGAGGAAGGGTCGCCGGCGAAGTTGAGAGGCTCTGGGACCCTCGAGAACATAGAAGAGGTGCGTCCGTCTGCGCCATATTTCTGTGCTTCCGGCTGACCTTCATGGCCGCAGAAAACCCAATCGCCTGAAGAGCAGCAACAGTCCGAGTACGAAAAGAAGAAGGCCAACTTCATCACGCGCACCTTCTGGACCCTCGTCATGATCGCCGGATTCTTCGCCGCCCTGTTCATGGGCCACGTCTACATCCTCGTGATCATCACGGCCATACAGATAATATCGTTCAAGGAGGTCATCGCCATCGCCAACGTGCCGAGCCGTGCGCGCGACCTGCAGTCTACCAAGAGCCTTAACTGGTACTGGCTGGCGACGACCATGTACTTCCTGTACGGAGAGAGCGTTGTCTACTACCTAAAGCACATCGTCCTGGTCGACAAGGTCCTGCTGCCCCTCGCGACGCACCACCGCTTCATCAGTTTCATCCTCTACGTCTTTGGTGGGTGTCTCTCTGTGCAAGCTTAGATACAGCACTAACCCTGCATTTAGGCTTCGTGTTCTTCGTCGGCTCGCTCAAGGCCGGCCACCTCAAGTTTCAGTTCTCGCAGTTTGCCTGGACGCACATGGCGCTGTTCCTCATCGTCGTGCAGGCCCACTTCATCATGAACAACGTCCTCGAGGGCATGATCTGGTTCTTCCTCCCCGCGGCGCTCGTCATCACAAACGACATCTTCGCTTACATCTGTGGAATTACGTTTGGTCGCACCCAGCTCATCAAGCTGTCGCCCAAGAAGACGGTCGAGGGCTTCGTCGGCGCCTGGATCATGACGGTCCTCTTCGGCATCGGCCTCACCTCGGTGCTGCTACGCTCCAAGTACTTCATCTGCCCGGCGACGGACCTCGGGGCCAACATATTCACGGGCCTGGACTGCGACCCGAACCCCGTGTTCATCCCGCGGACCTACTCCACGCCGCAGCTGTTCTTCCTGCCTGACAAGTACCAGGTCAGCGTGACCATGGCACCCATGCAGATCCACACCTTCTTCTGGGCCAGCTTCGCCTCGCTCATCGCCCCGTTCGGCGGCTTCTTCGCCTCGGGCCTGAAGCGGACCTTCAAGATCAAGGACTTTGGCGACTCGATCCCCGGCCACGGCGGCATGACCGACCGTATGGATTGCCAGTTCATCATGGGGCTGTTCGCGTTCATCTACTACCACACCTTCATCGCTTTCAAGCGGTCCTCGGTCAGCCACGTTATGGAGTTGGCCATCATGGAGTTGACGGCCGACGAGCAGATCGAGGTCATCAAGGGCGTGCTGAAGTACCTGAGTAACCAGGGTGTTGTCGAGCCCGAGGTATGTTTTACCGTTCAGGAAGAGGACCGTGCTTTTACTAACACAGCGGTACAGACGCCCGCTTCGTTCGACAAGCTCCTGGCAGCGAGCAGGCACATATGAGAGTGGCAGCTGGGAGTTGGTGGTTACTGGCCGCAACCCGGACGGTGCATTTTCCCCTGGCGTTCGGTTTCAACAAGCGGAGCTCGGGCTTCCGTGTATGTGTTATGAGATGTCCACCCTTCTGTGACCCTGGGTAGCACCATATCAGTAATTTGCAAAAGTTGAATGCCATATATGTCGATGTAAGGTAGCTATTCGAGATAATGCGGGCAGTTGGCGTGAATATGTGAGAGGACTGTAGCACTGAAGAGCATCTCTTTTGTCCGTCTTGAGGAACCTGGTCCCTGCGACATCCTCGAGAGTCGACCGGACTGCACAGATTTCCTAGGATCCCAGATGGTGATGGAAGAAGGGCCTATTCCAGACTCCGGCCAGGCTAGCTTAGACATGCAAGGGTTATATATACAAGCAGAGTTCATCTCTCATCATCCCCATCACGCAGCCCCGCTCATTGCTCATTCACAAACAACCCGGCCATGCCCATGCCCGTGCCGATGCACATGCTGGTCAGCAAGATCTTCTTGCCCGTCCGCCGGCACTCGCTGAGGCCTGTGACGATCTGGCGCGCGCCCGTCGCGCCGAGCGGGTGGCCCAGCGCGATGGCGCCGCCGCGCGGGTTCATCTTGGCCCAGTCCAGGCCCAGCTTGTCGCGGCAGTAGACGGCCATGCTGGCGAAGGCCTCGTTGATCTCGATCACGTCGACGTCCGCCAGCGACAGGTTGTGCTGCGCCAGCAGCTTCGGGATCGCCACCGTCGGCCCGATGCCCATGATGCGTGGCGCCAGGCCGGCCACTGTCGAGCCGACGTATTTCGCCAGGATCGGCTGGCCCAGCTTGATCGCTGTTGACCGCTTCATTAGGAGGATTGCGGCGGCTGGTCTCGGTTAGCGGTGGGTGGAGAGAGATGAAGCCAAACGGAATTCGGACTCACCTCCATCAGTAACCTGGCTGGCATTCCCACCCGTGGTGGTTGGGCCCCACTGCGGGAAGGCGACCCGGATCTTGGACAGGCCCTCGGCCGTGGTGCCCGGCCGGATGCCGTCGTCGCGGGTCAGCGTGACGGACTTCCACTCGCCGTTGGCGTCCTTAACCCGCGTCTGGATGGGCACGATCTCGTCGTCGAAGAGCCCCGCCTTCTGGGCTCGCTCGGCGCGCTGGAAGCTCTCGGCCGCGTACTTGTCCATCTCCTCGCGCGTGATGCCGAAGTCGCGGCTCACGTTCTCGCTCGTCCACCCCATCGGCTGCATGCTGTCGACGGCCTCCTGCGAGTGCTTGGTCACCTCCTCGTCGAACGGCTTGTCGAGGGCGTCTCCGCCGATGGTCATCTGCTCGGCGCCCATGGCGACGCCGATCTCGATGGACCCGGAACTGATGGCGTGGGCGATGTCGGCAACGGCTTTCAGGCCGGAGGAGCAGAAGCGGTTCAGGCTCGACCCGCTCGTTGTGTTGGGGAAGCCGGCGGCCAGCATGGCGGCCCGCAGCTTGTACGCAGCCTTGCTATCCGAGACCTGGAATTCGTGTCAGCAAGATTGGGCGTCTTTATCCGAGGGGAAACCTCCGCACATTTCCAAGGCAGATATCCTCCACGAGCGCTGGGTCTAGCTTGCTCCGCTCCCTGACCTCCTTGAGCAGCGCGTATACCATGTACTCGAGGGAGGTATCCTTGAAGCCGCCCTTCTTCGCTTTGGTCAGCGGGGTTCGGACGGCGAGCGTGATGACGATGTCGTCGGCATTCTTAGACGTGCTGTTGTCGAGGATGTCAGCAATGTGAATGGTGAGATCCCAGACAGACGGGATACATACATTTGGGAGAGCGCGCTGCCCGGGGACAGGTGCTTGAGGATCGAGCCGAGCCGTTCAACCGCCATTGCTGCAGTCGTGTGCGTTAGGCGGGAAGGAGGTATGGCAACTGCAAGTGAGGCGGCGTGTAGGTTGAAACAAACCGTTGACGGCTCAGATATAGGAGGCAGCGACGTTGCCTTTGGCGGTGGCCATCGCAATGTGGGGTCCGGGTTGCCGAGGCATCTCTCGGCCCTAGCTGTTCGTTCGTTCAGTGATCATGCACTCGTGGCGCTGGGGTAAACTGAACCGAGCCGACAACGGTCTCGGCTCTGCGGGGAAGAAAGCTCCCCAGCCGCGGGAACGCCAACGGCACGCCGGCTCCACTGTCGGCAGTTGCAGGCGCCGCTTTCATCCGACATAAAATTCCGCGGCAGCCCTGCAACGTATGCGCTGGCCTTCTTGAACTGGATCATTGTGGCAGCGGCTCCATACATCTACGGATGTACAAAGTTGGTCGGTCGCCGCGCTCAAAGTTGTCGGAAGCTTTGAGCAATCTTGAGTCCTGCCAGTGATGGTTCGTACTGGGCGCAGTCAAGGTGAGGAAGGTGCGATGGCCGCATGTGTCCACCAGCACCTACCTCAGTAATAATTGTCTGGCTGTGGAGGCCGGACCTCACTGATTGATCAACAAACATTCTACCATACGAGTACGTTGACATACCGGTTAAGTCTTTCGCTTTGGGCAAGGTAGCCGCCCATCGTTCAGTGAACTTCTCATCATCACCCTGTATTACAGTTCCACCATCAGCTCTATCGATCTTATCTGTCCGCAGGGTCAGGGAGTGCTACGGAAGTAACCAGCTTCGGCGTTTGCCCCAAGAGCTTTTGTCACCCTCGATCGCCCATCTGCAATTCGACTCGCTTCGACTGGACCTGAATCCAACATCGTGTTGCGACGTCATCCCGGAGCTTCCAAAGATATGGCTGCAGCTTCCATTGGCCGGCACCCCTGCACAGCTGCTTGTGGCTCTCGCTATCGACAGCCAAGCCCGAGAGGTGAAGCGGCTGCAGTCCGGCCCCGCCGGGCGTGGGCAGCGAGCATTGGCGTTCCTTGACTTCAGCTCGTGTTGAGCAAGAAAACTCAGCCGCGCCTTGCGGGACTTCAAACCTGAATTGACCATGTCTTCTTTACATCGCGGTTTTTGTCTTCCTTGACAACTGCTTCTGCGCGACGTTGGGTTGTCTGCCGATGAGTCACTCGTTTTTCCCTAAGTCGGCGGTAATAACGGAGACAAGAGAGGAAGCTCTACTTTGGCCCCTTGCCGATCGAGCCGGAGCTGTGTTCAAGGAGGACAGCATTCGACGCTTCTTCTACGGCAGCTAACCGAGACCCTGCCGGTCGAACGAGGCCTCGACTTCCGGGACTAGAGCGGACGTGCAACTGCACCATGCTGCCGTGCTCCGCGGCCCTCGTGGCCCTATTGGCGGCGCTGCCTTCGTTCGTCCTCCCCGCGGCGGCGGACTCTTCCTCCAAGCGCGGCCTGGTGCACACGCCGAACGAGACCACGCGGGCAGACGACACCATCTGGGTCCAGAAGCCGACCGACCTGACCTGGTACTACAACTACAAGCCCGAGCCCGAGTCCGCCTTCCAAGACATCCCGCAGTCCGAGTTCGAGTTCGTGCCCATGCTGTGGGGGGCACCCGCCAGTCTCGACGACACCTCGTTCCTGTCCACGGTGAGGAGCCTGATCGAGGACAAGAAGATCAACATCACTCATGTGCTCTCGTTCAACGAGCCCGACGGGCCGTTCGCATACGGGGGCAGCAACATGGAGCCTGCCGATGCGGCGCAAGTTTGGGTCAAGAACATGATCCCGCTCCAGCAGATGGGCATCCGGGTGGGCCTGCCCGCGTGCACCGGAGGGCCTGGGGGGATTCCCTGGCTACAGAATTTCCTGAGCGAGTGCTCCAAGCTGGTGAGCACGGGCGACAAGACACAGAACTGCACATACGACTTTGTCACGATCCATTGGTATGGCAACTTTGAAGGGTTGGCGAGCCATATGGGCCAGTACTCGGCGACGTGAGTCCAGATCTCCTCGAGAAACCCTGAACCTGGGCTGATGGTTTGCAGCTTCCCCAACAAGACCATGTGGATCACCGAGTACAACATCGACAACCAGGACCTGCAGACGACGCAGGCCTTCTTCAACATGTCGGCCGACTACTTTGACCGCCTGGACTTTGTCGAGCGGTACTCGTACTTTGGCGCCTTCCGCAGCGACGTGTCCAACGTGGGCCCCAACGGCGCCATGCTCAGCGCCGACGGCAACCTCACCGACATTGGCGCCTGGTATCTCGGCCGACAGGCCACTGGCGTCCAGCCCAGCCAGGGCGAGTCATGGGGTTTCCGCTCAGCGGTCCCGCATGCGAGCGTGGCGCTACTTAGTGCCTGGTTGATCATGCTACTCGTTGGAGTTTGACCAGCACCCTCTTCACTTGAGGTCGTGCACGGCATCGGTGCCTTTGGCTGTCTTATTCTTTTGGTCATTATTTGCCATGTATACCAACATATGCTCTGCTCATGTCCATTTGTCCACGTGTACAACACCATTCAGATGTCTCATACGGTGGTTTCCGTACATCAGCCGATACCCGGTCTCGCCTGGCAAAAGGGGCTTGGACATGGAGTTGTGATCAACAGAAGTTGGAGACAGTAAATGCGGCTAATAGACTCTGTACGATATTCGGCGCGGCCAAACTCTATGGGGACCCTGAGATTCGTCGGAGGAAAAGGCACTATTGGTGCTTGTCCAACCTTGCCTCACCTGCCCAGTTCGATCTTTCATGGACGCCAGTAAGACATGCTTCAAGATTGGATGTGTTCACTTGTCTGTCGCCTATCTCTGCGCGCTGAATGGAGGAAAGCGTTGTCTCATATCCGATAGGCCATCGTGAGAAGTTATATCTTGAGTCTCTGGCAAGTACTAACGATGTAGGTGATCTCTCCATACTCGATCTCAGTTCGCCACGCACTCATGATGGATAATTTCGCCATGAAAGATGCCTTGGCCGGCCATGTGATCGTTCAGGAGATCGAACCTGCATCCAGCAGGCCCCGAGTGACGTTGACGGAAGAGGATGTAAGGTTCATCACTTCTGGGCTGTGCAATACCGTCGGTTGAGCTAACTGCATGTGACAGAACAGACGGATCCGCCGGAAAACGGACCAAGCCATCCTGACGGTTCTTGTCTGGGTCTACTTCCTCCAGGTAATCCTTCCCCCGACCAGTTTACTCAAACAGACACTCACATGGAGGTTACAGGTCCTTGACAAGATCGTCCTCGGACTCAGTGCCATCTTCGGCCTGCAAGAAGACACCCACCTGACGGGCAACCAATACTCGATCATCGGCTGCATCGCGCCGGCCGCGCAGCTGGCGTGGCAGCCGTTCTCGTCCATCCTCATCGTGAAGGTGCGCCCGCGTCTCCTGATGCCGGCCATGGTGCTGGGCTGGGGCATCGCGCAGGTGTGCGTGCCCGCGTGCCGCAGCTTTGCCGGCCTCGTCGCCACCCGCTTCTTCCTGGGCCTGTTCGAGGCCGGCTGCCTGCCCCTGTTCTCCATCATCACGGCGCAGTGGTACCGCCGGTCCGAGCAGCCGGCCCGCGTCGCCGTGTGGTACAGCACGCACGGCCCGGCCACCATCGTTGCGGCGCTGCTGTCGTACGGGCTCGGGCATGCGAAAGGGGGGGCTTTGGCGCCGTGGCAATGGTTCGTATATGACCTTCTCCTGAGTCTGGCACAGGAACTAATGTGTTTCCAGGATCTACCTCGTCACCGGCCTCCTGACCATTGTCACCGTGCCCCTGATCTACTGGAAACTGGATGACGACGTCTCTTCGGCCCGCTTCCTGACCGTCGAAGAACGCAGCCAAGCACTCGAGCGGCTGCGAGCGAACCAGAGCGGGTCTGCGTCGCGCGATTTCAAGTGGACGCAGGTCGTGGAAACGTTCGTGGACATCAAGTGCTACCTGTTCGCCGCCATGTCCTTTGCCATCAGCTTCGGCGCCCACGTCGCAAGCCTGTTTGGGCCGCTCCTTCTCAGCAGCTTTGGCTTCGGCCACTACAGAATAACCCTCCTGAACATCCCATTTGGCGTCCTCCAGTCGACCGCCATCCTCGTGGCGGCGTGGGCGGCGTCCAGGACGCGGTGGAAGTCGCTGCCGCTCGTGACCCTGCTGGTCTTCATCCTGAGCGGCTTCGTGCTGCTCTATGTCCTCCCGCACGGCCATTCCCGTCTCCCCGGCCTGCTCGTCGGGTACTACTTCCTCGCTTTCATCGTCGGCTGCAACAACACAGCCGTATCATGGATCCTGGCCAACACGGCCGGGCAGACCAAGAGGTCGGCGATGATGGCGCTGTTTAACGCGGCGTCGTCCACGGGCGCCATCATCGGCCCGTTGCTGTTCGACTCGGCCGACGCGCCGGCGTACCGCGCGGGGCTGCGGAGCACCGTGGGCGTGTACGCGGCCGTGATCGCCGTCGTCTTGCTGCAAGTGGCCACCCTGATGCTGCTGAACAAGCTGCAGGCGCGGCGGCGCGTCGCGAACGGCAAGACGGCCCGCATCCACGACCACTCCATGGAGGCCCGGTATGTGGACATGCGCTTGGGGAATGAGGAGAGCGTGGGCGGGCGAGCGTTTGCGGACTTGACGGATCGGGAGAACGATGAGTTTGTCTACGTTTATTAGGCGAGAGGTTCGAGTTCCGTCGATCCTTCTGTTCTTCAAGTGGGATATCACAAGGTCTTCGGGGCGGGCCGGAAGAACACCCGGGCCGTCTGCTCTCTCTTAGATACGCTCAGGTTGTGAGAAAGTCCGGGTATATACCTAAGGTACCCCGCTCTTGGTCATGAGCAGGCAGGCAGCAGGCAGCAAGCACCTCTTATAGTGGTTAAACGTATAAAATATCTGGGTAAGCCTGTGTATCCTGCCTCTCCGTCCATGCGACCTCACTTTTGCGCATCATTTCACGCATAAAGCAAACGTCACCCTCCCCCACCAGGTTTCTTTATCCCATGGCACGTACGAAGATGACAGCGAAGCGATACAGACGTGTCACGACCTTGACGCGATTTCATCTACCGCGGGAGCAGGAGTGGCCAACGTGGCCCGTTGACCACCCGAATGTGCATATCGGCCCTCTTGCGGACGTGCAAGGTGCGTGGAAGCTGAGGGTGGGAAGAATGGTCGAAGAACCGGAGCAGGCTGCCTATATCATCGGTGAGTGGTCATTAGTAAGCCTGAGGGACACGATTTCGCATTTTTGTGACTGACATATCGTCCGGCGGGAACTAGAATGGCGGGACCTGAGTAACCTGGAGGATTTCCTGTCCTCTCCTGCCTGCGCTCAGTTTCTGCGTAACCTCCCTGAAGAAGTGTCTGACTCTGTCAAGTCCAGTTCCTCCGCACTGGGATCCCTGACTCTAGAGGATGCTCCGCCGGCAGCTTCGCGGTTTCTCATCCTGGAAGAGATTACCCACATTCCCCATGGGGAGGTGGAGGGCCGCATAACGCTCAACGCCTTCTTGGTAGCGGGAAAATGCGTCCCCTCCACTGGGTGGCCTCCGTATAAGGCCCTGAGGGAAGTGTTTGGCAGCTTTCAACCGCGCGGCTCAGAGTTCATCAGGGGTCATGGCGCACGGTGGGGCGCAAGGTGGCAGCAGTACAAGACAACCTGGTTCTGGGTGCTTGCGGAAGACGGGTGGGTGGAAAGTAAGTTTGGAAAGAAGTCGGAGCCGGACCAGGATCGGACCGTCATCTGTGAATTCCACCGTTGGCCCCGTGAATGGGGCGTCACCCCGGAGCACGAGGAGGCGTCGGCGGCGGACCCGCAGGCGAGGGAGTCGTGGAACGAAGCTGTGGCCAAGGTCATGCCTCCGGTTACGGCTTGGGTGCAGGAACGCTGGGACATCCGGAAAGTGCCGCTCTTTGATCCTGAAGAGGACATCGATCTGGATGATATTGAACATGAAGAGTAGCTGCGAGGATTTCCAGTGAAGACTACGGATCTCTGGAGCTACGAATGGGCGGGTTGGAGTGATAGTTTGCAACCGTACTGGTATTTCCAGTCGATTACACACCTGATGACACTCTCCGGCCCGCAACTTCCCCACGCACCAGGCCAAGCTACCCCGAGCTGCCGTGTAAGCCGGCTAAATTCAGAGTGGAGCGATCCCGATCCTCCCTCCCCTCTCTCCTCTCCCTCCACGAGAATAATATTTAAGTACGCTGTCCTACCGGAGTATCGGCTTCACGATTATGCTGTTCAGCACACTGCAGGAAACAGAATCGCCACCATGCCGCTGGTCCGCAACCCCATCCTGCCCGGCTTCAACCCGGACCCGTCCATCGTGCGGGTGGGCGAGGACTACTACATCGCCACGTCCACCTTTGAGTGGTTCCCCGGCGTGCAGATCCACCACTCGCGCGACCTTGCCAACTGGGAGCTGGTGGCGCGGCCGCTGAACCGCAGGAGCCAGCTGGACATGCGCGGCAACCCGGACAGCTGCGGCATCTGGGCGCCGTGCCTGACGCACGACGGGGAGCGCTTCTGGCTCGTGTACACGGACGTCAAGCGCAAGGACGGCTCGTTCAAGGACACGCACAACTACATCGTCACGGCGCCGGCCATCGCGGGGCCGTGGTCCGACCCGGTGCACGTCAACTCGTCCGGCTTCGACCCGTCGCTGTTCCACGACGACGACGGCCGCAAGTGGTTCGTCAACATGCTGTGGGACCACCGCCGCCGCCCGCGCCTGTTCGCGGGCATCGCACTGCAGCAGTTCGACCCCAAAGCCGGGAAGCTGGTTGGCCCGCGCAAGAACATCTTCCCGGGCACCGAGCTGGACCTCGTCGAGGGCCCGCACCTGTACAAGCGCAACGGGTGGTACTACCTGCTCACGGCCGAGGGCGGCACGGGCTACGAGCACGCCATCACGCTGGCGCGCTCGCGCGACATCTGGGGGCCCTACGAGACGCACCCGCACAACCCGCTCCTGACGTCGGCGCACCATCCGCACATCGCCCTGCAGCGCGCCGGCCACGGCGACATCGTCGACTCGCCCGACGGCAGCCAGACCTACCTGGTGCATCTCACCGGCCGACCGACGACCCAACTGCGCCGTTGCGTCCTGGGCCGCGAGACGGCCATCCAGCGCGCCCACTGGGCCGCCGACGACTGGCTGTACGTCGAGAGCGGCCTGCCCGACGCGCCCAACGTGCCTAAGCTGCACGTCGAAGTGCCGGGCACGTTCGACGAGGCCAAGTACTGGGCGCCGCAGCGGTACACCTTCTCATCCGAGTCCGGCCTGCCGCAGGACTTCCAGTGGCTGCGCACGCCGGAACCGGAGCGCATTTTCCGGATTGATGACGACGGGAAGAAGCTGGTGCTGATCGGGCGCGAGAGCGTCGGGTCGTGGTTCGAGCAGTCCCTGGTCGCGCGGCGGCAGACGCATTTCTCGTTTGATGCCGAGACGGTGATTGATTTTGCCCCCGTGGATGAGCGGCAGTATGCGGGGCTCGTGGCCTACTATTGTCGGTTTAACTTTTTTTATCTGACCGTTACGGCAGACGCGGACGGGCAGCGCGAGCTGCTTATTATGGCGTCTGAGGCGTCGTTTCCGCTGGGCGGGCTGAGGTTTCCGTTCCCTGAGGCGGTGCGGATTCCGAACGAGGGGAAGGTGAGGCTGAAAGTGACGATTCGGGGGCGGGCGCTGCAGTTTTGGTATGCCCTGGTGGCGGAGGGGGGGGAGGAGTGGAAGAAGGTTGGGCCGGTGTTTGATGCGAGTATTTTGTCGGATGAGTGCGGCGGGCACCAGGTGCATGGGAGCTTCACGGGTGCGTTTGTGGGTGTGGCCGCGTCGGATCTGAATGGGACCGCGGCCGAGGCGAGGTTTGATTATTTCGAGTATCGGCCGGTGCAGGACAAGAGTGATCGGTATGAGCTGAGCGGTCAGGCGAACTGATGGGTTTGATAGGGAATCTCATGGAGTTCTCGATTCTCCTGGGAATACTGTTACAAATCACAATTCCGTCCCGCTCATGGCCTTCCTTTTGGTTCCCATTCCACCTCGTAAAACCATCTCCGTCAGAGACCAAGAACTCGTCCTGGCAAACTGGAACGATGGGCTGGTTGCCGGAGAGATGTCTCCCTAGAGAGTATTGATAAGTAAAACTAATGAGTAGAGCTCTACAACCGGAAAAGAACGGCCCTAGCGGCCGACTTAGAAACGACAGGTGGGTACAATCCAACAAAAATCTCCAAGGCCCATCGCGGGCAATGTCGTCCCTCGGTTCGTTGGCAAAAGCCGACAATAGTCATCCCCATCCGGTCATCATCTTGCTCTGCCCACGGTTCAACCTCAAACCTCGATCATCCAAACTCTCGCTTTATGCTGGTGAAAAAAATGACTCCCAACTTCCTTCGCGGGGCTTCCTCCTCGAGCGTGACATTCGCCTTCACCATCTCCTCACTCCAAAAGCGGACCCCGATTCAGCGGATACGCGGCCACTAATCTCGTTATGATCTCCCAAAGAAGCACCCTCCACCCCCCCGCCCCCCTCCCCCCCAAAAAACCAAACCAAAACAGAGTTATTCCTCAAGTACGGATGTCCCTACCAAAAGAATCCGCTCACCGCTCTGATATATAGCCGGCAGAATTAGCCGGTATTTACAACAGCTGTATTCGGTCCCAATTAGGAAGGGATAAACTCCCCCGCATCGTACATCTCTTTCCATCATCATCCTCTTCAACGAACCTCTTTTACTATGGTTTACCATGATATAGCTACACGCGCTCAAGCGCTAACTCTCAAGTTGATTGTTCAGCTCGATAATAAGCAGGTGGAAGAGCTTACTGGCATTAAGCCGCGGACTCTTAACGACCTTGCCGATAGAGCTCTCGCACGTGGCTTCGACCCAAATGTCTCCCCCCCTATCATCCTCGACGAACATGTCTGTGATGCTCCAAAGACCGGCCGTCCCTCGAAGAAAGGCGATAATAAAGATGCTGTTCTTGAGAAGGTCCGCCAGAGCCGGTTCGGCCGTGAGATGACATGCGCTTATATCTCGGCGGAGTTAGGCAATACCATCTCGCCAATGACTATCTGGCGTATCCTCCGTACTGCTGGGATGAAGAAGACGAAACCAACACGCAAGCCTGGTCTAATAGAAAAGATGAAGAGAGATCGGTTCGAGTTCTGTCTTCGCTTTGAGCATTGGACTCTCGAAGATTGGAAGCGAGTTATCTGGTCTGACGAGACATCTGTCGTCTTAAACCATCGCCGGGGTGGTTACCGCGTTTGGAGGACCCCTGAGGAGAAGTTCGTCAAGTCTTGTATTCGCGAGCGCTGGAAGGGATACACTGAGTTCCAGTTCTGGGGCTATTTCTCAT
Organism: Chaetomium strumarium; assembly: GCF_033439665.1. Taxonomy (NCBI): domain Eukaryota; kingdom Fungi; phylum Ascomycota; class Sordariomycetes; order Sordariales; family Chaetomiaceae; genus Chaetomium; species Chaetomium strumarium. The sequence goes on from NW_026944431.1 coordinate 73,416, forward strand.
ACGATTCAAAGGGGCCATGTCATATTTGGCATCCAGAGACCGTGCAAGAGAGGAAGGCAGCCGAGAAGGACCTCGAGGAGCTGAATACAAAGCTAGAACCCATCCTCCGCGAGCAGTGGGAGCTAGAAACTGGAATGAGGCGCTTGAAGCTGCGGAATCAAGGCGGACGAGCTCCTCAATGGAGGTGGGATACGAAGCACGGCAAGCTTACACGACGAGAAGGCTCTGGCGTTGATTGGTATCGCTACCAGAAGGAGATCCTGATGAAGAAGCTCATTCCATACGCCAAGCAGTATGGCCCAGATGCTCTTGTTCAGGAAGACCTAGCACCTTCTCACGCCCACCACGCACAAGCTACAATCTTCTCAGCGGCTGGAGTATCAAGACTCGTCTGGTGCCCCAACTCCCCTGATCTTAATATGATCGAGCCGTGTTGGCCGCATCTAAAGCGGGTAATAACAAAGAAGGGAGCTCTAAAGAACAAGAGCCAGGCAGAGATAGTCTAGAAACAGGCGTAGGATGATCTAGAACAGTGGAGGATACAACGTTGGATTGAGAGGATCCCGCACCATATCCAGGAGGTCATTCGCTTGAAGGGCGGGAACGAATACGCAGAAGGGACGTCAAACAAACGCCGTCAAGATGTTGTTCTGTCCCCCGGGCCTAGCACTGAATAACTTCACTGTTTCCTAATAGAGTAGTAGATTCTGGAGAGATGGCAGGAGGTAATTACCTTACACTTCTTTACAAGTGTGGTGGTCTTGGCGCTGAAGGCGGTGAGCGGGTTCTTTTGGTAGGGACATCCGTAGTTCATATCACTCGGGAATCTCCTTGATTAGTGTCCACATGTATTTCTCCAACTTAGCAGCGCACTTGGCGTAACGTATTTTATAAGCGAGCTGCGCACTCTCCACTCCCCTACAACAACTATCCTCAATTGCAAGACAACAACACTAAGAACTGACTATAATTACATCAGAAGCAGCTGAATCAGACGATTCTACAGCCTCTTGGCAAGTGCGGGCATTATGGCCAGGCTTACCGCACACACCACAGCACCGAACCCTCGTACGCGCCCCCCCTGTACTACCACCATCCTGCTCCTTTTCTTGAGCCACCTCCCCAACCATAGCCTTCTGGTCTAGTTGATCCTTTGCATCTTGTACTGCAAGCGATCCCCCAAGCTATATACGTGTTTTTTTGGCTCTCCGGCGCTTGCTTAGCGCCTCGTTAGCCTTGCTGAGCGAAGACACCTCTGCCTGAAGGAGGGCCACCTGGTGCATTATAGCCATTGTACCCTTAGTAAGCTGGTCTACAGCAGCCAACATCGAGGTTGGGGAGCTATTTTGATGGTTGGTAATACGAGTCTTGATAAGCGTTGACTGCGACTCGGCTTCATGGGGGTTGTATGGTGTTTGGAAGACCCAAGGTTGTACAGTGCTAGGCCGTGAGGTCGGGGATGTTGGTGTACGAAGCTGGATATCTAGCTTAGAAAGCACCTTCTCTGGATTGTACAGCATAAGGCCAGACCCTGCGAAGCCGCCTTGGATATTCCTCTTGGTGATGGAGGCAAAGAAGGCCTCGCGAAAGGCGTAAAGGAACTCGAGCTTGCTTACGTGGTTGATATGTGCGCGTATTAAGTCCTTAACCTGGTGGCTGTACGCCTGCTTCATGTGACGAATCTCTTGCCCCAATCCTCTGAGAGGGACAATATGAAGGTATCTTGACAACGGGGTGAGGTTCGGTGAAGCCAAAAGGTTCACAACAATGCTTGCCGCAATGTCTGCACAATAGGTAAGGACTATTGCTTGAATTGCTCACTGAGGAAGCTAGCTATCTGAATGAGTGACAGAAAGGTAGAACTAATTATATACAGCTTCCTCCATGGTGACTATTGGTGTGCTCCTGATGCTCCCGGTGCTCCCTGGGAGCGATGGGATCAATGGGAGTAGATATCCAGGGTCTCCCGGATCAGTGGGATGGGGTAACGGCTCTTCATGGTCACGTTGTTAACCGCGCGGTAGTCTACGCAAATACGCACTCCTCCGCCCGGCTTGCGCGCCAGCAACACCGGCGACGCAACGCTCGACTTCGACGGCCGAACAAAGTCTTTTGCCAGGTTGTCATCGAGCCACCTCTTCAATACGCGCAGTTCCATGGGCGAAAGTGGCCTGTTTCGCGCCGAGGGAAGCTTGGTTCCTGGGAGCAATTCGATCTTGTGGTCGTACGAGCGGTGCGGTGGTAGGGTGTTGGCTTCTTGCGGTAGGAAGGCTTTGTAAAGGTCTCTGTATTGCGGTGGTAGCCTGTTCTTGATATCTTCGGCCGTAGGCGTCGGCTTGTTTGATTTCTCGAAGAAAATATCCGCGTCCTGCTCAGTGATCTTGCGAATGGTTGTGTCTTCCGTCCATAGGGCTCTGATGAATTCGTGGTACGCTTGGGGAAGCCGTTCGGTATAGTCTTCCGGCCGGCCTTCCTTGCGCAATAGACCCCGAAAGAATTCGTCAGGGAGGCGTCGAATGCGGAGGTCCGGCTTGCCCGCTACCTCCTCCAGCTCGGCAAGTGTAGTTCTCATTACCACGACGCCTCTCTCTCTGCACGTGCGAATCATGCCGGCCGTGGTCACAAATTCGATGTCCTGATCGTCGAGCTCTTGGTATGTGGTTCGCATGCTCGTCGGTGTGCGCGGTCGGGCCGTTCCTGCGCGGCGTGTTCCCGCCGCCAAGGTCGCCAGTGCCGGCTTGCGGTGGCCGGGGAGGTTAGGTATCGGCACTCCCCTCGCCTCCTGCGGTGCCATGGCTAGCGGGGGCCCCGTTCCAATGCTCTCTCCCTCTGTGCCGCGAAACGTGCTCTTTTTCTCTGCTCCCGGCGTTGCCTGGCGTGGCGAGCTTTCTCTGCCGCGGTCTTCCCGGTCGCCGGCGGTGGTTGCGTCTGTGCTTGCGGTTCGCCTTCGTCCTCCACTTCTTCCACCGTCATGTGGAAACGGCGCGCGTCTTCCCGGGCTTCTGGTGCTCGTTGCCGGGTAATGTCTAGCGGCAGGCACCGGCCCCGGCATTCCTCTGGGGATTCCAGGCTTAGGCTCTTCCAATCCACCTCTGGGTTGTGCTTCCGTAGCCACAGTAGGCCCAGAATAACCGGGTTGTCCTTCGCGAGCGTTGTGATATAGAAATGCAAAACCTCAATATGATCGCCAATCGCCAGTTTCCTTATAGCTCCGTATTCTATCCATGTTGACGTAGCGCCGTCGGCGAGGTATAGCGGCTTTGGCCTTGCAAGCTTGAATATCGGGATACCGTGCCGTACGGCGAAACCGAAGTCGAGGAATGCCAGGCCGGTATACCCCGAATCTACAAGCGCCATATACGCTATTCTGCGCTTATTGTCATCGATCAGGTAGGAGGACAATATGATAGAATTCTTTGACTGCCCTAACGCATTTAAAACGAGTCTCCTTTCCTTCCTATAATCCCAGTGATTATACCTCCGTGTGCGACTTTGCACGGAGGTTAGGCTTTTCCCTGCCTTTTGAAGTCCTCATCCTCGTATTCCTCGACCTGGTCCTCTATGGAGTTGCTATCGATCTTAAAGGCAAAGCCAGGGTTAGGTACATTCATAAAGCGAACGCTCTGGTACTGGCGGTTGCCGCCGGCCGCGTTGCCGCGCATGACGCTGGGCTGCCGTACTCTGTTGACGGCATTGCCTTGGGCGCCGGCGTATCCCCGAGTGCCGGCGTAACCCGCCTAGGCTCCCTGGAAGTTCTGTGGGGTCTGCTACGGGAATGTATTCCGTGCTCCGTAGGGCGCATTGCCATTGCCCTGTTCGTTGCGCTGTTGGCCGCTCTGACCGCCTCGGCCGCCTCTGCCTCCGTTGTTCTGGTTGCCGCGGCCCGGGTTGGTTTCGGCCCTGCACCATTTGGCGATGTGGCCGGCCATGCCGCAGTTGAAACACAAGCCCTCGTTCGCGCGGCAGTGTATTCGGCCTGGGAAACCTTGATTTTCGCGACCTTTAGGCGGTCCAGGTCCATGGGGTCGCCCGTGTTGTCACCGTTGTTGCCCTTGTTACCGCCTTGGTTGCCGTGGTCATCGCCGTGGTTATAGCCGTTGTTCTTCCTGTGCTTTGCGTTCTCGAGGTTAACCGCGAGCTTGTTAGCCATATCGACCTAATTCTCCCAGTCATTCGTGGCAGGTAGGTTGACCTATACTGCGACTACGTTACATAGGCTGTCGCTGAACTTTTCGCGCAGGCTACGTACACGAGCGGCATTGTCCTACTCGCATTCATCTGCCAAGTTATTGAACTCGGTAATGAAGTCGGTGAAATTGGCCCAGCGGCCGGTCTCGGTTAGGTTGCGCAGCTTGTTTTCCGCCGCTGCAGCCAGGTCCATTGTCTTGTATTTCTTGGCCAGGTGGGCTAGGAATTCCTCGCCTGTTTTCTAGGGCCATTCTGAGTCGTTCTTGGGGCTTGCGTTGACCTTGTCAAGGCCCCTAATGACCGAGGAAAAGGCGACGCCCTCGAGCATTGAACTGGCGTATGAAATCTTGCTATATTCGTTGGCATAGTTGCCGGGGCGGCTATTCCAGCGCCCGACGATTTTGGTGCGCCAGGCACGGAACTGGGCCGTACACTTGGCCGCGTCGCGCTCCTGACCGTTGAACGGCTGCAGGTGCGTAACGGTTGCATTGACCAGCTTGCTGACGTCCTCGCTCGTGCTGCCTGTCTTGCCACTGTTGTTGACCAGGGTCGCTATGTTCGCAATGACGCCATCTTTGGCCGTGTTCGCTGTCTCCAGGCTTGCAACGCGTACCTGGGCCTCGTTCAGGAGCGCCTGGGTGTTATGGAGGCTCTAGTCGAGCTCCCGGGCGTGCGCCTGTGTGCCAGCAAGAAGCTCTTGGACCCTGTTGTAACGCTCGGTTTCAATTTGTAACATGTGCTCGAACAATGTAATGACCTTGGCTCCTGAGCTCCGGCGAAGGCTCTAGTAGAATGCGTATAGGACGTTCTCACTGTTGAAAATAGGGTGATTGCACGTGTCGAGCCAGTTCTTCAGCCTCGGGTGCTTCGTTCCGTCGATCAGGTTGACAATTTCCTTGCCTACATCGCACCTGTTGTCCTTGGTCGCTTCGTGGGCGACCTTCTCTGCTTCGTTTCTGGGCTTAATCTCACTTTTCTCGCGCGCCAGCGAGGGCATTGCCCGCGGCGAATCGGCCTCGTGCAACACGTCCCCCGAGTGCGCCGTCTCCAAGTCGTCCGTATCGGGCATCGTAAAATCCCGGTATGCCATGCTCATAATGTCGTATCGCTGCCGCCTTGGCACTGCTCAATGTCGTATTCCGACGGCTCCGAAGGCCGTGATTCGCTCGCTTGAATCCTTGTAACCGTAAACCGGTGGTCCGCGCCACGTTCCGACTGGCCAGAGCTCTGAGGTCGCTGTATGGAGAATCGCTCGGCGTACCAAATCGCCGAAATGTCGCTCAGAATTACTGGAACTCTGAATCAATTGAAAATGGCCTATAGTTGCATAGCCAGTCGAAAGAACGCGCACGAACTAGAGGTGCAACCAACTGTTACAGACCGTATGGGGTGCAATGGTATATAACGTCTCCCTCATAGATCCCGGTCGTGTATGAATCCGGGCGACGCCAGCTTTAACCCTGACTTTTACGAGCTCATTTAAGGGTTATAGCTGTTTGTGGCCGCGATTCATACACGACCGGGATCCCTGTTGGAGACGCTATGTGGTTGCACGAGGGAACCAGAAGTGTGGCCCTACGCATTGGAAATACCCTGCGCCGCAAAGACCAGCCCTGTGGGCCCGACCAGGGCACCACAACCCTCGTGCCTGAACCCTAACCCTAATCTACAACATGGCACGGGTCATGCCCGTGACATTCCAATTGGCTCAATTGCAACAGGAAAACGAGGCTCTGAAGGTTTAGTTGGAGGCAGCCCGGCCGTCGAGAAGAAAGAGGGTGGTCCCGGATCCGAACAAGCAGTTCGCTTCCATTGAACAGGTCCACCGGGCTCAAATTGAGGCTGGCCGTATTGAAGAGTCTGGCATTGAAGAGAGCAGGCCAGAAAGCCCCGAATCGGATGCTTCCTGTATTGTGGTGGGTTGAACAGACTGTAATAGATGGTGTTGAAGAAGATGGGTGGTTTAGACGCCAAGACTTACAGAGTGGGCGGAATGGGGGGTGGGCAGAATGGGGGGTGGTCGACTTATAGGCAATGTTAGAGTCGTCGCAAGCATATAGACTGCCACTGACCTTGAAGCCTGCGCAGCAAGCTACAGACAGGAACTCGGACTGCGTGCATACGATGGCCCTGTGCATATGGTATTCATTTCCTCCGCTGGAAACCACGAGGTCTGAGTACTCCCGGCTGGAGTAGAGCCTAGCCGGGGGCTATTGTCGCTATTGTCAATACCTACAAGTTCCAAAGAAGGAGGAACGGCAAGAACGAAATGAGTGTACCTTTTTAAAAAGCCCATCAGGTCTTTAGAAGGCTCATCACCAGCTGTATCGTGGGCTGTCTGAGTTACGGAGCCAGCTGGCCAGGCCCCGAACCCAAATGACATCTTTGAACTTAGCGTTGTTGTCCGCGCAACTAGGCGTACAGGAGCTGCCGGTCTTCTGGCCGAACGGAACTCGAAGGCATGCCGGCTCGAGTCCTGGCGGTGTTGCCAAATTGCTTGTGCACTTTTAAAATAACGATCGCATTTATTGCAGTAAGGCATCGAGTCCGGTTGAAGGAATGCCACAAGCCTGTATCAAGTAACCAACATGCTGTCACGAGCCGTGTCGTTCTCCCGCCGTTCCAGCCCGGCGTTCCAGCCCGACCGTCGATGAGCCACGTGACTCGCTCACCTGCTGGAGGCCCAGCTTTCTCCTCCACAGTCTCCGCTACCGCTAGCAAACCACCAAGAGTTCGTCGCCCCGTCCTGCCTCACACGTCCCCAGCCAAGCCCAACCCAGCCACGCTCCACTCATCCGACCAGCCGTCCTGCCACCCCCTCCACATCAACCGCAGTCTCTCGAGGGCGCTCGACTCCTCAGTGGTCAGGCCCCGAGCCAACTGGTCCCCTTTCCCCCGCAGAAGGTCGGACCACCGAAGGGGCGCAACGCTGAGCCGCTCCGCTGCCGCCTTCACCATGGCCATTTACCGCTCGCCAGAGCATGCCTTGCACCCCTCTGGACGCTGTCCGCCTTCGGTAATTGTGAGCGGAATATGCCGGAAGTAACTGCGGTCGGCTTCGTCGTATGGGATATGAAGCGCTCTCAGCATATGCCGGCAGTCCTCAGCGGGAAAGTAAGGCTGTAGCGGCAGCCCGAATATCTCAACACCTCCTGTGGATTATGGTAACAAGACTTAACGACAGAATGGCAAGACGCCAACTGAGCGGACCCTAAGTAGCCTCGTAGCGGATCAAGTGCATTGATAGGAAGGGCTAACCCAATCACCTAATCTAAGCATATCCAACTACCCATCATAAGAACCGACTTCGACTGTAGCTATGTACCGCAATGACGAGGAGATCATCGGTGAAAGCCTCAAAGATAGCGCCGTTTGATCTCTTAAATATATATAATTTATTGCAGTTTTTATTTGGGGCGGAATCCATCACGACATATGAATGTAGCATATAGACTTGGTATCTATGTCTCTCTGGGTATCTTGATGGCTGACGTGATTATCTTCTGCTAAATCTGCGAGCTTGGGACACTCTCATAGGGGTAGCGATAACCGTTTGGCTTGCCTAGAACCTGGTCCACACCTCGAAGCATCCTCTCCAGCACTAATCTTCACTCCAAGAATCTCTCTGTTTCGTCCTCGGTATAGTCCCACGTAGGTATCTCCCAGCCGTACAGCCTATTATGTGCCCGGTAGATCCAGTACTTCCCCTGAGTACGGATAGATGCATGGCAGAGGAAGCAGGCCGACTTCCTGCACCCGATCGTGCGAGGTGGGTATCGGGTGGCATTCCGATAATAATGCAAGATGAGATGCATCTTGGCGTGAACGCGCTCTGTTGCATTAGCACATGGGCAAACAACAACCTGAAATGACGAAAAGAGCAAGCGATGCAACTTGGCAAGTCGAAGGAGCCCTTTGCAAGCTTCATAATATTGAGCTAGCTTGGCCATTTCCAAGAATGCCCGCCTTTCAGCGCGTGTCTCAATACGCTTCCTCTTCCGCCCTGCTGTACGCTCTGCATAGTGCTTCTGCCTCTTTAGCTCAGGTTTTCCATCGACGAAGCAGAGCTTGTATGCGCATCGAATGACTATCTTCAGGTTGTTGTGTAAGTCTTCTCCCACAGTGTGAATATCTTTCGCTAGCAACTTGAGTGAAGCAACAAACCGCTCCTGGCTGCCTCCCCCCAGCTTAACCACGTAATCCGACAGCACGCGGCCCACATCAATCCTTTCTCGCTGAGGAACAGAGCCTTCTGACCCCTTTGTATTCCGAGACGCGATCCTCTTAAGGATCCTCTCACTGCGGAGCGTTCTTGCCGCTTGCAGTGTCAACGAATCCGGCAGCCGCAACTTGCCGAACTTGCGAGCCAAGCTACGACATTGACGAGGTCTCGCGCATAGGAACTCTCCCGAGATTAGAAAACAGAGGCGCGAGCCTTACGCAATCATGCCGAATGGTCCTACCAAGCGATTTCCAAGGCCTTGGGAGTGACAGTACGGTAGGTTCAACGAACCTGTGATGGCCTAGTCACTCCACAGAAGATCGGGCATGTCGGAAGACTTCCATTGATCCGTTCTCCACAGAGAGAGATCCTCCGTCACTATCTCGAAGCCGACAACCTCTTCCGGGAGCTCCCATGGGGCGATTTGAAGTACTATATCCCGGGGTTTGAGCTGTTTAGGGAGACTGCGATCTTCAAGGCTCTACGATCAATGGGTTACTCGAGGAGGAAACGTCGCCATAGGATTGAACTGACTCATTAATACCGGGCTGTACGACTCGCCTTTGCATATGAGTAGTTATCTCTACGACCTAATCCTGAAGACTGAGAGAAGGTCATCTTGAGTGATGAGACTTGGGCTACTTGATTATCGCCTCCACTCTGTCTTTGATGCGGTGCTGCTGTCGGGCGGACTTCCGCTACCACAGCTCGCGCGTCTGTGTCGAGTCCCTAAGCTTCGAGTCGCGACGAGGATTCGTGCCCGGTGCGCACCCGTGCTGATGTCGGCGATGGATCGAACCAGCTGGGCTCCCCTCTGGCCCTTTTCCGGCACTCGGAGAAGCAGGTCCAGATGGACATGGCGGAGATGACGATTCCTACCTGTACCCACCCCGCCATGAGGGGCACTACCACGCCGAAGATGATCATGTCCGAATAGCCCGCGTGCTTAGAGCCGTTGTTGTGATACTCGGTAGGACTCGTGGCCTCTGTGGCCTCCGTGGTGGGCATAAGAAGCAGCGTGGCCGGACCTGGGTTTGGTGTAGACGGCATGCTGGGAAGATATCATAGCAGTCCTCACGGTTACGCTGCTTGACGGAAGCGAGAGGGACTGCCGCATGGCCCGGGTATACAATCCCAGCGGCAGAAGAGCCTCGGCGGCCTTCCACAAGCCACCCCCGCCATCACCTACAACCTGCCCACGCGTCAAAACTCAATCGTGCATGTCGCTGCTCATGTCGGCTATCGGGCCTCAGATTCAGCCTCAGATCTTGGCATATAGCATTCTCTTTTCACGGGCATTTGAGTCAATCTGGTGATTGTGATCATGTATCTAATGCTGCAACGATTTCAGACGGATTCCGTATAATACATTTGCTTCTGTGCTTCCTTCTGACCTGTACCGCATCGCGCGGCCATTCTTATCGAGAAGAATCCTAAACTGCGGGCAAAGCTTGAACCTATTGAAGTTAGCAAGAAACGGCCGATTCCGTGTCGGTTGTCGAGTTGCGTGCAACGGTGCAAGCCAACCGCGACCCGGCAAAACAATCGTCTTGTTTCTGATTCGCGAACTCGGCATCCCGGTGCAGTCACGTGATGCGGGGCTGGTCGGCTTGCGGCGCCGGCTGCCAAGCCCCGCGAGAATGGGTGGTGGGATCACGAGTCGGACTGCGCCGAAGTCGCCGTATGTATTTTCCTTCTTTTTTTGCTTCACTTTCACCGCTTACGGATCGCCCACCCGATGGCTGCGAATCGGATAGAAGGAAAAGCACCTTGGATTGTGCGTTTGCTCCTGATGGTAGTAGACGTTGTTGACAGCGTTTGACCGTCCTCGCTCCTTTGTTTCGCGTTTGTTGCCGCCTTGCAACCAACACCGTCCCCACCTGGGCATCCGATGCATCGCTTTCGGCGGTGACGACTCGACCATGTCCTCTCGGCCGAACCTCCGTCCGGGCCATGAACACGCCCCCGCACACCCGAGCGCCCTCCGGCAGGCCTACGCGGCGTCGTCTGCGAGTTCGGCCGAAGACCAGACCGACGCAGCGTCCCCAGGCACCTCCCCCGTTCACCGCCATGTCGCAGGCCCCAGCCGACAGCGTCCGGCCGAGACTACGCCTTTGTTGGTAGAAGTCCTCGATCTCCGCGAGCACGCGCACGAAGGGCCCTGCGCCCACGGCACCTTCTCGCCGCGCCCGACGAGCCCCTCGAGCATCCTGACCGACCCTCTCAGCCCTACCGAGTCAGAAGCCGAAGCGAGCATTGATGGGATTCTGTCGGGACGCCCGCACCGAAGGCAGGGGAGCTGGAAGAGGCAGTTGGCGTCCAAGATGAGGAGCAAGAAGATGAGCACGTCGCGGGAACTCGCCGAGCGTCACGGAATAAAAGACTCGGCCCTGATGTGAGCCTGCACGCCCTCAAGTACATCCTCCCGCTGACTGCTTGTGTCTTCAGGTACATGTCGTACTATCTCCCCGTCCTGGTATGGGCTCGAGAGTACAGCTGGTCGTATTTCAAGGGCGATTTCGTCGCCGCGCTGACCGTGGCCGGCATGTACGTCCCCATGGCCCTCTCCCTTGCCGATAACCTGGCCCACGTGCCGCCGATCAACGGCCTCTACTCGTTCGTCTTCAACCCCCTCATGTACGCCCTGCTCGGCAGCTCCCCGTCCATGATCGTGGGCCCCGAGGCCGCCGGGTCCCTCCTCGTCGGCACGGTCGTCAAGGCGAGCGTCGACCGCGGCCACGGCGGCGAGGAGGACGCCACACTGCAGGCCAGGCTCTGCGGCATTGTCTCCGGCATGGCTGGTGCCATGGTGCTCATCGCCGGCGTCGCGCGTCTGGGATTCCTGGACAGCGTGCTCTCACGCCCGTTCCTCCGCGGCTTCATCAGCGCGATCGGCGTGGTGGTGGCCGTCGACCAGCTGATTCCCGAGCTCGGGCTGAACCGGCTGGCCGACCACGCGCACGTCAACCACGCCAGCAGCGTCGACAAGCTCGCGTTCGTCTGCAGAAACCTGGACAAGGTCCACACGCTGACGTTCGCCGTGGCCGCCACGAGCTTCGTGATCATCATGGTCTGTCGCGAGATCAAGCGCCGGCTGCAGCCGCGATACCCCGGCGTAGCCTACATCCCGGACCGCTTCATCGTCGTGGTGCTGTCGGCCTTCCTGGCCTACTGGTACCAGTGGGACAAGGCGGGCGTTGCCGTGCTGGGCAAGGTCGAGGCGGCCAGCGGGCACCTCTTCACCTTCCGCTGGCCGCTGCAGCCGTCCAACATGGCATACATGCGCGAGGCCATGGGCACCTCTTTCCTGATCGCCCTGCTCGGTTTCTTCGAGTCGACCGTGGCAGCCAAGAGTCTCGGTGGCCAGGGCTTTGCTGGCATCCAGCTCAGCCCGAACCGCGAGCTCGTCGCGCTTGGGACGGCCAACATGGTCGGCTCCTGCTTCATGAGCCTGCCCGCTTTTGGAGGCTATGGGAGGAGCAAGGTCAACAAGTCCACGGGTGGCCGCACGCCCATGAGCTCCATCATCCTCAGCGGCTTGACATTGCTGTGCATTCTCGTTCTCCTGCCGTACCTCTATTATCTTCCGGTGAGTGACTCTCTCTGCATGACTTTGGGGCTGATTCTAATGCCTGCGCCTGCAGAAACCGGTTCTGTCGTCCCTCATCAGCGTTGTGGCATGGTCGCTGATCGAGGAATGCCCGCACGACGTCCTGTTCTTCCTCAAGATCCGCGCCTGGCAAGAGCTCGCGCTCATGACCATCATCGTGCTCGCGACCATCTTCTTCTCGCTGTCGTTCGGCATGGCCATCGGCGTCGGGCTGTCCCTTCTGCAGGTCATTCGCCACGCCACGCGGCCGCGCATCCAGATCCTGGGCCGCGTGCCCGGCACCAACCGGTTCGAGAACGCCGAGGCAGACCCGGACCGGCTCGAGTTCATCGAGGGCTGCCTGATCGTCAAGATCCCGGAGCCGCTGACGTTTGCCAACACGGGCGAGCTCAAGAGCCGGCTGCGGCGGCTGGAGCTGTACGGCACCAGCATGGCGCACCCGGCCCTGCCGCGGCTCCGGCGCGAGGACGGCGACCGCAACATCATCTTCGACATCCACGGCGTGACGTCGCTCGATGGCAGCGGCGTGCAGGTGCTCGAGGAGATTGTGCGCGACTACCGGCAGCGCGGCGTGCGCATCTTCTTCAGCCGCGGGCCCGGGCGCGATTCCGACGTGGGGCGCATGCTGCGGCGCAGCGGTATTGTGGAGCTCGCCGGCGGGAAGCACCACTTTGTGGATGATGTGCACGAGGCGCTGAACTTGGCTGACGCTGAGGACGGGGGCGAGCCGGTGGTTTCGGGGCGCAGGTAGCGACTGCGGGTTGCTCTCGCTGATAGAAACTGTCGTCGGTACTCGACGCGTCGACTCTGGGGTGTAAAGTAGAGTACTGGGGCTTCCTATTGGATAGAGCTTGGTTTCGGTTCCGTCTGAATGTACCAAATAAACTTGGACGCTGGAATAGTTGGTTTCCCTGTCTTGCCGGTTGTTGAGGTTGTTCGTGAGAAGAAGCGTGGCCGAGTTCAACCCTAACCCTTGTTTAGGCACCAACCTGTATCGCAATGCGTCACAACGAGGCTCAGCCCAGCTGATGACTGAATTACTGAATTCGGATGACCCCTATTGAAGGAAGGGGCGGTGCCTGATGAGAGGAGTATTTCGTATTTATTAGGCAAACTTGCATAGCATCAGCTTGATTCTGCGGATTTCAATCTCCAAGCGACAACCACTCAATCATCCACCATTCACTGAGTACCTACCGAGTCTCCAAAGACTTGAAATCATGTCGACGCCGGCTCCCACCCGCCGCGACCGCATCCTCGGCGCCCTCCTGGGCGTCCATGCAGGTGACTCGCTCGGCGCGACCGTGGAGTTTGAGCCCTGGGAAGCCATCCAGACGCTGTACCCGGACGGCGTGCGCGACATGGTCGGCGGGGGCCATTTCGGCTGGGAGCCCGGCCAGGCGACCGACGACACCGACCTCACCCGCGCCGTGTTGCTCGCCTATCGGGACGTCAAAAAGAAATCTCATTCTCATTCTCAATCCCAGCAGTCACCAGGTGCAGATGCAGATGCAGATGCAGACGAGGTCATCCGCCTCGCCGCGGGCTACATGGTCGACTGGTACGACGGCAGCAACTGGCCCCGCCGAACCAAGGGCCAACGACCCCGCGACATCGGCGGCGCGACGGCCACGGGCCTGGCGCGGTTCAAGCGCACGGCAGATCCGCGTACCTCGGGAGCCGGTGAGGGCCGCGCGGGGAATGGCAGCTTGATGCGCTGCATCCCTACGGCGCTGTTCCAGCCGGATGCGGGGAGGATGCTGGCCGAGTCGGTCGGCATCTCGGCCGTCACGCACAACGACTTGCATTGTACCCTTGCCTGTGCGGCGTATAATGCTATGGTGGCTGCGCTGGTGGCGGGGAGGGCCGTGGAGGAGGCGGTTGGGGAGGGGAAGCGGGTTCTGGAGCGGGCGAAGGGTTTCGTTATGGGGATGGAGAAGGGAGCGAAGAAGGGTAAGGTTGAGCAGGCCGCGCAGAAGGTAGAGGTGGCTATCGACGCGGGCAAGGAGAAGGTGCGGGTGCGGGAGCTGGCGGAGAATGGCCCGGGGGCGGCGAATGTGAGGGAGGTGCTGCCGTTCAAGGGATCGGGCTACGTGCTGGAGTCGCTGACGCTTGCGGTTGCTGCCGTGGTGGATCCGCGGCCGTTGGAGGAGGTGCTTGTCGACGTGGTGCGCTTCGGGCAGGATGCGGACACGAACGGCGCTATTGCGGGCGGGCTGCTCGGGGCCAGAGACGGCGTCGACGCGATACCCCTGCGGTGGAGGGAGGCGCTGCAGTTTGGGGATGAGTTCGCTGTGCTTGTTGACTATTTGCTTGAGGAGGGTGGAAATTGAGGGAGCTAAGCTTCTATCGTCTGAGAGGGACCTCAGAGAGGGAGGATGCTAGTGGAGGCAGCCAGACACGGCACAGGGAAGGGAGAAAATCATTTCAACACTGCTACGTTGATGCTGTTTCCGAGAAGAGAATATCATCATCAATGATGGCCACCGTTTCGCCGTCTCCGAGAAGGAGAGTGTTGTCGAACTGGAAACAACGTCCTGCTACAACTAGGAATAGGGGCGTCTAAGGAGGTAGTACGCATCATAACCGCTGGACGACCTATAATAAGGACTGCCACCTCATCCGCTTCCCTTTCTTTCACGGGCTTCGTTCAACGACAACAGCCCCTTGTCTTTACCCTAGAGTAATTCTGTGTGAATCTAGCTCCCTCCTTCTTGGTGCCTCCAGCGTCGCCGCCCAATTCCCGAGTCCCAGATCCCGCACGTAAATGGAAACTGGATTCTGGAAGATTGAATGGCACAACTCGGGACACGAACTCCTTAAATCACTATCAACCTTGACGAATCCTGCCACTTGCTTTCCGCACCAGCAGTAACTCTACCCAGGTTTCAGTATTACAGCATGGGGCTTCTTGTGGTATATGAGGGGGTCCCGCTCGGGGGAACGGATGGGAACTTCAAGCTGTAAAGACGAGGGGAGGGTAACACCTGTTCGAAAAACACTATTGCACTAAGGGGCACTTCTAATAGCCAGAAGCCCACCGCTATCTGTCCCATCGTCACATGTTGCCATCAGCCAAGCGAATGTTGCCATCCAAAATCCATCCAATTTCCTGCGTGCTGTTCAGCCAGAACCAGGAGTGATTCTCGCAACATTAGTCGTCCTGAATATGAGCACCTTACACCAACCAGGATCGGCTCAAGAAGCCACCGCTCTGATGCTTGTTGGAGACTTCAGAGAGTCGTAGACGGTGCGTATCCGAACACAGATACTGACCAAGCTTCGGTCCCCAGATTGAAGTCAGTTTAGCATGAATGCAGGTTCCCTTCCCCGTGGGGAAGAATTCAGGCAGAATGGCTTCCCCACAAAGCTGGGCATGCCGGCAGACAGCCGCTCGGTATATCAACCGCGGTTATTGCCCGTGTATTGCCGGAGTTATTGGCAAGCAACACAACGCCAAGCATCAACATACGTGAAACCGTCCGCGCTGGCAGTGATCGACAAGGCCATGCTGATATATCCTCCGGTTATTACTGCTTCAGGGGAAGGGCCCGTCCGCAGTACATGTTGTATAGGTCGACGTCACAGCATGGATCACAGCTGACCCCGAAACCTGGTCCAGCGTAGCGTTGGGTGTAAGAGGTGGTATGGGTGGCGTAGTGGCCAAAGGGACCTCAAAGATGGCTCCGTCTTGCCCTTTTCGACCTCCCGTCCGTCCGGTGCTATTATTAAGTGGCTTTTTATTTAAGGACCGCGCAGTTTACCAACAGCACTCGACAACAGCAGTTTGAACCAACCATCACCATCCAGCACAAACACCCTCAACACCATCATCATGAAGCTCTCCACTGTCACCGTGCCCGTCCTCGCAGGCCTCGCCAGCGCCAACCCAGTCGACGTCGAGCCGCGGCAGTCCTGCCCTTCGATCCACATCTTCGGGGCGCGCGAGACAACCGCACCAGCGGGCTACGGCACGTCGCAGGGGCTGGTCAACATGGTCAAGCAGGCGTACGCGGGGTCGACGAGCGAGGCGATCAACTACCCGGCGTGCGGCGGGCAGGCGCAGTGCGGCGGCGTGTCGTACGACCAGTCGGCCCAGCGCGGCACCCAGGCCGTCGTGCAGGCCGTGACCAGCCTGAACCAGCGCTGCCCCAACACCAAGATCGTCTTGATCGGCTACTCGCAGGGCGGCCAGATCATGGATAACGCGCTGTGTGGTGGTGCGGGCGCCACGCTGGCTGGTGCGGCCCTGAGTGCCGTGAAGGCGGCCATTTTCATGGGCGATCCGCATAATGTTGCTGGGTTGCCGTATAATGTTGGGACGTGTAGGGCGCAGGGGGTATGCTACCACATTTTTCTTTACCCGGAAAAAAGAAGAAAAAACCAGGAAAAAGAAATAAAAGAAAAGGAAGAAAGTGGTAATGCTGACGTGGGTGATGCTTAGTTCGCCGCCCGCCCCCGCGGCTTCCAGTGCTCGCCGGCCAGCCCGTCCATCATCCAGTCGTACTGCGACTCGACCGACCCGTACTGCTGCAACGGCAACGACGCCAACTCGCACCAGCAGTACGTCAACAAGTACGGCCAGCAGGCCCTGGCGTTCATCAGGAGCAAGCTGGATGCCGCGTGAGGGATAATGTTTGTGAACCGGCTCATGTATATGTACATAGTGCAAAGCAGTCTGAATGAGTCGAAATGGTATTCCTGGTATTCTTACATCAGAGCATCTCTTATAATAGCCGTTGAGATATTGGATCTTGAAATACCACTAGTACCTCCTGCCCGTCTTACACCCCCATCTACAGCTTCGTCGCCGCCGTGTACTGCTGCAGCTGCCCCTGGGCCTCGCGGAACTCCCTCTCGACCACGTGCACATGCCTCTCGGAGCGCGGCGTGATGGAGCATTCGAACGGCAGCGGGCTCGAGTTGAAGCCGTCCGAGAAGGCGAAGCTGCAGGAACTTGAGGTTAGCTTCGTCATCCCAGGGAGGGAAAATCATGATAAAAACTCTGTAAAGATGCCACTCACATATCAACATCAATCTCCCGCCCCGTCTCGTCCCTCGCAGGCTTAACATCAAACGCCCACAGGATCCGCGCAATATTGATGGCCACCGACGCCGACCCGAGGTGCAGGCCGGGACAGATGCGGCGGCCCCAGCCAAAGGCGCTGTGGCCCAGCGTGCCCGGGTAGTCCTTCAGGCTCCCGTCCAGGAAGCGCTCGGGCCGGAAGCGGTGCGGGTCCGGGAAGTCGGCCTCGTTGAGGTGGATGCTCCACAGCGGCGCAATGACGGTGCTCCCCTTAGGGATGAACATGCCTCGGTACGTGTCGTCGGCCGTCGTCGCGTGCGGCGTGCCGCCCAACACCGCCACGGGTCGCCACCGCAGCGTCTCGGCCACCACCGCCCGCACATATTCCAGCTCGCCCAGATCCTCAAACGTCGGCAGCCTGTCCGCGCCCACCACGCGGTCCAGCTCGGCCTGCGCGCGGGGGATGAAGTCGGCGCCGAACTTGACGCACGCGAGCAAGAAGCTGGCCAGCGACCCGGCCGAGGTCTCGACGCCGGCACCGAACGGCGTGCCGGCCGTGTACGCGACCTCGAGGTCGCTCATGCCCAGCCCCTGCTGCTCGTCCAGCAGATGGGCCGCAAAGCAGTCCGGCAAGACACCCGCGGCGCGCCGCTTCCTCACGTCGTCCATCAGGCCCGTGTACATGGCCACGTCGCGCCGGCGCTGCTCCAGCACCTGCCGCTTCCACGGCGCCAGCACGCTGGGGATGTACTTCAGCGCCGGATACCGCTCGACGGCGTACTTGCCGGGGATGTTGACCTGCGTGAGCCGGTCCATGGCCTCGGCGTTCATGCGCACCACGCCGTCGGTGCGCACGTCCTCGACGCGCCGCCCGTAGGTGACGGTCACGACCACACTGGCCGCGTAGCGTTCCAGGTGGGTGCGGTACTCCGCTGGGTTAGTGAGCAGCTCGTGCAGGAGCACTTTCGACTCGAGACTCTGGATCGGCCGGTACCGCTCGCTCTGCCGCTGCATGAACCCGGAGTGCAGCAGCTTGCGCCAGCGCCGCCAGAAGGCCGAGTAGGGCGCCATCAGCCCGCGCAGGCCGCCCGAAAGCAGCTCGCCGCCCATGATGAAGCGCGGGCGCGACGAGTAGATGGCCCCGCGCTTTTCGAGCAGGTCCCAGGCTGCTTGGGCGGATCCCAGGATGATGGTTGGGGTGGGGCCCATTTGGAGGTACACTACGTCGCCATACCGCTGGTTCAGCTCACGAAACCAGAGCCATGGTTTGCGGATGCCTGTTTTGAGTGTCTTGGGCCCGGGGGGCAGTTGGGAGCGGCGAGACCAGAGGCGCCATGTTTGGTGGAGCTTTGCGATTCAGGGGGTAAGTCAAAACTCGAAAAAAGGGGTGGTGTTTTTTCCCCGCGTTTTCCAAAACTTGAAAGCCACATAGAAATGCGGAGATGCTTACCCGAGGAAGCTCCAGCGCCAGGTACGAGAGGACAATGGCGAGCCCCAGGCTGAGGGCCACCACGCCAAGCGTCTGCTCTGTCGATAGCGACGACTGCAATTCGGCCATGGCTATAGTCTATAGGTGTGGGAGTGTCGAGGAGTCGAAATGCACCTGGCCTGGGGATGTGACTGTGCCAGCCCTAATGTAGCATGCTATGCGTCGCTCTGTCGCGGGGGTGCATATGCAACTGCCGCTGTCGATGGTGTTCCTAGTGCGGGCTTGGCGAATCCATGGCTCGAAAAGTTTAGCTTGTCTCCGCGCCATATTCCCGGCGTTTGACATGCGGAATCGGTTCTTATGGGAAGACTCTGGAGTGTCGAGGTCGATGCAGGGTCGCGGAAAATATTACGATACTGTGACATTGTCATGGATCGAGCATAAGGCAGATGTGGAGCATTTGTGAATCTCTATCATGTGACGAAGCAATTCAGGCAACAAAAGGCCACCAAGGAGGTTCTGCTGGCAAACATCATGGTTGCGGGATCATTCATTCTCCGTTTTACTCGTTTATTAATGCATGTCGGAGCCGCTGCTTATCCGGATCCACAGAATCCCACGGCGGCCACGACGACGGGTACTGACTCCCGCTGGGCAAGCTCGGCAGGTTTTTATGTTGGCTTTGGGGTTATTAGTTTGCAAAGCAGTCCGTCATTGCTAATTCACGAATCACATTGGAGGTTAGCTTCCAGGCCTCTATCCGAGTTGACTCTCTCTGACACAACTCTATACTACTAGTACTACTCTATAGTACAACCATCACGTATTTGACATAATATATATATTCAAACCATTGTCGGACTAGTGACATATAACGTAGCGTACCTTCGAATTACAAAACACCACTAACAATCACCTCCCGACAACCCCTCACCGGACACCGCGTATCCCACCCACGCTCCGCCTCCTGACCCACCCACACCGTGAGACAATCACTCTCTAGGAAGTGGCCACAATGCAGGATCAGGCGCGCCTCGCGTCCGCCGCCGCCGTCCTCGTCCTTGTTCTCGTCCTCCGGCATCCCGGGATTGTGAACGACCAGCTCGCGCCCGCAGCCGAAGCATTGCACCACCTTCTGCCTGGCCTTTCCTCCTCTTTTTTCTCTGAGCAACGCGTCGATATCGTCGGCGTCGGCGCGCCGTACTGTATGGGGGAAACCGGCGTCTTGGCCTGAGATGTGTCCGTAGGGAGGATGTTCTGCTACGGTGCTGTGCCTATTACCCCGTCGCTACCGCCGCCGCCGCCGCCGCGAGGTCAAAAAGAATGCTGTGGGTGTCCGGCGTCGGCGGCGACGGTGATGCTCCGATTCCGAAGTATGGTTACAACAGTTGGCAGTTCCGGTGAAGTTCTGGAATTCGGCCAACGAGCGCTCGATGGCTAAGGCTAGGTGCGTCTCGAACCCACTATGAAAGGCGAAAATGCGGTCGGCTGTTGGGTGTATTAGTTTCGCCCAGTGACTGCTCAATGGCTGCGTTGAGCATTAATTCTTCGAGATAGTCCGTGCTGTTGTCGGTTTGGTCGCCGGTGTCATAGCTGCTAACCCCTGGGCTCGACATTTTGAACGGTATATAGCTGCGGATGAGTCGCAGGAAGAGTCTTGTGCGGATGGTGAGAAACGTATTCCCATGAGGGCATTACCGAGGAGTAACTGGGGCTAGGGTTTTGTCTTGTTGTCAGATATATAGGGAGAGTGCGTGTTAGCCCAAATGTACCGGTAACAATGAGGCTATGCATAGGTCGAGGGACAGTGAGTATTGTGGTGACTCGGTGGGCATTTGTTTGTTTCCTTTGTTATCGTGGTCTATCAAAATAATAGAAGTGGTGGAGCCGGAAGGGGTGATTGTTGGAATCAACAAAGACATCGAGCCTCATTCATCTGAATCTCTATATAACAGAACTCGTCCTCGGATTGGTCCTACCGAAACCTAGAGAGCTTCACGGAAGGGGCGCTTAACCTGCAGCTGTGAGCGACTTGACGAAATCCGCCATTCACCACCATCAAGTGATCGTATAGCTTCTTACCGAGATCAGACACTCTCAGTAGATTAGTGACCCTAGCTAAGGAAGAGGGGTGATAGAGCTCTTCGTTGGCCACATGTCAGACAAGCGCCTTCTTCTAGTAGATGGAAGCGTTCGCTCCTATTGAGCCCCCCTCCATCCTCAGGTAACCTTGTGACTATAATTTGCTCGCGATCGGGGTTATCTATCTGTGTTGGGCCCAAATACATAGAGTCTAAAGCTCGAACAAACCCATTGTTCGCTCACAATGCTACTAGTAACAACCCTAGCCCCGCATAGAAAAGCTTCACCAACTCAGGGGTACTGGTGCTTGCTTGTATGTCTATAAGTCTATGTGGTATGGGGGGTCTTGCGGCACTCCAACCTGCGCATCCATCCATCCTAAAACCCCATCCAGACTGGTGGTCAGGTGTCCATGCCCGGTGGTCTCTCGTCCGACGCACCCAGAGGTGTTCGTTCCCGGTTTGGCTGCGACCCCTTTTCCGCCGCCTCGGCAGACGGCCTCCTCTCAGCTCCCCGCCGATCCCGCCTCTCCGCCCTCGACGACACATACGACAGACCGGCCGTCCACAGAACCAGGGCCACCGACGTCGCAATCATGGCCCACATTCCCTTCTACACATGCAAACCGTGTCAGGTGAACTCAGCTCATTACCTAGATCAGACACCGAGAAACTTGAGAAGAAAAGAATGAACTCACCTCAAACCACGGCGCCATACTCGCCCCATAGAATACAAGACTCCACCACGCATTGACGGCGTTACTGCCCAGGTTCATGCCGGCCAGCACGACGGACCGGAACACGGGCGGCCGTTGCCGGCGCGTGCACACGTCGTTGGCCCAGGCGAAGAAGGTCGCCTGGCACGCATACACGCTGCCGGCCCAGTAGTACGCGCCAAACACCATCGCTGTCGCCTCGCCCTCCTCTCCTGGGTTCATCATCATACCCTTGGCCGCCAGAATCATCCCGCTCGTCGCCACGCCCGTCACGCCGATGAAATACCCCACCATCCAGCGCTTGCCACCCAGAAAGTCGGTCAGCGCGGCCCAGAAGAGCGTCGAGACGATCCCCACCGCGGGCACGCCTGTCGGGTAGTTGTTCAGCTGGGGCACCGTGTAGCGTGTTGTGGCCTGCGATGGCGGCGTTTTCATGTAGAGCGCGAGCAGCGAGTTGGACGAGAACGACTCGGTCTCGCCCGCGATGATCCACAGCACAATGAAGCCCCACCATTCCCACGAGGTGAGCACCGCTCTGGCGAAGGTCCACGTCAGCGGGGAGGCTTTCGGGCTTGTCTCTGTGGAGGCGGTGTCTTCTGATTCTTCGGGGGCAATACTGGGCTGGTGGTGTGAGTGTGAGTGGAGTTTCAGGCGTTGCACGGCGAGGTGTCGCTCGCTGGGGCTGAGGTAGGGGGCGGTGGTCGTGGCGGGCGTGTCTGGAAACAGGAAAAGGCCGTATGCGGCCACGGGTAGGGTGATGAGGCCGTCGATGATGAACAGCCAACGCCAGCCGCGCAGGCCGTGGCGGCCGTCCATGCTCGTGTAGATGCCGCTCTGGATGAAGCCGCCGATCATGGTGCCGGCCAGCCCGGACGCGGTGAAGATGCCGCTACGCTTGCCCAGCTCGCGCTCCGTGTACCACGAGCCGAGGATGTAGTGCGTGCCCACGAAGGTGCTCGCCTCGGCCACGCCCTGGAAGAAGCGGATGGCCATGATGGCCTGCGGCGAGTGCGTCGACGCCGTCACCATGGTCAGCGCCGCCCACACGACCATCATGGCCGGGAAGAAGTGGCGTGGCTTGACATAGTGCAGGCTGATGTTGGACGGGATCTGGCCGAGGACGTAGCCCACGGTGAAGCACGTGTTGATCTGGTTGAGCTGGTCCCCCTGGAAGTTGAGGTCCTCTTTCATGCCCGAGACATATGCGTTGGCGAGGTTCGAACGGTCAAGCTGGCCGAGACGCCGAGTCAGCATGTGCCAGGGACGCGGGGGATCGCACTTGCGTTCAGAAGCGAAAAGCAACTCAAAGCAGCTCACATAGTTGAGGAAGTAGCTGAGACAGCAAAAGGTCAAGATGAAGAAGTCGATCTTGCGCACGAGTTTGCGCTCGGCCGGGTCGGTTCGCCAGGCCGACAACAGGTAGTCGCGCAGCCTGGACGACGACCCAGCCATGCCGTGGGCTGGACCCTAGGAGCGCTGCTTCGGAAGTGTACCTTCTCCAGATTCATAGAATGATGCTTGTTCCCTGCGCCTATTAATGTGCTGTACCAAGGTGTACGTATTCCGTATACGAAACGCTGCCACACTGAAACCTAAACTCCTAAAGCCGAGTAACCCAAGACCCAGCTCTAGACATGAACGTGCCTCTAATTCTTCTAAGCTGTATGTGAGGCTGAGATCTGCTATCTCAGACGCGTCCGGGCAGCCGTCGTTGACTCGCTTCCGATGACGTTCGTGCAACGGGACGTTCCAGGATCTATTGGCGGCAGCGGGGACGTCTATTTGGGCGGGCCGACGGTGAGATCCGAGGCCCAGACCACGGTGGGTTGTGCAACGTTCAAGCCGACCGCGGACCCTAGACCTCAGGGGTGACCGATAAGACTCGCATCTGGCCTGCGAAAGGTGAGCAGATGATGGATGCGTACAACCGTGCTATCGTCACTCTAGCCTTCGAGGTTGGTGAGATTTGATTCGGTGGGCCGTCGGCGATAAAATTTCATGTTCTCCACTGTCGCAAAAAGGCATAATGGCACGCCAATGGCTTCCGGGGCGATAATAGCTACAACCCTCATAGGGTGTAAGCGAATAACGCATTAGAAGAAGAGAAGAAGACGAAAAGGCAGCATTTCGAAGTAGATGACGCGGTGCGCGAGGTGGGCAGCGGATCGTAAGATTGGAATGGCGGGGTGAGGGTGGCAGAAGATGTGGAAGTTGGAAAGAACGACCCGAGACGGGCATCAATCCACCACGACGATTCAGGCACGCCTGCCCCTGCTACACCCTTTCCCTAACCTACCATCAACGCTTCAAGTCCAGCAAACACAAAAACTCAACCTCGGAGGCATGAAGCATATGGAAGACGATCCGATGATATTTATGCTAGGCACCAACCACCGATTATTACCACACCAAGGAAACTATACACATCAAGAAGGAACGCGGCATGTAGTGTATGCGCACACACACACCTTCCCCACCAAAAAACGAAAGGAGAAGAAAATCACTCCGACACCTTGCACAGCTTGCCAGTCTGCAGCGTGAGCCAGCCCTGGTTCTGCACCTTCCAGCGCTCGGACCCGACGGCGGTCGGGGCCCAGAAGAGGTCGTAGGGGTCGACGCGGCGCTTGATCTGCAGCAGGCGGTCGTAGTTGGTGCCGTAGAAAGCGTCGGCAAAGTCGGGCTCCATGACGTCGCCCTCGTTGAGATAGCCGCCGGGCCCGTACACGCGCAGGCGGCCCATCCAGTCGTCGGTGATCTTCTTCTGCACAGCGTCGAAGTCGGCGCCCGACAGGCCCGGCGCCCAGCCGGTGCCCATGATGCCGAACCAGACGGCGTCGCGCCAGTGCGAGTTGGCGCCGCTGTCGGGCGTGCCGGCCGGCTGGGCCGGGTTCATGTTGTACTGGATCAGCGCGGAGCCCTCCTCGATGACGGAGCGCACGGCGTCGAACATGGCCTCGCGGTACGTCTCGTTGGCCCAGGCCGAGCGCGGGTACATGCGCGAGGCGGTGCGCAGGTTGGAGTTGGCCACGCCCTCGGTGGGAAAGTGGGTGGTCCAGGCGTCGTAGAAGTTGTCGTGCTCGAAGAAGGTGGCGGCGCTGAAGTCGAAGCCCAGCGCGGTCCACTCGTCCAGCAGCGGCTGCACCATGGCCTTGAAGTCGGCCAACGCCATGCCGGGCACCATCCACGGGTTCATGGTCCACGTGTAGCCCGAGCCGGGGGCGCCGCGCGGGAAGATCATGCCGTAGCCGTACGAGCCCTGCGACGCGTACTCGGGAAACTTGCGCCAGTAGGCGTACATGGCCTCCCAGAAGACCGCGTCCGGGTTGGTGGTGTCGTTGCCGGTCGTGATGGTCCACGTCACGCCCGAGAAGGTCATCTTGGGGAACACCTTGACGGTCAGCGACGTGACGACGCCGAAGGTCGAGCCGCCGCCGCCGCGGAGCGCCCAGAAGAGGTCGGTGTTCTGCGTCTCGCTGGCCGTCACGAAGCGGCCGTTGGGCAGCACCACGTCGATGCTCAGCACCTGGTCCGACCCGAGCCCGTACTTGCTCGACATGGGCGAGTGGCCGCCGCCGGCCGAGTAGCCGCCGGCCACGCCGACGCCCTTGCACTCGCCGCCGACCGCCGTCACGCCGTACTGCTTGGCCGCCGCGTACAGCTCTCCGACCTGGATGCCCGCGCCGATCTCCATGGCCGGGCCCGTGTACGATGGGGTCTTGATGGACTTGATGAACTTGACCTTCTTGAGGTTGTGCGTCCAGATCGACAGCGCGCCCATGCCGACCGACTTGCCCAGGAAGTCGTGGCCCGTGTTCTTGACGATTAGCCGCACGCCCGTGGCGCGCGCAAAGTTGATGGCCAGCTGGATCTGGTAGACGTGGTCGGCCCGCACGGCGTACGACGGGAAGCCGCCCAGCGTGCACGTCGACGTGTTGCCGTTCTGCGGCATGCACGTCTCGCCCTGGTAGAGCGGCGACATGACCGAGGTGGGATCGCTGGCGCTGCTCAAGTGTTAGCTGCGGGCTGATCATCCCAGGGGAGGAAAGACTGAAAAAAAAGACTCACTGAGTGGCGGACTCGGTCCAGTGCGCGATGATGTCAGAGCACTTCGCCGCGTTGTACACGCCGCTGTTGGGGTAGCAGACGGCGCCGATGGGCACCGTCTCGATGAGGGCGCCGCCCGTCAGCAGGTCGAACACCTTCCAGGCCAGGCGCGAGGGCCATCTCCAGTCGTCGGGGTACACCTTGCAGTCGCCCACGCTGGCGCGCTTCTCGACGCCAGACGTGCCGGTGGCATCGCCATCGAACTGGAAGAGTTGAATGTCGGTCAGCTGGAGACCGGTCAGGTTGGCCAGCACGCTGTCCGTCAGCAGAAGGGCGCCGTCGTCGACCTCGGGCACGGGCTCGGCGGCCGGGGCGACTGTGGCGGGTTCGGCGGCTAACAAAACGGCTGTCAGTGGCCTATTCGCGTCTCTTGGGGCCAGAGCAACCTACGGATCACGGTGCCGTCTTCGGTGGTGATAGTCTGGGCGAAGCCCTGGAGGGGAAGCACGGCTCCTGCCAGAAGCAGGGCGCGCTGAAACGAGAGGACAGCCATGGCGGTCGGGACAAGATCAACGAGGGGCTTGTCGCGATGGTCCAAAGGCCTGAGGAAGGAGGAGAGAAGCCACGTTCCGGCCACGCGACAACCTCGCCGTCTTAAATATCTATGCAGGCAGATGGGATGGCATGATGTTCTCTCGCTCCCTCCGGAGCCCGGGATCGGTTATCTTGCCGAACCGCCAATCAACACCCGGCGCACTGCCGTGCTGCGTGCGTCTTCCCACGTTGCACCCCTGCGCTGGAGCCCGCAAGCAATAATGTGGCCTTGGGGTGGGGCGGGGAATGGGGTAGTATGGGGCGAATGGGCATGGCAAGGAGCACTATTATACCATCTTATTTCCCGGGAGCACTCTGATGAGGATTCGGGCAGGGCAGTGGTGGGTGTTTGGTCATCTGCAATCAGCACTTTCATCAGTTCTCTCACGCGTCTGATAGATAGGGTGTGGAGACGGAACCGCAGAGAGGGCAGGGTCCCAGAGTTGCACCTGGGAACCCCTATTCTTTATCCTCTTTAAACGGACGGCCCGAGCTCTGCGCCGTGCCCACACAATGCCGGGCTTGGCATATACAGCACGGATCTTCTGTGGAGACGGCTTGGGCACGGGTCGCATTCACAACCACCAACTGCATATCACCAGCATGGCAGAGAAGACGAATTGAACCGAGGGAACCAATCTCCGGCCTGTTGATGGCTACCGATAGTGTAGGCTGCCTTCCGCGCTCGAGGACTGCATTGCGACGGCTTCTTCAACGCGTACGGAGTTAGCCCCGAGACATCGGCTAGTGAGATGCGCCACGCTCGTGAGCTTCCCGCTCTGGTTGGCGGCCACACAATAGCTTGTTCCGACTCCTGCAGCTTGCGGCTTGGCAAACCCACCACCATGACCGCGGCAAATTTTCGCTTCCGCTCCTGTGGCTTCGGCTATCTCGCTGTGCCTGCGTTTGCGTTCTTGTGGGAATACAAAAAAGCAAACGTTCACGAGGAGCCGCATCAGGCCACGCGACATGATAGAACATATATCCAAGTATGTATTCGTCTTGTCTGAATTGGAACGGGAGACTCCGGCTTGTTGATGCGATCGCCCAGACAACACTTCCGGAGGGCGCGGAGATTGTAGATAACGTCTCCCTCATAGATCCCGGTCGTGTACGAATCCGGGCCACGCCAGCTTTAACCCTGACTTTTACGAGCTCATTTAAGGGTTATAGCTGTTTGTGGCCGCGATTCATACACGACCGGGATCCCTGTTGGAGACGCTAGAGTCCGCCCGTAACCCCGTCAGCACCGCTTACCGGTGCCTTCTCTTTCGGGAAAGATGCCGTCCGGTCGCCTAGTCTAGCCCAGACACGATACGACCCTTGGGAAGGATGCCCGGTCTTTTTCTTTTCAGAGGGTTTAGTGTAGGCTGTAGTGTAGCCTTCCCACGTTCGCCAGCAGGCCTCATACGCATCCGAGATTGTGAGGGCTCGTTCTGGACGGGCCTGGGAAAGGAATGACACATGTCAAAAAGAAATCATTAGGGCGCGCGCTGGGGGGTTGAGATGTGGACGGATCGGTGTTTCCAGACCCGAACTCCGTCTTCAACACCACACGGAGCGAAGAGGGGCGACAAGATGAACAGGGCCGGCTTTGATTCTTTTATTATTAGCCGCAGAATACCTACGGCACAAGACAGCGGCAGCTGGAGGGTGGTATTTTTCTACACTAGCCATATCACGAGAAAGGGGCGTCGGGGAACGAAGGTGAAGAGGGGAAGGCGCGAGATGGAAAAGGGTAAGCTTTTGCCCGGAAGTCGGGGGAGACGAATCCTTCGAGGCTCGTCACGGCGCTGCATCCCAATGGGAAAGAGAAAAAGCCCTCAACAGCAAGGCCCACCACCGCCTCTACCCCCCTGCATGCTGTAAGAGTCGAAGGATTCCAGGAACCGAGAGACAAGCATCTGGATTTTTTAGGTTGGTGTTCATCAATGCTGCACAGGCACCGTCGCGCTGGATTGACATATCGTCAAGAAAGAAAAGCCGTCATCATCATCACCATCCTCCTCGTTCCTTATTCTTCTTCTGCCCTACACTATTTTAGGCTCCCGCTGGAACAACTGGTTTCCGTCCTCAGTGGTTCATTAGCACGAACTTCCCTCCTCTTCTGGTCTAGAGAAGTCCGCACGCATCCGCCTACCAAAAATTAGTGCCTGCCAAGCGGGTGGCCAAGAGCTGGAAGCAAGGATCAGGTCGCAAGGAGGAGAAGACATGTCGGGGCGACAGGACGCCGCCCGCCCGGGCCTGCATGTCTGCATCTGGAATTTTGGACTTTGAGACATCCTGCTTTAATTCAAGCCCTCCTCGGCTGGCGGGCTTATGGGATGCGTGTGTGTTCTCCCCTCTGGTGGTTTCCCCCCCTTCTGCTTCGACGAGAAACTTCAATACTCGACGTCCCAGGCCGTTCCTCAACAAGGCCGGAGACGATGTTGCGAAGGGTCAACAAGCTGCTACAACAGTGCTGGTGATCGTCGTTCCTGATCTCGATCTCTGACTCCACGCTCGTTGCCGATCCATCACCCACCCCGGGCACCCGAGATCTCAGTGACACCGACGATCTCTCTGCACCTCTGGTTCTGGAACAGCTTCTTCTTGGGATCGAAGTGGGATATAGGACAGCCACAAACACGCTGCTCAGAGAAAAACATGACGGTGCTACTCCCTCGCCGTCCCGACGGGCCGGATGTTCTCAGCATCCCGACGCCGCCCTTGCAACGGGCCGGCATCTTCGTCATCTTCTTCTTTACCGCTCTGGGATTCATCACGTACAGCCTCCGGGCATACATCCGGATACGGACGCGGCAATGGGGCGTGGACGACTACCTAGTGACGGGCGCCATGATCTTCTCGCTGATGATGATCGGGCCGTTCTACATGTGTAAGTGGCTGGCAAAAATGTGCCGGGCATGATGTTTTTAGTTCTGTCAGTTTTTAACTCGTGTGTATGCAGACATCAAGCTCATGTACTTTGGCTGGCACGCGGCGGACGTGCCCCCCTTTGACCCGGAGCCGGGCATGTGGTGGTTCTACCTGGCGCAGCTCTTCTACAACCCGATCCTGGCGCTGGTCAAGGCGTCGGTGCTGTGCTTCCTGCTGCGGCTGGGCGGCCAGAAGCCCGGCGTCAAGTACGCCATCTACGCGCTCAACACGTTCAACGGCCTGCAGGCGGTCGCCATCTTCCTGGTGGCCACGCTGCAGTGCCTGCCCATCGAGGCCAACTGGGACATGGCCGTCAAGGCGGACCCCAACACCAAATGCATCGACAACTCGTTCCACGTCATCATCTCGTGCATCACCATCGTGACCGACTTCATCGTCATCATCCTGCCCTTCTGGATCTTTCTGGGGCTGAAGATGCCAACGGGCGCCAAGGTCGCCGTGCTGGGTATCTTCATGCTGGGTCTTGCGTGCGTTTTCTTTTTTTAGCTCCTACTCCCCCCTCTCCCCCTCCCCCCTTTTTTTCATCCCTCTCCTCCCCCTTATCTAACAAAACTCAACCCCACAGCGTCACGATCATTGGCATCGTCCGCCTCGTAGGCGTGATCAGGCTCTTTTACATCCCGCAGCCCGACAAGGACCCGTACCACGACATCACGGTGACGCTCTCCGTGGTCGAAGCCAACATCGCCATCGCCTCGGCCTCGGCCCCGGCCCTGCGCCCGCTCTTCCGCTCCTTATTCCCCAAGCTCTTCGGCGGCTCCTCGCAGCGCTACGGCGCCTCCGGAAACAAGTACCACCCCTCCGGCTACGGCGCCTCCTCCCAGTCGCCCTACTTCTCCTCCCACGGCGGCGGCGGCACGGGCAATGCCTCGCGCGTAGACCACGGCGGCGACCGCAGCGTCACGCGGCACAGCTCCATCCGCCTCAAGAACCTGACAGGTCGCTCGCATCATCATGGAGGGAAGGGCCCCGCGGGGCATACCGAGTGCCGGAGCATCAGCCCGAGCGGGTCCGAAGAGGAGATCATGACGTACAACGGCATCATGCGGACCACAGATGTGCGGGTGCAGGTGCATTTCGAGGGGCAGGATGAGGAGGGTGGTCACGGCGGCGGGGAGGTCGGGAGGGATGGCGAGGCGGTGGATGCTGCGAGTAGCAGGGCCAGTAGTGACTTGAAGGCAGAGGCGACTGGTAGGCCGGTGGTTGTGGATAGGCATGCTTTGTGAGGGGACACGAACGAACGGACGGACGGACGGACGGACGGACGGACGGACTGACGGGTGGGGGAATGGTGTTCTTTTTGGGTGGGTGGCTATGGGTTTCGTCTACAGCCTTGCCTTGCCGTTATGAATTGCGTACACAGAGATGTCGCGGGCGCAAGGGGAGCTTGCTGCTGTCAAAAGCACTTACTACTAGCACTTAAAGTGTTATAGATACCTCGGAGGAAAATCGTTTTCTTTTGTATGTACATACTTCTAGTATTTGGGGTTTGGGGTATCAGCAAGGGGTTAATGATTCGCGGCTCCTACCCCAGCAGTCACAACATTGAATGATTCTTGCACATGGTATTTGATAGTGAAGGGCTCAGCATTTAGTGCTCATTCAACGTCCCAACATTACACTGTTACTACTAGTATTGCTTCTACAACTACTAGTAAGCAGTGATGACTGAAAATCTCCCAGAAGTTGCACCATAGAAACTATGCTCCTTCCGTCGTCCCATTTCAATCTCACTTAACGTTACCTTCCTTACCCAACTTACCCAACCCCAACGGACGATCCCACTATGCCTATCTTCATATAGAGCGTGACATACTAGTAGCCATCGCCAACCCGGTCCCACGACGCGAGACTCTCCCCCGACGTCTTCCTTGCCGTGGGAGACCTCTTCGCACCCCAGAATTCCCAAGGATCCCTCTTGACCTCGTCCTCGACCACAACCTCGGAGGACATCGGCTCCAGTTCCCGTTCCGGCGCCGGCTCCGGCTCCGCGGCAATCAGCTCTTTAGCCATTTGGGCTCTGCGCGCCTTGGGCTTGGCATTCTTGGCGTTCTTGGCCTTCATGGCCTTCTTGGCCTTCATGACCTTTTGCTTGGTGCCCCGTTCGAGTGCGAAGTTGCCGGCTTCCTCTGCCCTCCTCTCCTCTTCCTCAACCGACGCCGGAGAGCACTCGGAGCAGTTACAGCAGAGCCCCGGCTTGTCCACGGGCTCGGGCTCGGGTCCAGGCTCGTAGTCAGGTTCATTGACCAAATTAGGCTCCGCTTCCATGGGAGGCTCGGACTCCGCTTCTGAGTCTGGGTCTATCTCCGGCTCCGGCTCCGGCTCCGGTTCCGGTTCTGGCTCAGGCTCAGGCTCACACACCGGCACCGGAGAGCACTCAGAGCAGTTACAGACGGACTCCAGCTTGGCCTCGGGCTCCGGCTCAGGTTCGGGCTCAGGTGCGGCTCCATAGTCAAGTTCGGGGGCCAAATCAGGCTCCGCTTCCATGGAAGGCTCGGGCTCTGCTTCTGGGTGTGGCTCCATCTCCAACTCCGACTCGGCCTGGGCAGACGCCTTCTCCTGTCCCGCCGCGAAAGGCGAGAGATCAGCGGGTGTCTGACACGGGAGCAGCTGGAGAGGTACTGATCGATGCTTACCTTCATGCCTCTCTTCATAAGCTTCTGAAAGAATTCGGCGAGTGGTGTCAGAGGCCGTGCCGGTTCAGACTCTGGCCCGGAATCGAGCACAGGCTGGGCTGGTGCTGAAGCCTCGCCCTCTGCTTCAGGCGCGGCAGCTAGTAACTCCTGTTTCTGGAATTCACAATAGGTCAGCGGATATCTCAGGTAGTCGCCGATGACACTAGTAGTAAGTAGCTAGTTAGGCTAGTCGTTACCTCGTCATTCTTTTCGACATCCGCACCAGGGCAAGCGAGCGAGTTCACCATGTCCGCATACGTCTCGAGCATGCAGCCCAAGAACAACTTGATAACAGACGACCCGTCGCTGAAGACGGGTGCGACGGGGGTCTTCGAGAGCGTACGCGGGTCCCTGAAGGCTTTCTTCATGTGTGACTTGAACCACTGTGGGAGCCACGCATCGTCGCCAATGGGATTCGGGTAAGCCTCCGCTACGGCGTCGATGATGCTGAAGAGGTCGAGGTCGTGCGCGCACCGCTCCATGTCGTCCCGGACCAGCTCTTCAAGCCCGCTGAGCTCAAATGTCCGAGCTAGAGCGTAAATCTCGAGCTTGGACTTGAACTCAGAGAGCTTTGTTTCACCCCAGTCGAGAACGTGTAACTGATTGGTGTAGAGATAGTGGACCAGCGCGTGACCTGCGATGTACGAAAATTGGCGAAGGTTGATAACCTTGGTTTTCTTGACCTTGACCTTCGGAAGCGTGGATAGCTTCGAGCTGCGCTGCAGGACCTCATGGTGAACAGCAAACTCCAGGGCAGCGTTCGCAAACTCGAGGTTGATGAACTCGCTGGTATACGGCCTGAATACAAACTCTGGTCAGCTTGGACGGCGGGTTGTTCAGGAGCGCTGCCGCGTACGAAATCTCCGGGTTGTCGCCAGCAGTTTCCCTCATGACTTCCATTATTGCGTCGACAAGGCGGGTATTTTGAAGCTTGATGCAGTTCCTGCGGGATCAGACGAAGGATGTGAGAGTTCGAACATTTCGATCCTTATCAATGTGCACTTGGAGTGCCTAATATCCTCCTGGTCACGCCATCGCTGCTGCTGCCTGCATGCGTGCCCGAGAGAGCTTGGACCAGGCAATCACAAGCATATGCAGTTGGTTTGTATGCCTCCGAAGCGGCCATTCACAACCAGCTTTCCCGTGATGAAGTGCAGAAACCCGAAGCTGTCTAGGTGGGGAAGGCGCTGTGTAACCATTTTCTTTGCCAACGGCAGGAGCCCTCGACCCTCTAGATGTTTATCTGCATGCGTGCAACAGTCTAAACGGTGTGATGGGCCAATGGCGATACTGGTACCGACCGGAAGTTCAAAGCATGCCAACAGCAGCCTTGTGTGGAAATAGCGGCGTGCGATCTCCAAATCTTCATCGATGTAAACTTGGACGGCGTAGTGATGCCCTGGGCAAACCATTGGTCCTGCTGCCTGCATTCGAGCGGCCAACAGTGGTTTGCACTGGGCAATCACGAGAGGCCTATCCTTGATTCCTTGGCTCAACTCTGCAGCTCCCCCATCGAAAGTGCAGAAACCCGAGGCAGTCAGGTCGTGGGAGAAGCTGTGCGGGGTCTTCTTTGTCATAGCAGCAAAACAAAACAGCAGCTTGCGTAGAAAAAATAGCCTGGTATTAGCCAGATGGGTGGTTTCTTATGACAGCCTAAGGTACCTAAGTAGGTACGTTTGAGAGACAAACTCATGCATAGTACACGGTCAGGTTTCCTGTGGCTGTGGATTGTCCTTACTCTCAAGCCACTGTATGCTCTAAGTTAGGGATTAGTCGAGTATCCTCCCATTTTTCTCGGCCACAGGGTGATACTGGTCAAAGTTGCTGCCATATAGAATCAACATTGTCCCATATAGAGGGTTGACGGTGCGATGACCCATTGGCTTTCCTTTTTCTTTTCTCCTTGTCTACTCGATAACTTTATGAGAGAACGAGAGAAGAAGAACAAGTCTCGTCCCCTTCAGTTTAGGTTTATAATACCCGGTAATATTAAGCCTACCAGTGCCTTCTCTGGGCCGAGGTTTTCAACAATACGCCAGCTTTTATGAATACTTTTCTGTTGTTCACTCCTTTGACATTTGCACTTCAGTAAACCCCCGACTTGGTCTCAGCATTTTTGGTGTTCGAAGAGCAAGATAGGTCGTCCTCAGCCCTCTCGAGGCCGGCAAGCCATTCCCAAGCTAAGGGCGGAGGGAACCATTTCGTTTTCGGGTTGGCGCAAAATGAACTGAGTCCGCCGAGACGTTGGGAGGCGCTGAAAGCGGCTGACAATAGGCGGGAACGCCCAGACTCATCTAGCAAATGTTCTAGGGAGTTCAGCTCGCAAAGATTGATGCATATCAGTGAGTTACCCTGAGTTTACCCTCATTCATCTCTCCACAAGCCAGGAACACGAGAAATGGGAGTATCCGAATACTGGGGCTGGGTCCTCGCCAGCAATACTAACAACAACCCCCCCGAGACGGATCCCGACCCTTACATCCTCGCGTCGTCCTTCTACGGTCCCGGCGTCATCTTCTGCTGGTACATGGTACTGCTCTCGGTGCTGGTCAAGCTCATCGACGACGCGCACCACCACCCGCAGCACGGCATCCGCTTCTCTGCCGAGCTCGCCGCGCTGCTCTCCTACCCCGCCATCGCCGCCGGCCATCTGCTGATGCGACTGGTGGAGTTCCCGCGAGCAGAAGAGGGCAGCCATCTTTTTAGGATCCTACTCAACCTGGCCTTAGATCGCAACGCAGCATGGGACACGAGCGGGACCGAGGGAGAGCCTGTCTTCTACGGAACGCTAGGTCCGGAATCTCAGTCCAGTGCGCCGTCGATAGCGGCGTTTCAGCGTGGCGTCGGGATCGATGGACCGCTGCGAGTGGTGCTGAACTTTGTTCCCGGCGCACTCTTCGTCGTTCTCCCTGTTTACCTTTGCTGCGATAGGCCGGAAACCTACGGCTGGCCGTGGCAGAGGAGCGAGTGGTGGCTGCGCCCCGGTTGGACCAGTCGGCTTGTCATTGCCGTGCACTGCTGGTGCTGCCTGCTTCTCATTGCGCTCGCCGCCGTGGGCTGGAACCTCGGGGAGCTGGCGGCTTACGTTGCCATATTTGTTGTCCTGGGAGATTTTATCCGCATTATATACATCGGGTTGAGCATTTGGATGGGATGCGCTGCCCTCGCTCTCTTCGTCTGGACTTGGACGTTGAGACGGTCGCCAGTGGCCATCTGTTTGTTTCTATTGGCTTCATGGATGGGAGTCTGTTGGGGTTGGGCGTCGAGTGGGTTACCAATATTTCTATCCCAGGTTGTACCCGTTACGGGCGTGAGCTTCGGAGAGCTGGACCAGGTGGCAACGGCAGTGGCAGGGGTAATAACATTCGTGATCACACTGTCGGACTCAACAGGGCTACAAAGACATAAGAGAAGACTAAAGGGTTGGTGGAGAGCGACGATGGGTCGCGGATCCGGAGGAACAGCGGAAGATTTACCGCTGCATTCGGTGACGGATGGTGGTCAACCTGCTCGCGTACGTACCCTATAGATACTATACATAAAGAGTCGAGTGCTCTCTCTGGCGCCCTTGGAATTCATCCGCATCTCAACGCGCACACCGCGGAGTTCTCCTGAGGCAGAGCAAGGTGCTGAACATGATATCATTTAGTAGTAAGGCACTAGCAGACTGTACAGCACGGGATGTCGACGTCTATCAAATATTGCGTCTCCTCCGAGATCCGGGGTCTACCGAACCCCCGACACTCCGGTGGCACACACCAACAGCGACCACAACCTAGCAAGCCCATGCCTACGCCCTTCCCTCGCCACACTTCTTCCACCTTCTCGATTTGGGGAACACTGTTACTAGTAGTTACACTCGCACGATCGGACTTTGCCACACCTTTGTGTGGCGTAGTATGAATCGGACATATTACCCTTTCGAGCCCCACGCTTCCTTCCTCGGATCTCCCTTGTGTGCATGGCTGGGCGTAGAACGGGACACAGAACACAGAAACACAGGAGCACAGCCACACAAAAGTAGCTGAACAGGCAGTGAGACAGTGAGTGATGCTGTGAGAACTGCATTCGTTACTGTTCCACTGTGATAATGTGGTACTTGCGCCACCCCATCGATCGGAACACATAAGTATTCAAGTTAGTTTCACGTAGTACTAGTACGGAGTGGCAGGTGTGTAGAGGGAAAGTCAAGGTTGAGGGGGTGACATTGAGATGGGGCGTTGACGTTTTCTTGCCGTTCCGTTTGATCGTGCTCCTTTACGCGAGGGATGCTCTATTAACAGAAAGGTCACATGCAGTACCACCTTCCTCAGCGCGATAGTAGTTCACGCAGTACCGAGAACAGGATTAAAGATACCAGGATACTAGTGAAGAAAAGGAGACAGGTTACCTAAGGTATGGGAATCATGATCATCGATTTAGTGACAACCTTCTCCACCAACTACCTAATCACTCCAGCTTTGCTCTCACAGATGGAACACCCTTCGTCACTAAGGGGGTGAGTGAGTGAGTGAGTGAGAGTATAGTAAGCTTTGACTTCATAGGAGTATGATGTATTACCCTCTATCCACTTCAACACAACACAACAACATATAAACCCAAACCCAAAACGACACCAACAACCACAAACACACAAGCACCCTGAATACTTCCCGCTTGAACCCTTAAGCACTACAGGAGATAGGTGAGGCGAGGTAGTACTGTACTTTAAGAGCCAACAAATAAATAAATAAGTAAAGTATTTCTTTTTTCCGCTCCGCCAACCCTATGGAGTCCACACCCCCAACCAAGTCATTTTCATTACAGTCGTCATCATATGAATACCAAACAAAAGATTCTAAAGATACATTTCAGAGATTAAGAATAGTAGAAGGAAGTGGTGCGATGTAAGGGGTCATGGTGTGTAATGATATTAGTGTCATAACCTGGCAGTAGAGATAGAGAAATAGCCGTCCTGGATTAACAGACAGGCAAGCAGTACACCGAAGAAAAAGGCGAAGGGTATAATCGTGATGCCCAAAATCCAAACCCAGACTCATATGTAAATCCCGTTCATTAGCCCCGTCTGTAGAAGGAATTGAAACCGATGTTATGTTGAACCCAAGCGGCGGGTGAGACAAAATGCAAAGATCGATGCAAGAGACCATGCCAACAACCCGGAAGGAAACAGTGAAGTGGAAGGACAGATAAAAGGAGTGGAACTGTCCCAGGAGGCCTCTGCTATTAGGGGCCAGGCACCATAGTGGACGCGCCATCAATGCCAGGGAGATGTTCCGTCTGGGAGGGTCGGGTATCGACCTCCCACCACCGCACCGCCACATTGATCCCGCGTTTGCGCTGACGCCATCCCATTGTGTGCACTTGACCTGCCCGCGATACCCGTTCGACCGTGCAGAAGGTCATTATAGCCATGGCCGAGGGCATTTGGCCACGCGGTCTCCACGGAATAGCCATCCTATACTGGTATTCCGCAGTCCGCGCCCGGGCGATACGTCCACGGCGTCCGTGGGCGAAACAACAACACACATCGTCGTGGGAGCTAAAGCAAGGTCGCTGACGCGGCTGCCCTATGATAGGAAGGTGTGGTCGATGGCGAGCGGCATGATCAAGCCGGACTGTGTGAGCTGCAGAAGGGCGGGGGCTGAGGTCAGGAAGATTTTGTCGTGGAGTCGATGTTGAAAGCCTCGACACCGAGATCGGCATCGAGGTGTGACCACTAGGATGGCGTCCGGCGGCACGGGGGGGCGGCCAAAGAAAGCGATGAAACGTGGGCCTGGACATGCAAGAGGCCGTTTCGTTTGCGTCGGGTATCCTGTCCAGGAATGTAGCGGACCTCGCGATGCGGTCATGCAGTCCAGTCGCAGATGGTTATCTCCGCACGCAACGCCGTCTCAAGCGAGGAGTGCTATCGTAGAGGCGAGGTAGCATTTCTCTCATCGCGCCTCGTATGAAACGGACCGATGGTGCGGGAGCAACAAACAAACAACCCAACAAGCTTGGCGGCGAGAAGGCAGCGTATCCTGTGTAAGTCGACGACGCGATGCGACGCAACGGCGGCATTTGTTCGAGATGGCAACGCGAATCCAAGATCGCGCGGCATAAAGCACTGCAGGATGTGCAGCCGGGGAATGGGGCGTGCAGAGAGATCTGCTGGGCGGATGCGGGTCGGAGAGTTTGACATGTCGCATCGGAGGTGGGCGCTGGGGGCCTCGGGACGTGCCTAGCGGTCGAGATGGAGGAGCTGTCGTGCCCCTGATTGGTTCTGTCCCCAATCAGCTGATCAGTCCCTCCAACGGTCCCACACAGACCACACTTCCCGCGACCTCCTCGAGCTCCTCCCCCTATCGCGCTGCCCATGATCGTAGGCCCCCATGTAGTACGCCAGGGGTCGGAACCCATATGCGAGGATCGACCTTGATGGTGAACGACCGACCCCGCCGTCTGATATCGAACTCCGGCCCGCTGTCCGTAGTGTAGCGGTGTTGTTCGGATGAACGCTCGATAGAGAGATAGGAAGGCCAAACTTGGACTGCCCGAGGCTTGATTCCCACATGCCCACCATCGGATAATTAGAGCCATGACTCATGATGCCCATGATACCCAGCCGGCTGCTACCTTCAGACATGGGGCAGTCTCACGAGTCGGGCGCGTCTTCCGCAAACAGCCGCCTAGCTTAGCCCACCGGCAGTCTGCAAAACCTGCTTGGTCACATACTCGGTGTAAACAAGCAGGGAGGGGACTCTCTAAGTGCCGGCGCCCGCAAAGCGCCTCACAGGCTACAGCCCTCTGCCCCTCCCCTCCCCCCGCGGCTTTGGACTCCCTCAAACGAGGCGGGGTCGGTGGCAGATGGTGGGCGCCGGTGGGTAGGGATGCGTCACGCGCCTAGGCACGCGGCGCACCCTCCCCGTACGCTCCGCCACCGTAGACCTGGCTGTGACCGCTGTCCGTCTGACTGGGATAGGCTTCGGCGGCCGCCACCGAGTACCCCTCCCAACTCCGCGACTGGCCCTGCGAGACCGGGATCCCAGAGTGGCCGTATGTTCCGTGCGGGTGCTGCCCGCTCGGGTGGGAAGGAGTAGGCAGTCCGTACGGAGACGGGAGGCCGTGTGTCGTGCCGCGGTGGTCGTAGACTACCGGCAAGGTAGTAGAGAGGCGCAGGCCAGAGCCAGGAAGGGTGGGTGAGTTCGCGGTTGTTTTATGCGGCGGCGACATCGTTTTGGTGGTTGCTCCGTACGGCGGCCATGTCGAAGAGCTCCCCGTCAGCGTTCTGGGGCTCGTGGTGCCGACATATCCGGAGGCGGCGGTCGGGTCTGTCGCGGCACTTGACGTCGTGGACACGGGTGTCGGCGGCAAGGCCGGGTAGCTTCCCAGCCCGACGGAGGTGGCAACGTGGGGTGAGCTGCTGGGCGTCATGAGGGACGTCGTTGTCGAGGCGCTGTACTTGGAGATGATCTTGTACAGCGCTCCGGCCAGGTCCTTCCAGTGGAACACCTTGACGTCCTTCTCGATGTTGCGCGGCTTTGGGTTGCCGAAGCCCATGATGACTTTGAAGAACTCCTCGCTCTCGGCCCTGGCCTTGCTGACGGTCGCCGGACGGAATCCCTCCAGGTTGCGGCGGATGCGGTTCTTCTCGTCGACGCCAAACCGGTTCGGCGCGGCAAGAAGCTGCTCGAGCAGGTGGATCGTGTCGACCGACGTCACGTAGCACGCCTGCTTCTCCTCCCACCAGATGCAGCTGATGCAGATGCTGTGCGGGGGCCGCTCCGCCGCGCTCACGGGCTTGAAGCTGACCGTCAGGACACTCCCTGTCTGTTGTTTCCGGAACAGCACAAGCCTGCGCTTGTTCTCCCACTCTTCCTGCGTCCAGCCCTCCGCCATGGAGGACAGATCGCCGAAGATTTTCAACGTGGCCTTCTCCTGGTAGACGCCGTAGCCGGGAAAGCCACTGGCGGGCTGCGTCAGCGTGCTTGTCCTGATCAGCTGCGGTGTGGCAGAACCCTGGTGCGCGTGCAGCGGAGTCAGGCTCAGGCGGGAACCGGCGCTGTGTGTGCTGTGGCTGTGGGAGAGTGCTCGGAAAGGATCCAGCTGGCTGCCAAACATCCATGCTCCTGGTCCATGCGGCGCCCGCAGCAACGGAGGTGCGCGAGACTGATACTGATCCGCGAAGGATGTGCCGCGATATGACGACAGCATGCTGCTGCTCCCTTGGCCGTAGGTTCCGGTCGCGCTGGCGGCGAAGTTGGACGGGCTCTGAGTTTGGGCTTGTATTTGCGCAGCAGCATGGGCGGCCGACACGCTGGAAGAGAAGCCATATGTACTCGTAGAACCCTCCGGCAGCGGTTGCTGAGTCACGGGGCTGGGTACGGCCCTGGACCGGCCTGCCACTGGGGGACTGTCCCGGTGCGCAGGTGATCGGTTCTTGGGAGACCCCAAATCCGGCGGGCTGCCGTCATCCGGCACCGATGTTGCCACGCTGCCACCCACAGCACCACTCTGCGCGTCATGGTACGAGAAGACGCCGACATTCGCAAACCGTGCCGTTTCTTCGCCGCTTGCATTCTCCAGAAGTATCGTAAGGGGCACGTTGCTGAGCGATGGACAACCCGTGCTCAGGAACTGCGGAGCGTCGGCCGTGATGGTGTATGTGCAGGTGCCGTTCCCGTCCCGCGAATCTCTCGAAACATGTGCGATGCATCTGTGCGAGCCGAACACGACCGAGACGAAGGGTGCCGAAGCAGTCATGCTGCCGCCAAGGAGGTCGTACTGGCAGGTTACCTTGAGCGACACCTTGGTGCCAGGGCCGCCACCGCTGGGATGACACGACAAGACATTCACACTCGTGCCCGGCGTAACTTGGCCCGTGAGATACTGCCCCGACGCCGCATTATTCGCAGCAAAGGCCATCTGGTTGAGCTGCGAGGCAGCATTTTCCGTTTGCTGCGAGGAGAATGGCTGCGAAGAGTATTGCGCGTAAGCCGAGTCTGCATACGCTGCAATTTGGGCCATTGACAGCTGGTCAGCGGTTGCGTTTCCAATGCCTGGTAAAGAAGATCAGAGGGCAATCGACTTACCGTGCAGTTGAGCCGGTTGCGACTTATACGCGGACATGGGCATTGGCAGGAGACCAGGGGGGCATCCCCCGCTGAGGTCTCCTCCACTTCGAGCCGCTTCCTCCTCGAGCCGGATCGTCAGCGTCTCCGGTGACTCGATCTGTTCGTCGAGGATGATGGTCCGGTGAGGGTGGTAGCCGGCCTGTAGGGCAACGTCAGCCATGGCATTGCCAAGATAAGTCAGATGGATATGGCAGTGCACAGAGGGCAGCTGCGGAAGAAGCTGCCATGCGCCCATGCCTCGTGCCTCGGAGTTGCAAAGCGTAGGCGGTTTCTTCGAATATCAAAACGGCAGAGTACTCACCTCATACACTTTGTAGACCGGCTGCTGGAGCTTGGCCACAGACATTCAAACTGATTTGTAGGGGGGAGTGAGGGTATGATTTTCAACCCCTGAAGAGGACAGAACAGTGGTGAACCTCACAACGAGTGTTCACGGACGCAGGGAAATGGTCTCGAATCTCTCCAAACAAGCCCACAAATCGACGGCGTCTCTGAAACCGAGGTCTGACCTTGCACTTCTGTCAGTACAGTGGTACATTGGGTTCCAGCCTTCGTGTCGGCTTTGCTGAAACCAAGAAGCAGAAAGATAGGTCTTGGCTTGACACGCCCTGAGCTCCGTAGGGTAAGAAATGACATTGGATCCAGACTCACCTTCGTGGAAGATCTGGAATCAGCGGCTGGATTGAAATCCTAAGGCAGTCGAGGAGTTCAGTATGGAGCAACTTCCGAGATGCGCTGACAGGAGGCCCTTAAAGCGGTGGCGTTGATTCTTTGACGAACAAGGTGCGACCGGGGCTCGCGGGATGACGGTCTAGGAAGGCCGTTGTGGGAGATAGAGAGGACCAGGGGACGCAGCTCTCAGACCGAGTTTCAGGTGCCGATATCCAGGCTCTCCAGACTGCGGCGCACGCTTCAAAGAGACGCCAACTCTGCAAACTGCCAAAATGTCGGTCAGTATCAACTTCGGATGAGCCGCGAGAGTGGGTTCCAGCAACAAAGCTCATCAGCGTTCAGGCTGGGCCACGAGATTGCGAGCTCCGGTATGGCGGCGCCAGGGGCACAAAGTGGCTCTTACCCGGATGCTGATTGGCACAAAAGGCCTTTTCGTCCAAGTCTCAAGACTGGTTCTCGGGACCGGGGTTCTGGAGATTAGGTTTGATTGTATGCAGCTATCCTGAACCTGTTCGCATGACGGGACGTTAGAGCGTTTGCACTCAACAACAGCAGGTAGCCGTGAGCAGTTCGTCCGCTGCGAGCCCGATCTGCAGGGCTGCGAAGGGGGCCTGAGAATGAGAGAAACAGCGGGTGAAGCAGGCGTAGAAGTATGTTCGAGACACAGTCGAGACACTACGGCTGATGCTCCGGGGAGGTTTGCGGTGGTGCATGAGAAGATGAAGTTCGGCGAGTGCCAATGGGAAACCGAAAGACAACACAGACCAGCAGCGGCTTGCATATCTGGGGTGGGTTGGAGTGTCGGCGCGGCGGGCGTGAAGTGGGCGCCGGAATGCAGACTGCGAGCTTGCGATCTCCAAAAGCGCGTCAGTCGGCAAATCTCCCGTTTCGCTCTGCGTGCCCGGAGCAGACAGCCCTTCGGCCCACTCGGAATGCTCTGAGGGGAGCGAGTGTGCCACAGACGGAGATGGCTGCTCCTCCCTGCCCAGAGCCGTCGCCCTCTTGATTCCGCCCGGAGCGATCTCAGGACAGAGGCAGGTGACGGCAACGAGCGAGCAGGAGGGATGGCACACGAATGATCAGAGATTGGAACTGGCCCGGCCGTTGAATGCAAGATTCCATGGCCTCTTGGGAGAGATGTGGACCATGCAAGGGTTGAAGGGGGGGTGGAGAACCGGCACCGAAATGTGTGTGTCAGATGGCTTTTGAGACTGGGAAGCAGGCAGGATGGAATGCCGCCGAGAGGTCGTGAAGGGACTGGGAGGAAAGAGGAAGCGTGCCGGCCTGAGGTGACCCAGGGGACGCGCTGGAGAGCCATCATCCACGACCAGGCAAAATATGGGCAAGGCGCGACAGGGCCGAAAATCTCGGGACGAAGCGCAGAGCAACCGGGAAAAGCAAGGACGGGCAGAATGGCAAGTACAGGGGTGATCGCCGGCGAGCGGAGGTACCTGTACCCAGCACTCGCTGGCATCACGAGAGTCACGCAGTTCTTCGCTCTTTTGCTGAGCGCCGGGGGATACGTATATCCCGACCCCGATGGGGTGTGCTGTGAAACGTCTCGGGGAAGTGGCAGGGGGTCGTTGGCCGAATGGGGACAGGGGATATGAGAGAATTGGGGGTTAGGCCCACCTGCAAGGCTGGTTAGCATTGGCTACTATTGGATGAGCAGTGGAGCAGCACCTGGTAACCTGCAAGCAGGGAGAGAGAGATCGCCTCTCGCGGATCTTGGAGCCCCAGATCAGCTGCGCGGCAATTCACTGATCCCTGTGATCGAAAATACGACGCTCGGCCGCCGGTTGACGCGTGCGGCGATCAGGCCCCAAAAGAGGTGCGGGATGAATAGATACACCTCGCCCTCACAGGACAGAGCGCGATCCGGCCTCTCAAGGGCCGAAAGTTGTCCCTACCGGGGTGAGGAAGCTGGAGAGGTTCGGGACGGGGCCAGGTCGCAGATCGGCAGCCAGCCCGGACGGAGCTCAGGTAGGCAAGGGTTGGACAAACTTGCAGGGATGGCGCAAGAAGCCTCTATCGACGCGGGTTGGTTAGGCAGCTGCCGCTTTCAGCGCATTTGGGAATGCAGTGGGTACTGGATCGTCGTTGGGGGGAGGTTGGGGGGGATCAATTCCCGGGAACCCTCACCATCACGCTCCCCAATGCGTGCCGTGGTGAGGTTACATAGCATCTGTGATTCCCACTCATGTCCACTCCAGTGGCGGCACTGACCGCGGATCCTGTGCTGCTCGGCCTTCCAAGGG
Organism: Chaetomium strumarium; assembly: GCF_033439665.1. Taxonomy (NCBI): domain Eukaryota; kingdom Fungi; phylum Ascomycota; class Sordariomycetes; order Sordariales; family Chaetomiaceae; genus Chaetomium; species Chaetomium strumarium. Next base: position 116,984 of record NW_026944431.1, read on the forward strand.
TCAAAAGCCCAAGATAGACGGCAACAGCCGTGGTGCCAGGCCACCAGCTGGAATCCAGCGGATCGAATCGGGCGCCTTCACGCCCAGTAGCCCGCAGAGCGAAAGAGTAGCATCCGAGCTTGGGCCAGCTGGCTGCATGAACCATGCAAAGAGAGGATGGTGAAATTCAAATAGGGTTGCATTGTATCGCTTGGCAAGACTTACAGCTGGTTTTCCTCTCCGAATGCAGCTCCTCCCGCAACTGATATGGCGTCGTTTTGTAATATCGGATGCCCTTCTTCCTTCCTTCTCCTTTCGACTTCGTCACAACGATGTTCTGTGTCGGCCCTAACTCCAAGAAGTCCAGTGCCTTAAATCGTGATGGTCCACGACAGGCTTTTCAGCTGCTCGATCGATCCGGCTCCGGGGGGAGGCCCAGGCGGCGACAAGCGAACGCGATGCCCGTCGACGTGGGATAACAACGAACGGCGCTGGCGCGGGAACTGGACGGTCCGCCACGCTGGTCGGTCAGGGAAACGAGCGTCGAGCCGGAGCGAGATAATCAGCTCGGACCTAACGAGTGATGGGATGTATCCGCATGCCGACGTAGTGTCGAATATATATCCACGGTCAACGATGGTTGTCGGGTAACTTGATAGCGGCACCATCGTCGTTCCTGCGGCTTCACCTGACCCCAATGTCGCCCAATTCGCTGCCCTGCCGTACTTGACCACGGCAGCATTCAAGCCGCAGATAAACTGCGGAAACAGCGAAGATCCCGGAAGGATGCGTCTACTGTTGGAGGCAGACGAGGAAACAGCTGTCGTGTGGCCCGGCGCCGGCCTGTGAAGCCCACGATGGGCGAGTGCGTGAGCGTCTTCAGGGATCAGGCATGATCGAGGTGGGAGAGCGCCGAGAGACCTCCGCACGTCGCTGCGCACCTGCGCCGTGAGGTTGAACAGAATTATTGCTTTGTGGTAACTACGGACGTAGTGCACGCACACCTGTCAAGCTGGCGATGATGCACAGGTGTCTGCGACTCTGCGCCGAAGTGGAGATCGCCCTCGGCGTGCCGGGATCGCATTGCCATCGTCGACGGAACCCGCCAGGTCGGCGTGTCCTGGGCCGTGGCTCCGGGAGGACGAGGGCCAGTGGCTGTGCGTCGTGGAACGTGGGTGGTCGAAAAAGAGGGCACTGGTTCCGAGGGTCGATCTCTGAACATGGCAACTTCTCCGATGGCGTGCACCGCTCTTCTTACAGCCTGGGGGCAGTCGACGTGGCAGATACATTTGCGGCGTGCCACGATTCCAAATGATAACGGTGCTGGGTTCGCCATTCCTCTCGTCGTCAGGAGTTCTTTGTTCTCGGCTTTTGGACGTCTAGTCTTGCAGATCCTCGAACCGTGCTTGTGCTGCGGCTGATGCTGTAATGTCAGTCGTCGGGACGTCCCGAGCCCTGTCCCAGCGCGGGGATATACATACAGTGCTTGGGTTGAAGGTTTCTCAGCGTCCATGGTATCTCAAGTGCAAGACTAGTAAAGATAGCAGCAGCGGTCATCCGATCCGTCGTTGGCAAAGGTTAAGGGACGAATCTTGCCGCAAGATCTTTCGGGCACTGCACTGTCTGCAGCGTACAATGTGCACCACATGATTGCAGTTCATCGTGGATGGTGTCTGCTTCTGAAGGTAGTTCAAAATTGAGGTGGGTGGTTCTTGCCATGAGTCGGCCTGACTTGTGGGAGCGCCGTGGCTCCTTCCTTAACACCTCAATTCCCCTGGACTCTCCCAAATCAGCCCCCACGACACCACGCACGCCACCACGTTCAAAGATCCCCATCATTGAAGCTGACCATCTCTTTCTCTTCCTGTCGCGCCAAACTGTCAGAGGTATGCGAAGCCCGAGGACGCGCCTGGCTCCGTTTTCTTCCATGAAAGCCCCCCAAATCCTCTTGATACCTACCTTTGGTGCTCTCCTAGCGTACCTGGTATGCATGCGTTCTGAATGCTTCCACAGCGCCGGATCTGAATCTGTACCTGATCTTCATCCCGTAGCAGGCTCAATCAAGATCATGCGGGAACCGATGCCTTTGGGGCGCACAATTCATTCTGGTGCTTCGATAATAGGTCCCATTGTCGCACAACCCACAGCAGAACGCGCACCAGCCCTTGCAGATTAATATGCGGAGAGCCGGTCACATTCCCGGTTAGGATAGCTTGCATAATCCTATCCACGCAAGCACACGATCTACGGCCGTACAAACGCATTCAGATTCGACGGCTTCCCGCGAACTGCTTTTCCCTTTCTGCGACGGCAAATCCATCGATATGGTCGGGCACCCGCGGGTACCCGCAGTTACATTGGATCCCAGTTTCTGAGCAGCACAATGTGCGCCATCGATCATGGATCCCGAGTCTCCAACCTCGCACAAGCCTGGTGCTGAATCTGGGCTACCGTTGCCGGGATCTCGGCAGTTCGCCCGCGCCACCACCGCCGTGTCGCAGATCTCGAATCCCCATGTGCCACATCGAGCCCAGGGCAAGGCTACCCTAGCGCCATGTTCAGAAGATTCAGCTTGGCTAGTATGTATTTCGCAGATTCAGGCACGGGACCTTCGCAGTTACCGGGAAGCTCACTCATCACCACACATCACCACTCACCAATGGCAGTGAGTAACGACGGCAGCGGGCACCAACGGCATTGGGTGCCGTACCGGTTCGCAGAGCTGACATTCAGCCTTTCCGGTAAGACCAAGCGTCTCTCAACCCAGCAACGCTCCCATAACAGCCTGAGACTCCCTGCGTCTTGGACCGGGAAAGTGACGGCCGATGAGCAGCGAATCTATCGCCTCAACAATCTTGCATCTACCAGGCGCGTCATCGCATAGCTTGATGTCTCTCGATATGCGGATGCCCTGCGGTGTGACACCGATTCACTGGGGATAAACCATAGCTTGCACGTCGTCCACCATCTCGATGCGGTCTGGCCAACTACACCCCTTTTTGACTCACCCGCGGACAGCTGTCAACCTCGCCGCGGGAGACTCACTGGGAAAGATCCAAGCCTATTAGTAGGATGATATCTGCGTATGCAAATGTACAGCGGCATCACGACGGTGGCAAGCACACCTCCACAGTTCAGACAAATCATGCTCTGTGCTGTCTGACGCCATGAGCATGTAAGGACTGAGAGGGACCCAATGTTCATTACTTCCTCTCCCCCACGCGCGCGACCGGGAGCAGCGATCGGTGCTGCAATATGGGGATTCAGGAACGGATGCCGGTAGCCAGCTGTGGTCACACGCAATCAAGGTCAAGATATTTTCGGCCAGTCTCCCCGGTTCCAAGATACGGTAGCCTTTTCTGCACCGATCTGCGAGTCGAGATTGTAACTTCTACAGTACTCGTCCGCAGATCGCCCTGGTTGATAGCATCTCCATTTTCAACATCTCTGAGCCCTGTTGCAGCGCGAACAGACTCAATCGACGTTACGTTACCCGGTCATGGGCTGCACAATGTGTAGCGTTACGCCCGTAGCCATTTTCACCAGCTGAGCAAGCATTCATGATCGGAAGATTTCGCACAGCCACCCGCCGTATGCCACGGGCCTGAGTAGGAGAGAAGTCTGTAAGCTGGAGCTGACCTGGGACATCCGAGCGGTGGTCCGGTACGTCGCCACTGGACGATGCAGGACCGCAGCAGCAGCAGAAATCAACACCCAATCCCCGGGGTGAAGCGGAATCATTTTGCTCTCCCGGTACCAACCGGCTGCCGCTCGTTCTGCCGCTAAATATCTAGCGCAGCCGCCCATCAGGCCCAACCTAGGACGACGGCGGCTTCCCACAGGGGGTTGAGACCTGGTTCTGAATCTGAACTGTCAGCCCGCCAGATCTCAGACATCAAACAGGGTGGGTCAAAACGACGCGGGGATGTCGGAGGCTGTCGAATGGCTGCATGAACCTCGCTTCACGGCCAAAGTCTTACCTGGGTCAGAGCTGTGTGGACTCCTACCATCAGCGTTTCGCGGTAGTTAAGACAACTATCTTAAGCCTCGGGAGAGTGGGCCTGACGTCGCCATGGGCATAGTGATGATGGCCTAGTATCCGAGTCTTGATGGAACGGTAAGGTTTCTGTGAACTCCTGCTCAGCCGCCCGGCCGTCGCTTGCACTGTCTCTGTACCGTACGAACCAGCTACTAACATCATTGGCCACGGTAGATTAAGCAGTTAACCAGGCCAAAAACATGGGCAGCCCACCAGAGCTGGATCGTGATGATGCCGGTGCCCGAAGCCGAACGCCGATAGCCGTTGTTGAGAAAGGTTGCAGCCAACAGGAAGTCTGGAACTCCGGCGAAGGACAGGGTGACTGATGCAAACACCCACACCGCTGATGGATCGCAGAGCGGTAACCTTTGAGGCTTTGACCCCCACCCCGCTGTCTCGAGATGACGGTTCCGAGCCGCCATACGTTCTACCTCACGATTCGTTGATACAAGTTTAAGAAATGCTGCGAGCCTTATGGGGTGGTTTCGAACAAGAGCGGTGACGCTTGGGTTATTCACCCACGACCGCACCGTGCGTTCTCGGGCAGCATTTTCCTGGAATCTCGCGCTCGCTGGTCTACCCAGGAAGTAAGGGGCCACGCGTCAACAGAGGAAACAACGTCGGGTTCCTATGTGGCGTTGCCAAGATCCGTCGACAATGAGCGGCTCAGAGCTGCGAAGCGGGATGAGCCTGACACCATTCCCATCATCTCGATCTACAAAAGGGCGTTCCATGAATACGGAAAACGCCATCAGAAGCTCACTCATTCGGCGCAGCGCCCACCACGATCCCGATTTCCACGCAGCCTCGGTCTGTTCTGCATTCGACCACCAGGAATCCTCTGTCTGCTAGCAGATATCACATTGAATATAGTACAGTGTTCCTGCACCATTACCATGCGATGCGATCACGATCTGCCCAAGGGATCGTTCTGTTGATTTTTGGGTCTCTGGGGCACCTTGTTTACCCCCTAGAGAATTTTGCACCCGCTCCCGGGGCGTGTCCTTAGATGCACCGCTGCCAGGGGCGCTGCAGTGATCGCCGACCAGGATAGGCCAACCTTGCCCTTTGAGGCTGGGGCCTAGCTGTTCCGATCTTAGCGGGTCCGCGCCATCAAAGTTTTCCCTGGTTCCCGGTGTCCTGGGAAAGCAAAAATGATCGCCCTCGCGCAAGAAAAAGACTCTCTCCATCGCGAACCGTACACGTGTACAATACACCAGTTCCAGCCTCTACTAGTGTAGGGAGAATCGCGGGCGAAGATCCAATATGAGCCCGGGAAACTGGCGGATTGGCTGATAGGGCATCTCGGCCGCCGCTTGGTCCCTCTCCTCTCCTCCCGTGTGTGCGTGTGCGTGTGTGAGGCGGTCAGACCGCCTGAGACGATCTCAACGGCCCGCAGTCAGACAATCTGGGCGGTCCACCCGTTGACGGCACTGGGGCTGTCTAACTCGCGAACCAACGAGCACATCCACCTCAACGCCCCAACGCCCCAGCGAACCTCAAGAGTTTTCGAGGCGCCCTCCGTCCGGGCCTGTGGCTTGCGAGGCGTTTGCATTTTATTTATTAGTACTGGTGCTCGTACAGGGAGCCAGAAGCAGCGACTCCCCTCTGCCGCGGAGGGGGCTGCCCGATTTTGATAGTCTTTCCTGTTGTGGCTCTTCTCTTCCCGAACTGTCCCCCCCGTTGTCAGCTGTCGTTTCTCGGACGGATTACATCTGTGGGCAGATGTAACAATACATTTTTTTTTACATGCATGCAGCGTTTCGTCACCACTCATCATCAGTCTTCAGCTTGGCCCAGCTCACCGGTCCACTCACGTGCGTTGTCCGCAGCGGGGGGAAGGAGGAGGGAAGAACAGAACAATGTGATAATGCCTACCTACCTTACCTAGGCACACTAGCACCGGCGAATCTCGTTTTCATGCGCGCGGAGGAGGAGAAGGGCCGGACAACGAAAACATCGGGCAGGTCGGGCTGCCGATCCTGCTTGGCGTAGAATCCCAATTTGGGCCCCTTGTCAGTGATCTGCCGAGCGATTTGCGTTCCTTCTCCTCTGGGGCTCGCATTTTTTCTTTGCTGTCCCTGTTGGGGAATGGCCCTTGCTGTCATGCAGCCGGCTTGTTGAGCAGCAACCTGCCGGGACTGTCACTCATCACTGTTGGTCGTTGGGCCTGCTACGCAACAGACTGAGAGGCGCTTGTCGTTTGGGCACGTTGACGTTGAGGGAGTTTACAATTGACCTCCCTGCCATGGCTTCAGTATAATCTTCCCGCTTCAACATGACTGGCTTCGATACGGACGGTGCGGTGCATTTCAAGGGTTCGGCGAGGCATCTTTGTGAACTCATCACAGATGCCTCTTACTCCTATTGGTGTCGGCCCCAAATTCCCACCATCCCATGCATCCTGCATCTGTGAAGCTGAGTAATAAGTAGGAACTGACTTTCTCAATGTGATGTCCTGGATGGAACTTACCGCGTGCCTTGTACTTATGTACTGGGCACTAGGCTGCATAGACACGTCGTGACGTGAAGAGGAAGGGTGGAGGTTGTTGATCCTCAGAGGAAAAACGAGACGCCAACATCGCAACCCGCTGAGAGGTTCCCTTGGTAGGTAGTGTACACTATGTACATACGGCGCAGGAATGGGAGAACCACCCAAGCACTTTCCGTGCCGTGAAACAGGCCGGCCTGGATCCCGATCGGGCCAACCTGGCGCCGGGCTCACGGCAAGCTAGCCCATTTCGTGTTCGCAAGAAGTAGGCTCGCACCAACGGACGGCAAAAGAAAGAAGGCGGTGTCCGATCCGGGAAAGCTTCACGGCGACGAGAGCGCCCCAACACATAACGGGATCCTCCCAGACTGCTAATACTGTGGCCTCTCAACGCCCCTAGCGTGTCCTGTCATCGGAGGATTTCTGTTCCCCAGCTAAGTAAGACCGTGCTATCGTGCCCGGTGTTATCTCTGCTGCACACAATGCTAGACAGATCCATGGTCAGTCTTCTCTCGGGGTTGGCATTAGCCGCCCCGGGCAAGCCAGAGCGGCAGGCGTTGGGAGGCACCGGGCCCCATCGCAGACCCCAACCCACTGTCTCAGCGTCTCTTAGTCTTGGGTTGCGGCCCCCCGGGGGGGGGGGGGGGTTCTGTACATACAGTACTGTACAGACAGTAATAAACACAGTGCCTGGTGCACACTGTCAGAGCAGGACGTGCTCAATTGGCTTCCCGTGCTCCAACACCGAATCCACCCCTGAATAAACGCCCGGTTAATGGGTAGACATAATGCCAGCAATCCTCTCCGACATCTGGTCAAGCCATCGCTGCCGTGACCAAGCAGTTTCTCCTTTGACTTTAGAACAAGAGAGGGACTTACAGGTGCTGCCGGTGTCCGTTTAAGAATACCGGAGGCCAGACACACCTTTACGAAATGTCACTGCCCAGGGATGAAGGCAACCCATCCAGTGGCGCGGTATTTCTTTCTTTCATCCATGCCCCCTCTCAGCTGACTATACAATACATGCCGAGACACAGCACGATGGAACAGGAGGAGTTTGTTTCTTACGGGAGTTACCCCAGCCAGATACAGACTACCTAGGGCAGCTCCCATCCCGCCGCAGGCAGGCAGGAAATGATGGAATTTGCCGGTTCTCAACAACCTCCAGCTCGAAGACCCCTTCGGGCCGGACGTTGGCCTGCAAAAAAGGGGGGGTTGCCCTTCGGATACAGCACTTCCCCTGTATCTGTAGCCACCATAGTCGGACATTTTGCCCTAAAAGAAGGATCAAACATCGTATGATGGCGCTCATGTCGTATGCTGGAGTAGGCATGCATGGGTCAACCATGGTGTGGGCGGTGAGCAGTTGTAGTACAGGACTACGTAAGTACTAATGAGAATGGGACCGCGGGAGAAGCTGCCTTGCGGGGGAGCGGGTATGGGACGCATTAGTAATGCTAGAATATGTAGACTGCTAGCAGTACCTAACTCTCAACCTCTCTCCCATAAGTACTACTACTACTTACTAGTACTAAGTAGTCATGTTCGGATCAGAGAGAAAAGGACAGTCGACATGTTTCCCATTTGCCCCTTCTTGTATTGAAAAGCCAACTAGAAACGCTCCCTGGCTACCAGCTATGAGATGTTCGAACAAGTTTACCTCTGGTTCTAGGCCCAAGCCGGAGCCAACGGTTCTTGATGGTCGCCTAACACACAAACCGCTCTCCGAGTCATTTGCATCCCATGTATGTATATGCACTTCAAGAAAAGATCGGAAGCTGTTCCCCAGCCAGGCCCCATTCCACCATCGGGCCGTGATCCGATCCCCGATCACGGACCCGGTACGCCCGTCAACAAAAAACGAACATCGGATTTGAAAGGGATACCTAGGGTCCTAATCATCGGAAAGCCCAGAGAGTAACAAAAGACAGCCTGAACAGTGAGCAAACGCGGCAAAGCCTCCGGAGTCCGGACCCGAGAGTCGATAGACCCTATATGACATAAACCCGGCACGGGTATGCATACCTATACAACCTCTTTGGGAAGCATTGCCCGAGATGTCCAACCAACCAACCACAAGTTCACAACCACAACGCGTGAGCGTGCATGACTCGTGTTCGATACATCATACGGGGGAATGAATCGAATCGGGAAGGTAGGTAAGGTAGAGTCGGATTCGGGACTCGGGGTTCCTTCTACTTCTCTGCTGTCCTTCGGTCGGTCGGTCGGTCTCGGGCTGCCGGGGAACTTGATCTCCGGATAGGCCGGTCGGTGGTGACGACGGTTGGGGGCTGCTGGCTGGTGTTAGATTTAGGCTAGGGTTCCTTGTCTTTGCTTTTTTTCCTTCTCTACCTAAGACTTTTTCTTTCCGGTCTGTAGGCGTGAGGAGTCGGAGACGTTGAATACGACACAACTGCCTGACTCACTTACTCTCTCATTCATTGACTCGCGAGGGGTTTGAAAGCGTTGACTGTCGAGGGGTTGGATAAGCGCTGCGTGTCTCTGTCTCGAAACTTCCAACCGCCGCACATTCGTGATCTGACACTTTGAAGCACTCAGATAGATACCTAGCTAGGACGCAAGTCTTTTATCGAGACAATCCTTCTGCATTGCTGACTTCGACGTCAAGTGAAACCAGCAAAAGAAAAGCAATGGATGTCCCAAAGAAGCTTGTATCTAGAGTCGCCAAGTACCCTGCTACTATTACAACAAAATTCATTTTCTCTCCCGACAAACATTCAAGGTGCTCGTAGTAAAACTAAAACATCACCGCAGCCCCTCCAATAACCCAACAAGCCTCTCCCACTCCTCACTCCCCTCCCAGCTCTCCTTGGCCTTGCCCATGACACTCCGCACCGCACTCCGCGCCTTCCCCTTCCACTTGGGCCCGATCTCGGCCACCAGCTCGCCATAGTTTTCCAGCATCGACACGAGCTCGTCCGTGCGGTCCACGACCGTCTTCCAGCCCTCCCTATCCTCCAGCCAGTTCGTCGTACCGTCCTTCTTGTCCGCGTTCCCACTACTACTACTCGAGGGCAGCAGCGACCCACCGCCACCAAGCGATCCCCCCAAGGCAGCGCGCCACGCTCGCTCGGCGGCATCCACGGCACCGGCGTAATCTCCGCGCCACACCCGCTCGCGGGTGACCAGCTCCCAGAGGTCGGAGCGCGCCGTGATGACGGGGACGACGCTCCTCTCCAGAAACTCGCACACGGCCCGCTGCTCGGTACCCCGCGGCAGCTCGTCCAGCGACGTACAAGACGAGGATGGCTTGCTGTCTTCGCGGGAAAGCAGAGCCTCGTTGACAAGCAACCGGAGCACGTCCACATCCAGCGCGTCTTCGGTGGCGCGGATGCGCAGGACGTTGCGCAGCCCCAGAAGCAGGTCTGTCACGGGCGGCGGGCGCAGGCGCGAGGCGAGGGTGATGACGTTGTCCCAGATGCGCCAGTTGTCGCGGGCGATGTTGGCGCCGCGCTTGTACGCGGCTAGCGCTTGCGAGAGTAACGTGGAGGGGTCGCGTTGGGAGGGCGAGGGTTGTTGGGGTGTAGCGGACTCGTAGACCTCCTCCTCCTGGTTGTCATCGTTTGATTGCTGCTGTTGTTGTTGTGGTTGTGAAGTGCCTTTCTCCTTCTGCCGCTTGACTTCCTCAGCGCGCTCCAAGTAGAGACTGAAGAGGGCGCTGCCGAGGTTGCTCCACGTGCGGGCGTCCTCGCCACCGACGACGTCGTTGGCCGCGGCAATGGCGCGCTGATACGCCTCTGCGGCGGCGGCGACATCGCCCAGACGCAGGTTGATGTCTCCTAGCCGATTCCACAGCTCCGAGCTCAGGCGGTTGACGGCGACGGCCTTGCTGTAAGCCTCCCTTGCGCGTTGCAGGTTCTTTTGTGCCAGGTAGTACTCGCCCAGCGACCGCTGCGCCCGCGCAAATCGATGCTTGGAGATCTCCCACGCCCGCTCGTAGTGCGCCGGCTCGTTCTCGATGTCTCCGAGAATGCACCACAGGCGCGGCGCATTGGGCGGCGACGGCTGGCGTTCGGGACCGTGGTAATCCGCCTCCTTGAGTTCGTCGAGATCGACCTCTTCGTCCTCATCTACCTCGTCAGAGCCAGGCTGTTGCCCCGCCGACGTGCCTGTCCTGTGGAACAACCGCCAGCGCAGCACGGCCTTGGCCTTGGCCTCGCCGCCGCTGCCGCGCCCGTCCTCGTCGCCGGCGGCCGCGGTGCTGGCATAGCAGACAGCGACCTCGGCCCACAGCCGGAGCCGCTTGAAGATCTCCAGTGCCGAGACGAGCGACCCGACGCTGGCCCACGAGTGCGCGAGCTCCGACTCGAGGTGCCACCTCGGCGGCGAGCTCAGTGCGTGGATGTACTCGAGACGCACCTGTGCTGGGGCTGTCTCGGTCGGTTTCGGGGCGGGGAGGAAGGATGTCGGCTTGTTGGCAGGCTTCTTCGCTTCGTCTCTGTCTGCGGGGCTGATCTGGATGTCCGGAACAGGAGGCTGTGACGAACTCCCATCCTCGCTAGACTCTGTGCTGGTCTCCGCGGCCGGCTGTGTCGTGTCGACGACTACCTGGTCCACCACGGCCTGCATCTGCAGCACGCCCCGCTCGACGGTCCTGCTCCGGTGCACCTCGATTCTCGACCGCACTAGCAACGCATGCGTGTAAATCTGCCAGTTGGTCGACTTGTCCGCGATGACACGGACGGCAAAGGGCAGCACCTCCTCCGCCGTCAGCGAGTCAGCCGGCGAGAAGGCATCCTTCAGCGTAGCCTCGGCGAGCAGGATGATCTGGTCGAGCGGCGACAGCTGCGGCTGCTCATCCGGCGGGAGGTCCTTCAGCGGCGCGGGCAGCTCGGACTTCCCCTCATCCTCCTTTCCGCGCTCCTCCTTCGTAAACTCGAGATTCTCAAGCAGCGTGTCGTCGTTGAGCGCCAGCGCCAGCGGTTTCGCCTGCCCGGCCCCCTCCTCCCCGTTGTTCCGCATCTGCAACCCCTCCCCGCTCTTCGCCAACACCACCAGCTGGCTGATACTCTTCTCCTGGAACCGCGTCCGCTTGCCCATCGCGCCAGACAGCGCATACACGAACCCACTCAACTCGGCCGCCCTGCGCAGCGCCTCCTTCGCCTTCCCATCCTGGCCCAGCATGATGTGCACATTAGCCTTCTCAACCAGAAACCGCACCTTCTCCCCCACTTCTCCTTTCCCTTCCACCTCCCTCTCCACCTCGCTCAACCCCTTCTCAATCCGATCCTGCAGGCTCGGCACATCGCACCACGCCGCGCTCTTGTTGAACACCGACCCGGGCCCGAGACTGGGCTGCGTCAGCAGCTTGTAATGCCAGACATGCACCCTTAGGGCGCGCCAATTTTTCTGCGACCTCCCGTCCCCCTCCCCCTCCTCCTCTTCATCCTCCTTACTAGCAGTAACAAAAATAAACCTGGCCAGCCCAAACAGCTCCACGTGCGGCACGTGCTCATACACCTCGACACCATCCACCTCGAGCGTGGCGAGACACGCTCGCTTCAGCTGTCGGAGACTATTACTAGTACTAGTAGTAGTACTGATAGTAGAAGAAGAAGACAAGTGCAGGAGGAACCGGTCCCGCACCTTCGCCGCCCGCTGCTCGTCCAGCACAGGACCCGTGACATTCGCCTGGAGGAAGGCGTGCAGCGCCGCGAGGCCGACAGCCGTGCGGTCCCTAGGGGAGACTACTTCTTCTCTTCTTCTTCTGCTGGTGCTACCGTTCGTGGCGCCGTGGTCATCGCCAACCCCTCCGCCAGTGGTACTTGTACTTGTACCATTGCTAGCTGCAGATGGTGCAGATGTGGTGGTGGTGGTCAGAGATACCGGCGGCAGTGACGAAACAAACTCGTCGATGAGAGAGCCCCCCTGCTCACTCAGGAGGACGTCGAGGTAGCGGCCGGACTGAAGCCAGTCGGTCAGTTGGGCGGAGGAGGGATCCATGGGTGAGGCTCGGTTAGGACCAGAGATAGAGTGTAATAAAAAAAACGAAGGATTGTATGCACTGGTTTCGGGAAACAGAGAAAAAATCTCATCCCATGGCTCAAGATGCAAAGCTGGACTACACACAGTTCGGCCAGTCACTGACGGATGGAGGGGCAATCCAAATTTCTTCGGGTGGGCAATTGGAAATCATGGCGGGGCTCTCGATGGAGGGGTTGCTCACCGATAAGATAAGCCCCTGACCCCTGGGCCATCACATCCATCCACAATCACTCACCGAAAAGCATAAACACAGACATGTTTAGTTCCATACAATATATGCCTACTACGCTACACGCTCGGTACCATACATGCCTAACACAGGTAGTAGTACTCCTGGGATCCTCATATCCATCCACCTAGACAATCTTCATCCCTCCTCCCGCGCACACGCAAAGAGCAGCAAACCATAGCCGATCCCAGGGTACTCAGTCACACTCCGTATCATGAGCAAGAACATCCTATTTCTTACCCTTGTTCTTCTTGCTCGGGACAACACGGAAGCCAGCAATCTCGGACTCCTTAGGTGCTTGTGCTGCAGCGGCACTGCCGCCCTTCTTGGCAACCTCGCTCCAGCCGCCGTTGTTGCCGCTGCGGCCGTCGCCGGCCGCCGACGAGCCCGCGGGCAGCTCCACCTTCTCCAGGATGCCCTTGTCGGCGAGCTTCTTGCGGCGCACAAACTCCTCGCCAAAGTGGCGGCCGTCCATGGTCGTGCTATACGCGTACACGGCCTCGGCCAGGATCGACGGCTCGAGCGGCATCTCCAGCAGGCCAGCAGCGAATTGCTCGACTGGAAAAAAGACAAATTGGTTAGCTAGTGCATGCCACACGATGAAAATAAAACGTAGACTCACTATCAGGGACCCCGTTAAGGCCACGCTCCAGCTCGCGGTGCAGCCACTTCTTGAACTCCTCCATGGCCGCGTCCTTGGCGTCCTTGAGCGACGTCTGCACCGGCTTCGGTGCCGGCTTGGCGACGGTAGGGACCGGCGACGCCTTGACGTTGCTCATGCTAGAAGAGCGGCTCTGCACTGCCGGGCCCGTCGGAACCTTGACCTTGCCGCCCGCCCCGACAGTCGCCCATCCGCCGCCTTGGCTGGCCTGGGCTGCCGTGGGAGACACGAGCGAGGCGGGCGTTGACACCTTGCCAGCGAGGTCCGCATAGCGCTTGCCCATCGTGGACGGCGCCGGTGTGCTGGCCTGCGACGCGGCCTCCTTGGCCTTCTGCTTGCGGAGCTCTTCCTCGCGCTGGATCTCGGCCAGCGTCTTCTTGGAGCCGCTGTTTGCGGGACCCGCACCGGCCGCCTTGAGCGCGCCAGGTTGCTTCCACGGGCTACCGGCGGGAGCCCCCACAGGTGATCCAGTGCCCCAGGTGCTGTGGGCTGGCAGGCCCGAGTTGAGAGCGGCGGCCGCGGCCTTCTCGCGCTCACGCAGCGCTATAGCCTCCTGCTCCAGAGCGGCCTTTTTCGCCGCAGCAGCAGCCTCCTCCTTCTTGGCCGCCTTCTTGGCCTCGGCTTCCTGGATCTCCTTGAGGCTCGGGCCCTTCTGTATCTCGGCACTCGCCCACGGCGCAGTGGGGGGGGGCGCGAGGGCGGCCCCGTCAGACGTCGTATCCGGAGTGCCGGTTGCCGACCGCTCACCATATCTGGCCGGCAGGTTCGAGGCGGGACGCTGGGCCGTCGGCGCGGCGAGAGGCATACCCTGCACCGGGGGAGGGAAAGGCATCGGAAGACCAGACGGCTGCGGCGGCTGCGACGGCTTTGCGTTGTCGGCCTGCGTCTTACGGACCTTTTCGGTAAGCGTCATCTCGGCCTGCGCGCTTGCCTTCTTCCCCTCGCCAGTTTCATTGGTGCTGCTTGCGGCCTGCGTAGCAGACATGGCTACTGCAGCTGCCTGCTCGACCTGCTTCGTAACGTCTTCCTTCGTGTCGGAAGCGCCGGGCGCGTGGGTTCCGCCGGCTACAGCTGCTTCCTCGGCATCATGCTGTGCCCGCAGCCTTTCAAACTCCTGCATCCTGTCCCTGAAGCCCTCCGCGTCCTTTTGGAGCTGATCCGAAGTCGGAAGCTGGCTGCGCAGCCCGTTGTTCTCGCCCACCGGAGCCCCAACGGCGCGTGAAGCGGGAAAGACACCCGGCAGGCCGCCGGTTGCCTGCAGACTTGCTAGCATCTGTCGCTCGCTGAAATTCAGGTCAGGGGCGAAGAGATCCGTGCCACCTCCGATAGGTGCCTGAATGGGGCCAGGCGCCATGGCTGTGGTCGTGTCGAAAAAACCGCCGCCCGGGGCAATGGGGCCCAGGGGGTGCTGAGGCGTCATTCGAATCGGTGAAGCCACGCTCCCAAAGCTCGGTTGGCTCTGCAGGCTGTGGGCGCTAGAATGGTGATGGAGTCCGCTAGGCAGACCGGGGCGGATCTGAGCCGGCCCCGCGCCAAACGGGTGGTGATGCTGCTGAGCAAGCTCCCGTTGCCGAGCCTGGAACATCTGCTCCTCTTGCTTCCGGCGCTCGAGCTCGTTCTGCTGCTGCGCGGTCAGTGTGCGCCCGAAGGACGGGAACGCCGACGGGAGGGGGGGGATCGCCTCCGAGCCCGAGGCGAAGGGTCCTGGCGAGGGGTCCTCTCCATGCGGGATTCCCATCTGCGGAACAAGGAACGGCTCCCGGGAGTTTCCTATGCGCCGGATGAGTTGTCCAAGAGGTTCGAAGTCGGGATCCTCGACCCGTTTGACACGGAGGTCGGGACTGAAGAAGTTGCCCTTGTACCAATCGTTCATTTCCAGGCCCGTAAACGGGCCCTGCGTGTTTCCCTGCGGATCCAGGTAGACCCAGCGCATCCGGTCCGGATACACCATCGTTAGCGCCAGCCCTGGGTGGGCGGCTGACAAGGTAGACGGGAACGACGGACCGCCTGTGGTAATCGGGAAGGACTGGGCTTGGGTAGTGGAAGTAAGGCCGGCCTGGGCTTGCTCGGCAGTAGAAAAGGCCGTGACTGTTCGGCTGGAACCGGGATCCGCGGGCGCGAAGAGATCCTGAAAGCCGCCTCTCGGAGGCCGTTGCGGGCTATTGGTCTCGCGAGGCGGCAGGCCGATTGTGCTCCGGCCAATGGCACCTAGAGGGTTGGTCTGCGAGAGGTCAGGAATCGAGTCGCTCAGATTCTCTTGATCGTGACCGTGCATCTGCGCCTGCATGGCCGGTGGAAAGAGGGACTCGAGCTTGCCACGGCCCTGTCTCGAGGCACTCGGAGGTGCAAACACACCGCCCAGGCCGGGAAAGCCGGGCGACGGAAGATCGGTCAAGGGGCTGTAGAAACTAGCCCCGAAGCCATTCTGGAACGGGCCGCGCTCGCGGTCCGGCGTGCCGAGCGAAGGTCCAGCGGGCCATCCCGAGAGAGGAAGCCCGAAGCCCTTGGCACCAACGCTGGACGTCTGGCTCCGGTCACTACCCTCGAACGCTGCGGCGCCAAACGAGCGGGGAAACGTGCCGAACCCTGACTGCTGCTCGGGACCGGCCCCAGTCTGAGCGCCATGGCCTTCCTCGCTGCGCTCGGCCGGAGGACTGCGAAAGGGGTTCGTCTCGGACGGGCTAGCCGGGCCGTTTCCAACCCCCTGAGTATGAAGACTGAGCCCAGCCATGCCGAAGTCGCCGGCATTTCCCTTGACAGGCGTGTCGAAGACCCCGCCGCGTTGGGTCTGAGCAGCTGTGGTTGGCGGGCTGTTATTGTCACGGGTCCCGATCAACAGGGAGTTGCCAGACGGGCCACTGTCGCTCGCGAAAGGGTCGGTGTCCGTCCGCTGACGGGGCCGCCAGCTGGAGGCATCGCTGGGCTTCGGACCCGCACTGTCCAACGGGTCCTTCGGAATGAGGTGGGCAAGACGGCTGCCTCCAGTGCCGAATCGCTTGTCTCCGATGCTCGGGGTCGGCAGCGCGAAATTGCCAAAGGCACCACCGATGCTGCTTGTGGTCACGGCTCCGGACGTCGGTCCCCAAAGCGATTGACCACTGAATGCCGACGCACCGGTCGTGTTGCTGCGAGGCAAGGCAAACGGAGTATTCCTAGCGGGGGTGGTTGTTGCATCACGGGCATTCGGATCCTCCTCGGGTTCGTCCGATATGGGCCCCTTCAGATCGGTGTTGCGGCGGGACAGCCAGGGTTCCTCCCGGGACGACCTATTCGCTGTGGGAGACGCCGTAGGAAAAGGGTTGGTATCCGTCGTCTCCCGCCGGCGGGTGCCCGGGCGAGAGGTGGCGGACGGGGACGAGGTCTGGTAGCTGGCGGCATTTCCGATACTAACCGAAGTCTTCCGCCCATTGATTCCCCCAGCCCCTGCGTGGTTCCCGTCCTTGTTCTGCAGGGGCGGCTTCATAGTGGAGTTCACATCAGTAGCAAACATCTCGCGCTCCTCCGCCGACATCTCCTCGAAACTGATGGGTTTCACCGTGCCATGCGAGTCCCAACAGACGCTGGGGTCCTGCGGGACATGAGGCGAGTCAGACGTCTTGCCCCAAGGGCGAGCGTGGCTCCCATTCATCTGCGCAGGGTTCCAGGTCGGCTCCAGGAGGTCGGATGGGTTGATCTGCGAAGGCTCGAAATCGTTCTTGTAAATGTTCAACAGCTCTTCCTTGGTGTAGCGTAATCCACTGGGCGAGTCATACGCCGAGGACAAACTCTGCGAGGACATGGAAGGATATTCGGTAGCGGCGGGTTGCGACGCGTCGGCCGGACTCGCCGTGGCGGACTGGTTGAACGGGGTGGTCGAGGCGCGGCGGAAGGTTCTGGTGCCGTTTGAGCGTGGCCTATCACAGGGTTTCAGCACTGATCGAACGCGATAGTCGGCTATTGCAGGAACTGGAGGATGCTTTTCCATATGCACCCGGTGAGGTCACGTCGCGACTGGGAAGAAAACTCGTATCTGCTGAATGAAACACAGTAGAGGTGGCGGGGAGCAGTGTGGAGAGGTGCAGCCCATGCACCCCATATCAAGGGACCAAAGAAGGACGCAACGCCAAAGGGATCGGTTTGGACGGCGACTTACCATTCACCACTCCCAGAGCCACGCGCAGAATCACTCCGTCCAGCGACCCTCAGGTTCTGGCCAGCGGCGGCGGAGGCGAAGCTTGATGCGAGTTGCGTCATGTTGTACCGTTGTGCGGGCAATACGTCGCAGGAATGCCAATTGCCGCGGAGGATGGATAAGTTATGTAAGTAGGTAGGACTGTGCGAGCGCTGGGGCTGAAGCTGCAGGTAAATGTTGTTGCGGTTGTGGAAGTGAGGTTGATTCGTCTCAGGACAGCGGAGAGGCAGAGCTTCCCTTTTTTGCATTGCAAAGTTTCGAAGACTCGAGGTCAGTGGAAGGTTGATGCCAAGGAGGACCCACTTGGGGCGACGCAACGTGACCTGGCCCGTGACCGACTGCTAAAACCTAGAACGAAACCATGCACCGCGCTACCAATTAATAAAGTTGAACTAACAGATTTAACACAGTACTATGACTAAATCACGATGAGTAGGGAATAAGATCAAAGGTTGTCCCGACAGCGTTAGAGATAAGAGCAGAGTATGGAAGTAGAATAAGAAGTATAAGTGTAATAAGCACGAGATGAGGAACTTATACGATAGTTTGGCTACCTTGGGTGATGAACACCAGAGAAAGTGCACCTGTGACGATGCTTTTTGGTCGAGGTGCGGATCCCCTATGCAGCACTCGATTCCCCACCTCACACACACGCGTCTCAACTATCACATGCATGCCCGGGCCTCTCAGCTGGCAGCCCAAACACATCAACTCGCTGAATTTATTATTTAACCCAGACGGGTTGGCAGAGCGATCCGATGAATATCTGACCAATGATGCAATCATCCCCGGGCATCCTTCTCGCCCAATATCTCCATCATGATCTCGATCTCTTTCGTCAACCAGCTACCTCGGCGTGAATGTCTTGACGTAGGGCTGAAGTAAGGCTTCCCTTGCGAAGGTCTAGACCATACCATTCTCGATCTGTCCTGGGCCAGCGTTGAGACGCGCATCCACTGACGTCGACGCTTCTGGGTCTGTTTTCTGTGGCTTGCAGGAGTCGCTACTGTTATTAGGGGCCAGGCAGCATTCACACACTTCCTCGATCGATCTTGTCGTGGCCCAAGATCTATCTGTCATGGCTCCGTCACCATCCACCTACTTTTCCAGGTGTCCGAGGGTTCCATTAGCCACCACCAAACCACATGGACGAGCACGGAAAACAGCAAAATCATCGCTTGTTGTCTTTTCTGAACATTATGACCGTCACACCGCCAGCCCCACCTCTCCATGGTCTCCGACGACGGTGTTCGATCCGCTCTCCAGATCAGGAAACTCTTCGCTGGACTCGTTACCGTCCTTCCCAACACTGTCCGTCCTCGCCGCAATGCTGCCCTTTCCCCAGGACTCGTTCAACATCGCGCTCCCAAGACTGTCCATGCGTACCGCCGCCTCGCCGCACGTCATCGACCGGCCCCTGTCCGACCGCGTGCGCTGCCCCACCGTCGGGGACCAGGTGTCGGTGAGATCCACGACAGTGTTCCTGCTCCGCCAGAACTTGACCAGCGCCTTGAGCCACGGCACGCAGCCGCAGATGACACCCAGCTGGACCTCGACGGCGGTCCACAGCCACAGGTTGAAGCCCTCCCATGTGATGTCGTACGTGCCGTCCACGACGTAGTGCACCCAGTAGGTGCGGATGCAGGCGGCGAAGACGACGAGCAGCCCGACGCTGAAGAGCACGATCAGCGCGAGGCGCTGCGAGAGCGGCAGCTTGGCGCGGTACAGCGACGGCAGCGGCAGCACCCACACGAGGAAGTCAGAACAGATCGTCGTCGCCGCGTGGGCGATCAGCGGGGGGCCTTCCGCGGTGCAGTCGTGCGCGTTGCGCAGGAGGTCCCAGTAACTCGACAGCGGGCTATTTAAGAGGGGGGGAAAGGCTTGTCAGTCGGTTCCTAGCCTCCCTGGAGACTCTCTCTCGTTCTCATTCCTCACTTACCTGCACTGGGCAAATAAAAAGATGAAGAAGGTGACGCTAGACAGAGCAACCCACCAGATACCCACGACTAAGTACGTTGCAGTATGTTAGCAATCGTTTCTCCAACGGAATGCCTGCCAAGACCTGACATACAAGTCATGCGTCGAAACCGCGAGTTCTTCGGCGACAGCCGTAGGTAGCTGACGAGGATAGAGATCTTGGCGAGACAGGTCGCCAGGATGAACAGCGCCTGGACGGCAAACGAGATCTGTCGCCCGGCAACCATGGTGTCGATGCTGAGGTCCCAGACGTGCATATCCCAGCCGTACCGGTCGTACGCCAGGAGAACACAGGTGGTGACGCCGATGGCGAAGGTCTAAGTCGTCGTGCGGAATGAGTTAGTCTAACCGACCGTCGAAGGAAGTCCACCCAGAGTTAAAGCACGGCCTACCTCCGCAGCCACCATCAGCCAGTCGTCCAGCTCGACCTTGGCGCTCATGGTACCCATTCTGACGTAGAGGCGCAGGCCAACACACGCGACGGAGACGGCCAGGAAGATGGACTCGATGATGATCAGGGCAGGGCCCCGGGTCGCCGGGTCGGTGTAGTTTGGTGTCGGCCATGAGGCTATCACCTCCGGGGGTGGGAATCTCATGCTGTCTGTCGCAGGTCAAGACGGCGAAGTGCGTTCCTCAAGTTGGAGAGTCTGTAGGAGTGACCCGGCTTGTTGACCGTTGTGGCCAACGCACGCGATTCGACATGTGGTATCGGGACTGACGGCTGAAACTGCTACCTAGACGGCCGGCTTGTCGAGGCGTAGCAGTTCAAGTATTGGTATGCCTTGGGGGGGCGTGTCGAGTTTAGTGTGATCGCCGGGTACCGGACCGCCGGAAAGGGATCGCCCACCAGCATCCGGGATAGGCCCTCTATATAAGCATGAGAGACATTCTGTCCCATCTACCGTCCACGACCAGTTCCACAGGCAGGGTACAAGTGAGAGTGTTCGGTGGCCAAACAGCCTCCCCTGCGGCAGAAATTCTAGCTCTGTCCGACTCCGCCGGGCGGCGATCCGAAGACTTTAGTGTACAATAGCGTGGTGAAGAGCTGGGCGGTGACTCCACCATTGACAATCGCCATCTCCATGTAAGATACACTTGGGCAAGCCCTAGCGGCTTGCCCAAGACACCAGACTCGGCCAACTATGAACATACGCAGAGAGATCACAGAGCCAGTGTGCATAACTCCCGTTCATGGTTCAGAATCAGTGGTGCATACGCAGCCACAGCCGAGGGACAAGGAAGAAACCTCGGCCTCCTGGATGTGTAGGCCAAGAAAATCGGAGAAAGGCTGAGAGTCATGTCTGACTGGGACTCGTTCGATCATGCAGGCCCACGTCCTGGAGGCAGACCTTGCGACTCCACGCCCTCTCCATGGCTCCGTTTGGCACTGCCGGGTCCACCAGCACGATATTGTACTACCAGGGAACCATCACTTGGACACGGGATGAAGAGCCGTTTCAAAACATGACAAACGAGCACAACTCTAGACTTAGTTCTGCTGGTCTGTAACACTTGCTCCTCAAAAACATCTCACGATTTTTTTTGAAGTCGAGTCCAGGATCAACGGTGCACGGATACCATGTCGGTTAGCAGTCCGGCAGGGAACCTCGGGAGCTAGCGAGGTTGCACTGCATGAAAAATGTCGACTTTGACAACCCGGGGTTCATTAATGAGACATGTACAGGTCCTGGGGTCGGTTGATCGCCAAGCAAACTCGCGAATATCTCCTGGAAAGAACGGCGCAGGTCGAGATTGAGCAAACCAGTGATTCCGGTCGTGCATGAAGCTGCTCTGTCATGCCGCTCCATGTGCGGATCTGTATCGCCCACATACAAGCTGATCACCGAGCGGGGTCAGTGGAGTGGCGACCTTCAAGGTGCGAGGATAACCCATGACTGATAAGTACTACTGACTGACTGATGATGGGTTCTCTGCTGTAGGATGCTGTATTAGCATGCTCCTCTTCGCCGTGATGATACAACGGCCGCATAGAGAGACGGGGGCTTGCCCGCTCTCCGTTCATTGACGAGGAAATGGGCCTAGCTTCTCTTCCTACCAAGCTATACCCCTCATCCATGTCTCTCACTAGTAGACTCGCTACCGGGTAATAAGACATGACATTGTAGCTCTAGTTAGTGAACCAGGAACGCAGTCTATACAGGGGAAGGGAACGCCTCAATAATTCATCGATATCCACGCGCTATTCTGCACCCACACTGACCATCCGTATCCGCCCCTCCACGCGGGGAGCAATCGCCCTCGTCCAAGACACCTCGCTCTCACCCTGCGGCAGCTCGTCACACGTATTCCCGTTCACGCCAGCCCGGCGGCACCACTTGTGGAAGACGCGGCGCATGATGGCGAGCTCCCTGTCGAGCGCGTGGGCCTTCTGGCGGGCGCGCTCCCCATCCTCGCCGGAGTCCTCGCTCTCGCTGTCGTCTTCGGCGGACGCCAGCATGGGCGGGATGCTGGCGCGCCGCTGCCGGATCCTGGTAGGCGTCCACGCGGCCCAGCCCTTTTCCTCGCTGCCGTCCGCTCCGCTGCCGGACTTCTCGTTGGTTGGGCTCACCGTGGGTGATGCTGGTATGATGGGGTGGCACTTGGCGACGCCGTCTCCGACTTTGGACCTGCTCACTCGGATTTGTCAACCCACTGCTGCTGCATAAAATAGTTTATTATTATAGAGCCAATAACAGGCAACGCACCAATGCTGATCCAACGATGGCTCCCAGCCCTTCCACTTCGCCACCACCGTTAGGGACATGAAATACTGCCGCAGCATGGCCGACAGCAGCATCCCGTTCTCCTCCGACACGAGCTCCTCGCACTCTCCGCCCTCGGGCTGGATCAGTAGGCTGCGGTAGCCGTCCTTGCCGCGCGCCATGTAGCCCCTCGTGGCGAGGACGTAGACTCGGTTCTCGTCCAGCGGCGAGCCGCCAATCTCGGCTGAGACGATGCGGGAACCGACGGGACGGGACGGGTCGAAGGTGAAGGTGATGTTGGACACCTGGGGGAAGCGGCCTAGATTGGTACGTTTCGTGTGGTTAGCAATTGTAGGCCGGCGAGACAACCACAGACACGAAAGGGAACACGGGAGAAAAATAGGTACCTTCCAACGCGGGATACAGCGAGACGCCGTTCTCCAGCGCATCCCAGATCGCCTTCCCCGACGCCTTGATCACCACCACGGGGTCCTCGAACGGGAAGCAATCCGTCACGTCCTTGACCCTGATCGGGCCGGGCGCATACACCTGGTCGCCGCGGATGGTGCCGGCCGCCATGATGGCACAGTCGGCGCCGTAGTGGTGGCGCATGAGGTCGCACACAAAGTTGCCCAGGTTGCTCTCCCTGACGCGGACGGTGGTGAAGCGCGCGTCCAGCGGCGCCGCCGTGAACCCGATCGGCTTCTCCAGGCTCTTCTTCAGCTTCGCCGTGAGCTTGTCCACGAGCGCCAGCGTCTCCGGATCCTCCCGGACCGCCCGCACCACATCCCGCCGCCAGATATCTACATCCCATTTCTCCCGCCCACCATCCCCCCCTTCCCGCCGCCGCACCTCGATGTAACTGAGCTGCTTGAAATCCGACCCGGACCGCAGCACATGCGTGCCGTTGATGAAACTGTGCGCGTAGAAGTGGTCGTGCCCGCCCAGGATCAGATCCACCATCGCCTTGCCCTTCCCCTCCGCCAACTGCCGCGCCAGCTTGTTATCGTTCGGCTCGCGCATGTGGGTCAGCGCAATGACAATATCCGCGCCCTGCGCCCTCAGCTGCGGGACCAGCTCGCGCGCCACTTCGGTGGCCGACCGATAGACGATGTTCGGCGGCAGCGCGTTGATGGTCTCGAGCCACTCGCGCTCGCCTAGCCCGAGCAGCCCGATGCGCAGCCCGTTGGACGCCGTGATCATGTGGGTCTTGCGCGCGTTGCCGAGGGGCACGCCCTCGCCCAGCGCCGGGTCGAGCACGTTGGCCAGCAGCCAGGGGAAGGTGCAGCGAGCGGTTAGGTGGCGGAACTGGCTGACGCCGAAGTCGAGGTCGTGGTTACCGACGCAGGCGCAGTCGGTGCCGAGCAGGTTGAGCAGCGGCACCATGTGGCTGCCTTTGGTGACGGAGCTCTCCAGGCTCGGGTTGAACACGTCGCCCGAGAAGAGCGTGACCAGGTCGGGCTGCCCGCGGAACCGCTCCGCCGAGCGGTACTCGTTGCAGAGCGTCACGAACCGCGCGATGCCGCCGGCCGGCTCGGCCGACGAGGCGTCTAGGTGGTAGACATCGTTGTAGTGCAGTATTCGGAGGTCCGGGGGGGTGCTGAGGTCGCGGCCCGAGCTGAATGTGACGACGGGGTCGGCGGATGGTGGGGTGGAGGATGAGTGGCTCATGGTGAGGAACGAAAGGTGTAATTAGAAGGAATGTTAACCTCGGGTATGCTATGCTGCAGAATTTACAGAAAGAAAGGAGTCAAGACATATGACGGCTAGATATCCAAATTGGCTAACGCGGTGAGAGATCTCCAATACTTATCTTGCAGATCGCTCGAGATTCAGCCTGCGATCTCACTGTGCTTTATTGTCGTGGGTTGCAGTTGGCGGGGCAGCTGAGTTGGGTTGAGGCTGCGGTGAAACACCCCACTTGGGCAGGCTGCGGCACGACTTCATCCTCCATTGAGCAGTGGTGGGGGTCTGGATGCTATATAGCTGAATGTTGATATTCGATCCTTTACCAGCAAATGATCCTACCACGCTGAGGGAATCGTTGCTGGGGAATGGGACCGCTGTCGCATTGCTGTCCTAGCCCAATCCTAGGCACTCGCGCTTTGTTCCTGAGCCTCTCCAAGTCCCGTTCCTGACATGCACGCCCTTTGCGAATTGGGGCTGACCCCGCCATGTATGGACGACGACCCACACAGACAGCTTTAAAAGCAAATGCAGGGACGCCAAACTGAGGCTCAAAGAATTACCGGACAGGAAATCGACTGCACCGGCACTCTCCAGCCGGGGAAGGACAGACAGCCATGACTCCTAACGACGCGATCGTCCGGCACGCCCGCCGAGAAGGTTTGGTCTTCCACTTTTATCGTCCCTCACACCGCCCGCCTCGAGACGCACACTGACACCCACCACCAACACAAAAAAGACGTCCCCGCCATCCTCGAACTGATCCGCGAGCTCGCCGACTATGAGCACGAGCTGCACAGCGTCGAGGCGACCGAAGCTAAGCTGCTCGAGACCATCGCGTTCGCGCTCTCCGACACCTCCGTCGTCTCCACGACCCGCAGCCCACAGACAGAACCGACGTCTCCCTCCCGCCCGGCGCGGTGCCTGATTCTGCTCACCCCGGCGGGCGAACCGGCCGGCATAGCGCTGTACTTCTACAACTACAGCACGTGGCGCGCGCGCCCGGGCATCTACCTGGAAGACCTGTACGTCAAGCAGAGCGAGCGCAAGAACGGCTACGGTAAGCGGCTGCTGGTCGAGCTGGCCCGCGAGGTGGTCGCCATGCAAGGCGGGAGGCTCGAGTGGAGCGTGCTCAAGTGGAACGAGCCGTCCATCAAGTTCTATGAGAACATCGGCGCCAGGATGATGAGCGAGTGGGTGGGCATGCGCGTCGACGGGGAGGCGCTGACAAAGTTGGCCGCCCTGCTGGACTGAGTTGGGAAGGGGAGGGGTTGGTGCGAGCGAGCGAACGGGCGGACTTGGTTGGCATGTAAATACCAGGACGGCGACCTCAATGTTTGTGCGAGGAGACCGCAAATGGCCCCTTTCCTGGCCATGCGCTTGTTCACACATCGTCCATCCAGTGGAGGCGTGGTTTCTGCCGCTCATGTTCCCCGTTTCCCCTTTTTCCCTTGCTTCTCGGGCAGTGGGAAATCTCTGAAAAACTCCAAGTCGCCCGCACTAGCAGGAGCCGGCCGGAAGTCCAGTTTCCCCCACTCGATCTTCCAGCTCTGGCCGTCCGGCCGCTTCTCCATAGTCGCCGTCAGCCGCCAGATGCTCGCCAGCAGGCGCTGCCATGTGCGGGGCGTGTATTTGTGACACACGATCGGCTGAGGGTCTCCGGTCGGTGTATTGTCGTCCACCGCCCCGGTAAGGAGCTTGTTCCGCCTGTTGGCCGGCCGGTCCACAACCGCAACCGGCTTGGTGGCGTATGACCGCCAGTCCCATTCCCGGTTACCCTGCCCATCGTTCGACATGCTACGCGCCACAGGCCGCCGGGGAGGAGGTAGTGAGTGAACTAATCCCTTGGCGAGCACACCGAGACGCTCCCATTCCTCCACAGGCAGCGGCGGCAGGCATTTGTCCGCTGCAGTCTTCCACAGCTTCTTGAGCTTCGTCCGCGCAAGCTTGGGAGTAAGCGGCCGGCCCCACGCGTTTTCGGTCGGTATGCTCTTGCTGGGGTTGATCTGGGCGGCAGTGAGGTCGGACTTGGGGTTGTTGACCAGGCCCGCTTGTATCTGGGAGTTGGCAAACGTGCGCAGCTTCTTCAGGTCCCATCTATCGAGCCAATCTATCTTCCGGCCTGTCGATGCGATGTCCGATGCCTCAGCAGCGTACTTTTGCAACTCCTCCGTATTTGTCGGCAGATCGCGGTGCAGCAGATCGGCCATCAGCTCTCGGCGACGGCGTCCCACACGTCCGAAGACTCGGAGCAGAACCCTGCGCATGCGGGTCAAATCGCCCGCATTGGCTGCCCGGAGAATGCGGAGCTCACGGTGCGCCTGCCGGATGCGGGCCTCGGTGTTCTCTGCCCCGGGATAATCTTCTTGGTGTTGCCGGAACCGGGCCTTGATCTGGCTGTCGACAAACGGTCGAGCGATGGGTGGCAGATATGACGCCTCTCGAAGGAGATGTCGATACAGCCGCCAGGGCGTCTCGGGGTGAGGTATGCGTAGAGGGCGTGACATTGTCGTTGCGAAGAGGATTATTATCCATTTATTCTCCAGGCATGGCATCCATGGGCCACAAACAATGAGCTGCCGATCGCGAGGCGGTCCGAGCGCCTCGCTCCCTGTGGTCCGTGCCCCCAGCCCCGCAGTCCAAGGGGAATTTGCGAAGGCGCGTCTTCTGGTTCCCACCAGCTCTGGCCGTGACACGCACACGAAAATCACACGTCGGTCACTCGTGTCTTAATTGAAGTCCAGACAGGGCCATCGTCACTCGAGCCTGCTGTCAGCTCCTGGGACTGTTCGCCAGGGCCTGTCGGTGATATTCAAGGCTTCGGACTCCCGTCGTGCCAGCGTCGTTAACAATACCCATTCTCCTGCAGGCCGACTCCCCGACTCTCCCCATTTTCCGCGGGCCGCTGCAACACAGTCGCGAGGCAGACGGCACATTCTCCCCGCGTCATCTTCTTCCCCCGGTATCCCCCAGGAGCCGGCGCCCAGCATCGTTTCTATACTTTGGACTGGGCTCTCAATATCACCTCAATTGTTACCGTCCTGTCCTTTCTCAGTCAGATCCCATGGGTTATTGAATGCACTTGATATCGATCAATATCTGTTACTACCTCAGTCCGTTTCGCACGAGAGTGTGATAGCTCTTGTACTCCCGGGGTTGTGTCTGCATTGATTCCGAACCCTCTTTGATCGCCCTGTTCTTCACACGGACTCCCTGCCTCCGGTGGGCGTGAATCGACCGACATGCAGCCGGCGCAGATACCCGGTGGCTCGCAGTCGCAGCAGCACCCGCAACAATCACAACCATCCTCTCAGCAATCATACCCCATGAGCCAGCCGTCCTCTCAAACGACTGGCTACCGTCACTATGCCGACCTGCCCCAGAAGCCGACAAATGATCCCGACATGGGAATCTACTCGGTAAGTGCCCGAAGCACGTCTTGCTCCCTGGAGGTGTCGCTGATGGCTGTGCTCAGGCGGTGTACTCGGGTGTCAATGTGTACGAGATGGAAGTCAACAATGTCGCCGTGATGCGGCGCCAGACCGATGGTTGGCTCAATGCGACTCAGATCCTGAAGGTGGCGGGAGTGGATAAAGGGCGCCGCACTAAGATCCTGGAGAAGGAGATCCAAACGGGGGAGCACGAAAAGGTTCAGGGCGGCTACGGCAAGTACCAAGGCACGTGGATCCCATTCGAGCGCGGCGTCGAAGTCTGTCGGCAGTACGGTGTTGAGGAAATCCTGATGCGGCTCCTCACGCACAAGCGCGGGCAGGAGGGAGGCGCGGATGTCGACACGCCAACCAAAGAGCAGGCCATGGCGGCTCAGAGGAAGCGCATGTACAACGCGAGCTCGCAGGAGAGCCGCGCAAATGGGCTTTCCGGAACTTTCTTCAAAAACATTTCCTCCACCGCATCGCACGCAATCAATGCCATCAGCAAGGCCCGACTAGACTCTCCCGGCCCCAGAAACCGCAGCGGCCCCACGAGAGCGCCCAGTTTCAACCGCCAGTCCTCGATGCAGGATGCGAACGATTTCCCACCTAATTCCCAGCAGAGTTTCGTCTCCGACTACAATCACGCCGATTCGGCATTTGCATCGCAGACCACTCAGCCAGCCGCAGACGGGGAGCAGCCCCCGCGCAAACGGCAAAGGGTCCTTACTCCTGCCCATAGTTTCGGCGGCTTGACGCCATCCTATCCACAGCCAGACGGGTACGCGGCGGCTTACCCAGGCTCGCCAACAGAGCCGAACGAGTCGTTCATCTATTCTCAAGCAGGTGTCCACGTCGAGCGGGAGCCGAACTACCCTCCCGGGCCACTCCGTCCCCTGCCGCACGACATGTCTCGCGAGGCCGAGGCAACGCGGAGTATGCTCATGGGGCTGTTCATCGATACCCGCGACCCAGATGAGACAAAAAGAAACACGCTCCGCAATATGACCCCTCAGGAGCTCGATACCCCCCTCGATAACCAGAGCCACACGGCCGTGCACTGGGCCGCGACGCTTTCCCGCATTCCGCTCCTGCAAGCCTTCATTGAGGCCGGCGCAAGCCCATTTCGCGTCAACAGGCAGGGAGAGACGGCGTTGATGCGGGCCTGCGGCGTGACCAACTCCATGGACAGCAACTCATTCCCCGAATTGCTCGACCTCCTCGGCGGCACCATCGACGTGAGAGATGACAAAGGCCGCACAGTGCTGCACCATATCGCCGTTTCTAGCGCCATCAAGGGAAGGAATCAAGCGAGCAAGTATTATCTAGAAAGTCTGTTGGAATGGGTCGTGCGACATGGCAGTGCCCCGAGCAGCCAGACGGCCCCTGGCGGCAACGGCCTCACGGCACCAAGGATGGGCATCGGTCGCTTCATGAGCGAAATCGTCAACATGCAAGACAACAGTGGTGACACGGCGCTAAACATTGCTGCCAGGATTGGCAACCGCAGCATCATCTCGCAGCTTCTTGAAGTCGGTGCAGACTCCACGATTGCCAACCGCGCAGGGCTCCGGCCACTCGATTTTGGCATCGGCGCCGAGGGCGGGGACCAGCGAAATGGGGACCCGGCGGACAGAAACGGCGAGGCGCAACGGGCGAGCCAGAAGAATCGAGAAAACAGCGAGGAGGTGGTGAACTGTAAGTGTGCATGTCCTGGTGTGTGCTTCCTAGCGCTGACCGTTTCTAGCGATCACGCACCTCGTCAACGAGTCCTCGTCGCTCTTCCAGAACGAGCTCAAGAAGAAGCAGGAGTCCATCGATGCCCTGCACAGCTCTCTCCGGACCACATCAGCCCAGGTTGGCGAGGCCCGCCGCACGCTGGAAGCCCTGCAGGAGAAGCTCAAGGCGCAGCAGCTCGCCAGGCAAAAGGTGTTCAACCTGAGCAGGGCATGCCAAGACGAGGAGTACCGCCTCGTCCAGCTCGAGCAGCGGCACGGCCCTCTGGATGTGGCGCGCGCCAACGCCTGGGAGCTGGAGCTGGAGATGGTGCTGGACGGAGTTGCGGAGACAATCCACAGGGGAGCACAGCAACAACAACAACCCACGCCAACGCCCGAGACGGCAGCTATGAACGGCGGTATGCCCTCGCCGGAAGAGCTGATCGCGAGGCTGCCGAGCACCGCCGTGCTGCGGGCGCGGGTCAACGCGCTCCGCGAGCGCTCGTCGCACACGCAGAGGGCCGTGGAGGCGCTGCGGGCGCGCAGCAAGGACCGCGAGCTCAAGTACCGGCGGCTCGTGGCGCTGTGCACGCACCGGCCCGAGTCGGAGGTGGACACGCTGCTGGACACGCTGACCCGGGCGGTCGAGTCGGAGAAGGGCGAGCTTGAGATTGCGCGCGTCAGGAGGTTCCTGGGCGGTGTCGAGGGCGTGGCCTGACGCGTGTCCCTGCTTGAAGTGGTGTATGGTTGGTTTGGTTTGGTTTGAGGGCTGTACATAGTACGGGCACGTTGTCGGAGGATTTGGTGGGCTGGCCTTTGTCTCTGTCCAGCATCTTGCGGCCTGCGCTGTTTCTCGCCTTGTGGGCGGGTGGACGTGGGATACGATACCTTTGCAATTGACTGCAGCATTGCTATGCTAGCGTCTGGTAACGGAGTAAAGTGCAGTAATACATTCTATGTGTGATATGTGCGTGCAGCTCGTTTACAATCTGTTGCGTGGTATCCTAAAAAGGGAGGATATAGGAACATTATCAGGCCCGTTCGACACCCTCAAGCACCCACGCTGAAGCCAAAGGACCCGTCGAACTGCGCAGGGCGGCTCGCCCGCATGGCTTTCAGCTCCTCCAGCGACGGCACCTTGCCGGAAGGGTAGAACCCCAGCAGGTTGCCGATATCCTCGTCCGAGAGGCTGCACATCTCATCAAACGCATACGCGTCGCTGACCTTGGTCATCCACGCCATCCGCCTGGGCCCGTCCTCCGCCCGCGGCGCCACCTGCCGCAGCCGCGCCCGCAGCTGGCCCACCGTCTCGATCGCCCGCCCCGCGTTGGACGGCAGCCGCTGCGCGATGAACCTGCGGATCAGGCTCGCCAGGCGCGGGCCCTTGCCGTTGGTGCTGACCATGATCTGCAGGGGGCCGTCGCGGTGCACGCTGCCGAAGTAGAAGTCGCACTCGGGGGGGACGTCGGCGATGTTGGCCGGGATGCGCCGCTCCTTGCACAGCTGCCAGATCTGGGTCGACGCGGCCGGGTCGTCGACGGCCACGAGCACCATGTCGGCGCCGTCCAAGTCCGACGGCTCGAAGTTCCGGTCCGTGTGCCGTACTTGGCCCTGCGCTACGCGGTAGGCGACTTCTGGGTTGAGGCGGGCAAGCGGGGAGATGACTGTCACGTTCGCGTCCGCGTTGAGACAGTGCAGGATGCGACCAGCGGCGACCTGGAGAACATGCCCCTATGTTTAGTTGAGAGAACCTAGACACGAAATAAATAGAGAGAGAGAGTGTGTGTGTGTGTGTGAAAGTATGACGCACCTCGCCGCCGCCGACCACGACCACCTTCTTGCCCTTGATCTGCCAGGCAATGATCAGACTGCCGCCGCCCTGCACCTCCGGGAACTTGGTCGGTGCCTCAGCCATGCCGATGCTCGCCAGCGGTAATGGCTCGCTCACCGCCGTGTGTGTAGAAAGACAGGTTCATGGCGGGGTGGGAGAATCTGGGACTCTCCGCGGGGAAAGCTTCAGCCTTTTCTGACAATCGCTCAGAAGCTCGTCATTGGGCAAGGTGCGTTTCTGGTTGCTGCTACCTACCTACTATCGATAACGGATATCGGACCCACGGCGGTGCGCGGAAAGGGCTCTCATTGGCAGACATTAACCCACCTCGAACCGGGATTCCGGATCCGCCAAGCCAACGACAGCGATTCGATCCCCTGCGGCCTGGACCTCGACAGCCGCACCGCCGCAGCTTGCAGCTTGCTCGATCCTTCCCGCCGCTTCCAACCACGACAACCACAGCGAGCACCATGTCCATCTCGAGGGCGGTGTTCAGCACAGAATAGGAGCTCTGCAACCGATTCCGGGCATCTCCGCGAATCACGGCGTATTGACACGAAAACAAACCCCCCCCCGGACGGCGACGACCATGTCTGCCCGGAAGCTCGGCGGCGGCAGGATCTTGGGCAGCGGCAAGGGCCTCGTCCCGCCGGCGGCGGCTCGTGGACCCCGAGCCGTCAGCCCGTCGGCCCCGTCCGAGAGTAGCACCGTGTCCTTCCAGTCGCGGAACTCAACGCCAAGCACGCTCTCGCCGTCGTCGTCCAGCCCGCTCCCAGACTTCTCGCAAGACCTTACCTCCAATGTCACCCTTGCCGGCCCGTCCAACCGCGCCGTCGCCGGGAACAGGCTGGCGTGCCCGATCTGCGAGGAGGAGATGGTATGTCGTTTTGGGGGAATCAACATGACCCGGCATTTGGGGATTGGGTTGCTGTGCTGACTGATCCGATTCGCCTCCAGGTGACGTTGCTGCAGCTGAACCGGCACCTCGATGACGTGCACCAGGAGCTGCCCGAGGCGGAGCAAGACGAGGTCAAGTCGTGGTTCGATAAGCAGGTGCTCAAGGCGAAGCGGTTCCAGCCGCTGTCGCTCATCAACCAGAAGCTGCGCGGCCTGGACGTGTTCGAGTCAAACGAGACGCATCCCGTGGCAGTCGCCGCCGCGGAGACCGTGGTGGACCCGGAAGAGCTCGTCACGCGGAAGCACTGGCAGCGGCCGACGGGCACCGACGTGTGCACCGATCCGCTGTGCGAGAGGAGGCTGGGCCCGCTCAACGGCAGCGTCAACTGCCGGAAGTGCGGGCGGCTGTTCTGCGAGGAGCACACCATGTACCAGATGAAGCTCGCGCGCTCGGCCAACCACGAGCCCGTGCGGGGCGTGTGGTGCCGCGTGTGCGAGACCTGCTACAAGTCGCGGGACGGATACAACGACCACGCGGGGCTGTCCCGCGATCACACGGCCGAGTTTGCCGCGGTTCGCGCCAAGAAGGTGGAGAGGCAGCGGCTGGAGGTGCAGCGGCTAGAGAAGAGGCTGACGAAGCTGACGCGGCTGCTGGTCGAGGCGCCTTCGGAGGTGGGCGGGGTGAACTCGGGGCTCCTGTCACCGCTGGCGGGGCAGAGGAGTCAGAGGAAGATGATCGAGCAGTCGGTCGTGACGTGGGAGGACGATGCGGTGGTCCCGAGGTGTCCATTCTGCAAGCAGGAGTTCCGGCCGTGGACATTCCGGCGGCATCACTGCAGGATATGCGGGCGTGTCGTGTGCGCCGACCCGGCAACCAACTGTTCCAGCGAGGTCGGCTTGAATGTAGCAAACCGTGAGTGTATTTTTCTTTATGCCTTTCGGATCAAGAGCAGCTGCTGACACTGGCATGCAGCAAACGCGATACCCACCACTACCGAGAAGCCGACGATACCGGCGGACGGGCAGATCAGCATCGACGTCCGCATGTGCTGCGAGTGCAAGAGTATTATCTTTTCCCACCGAGATTTCATCGAGTCGATAAGGCACCGGCCGCCAGATCAGCGCGCCTACGAGACCCTCCGGCAGTTTGAGCGCGGCATCCAGCTGCTGCTGCCCTCCTTCCACCGAACCCTGCAGGCTCTCCAGCCGCCGGACGGAGACGCCGCCGACAAGCCGCCCCCGACGCACGCGCAGATCCAGGAGGCGGCCAAGATCAGGAAACGACTGGTCGACGCGTTCAGCAAGTACGACCTCGCAGCGAAGCGCATCCGCGATATGAAGACCGACAGCCCGACCCAGCTGCGGCTGCAGAAGGCCATCTACGCCTCGGCCTCGTCCTTTCTGCACGCCAACCTCATCCCGCTGAAGAGCGTCCCCGCCATGCTCAGGTCGCACAGCTCCAGCCACCGACGGCTGCTCTCCGCGGGCGGGAATCATCCCCATCCGCATTCTCATGCCTCGCCGCTGCGCAACGGCGAGTCTGCTACTGCTCCTACCATCTCCCGCACCGGGTCTTCTGGGTTTGACGCCGAGACGTCCAGCCTAGGAGGTGCGAGCGAGGTCAGCACGGCCGTCTCGGCGGCGCTGGAGACGGAAGAGAGGGAGGCGCGCGAGCGGCTGGTCGTGCTGGAGGAGCAGCGCTTCATGGTGCACGAGATGCTCGGCCACGCGCGGAGTGCGCGGCGGTTCGAGGAGGTTAGTGCGTTGAGTAGGAACCTGGATGAGTTGGATAGGGAGATTGAGGCGGCGAAGAGGTTGGTCGAGGTTGTGGAGGAGCGGTGGGAAGGGTTGTTTGCTGCTACCGCTACTCCTGGGGGCCAATAACTCGACATCGGTTTGGAGATGGAAGGGTTAATTGGGGGTTTATCCTTATGGCGATGCATTGCATGGAGTTTGGGACTTGCGCAGCACAGCACAGCACAGCATAGCACAGCACAGCACAGGGTTACAAGTTGAGGAGAATACTACCTACTGCGCATTTGGACATTGATTCCCTACTATTACATGCTACGGTGGGTATGAACTCGGAAGCAGAACCAAATCTGCATACACTGTGCCACTTCTCATTGGGAGTTGGATTTGGATGCTGTGTCGTCGGATTCCTGGGAGGCAAGGGAAGAGCCACCCTCTGCAGGGAAAAGAGGACAGAATAGGTATGAAAAAGAAGCACGCAGCACAGAGGACAACCGCAACCGCCAACGACCAGTGTTAAGGTAGGTACTTGAAAAAGAAAGAACAACAAAGTCGAGCAAAAAGATCATCGATACTCCCTAACCCTCCCCTCGCAGACCTCTTCAAACCTCCCCGCCCTCCTTTTGCGTACCAGATTGGCCGCCTGGACAAGACTCGGGTGGCGCGATCCGGTCCCACGGCACACCACATAGTACCCCGTTCTATGCGAGCGTGATGTCTCCGGACAGTCCCTCATGCAGCTATTGTACATACAGAAGGGTTAAACCAAACAGAATTATCTAGCTAGAAATAGTACAAATGCACAAAGAACACACTGCGTGGACGTCACATCGGCAGCCGTGCTAAACTGCCCTCAATCCCATCGACTTCATCTTGTGTGTGATCGTGAGCACAGGCTTATAACTGTAGCCAAGGTTAATATTAAGAAATAGTGGTGACGGGAGCTGGCGGGCTGGCGGCATGTCTAAGGCGGGCGGAAGACTGATTAGGGGGTCAGTACAGGGTTAGGGTTGGCTGAATTTACACCTGGGTTACGTTAAATGAAATGTTCATTCGACAATTCATCACACAATTCAAACCACACCAAGCATTCAACTATCAACACCGCAATTCCACGCGTTCATTCTCTTTTTCGACGCGTAACTCCCGGTAGCCTATCTCATCCAACAGCCTCACCCAGGCCGAACGCCACCCTTTCGACTTATCTAGCGCATCGTCAATTGTCCCCATCCATCCACATCCCAATCTCAATCTCATTATGCCTCCCAAAAGACGCCGCCCTCAATCCCCACCCCCACCCCAACCATCCCCAGGCCGCGAACAATCACCATCCCTAGCAGAGGAAGACCTAGCCTCACCCTTAGAAGATGACGATGATGAACATGACACCGTCCCTTTTTACTTTTACAACACCACCTTCACCGCCCACCGCGTCTCCCCGCTCTATCTCGGCCCGGACGGCAGCGAAGAAGCACTGACCCCGAACCGACTGGCTTCGCTCGCGCAGCACCTACGCGACAGGCTCGTGGGGGATGTCATCCGCGGTGTCGAAGTGGGTGGTGGTGGTGGCGGGGCATTAGGACGAGAGGAGATTGCTGGGAGGGCGGGCGCGCTGGAGGGGGTTGAGATTCGCTGGGTTGATGATGTTGTGAGGGATGTCTTGGGGTTTGTAGGAGAAGAGGAAGTGCAGGGGGAGGGGGAGCGGTTGCAGGGGAAAAGGGGACTGTGTATTCTCGTGAGGTATGAGATGGCTGTTTGTACGGCGCTTTTGCTGCCTTGTTTGTTAGAGAAGGAGGTGCCGCAGACGGGGGGGAAGAGTCAAGATGGGTTTGGGACGGGGTTTGCGGTTGGGACGGACGAGATGGATTGGAAACGCGACGTCGATCGGGGTCGGTTCCTCGAGCTGCCGCTCCTCCTGCTGCGCATGCCGGCGCTGCTGCAGGTTGCGATAGGCGAGTTCCTTGCCGTGACCTTCGACTGCCGTGTCAGCCCCATGCGGCTGGGCACCCGCACGCTGGTGCAGAGCTGGGAGGCGTGGATCCGGTCGGCGGGGCTGCCCGCTCGCGGCTCCAAGGATCTGGTTCTCACTTTGGGGTTCTACCTCCCGCCACGGGAAAAGTCCAGCCTCGCACCAGTAGGGCCGATGGAAGATGGCGCTACGAAAACGGAGGCTCTGGGGCTCAAGTCGATCGATGTTATGATTCCGGCTAGGGAACTGCACATGTTTGTGGCGGCAGGGAAGCGCTTCAGCACGTCGCAGACTGGCGAAGAGGGGCCGACTTGGGGATGGGATAGCGACGTGAAGAAACGGATGATCCTCGTGGGCCGCTTGTACGAAGAGGGCTGGGAATGGCGGACAGACGGCTCCCCGGAGCAGCAGCAGCCTTTCACCGAGGCACTGGCCTGTTACTTGAAGGAGCACCTGGCCCTCAACCTGTTTCACCCAGGGGTGCGGGTGCTCAAGATTGCCTGCAGCGGGTTTGCTTTGTCGGATACACGCTTGAAGGTGTTTACCCCAGCGCAGAATCAACGCGGTGCCGTGGTGGAACTGCTTGGACGTTTGGTGGATAAGGCTCGCGGTCGGAGTACGGGCACATGAGCATTCTATTTTCAGAACGGAGACAAGCAACCCATCAGAGCGAATTCAGATCCCTTGAGGTGTACGCGATAAATTTTCAAGTCTGCGGGCTACCTCCATTTCTCGAGACCTCGACGCGAACACCGGCGGTTCCTCCGGTGCCAAGAATCGGACCGCTTGGTGCCGAGAACCGACCGACAGCCGCTCCGATAGCGCCGCCCTCGGCGAGTCCCGCCCGGATCGTGCCGCGGAGCCTTTATGTCCGTCCACACCTGCCGTAGCCATATTGTGGTAACGCAACCTGCCACTGTCCTCACATGCAACCATATCACGACTCCATCCGATGTTGCTCGTCCTCGCTATCGTCCTCGTTTTCCTCCTCGGTTTTCTCCCCCAATCTGCCAACCGTCCCGGAGTCAAGACCAGAAGCTATCATTAACGTTAACCTTTGTTTATGGGGGGTCCATATTGCTGACTTAGCAGAGGTTGCTTACCTGTTGAAGACGTTAGCTGAGGGGTGTTGAGATTACTGCTCACCCATGGAGATAGCGAGCGCACTATAGAGGGAAAACTCAGTACCCATATATAAATATAGGAAGCAAAGATAAAGACTTACATTCTATGGATTCCTAGCTCGATCCGGCGCACGCGCTGATCCATATCCTCTAAGCGCTGATCGATTCATCGAAGCGCTGATTCATGCCATTCAAGCGCTGATCGAAGCGCTGATTCATGTCATCCACCGACTGCTGTAACTGGGTCAAGGCCTGTAGGATTTGAGCGCCCTGATTGACGGCGGGCAGATTTGCACAGCGACCGAATTCGGTGGAGAGAAATCTGGAAGCCCTGCGCGATCGTAGCGAAACTCGGTTGTTCGGCAGCCATTGCGATCGATTGCGAAATGTGGAAAACAAAATTGATTGAATGGTTGGTGCAGGGGTTTGTGTGGGGTTGAACCGATTGATTGAACCGAGTAATGTGGTAGATTGGCGTGGGATGAAGTATTATGGAAGAGTGATGGGGGATTTCCAAGTGCCAGAAATTCCAGACCCAGTTAAATCCACTTCACGCCCCAGTCGCAGTTTCCCCACCTTGGTACAATGTCAACTGTCATTTCGGGAAGGAGCAAAGGCGCGGGCACTGCTAGTGATTGGACGACCACAACCAGGGGTAATGGAGGGGTAATGGAGGGGTTTGATTATCTTCGTATTGATAAGATAACCTAGGTGCTGCGATATTTCATATTATGATGAGAAAGCACGAAGCCTATTCATCAGTCCTCGTTGGTTCAGCATCTCCGTTTCCACTTGCACGGAGTTGCATTGCTCCACGGCCTCCAACATAATGAACCAATTCCCAACCATCGGCCAACAGGGTGGTTCAGATTCCAACCCGACAGACATGCGGGCACCCCGCAACGTAGAAGCGATGTCGGCAGCGTCCAATCAAGCGCAGGGCGTCCTGTAAAGTGATTATACCGGTAATCGCATGCAGCATTCGATTCCGAGGAAATCCCGTCACCATTCTCAACAAGCAGGGAACGATACGGCGGAGCGGGGAAATGGGAAGCTGCAGAGGTGGAGCTCTCCCAAAAGGACGGTGTTGAGTCAACACGGACTCGGGAGCAGGAGCATAATCATATCAGCACGCGACCCCTCTCCACCTCACGAACTCTCGACAATTCTGTGCGTCTCCCGCTCGAGCACCATCGATCGAAGAGAGACGAGCGCACCATGCACGCTCCAGTTTCCGCGTTCGCCCTTGGGGGCGCGCTGTTCGCGGCCAGCGGTGCTGCGCACATCGTCCACGGCGTGCTGGTCTTCTCACGCCACGGCGACAGTATGTCACCTCCAGACTCACAACCCACTCCCAAGTGAAGCGTATTCTCACATGATCCATGAATCCATCTAGGAACGGCCAAGCACTTCGGCAATGCGTCGCTCACCAGCCTGGGCGCGCAGCAGGTGTTCCAGGTGGGCAGCGACTACCGCGCGCGCTACCTGTCGTCGGCCTCGTCGTCGCGCATCAGCAAGATCTCCGAGTTCGAGTACGTGCCGGCGCAGGTGTGGGCCAGCGCGCCGGACGAGCCGATCCTGCTTGGCACGGCCACGGCGTTCCTGCAAGGGCTGTACCCGCCGCTGGGCGACGTGCAGCCCACGCTGACGGCCACAGGCCTCGCCAACGGCTCGTCCGTGTCGGGCCCGCTGTCAGGCTACCAGTACGTCACGCTGCACGGCGTCGACGACGAGTCCCCGGAAACCGTCTGGATCAAGGGCGACGACAACTGCCCCGCCGTCAAGGCCGCCTCGGCCAGCTTCAACCTCAGCGCCGAGTACCAGGCGCGCGAGGCCGCCACGCGCGACTTCTACCGCGGCCTGTACCCGCTGCTGTCGGACTACTACGCCTCGGCGGATGACCTGAGCTACACCAAGGCCTTCGACATCTTCGACCTGGTCAACGTCGAGCGCATCCACAACGCCTCGTCGCCCGCGCGCAACATCAGCGACGCCGACTTCCTGCAGCTGCGCACGCTCGCCGACAGCGCCGAGTTCGGCGCCAACTTCAACGCCTCGCAGCCGGCCCGCTCCATCCACGCGCGCACCTTTGCGGCTGCCGTGGTGCGCCACCTGAACCAGACCCTCTCGTCGACCGCTACCAAGCAGCAGCCCAAGTTCACCCTGCTAACGGGCAGCTACGACACCTTTCTAGCCTTCTTCGGCCTGGCCGGCCTGACGTCGGTCTCGGACGACTTCTACGGCCTGCCCGACTATGCCTCGACCATGGCGTTTGAGCTGTTCTCCCCGACCGACGACTCCGCGGGGCTGCAGGTCGGCCAGCCGTATGTGCGCTATCTCTTCCGCAACGGCACGCAGGGCGAGCTGCAGGCGTACCCGCTGTTTGGGACCGACAAGGAGGAGATGCCGTGGACCGAGTTCGCGGGTGCCGTGTCCCAACGCGGGGCGATCGGTGATGTCGGGACGTGGTGTGGCGAGTGCCGCAGCGAGGCTGTCTTCTGCGCTGCGTATACTAATAATGGGGCTGGGGATGGCGCGGCGACCGCCGTGGATCTTGATGGTGGGAGTAGTGTGGGCCGCGGCTCGTGGATTGCCGTGCTGGTTGTCATGGCCGTGGCGATTGCTGGGAATCTGGTCTGGGCTGGGATGTGGCTGGTGCAGCGCCAGAGGAAGACCGCGGTGGCGGCTGCGGCAGCGGCGGATAAGGGATATGATGACAGCGTGAGGAGTTATGGCGGGAAGGAGAGCGTTTGAAAGAACGTCTAGGTTAATGTTGATGGTTTGATGAGCTGGAGCGAGGTGCTTATCTTATACCTGATGATGCCTAGTTATGAATGTTATGATACGCTTTATGATGGAAAGGGTTACTATCTGCTGCGCAAGTCCTATATCAAGCGTAATGTCGTTGATCCTTCAGCAAACTTACTTGTTGAAAACTATCAATCTCTATTCCAGTTCTCCTCAGATGGACACAGGTCATCAGCCGTCTTCTAGCGTTAACGTCAGCGTCTCATGATCTCGACTCTGGCGGCCATCGTTGCACGCTGCACAAACAACCGACAGACAGGCTTGACCAGAGGGCGGTTGAGGTCCAGTTGATGACTGACCTGGAGAAGTCAGTAGAAAGGAAACAGAGGCTGGGTGGCCGTAGTGCTGTCAGGACTCAAGAGAGTCGCCGGGTCTCCTCCACGTTGATGCTCGACGGCGAGGTCGTGTCATCATCCCTCCCAAGTCAACATGCCAAAGGCAATGTCCGACGGAAATGTCCGACGGTGCCCTCGATATTAGAGGTGTGATATACACAAAACCACCGGCCGTGCAACTCTTAGAGTTCAAGGTCGGACTGTGGTCCAAGACACGATGCCCAGGACTACTACTACTACGTCGCCCATAGGCCTTGGATCACGGTTACAACCAGGTCTCCGCAAGGTCTCTCGTGTTTTGTACAGCACCTTCGTCCCGGTTGAGAAATTCAGGTCGAGTGCCGCACCAATAGGGGCCTTCCTACGGCAGTTTATTATGCTCCAATAGGAGTGATCGTGGGGGATGTCGTCTACCATCGCACTTATGGTACCAATACTACGGTACTCGCAATGGAAATAGTCCCTTCAACCTGATGATCCTGACGATTGTCGCTGGTGAGCTTCCTCCACCCGGCGTATACATAGCGACCTGCAGAGCTACAGTTTGCAAAGGCCATATATTGGTCTTGACCTCCCTCCTTCACCCCATTTACTCGGCCATGTCGCAAACACAGTTCGTTTGGGCTGAATCACAGTATCACTCTATGTTGATCTGAAGGGGAAGTAAACACTTACACATACAACGATGCACCCAACCCTCTCCCTTCAGTCCTGGCCTTTTCTGGTGGGTGGCGGGTTGCTCTGTCGGTTGATGGTTTGTCGGTTGTCGAGAGGCGCCCGGTTCAGGGGACTTTGAGGGTAGTGCTGCTTCTGCGGGTCGTCGTGTTCTGTGGGTTTCTAGAAGGAAGAATGGAAAGGGGACTGAAGAATGAACAAAGGGAAGAAGGCGGGAAAGGAGAGGGAAAGGTGATGAAACCAAGGCACCGCATGAGGATCAGCAGCCAGATGAATGTCATTCCATCTTGTGAGGTCTCTTGATGCCCGGGGTCCGGTTGACGTCGACTCTGTGACGTACATTATATACCGCTTGTTTTTCGTCAGAGAGCACCGAACAGCCTAGATCGGGCCCTGACAGAATGAGGTTGTGGAGCACGACCCATTCCCCAAACTTGAGGAACAGAAGAAGCGAACTCTGGCATCATCGCATTCCATCGTGGAGAGGTGGAGAGAGAGGGAGAGAGACGCTCGAGAGACGTTCGGTCACGGGTGGAGAAATGCAGCTGCAAGCGAATCATGGCGATACAGGGCGCGGAGCCCAAAAACCAGGTCGATCGCTACCGCCAGAACGGTTAGAGCCGCACATCAGTGTCTCAGATGTTGTCCCGCTGATTCGCCCTGCCGAGGCTGCGTTCGTCGAAGGGCTGAAAGCGCGACGGCTGTCGTCATCGGGCCGAAGGTTTATGGAGAGCGGCCCACCTCGCAGTCGGCGGGACTCGATGATGTAAACACGATTTTCTATTGTTGTTGTTGGTTGGTTTTTGGAATCGGCTGTGGAATGTGTGGACTGATGGGCCCCAGATTTTCCATCTTCTTGATGTGCAGAAGGGTCGAGAGAGAGAGATGTTAAGTAGCATGTCTCACTTCAAAGATGGAGTTCGAAGATGTGTGACGTCCTGATGGCCGTAGGGTAGAGGGCGATTGCATCATAGCGCCTTCTATACCAAGTTGTGCTTGTTCGGCGGGAAGGAGAGAGTGAAAATGGGACATGACTCGCACTTGCTGCTCATATAATATATAGCACCACCTTGAACAATGTCAGCAGTGCGTGTGAACCGAGAATTGACACTCTGCATTATCCCGACTGGTTGGAAGTCCATATCCAGCACCAAACACACTTCACGAGCCCATCATCAATATTTTCAGCATCATTATCAACCCACCACAACCAGCACCGCCACAACAAGACAGGACAAGACCAGCGATGGACCACGATGAGCTCACGGCCGAGGCCCTGGACATCACACAGTGTGCCACTCATGGCTTCTGCGGGGACTATCCGCTCGCGCGGCACCGACACGAAGACCTCGCCAACGCAGGCTGCCTGGAGGCGCGCCGAGACTGGGCTCGGTATATCGGACGTGCTGGCGAGTTTGGCAGCTGCAACCCTGTTAACGGCAATTTCTCTGCTCTGGTTCTGCCGCTGTGTCAGCCGCAGCGCCTGAGGCTGGTGTCCTACATTCTTGAGTGTACGTATTATACGTCTCTGTCTCTGAAGGGACGATTGCTTTACTTTCTTCTTCTTTTTGAGGGGGGTTTTGATGAGATGACTGATGATGATACCGGAACATTTCGATTGGTGTAGATGCCTTTCTTCATGACACCATTGTAGAGGATGTGGTGGACACAGGGGAGGGGAATGTGAGAGGTAACGAGTTCACGCTCGGAGAAAGGGAGTCGACGGTGCCGAATGTCAAAACAGGGCGGAAGCAGATCCAGGCCAAGATGATGCTGCAGCTGAAAGAGGCCAGCGAAGCGTGCGCCGCCAGGGTCATGCACGCGTGGAAGACGATGTTGTCAACCACGCTGCGCGACAAGTCCAGGGAGTTTGCAGACTTGGACGAGTATCTCAACTTCCGGATCATCGACACCGGGGCACAGTAAGTTTTTATTTTCTTTCTCATTTTCCCCCATTGGCTCGGAAAAAATCAAGCAGTAGTGCTAAAAGAAGAAAACACAAAACAACAGTTTTGTCGAAGCCATGATGCTCTTCGGCATGGACATGGTCCTGACCGCGGAGGAAGACGCGCTCCTCGCCGACATTGTACGACCCTGCTACGCCTCGCTGGCACTCGCCAACGACTACTTCTCCTTCGACCGCGAGTGGGCCGAGACCCAGAGCAAGCCGGCCGCAGCATCATCATCAGCAGCAGCAGCAAAACCCACCCTCATCAACGCCGTGTGGCTGTACATGCAGTGGCGGGGCGTCGACGCCGCTGC
This sequence comes from Chaetomium strumarium, assembly GCF_033439665.1. Taxonomy (NCBI): domain Eukaryota; kingdom Fungi; phylum Ascomycota; class Sordariomycetes; order Sordariales; family Chaetomiaceae; genus Chaetomium; species Chaetomium strumarium. Next base: position 159,727 of record NW_026944431.1, read on the forward strand.
GGCCAAGCGGCTGGTGGTCGAGGCCACGAACCGGTACGAGCGGCAGTTCCTGAGCCTCTGCGAGCAGTTCCGTCGCGACCACGGCCCCGTCCCCGCGAAGCTGGACCGGTATCTGCGGGGGCTGGCGTACCAGATCAGCGGCAACGTCGTGTGGAGCCTCACCTGTCCGCGCTACCATCCCGAGTTTCGTTATGATCCCAATGCCGGGCTGGAGGACGCCATCACGGCCGAGCGGAGAGGAAAGGACAACCACCAAAGGCAGGACCAGGTTGCCGCCGGGAAGGGTCATGCGCCGCGACAGCTGTCCGTCTCGACTGTGGCGTCGAGCGACTGGGAGTCGGATATGCGTTCGTCATGCTCGTGGAGCAGCACACCGTCGTCTCCGGTGTCGGGGGCTTCCGAGTCTGAGCCAGATACGAAGTCCGGAGTTATGGTACCTGCTGGCGATCTCTTGGGTCCCGAGGTCTGTACTAGTAGCATCTACAGTTTAAGTCCTGGAGTGGGAAAGGCTGACACACACACACTCAGCACCTCGACGCCCCCTTTTCCTACCTCCAGTCCCTACCGTCAAAGGGCGTGCGGGATACGGTGGCAGACGCGCTGAACCTCTGGGCCGGCCTGCCCGAGAACACGCTGGCGCAGATCAAGGAGCTGGTGGGCGACTTGCACACCGCGTCTCTGATGTACGCCCCCCTCCGTCTCTCTACACTTTCCCATTTTTCGGAAGAAAGCGGAAAATACATGTAACTGACAAACAATAAACAGGCTGGACGACATTGAGGACGGCTCCGACCTCAGGCGCGGCCATCCCGCGGCGCACACGGTCTTTGGCGTGCCGCAGACCATCAACGCGGCCAGTTTCGCCATCATCGAGGCGCTGAGGAAGGCGCACGCGCTAGAGGAGACCGTGCCGGGAGCGGCCGACATTGCTTTTGGTGCGTTGATGTCCTCTTCTTAATAAGCTCATTCGCCTTTTGTCAAGCAAGCGCCGCTGACCCCCTGACCTTGGGCTTTCCTACTACAGAACAACTGCGCGACCTGCATGTCGGTCAGAGCCACGATCTCCACTGGACTCGGCACGTGTCGGTCCCGACGGAGGACGAGTATCTCGACATGGTGTCCAGGAGTATGTACGATGCCGGTTGTTTCTCATAGGAAGCATACTGACCAGCGAAACAGAGACCGGAGGGCTGTTCCGCCTCCTTTCACGACTGATGTGCAACCACCTGAACCCAGAGTACGTCAGAGCATCAGTACCTATTCAGAACCCTGGCACTATTTTTACTTAACACAACAACCCGCCCCTCATCAGTATATCATCAGCGATCGACACCCTCGTCACCCAAATCGGCATCTACTTCCAGATCCGCGACGACTACAAGAACCTCAGCTCCGACGAGTACACGCAGCAAAAGGGCTTCTGCGAGGACCTGGACGAGGGCAAGCTCTCGTTCCCGCTGGTGCACCACCTCGGGGCCACCGCCGCCGCCCCGCATGACAACACCGCCCCCGTCCAGCAGGTCCGCGAGGTGCTGGCGCACAGGCGGGAGTTGGGCCGCGTGACCGACGCCCACAAGAGGCTGGTGCTGCAACACCTCCACGCATCTAAGAGTGTTGAGTACACGCGGGACACGCTCCAGCGGCTGGAGGCGCAGATTGCCGGGTGCATTGCACGGCTGGAGCGGATGACGGGAAGGGAGAACTGGGTGTTGCGGCTTTGTATGCATGAGCTGAGCGTTTGAGTTATACTAGTACTGTTTTGTTGTTTGTCTCTTTTGTGGTTTGTTTGTACTACTAGCACTGTACGATAGGATATACAGTACACCCAGGTACAATACGAGCCAGTCAGCGCTTTTCATCTACATTTCCCAGTTAATACCTAATAATAAATCACATCCCCATTTTCTCCTTCACCCTCCCAACAACCTCCTCCAATGTATTCTCCACCCCTCTCCCCTCCCCAACCTTCACCACCAACACATCCCCCTCCCCCTCCCCTTCCCGGGGCAGTTCCAAATCCCTCAACTGGCTCTCCACAAGCCCCTCCTTGGCAAAATGCCCCTTCCTGTCCCTCGCCCGCTGGCGGAGCACGTCGGCGGGGACGTCCAGCAAGACAAACCCCACTTTTAGTCTCATGGGCTCCAGCTCAGGAGGAGGAAGACCCCCATCCCCATGAGGTGATGAACTACCAGTAGATCTTGATTCAGGAGGAGCAGGGGGAGGATTAGGAGGAGGGACCCGCCGTAGGAGATCGCGATACTTGCGCTTGAGCGCCGAGCAAGTGACGACCCGCTGCGGCGCCTCGTCGGCGCGGAGGGCGTCGAGCCAGGCGGCGCGGTCGCCGTCGGTGAGGGGTTCATTGCGGGACATTTTGGTGCGGTTGGCTGAGGGGTGGTACTGGTTTTATTTTAGCATTTCCTTTTGTTAAGTTACGTATCCCCAGGGAGGTATACAGAGTACTAGGATTCAGAGATAGGGAGAGACGAGAAATGGGATCTGGGTGAGAAAAGAAGGAGAACGACTCTAATGAGAGGAAGGGTGAACTCCAACCCCATTTGAAAAGGGACACGCACATCATCGCCCTCAACAAAGGTGAAACCGAGCGACTTGGCAAGAGCCTTCGCGATGGTGGTCTTGCCGCAGGCGGTCGGCCCCGTGATGAACCATATCCAACCCGTTTTCGCGTCCTGCTCCTCTTGGGGAGTGGAAGGAGGCTGTTCTTGAACGTCTTCGGATGACATTATGGATCATCCAATGCTCCGTCGTCGACGGATGATTCGCTGCGGCTTGAAGATTGTTGCCTTGTGGAGGCAGAATACTCGGGATGCTGGTACCAGGTATGATTTTAGAACAACCAACTTGATTCCATACGACATCCATTGGTTTGCTGACTCTCGATGTTGAATCACAGTTCCGTGTTGGTGGGCGGACGCTGCGGCTGCGGCTGCCAGGTGACGTCACACAAGGACTCCAAGAGAAACCACTGCGGCTGAGACCCGGCAGACTGGAACGCAACGACAAGGACAACTGCCGAGATTGCTACTTGTAAGCTGCATACGGGGGATGCTACCTCCGCAATGCATGCACGATAATCTCTGTACAACGTACGAATATATGGTGCTCCGACAGTTCATCCCGTGTTAGCTGGTGGGTCGAAATGTACCCCTCAATCGAAAGGTAGTACGATCCAGGGGTCGACACCCTCGGCCTCTTGCACTCAGCCTTGATATCGCCGCTCCCCTCATTACCAACTTGAAGAGTTAAGGGCAGTTGATTCTGCTGGTGATTTGCGTCTGAACGCCGTCAAATGGGCCAGCGACGAGACTCAGTCAAAGATCCAGGGGTGGAAAAATCCAAGAAACGCCATAAACATTAACATGAGATAATTGCCCCCTCCAGTGTATCTACCCCAACATGCTAACCCGTTTCATTATGTACGTACATATATATACGCCACGCACCATTAAGCCCTCCACTTCCATAAATATTCAGAAGAAAATGGGGAGTATGTAGCAGACAATTCAGACGCCGTATATGCTGCTCCCACGTTTCCAACTACAACACCGTCAACACCGCCTCAAAAGCTATGCAGACAAGAGAGCAAACAAGACACAAAGCATTGGAGCAGCCGGACAAGGAAACGGGGTATCTCTAAGCGAGCCATGATCCTCCCCCATATGATACTTAGGCCGGTCGGCAGGATAAAACGCCACAGTCACTTATCACGCGCCCGCTACACTCTTCTCCTTCCACTCCATCATCTCGCGTGTGCTGGGCAGGAACAGCTTGGAATCGCGCTTGGCCATGTCGCGTTTCGAGGCCTCGTCCAGCCGGATGGCGTACTCGCTGCGCTTCTTGATGAGGAAGGCCAGCGCCAGCGTCGGCTGCACGTTCCTGCGCACCGGCTTCTTTTTGGCATCTCTGTTCTTGCTGTCGAGCGGCCCCTCGGCGTCCTGGTGAAACATGGCCCGCGAGACGGTCGACGCCAGCTGCCGCGCGTCCGCCTCCGTGACGGCGCCCGTTGCGGCGAGCAGGATCTCGGCAAAGAGCGTGAGCAGGTGCTTGGTCAGGTTGCGGTTGGCGGTCGGCAGCCGGTTCAGCGCCTCGGTCCAGAAGTCGAGCCCGGTCTCGACGCGCGGACAGGGCGGTTCGATGGCCCCCGCTTGCCGCGCAAGCAGGATCCACGACTTGACGACCGATGGCGAGATGAGCGGCTTCGGCAGCTCCTCGAGGAAGATCAGTACGAGTCGCGCGGCGTCGTAGGCGGTGTAGTCGCTCCCCTCGAACTGGAAATGTTCCCCGTACGTTGGAGGCTGGCTGAAGATGGCTTTGAGCTGCGAGACGTTGTACGCGTTCCCGGGCGCGGCGAAGATGTCGCCGTCGGTGCCGCCTGGATGGATTAGTTTAGTTCATGTTCTTAGAGAAGAAAGTTGGACAGCATACCTGCACGACGGATGAACTCGCAACACTTGTACACCGACAGCGGAAACGTCCTGTACGACGTGCTCCTGCCCTTGTGCGATATCCTGATTTTCATGGGCGCGACCCGGATGCTCTCCTTCAGGTCCACCCCAAACACGGCTTCTGGCTTCCCTGGCCGCGAGTCGTGCATCCACGGCATATGCTGGAAGAATCTGGATGCCATGCTGGCTTCGGCGCGGCTGGGGGACGCCGACGGCAAAGTGGGCGACGTCGGCGAGGCGGGGCCGGGGCTAAAGAGACCTCCAGGGTGGCTCAGCCCCGGTGTATTGAGCTGGGCCGGAGTCAAAGACCGCCTCTCCAGGCACTCCTCCTCCAGCGGCCCGCGCCTGCGCGAGAAGAGGCTGATTGATTTCCGCGGGCCGTTGGCCTGGCTGGGCCGCCATTCGCTCGAGCTCATCGATCCGCTTCCCAACGAGCTGACGCTTTGCGACGGCCGGGAGTTGTCGACCGAGAGGAATCCGTGCTTGTCAACCTGGGTCGACCCAGACTCGCCGTCGCCGGTGTCGAAGGATACCTCGGTGGGCGTCAGCATGGAGACGCCGTCCGTGTTCACGTCGTCGTCTTCCTCCTCCGGGATGCTGTCCGGCACATCCGGCACCGACAGGTCGGACACGAACGACTTGATGGCCATCCTGGGCGCTCGGTCGTAGAGCTCGGGCTGGGACGCTGGGTTGGAGAACGGGCCGAGCTCCAAGTGCGGTGACAGGACCTCGGTAAGCGGACGGAAGACGTCTGTGGCGACGCTCGGGGTTACAGGGTCAGACACGGACGGGATATCCTCTTGGTCCGGCATCAGCTCGGGCACCTCGCACGGGTGGGAGAAGGGAAACCGCGATATCCTGCAGGACATTTCCAGTGGGGGCGAGCCTGGCGAGGCGAGCGGTGTAGGTGTGTCGACCGGGAGCGGCGGCAGCGCCTTCTCCGCTGCTGCTGGGGCCGATCTCTCCGCCGTGCTCGTATCTCGAGGTCGTCCTTGGGACCGCCCGCCGGCTTTCGACGCGGCGTCAAAGCTGTCGCTGGCGTCGTGGGTCGAGTCAGCGTCGATGTCGTCGTCCACCGCTGTCCCGTCGCCGTGCTGGTCCGCATATTCCATCAGGCCGCGTATGTAGCCCTGTCGGTGACCTACACTGAGGGCTCGCTCGGTTTTTGGCGTCCCCCGGTCGCAGTCGTCATTATCAGTCGACTCGCTGGATTTTCGCTGCATACCGCCCCCGTCGCCCCCACCCCAACCGAGCAGCGCGGCCGCCAGCTGTTCGCGTAGCCCATCCTCCAGCATGTCACTCATCGTTGCAACGTCGTAATTTCCGCTGTGCTGGGCAACCGTCGTGCGCCACGGGGCTCATGATACGGCGGTATGAGGCCGTTTTTGATCCCTCTGCATGCTGCAAACCGAAGTTAAAGATGCCCTCGGTCCCGAAGTTGTCCAGTTCGTGCGTGCCTTCCACCGTGCCTCTCGTCGTGCTTAACTAATGTCCCGAGTCTGTGTTCGTGGGGCGCAGGAAACGGGTCCGTGCCGTGGACCGTTCCGCAGTTGTTTGTAATGGGTGTCTGTTTGCTCGGGCGCGGATGCAGTAACTAATAAGCGGGATTCTGCCGTGCAAACATGCAGCAGTCAGATCGCCGCGGGATCCAAGACGTCAACGCAAGCGACCGCGGGTCGGGAACACACGTTCAAGAATAAGCTTTCCGAAGCTCAACGCTCGTGCAGCCAACAGGAGAAAATTATGGACGGAAGCTCTCTCGTTCCTAGCAGCGGAAGGAGCGGCCATGTCCCCCGCTGCCCTCGCAATCCCCGCATCAAACGGGCATGAGCTCTTTCCTGGAAGGAGTGAGCCGACCACCCCCACACAGCTAAGCTTGTTTCAGGATTGCTGCTACCTGCTGGCCCTTCGAGTGTTCTCCTGACCCTCCAATGACACCTCGTGCGTTTGCAGTTTTCCTTTTTTTTCAGCTGCCAATATGTTCCTTCCCGCTGACCAACAATTCGCACGCTTATGAAGCACGTGTTCTGGCAAGGAGTCGACGTCAAACAAACAGACAGATTCAGTTATTAGCAGCCGGCTATGGCAAGTGGTGACCGCGACAGTCGGACCTCTGACATGATAGAAACGCTCCCCAGATTGACAGCATCGAATCCCAGCACAACCGCACTCTTCGGTGTTCACCGCAGAAAACCGTTACACAGTGTAGGTACACCGCCCGTCGCCCGGAATCCACACCGTCTGGCGGGTCCATATGCAAAGACTCGGCGCGTTTGCAGGCGTGGCAGGCCAGATTTTCCTGCACACCGACGGCGCGAAAATGGCAGCACTACGGCGCAGCATTTAACCTGTGCATGCATTATCGTCGATATAGCGATGCGCCTCCTGGCGTGTGGCACAAACACCCCGATCAACGCGAAGCGCCAACGGACGGCACAGCACGCTAGAACGCTAGCATGACTTGCAGAAAGTGACAGAAGCCCCCTATAATCCGCCGATCCTGTCGGATCTCGAGGATCTCTTGGCGGGGGATATCCAGGCAGCTCAGATTCGATCTGCTTCTTCAACCTCAGCCGACTGGGCTTGGTGTTTTGCGGGGGTGGAGCCTTCGTCCCTTCATCTTATTTATCACCAGCCATCAAAACATACGTGGATGCGCTTGTTGGCGAGTCTCTACGAGGCCAAGTGATGGCGGAGTTGATGGTGATGGCACAGTGACAGTGATGGCAGAGGGATCACAAGTGACAATTCCTCGCTAACGTTATTGATATCAATAGTGTATGCAGGCTTCCTAGCCAGGGCAATACCTGGAGCTCATAATGGTGGTATTCGTGGGGGTCAGGGTGCCGGTGCATGACGTTGTTTCCTGCAGACGGAGAGTGAAGAACTGCCGGATGAACCCACATGAGCAATAACTCAAGCGACTTGCAACGGCTACTCTTGGATCGTCGTCGTTGAGTTGGCTATAGGGGAGGGATATACTTGAGCGATTCCACATACACTACCTACTGTGTTGTGCCGTTGAGCGGGCATCCGCTTTCTGTGAAGACTCACAATCCCGAGCACATATAGCATGGCTGTTTATAACTCAGCGGTGAACCTGATCGTCCCAACATCGCACCTGATAAGCAAGGCCGATTTCCCTCCCAAGACACCGAGAGCTGTACGTACATCCCGAACAGTCCGCAAGACAAAAGAGTTGGAAATCTTGCGGCGGCGCAGCAGAGCCTCCGAGCAACCTCCGGGCCGAAGCAACCCTCAGTTCAACCCCCCGGTCCTCCGCCAGATCCATAACCTTACTGCATAGTGCGAACCCAGTGCGGATCGACGTACCAACATTATTTATCCGCGCCGCTTAAGAACCAGACCTCAAAAAGCCGACCCCACCATATCGACAACACTCCTCCAGACCCAACACCTCTCTCGACAATTTATCGTGTATTATGAAACCGCCTCATTACCATCCTCACAACAGATCCTCGAATCCGAAAAGAACCCGCCCAGGACATAGGTGGTTAGGAACGCGACCCGCCGGCTTCACCACGCAGTCAGCGCGCACACTGTAGACGGAACACAACAACAAGCCGCGGTCAGCAGGAATATTTGCCACCACTGCCACCCACCCCTCGTAGTTCTCGTTTGGGCCAGCGGCCGGAAGTCGCTGCGCGAGACGGGGTCTCCGAAGGTGTATTGTATGGACAATACATTGGTTTGGGTTTGGATTTGTGGCTGTTGCATGAATGCCCAAGCTGCTTGCTCTGTGCGAATTTCTCTGGTCGAGTGGGACATATAAGCCGATGGTGAGTACTTCATCTACATCAAGATGTTTATCTGTTTGGGGACTCAAGGGAGCGAATTCGTACATGTACCTACCTTGCTGGCACGGCAGGTGTGCTGGGGCCCAAGAGCCTGCTGCCAACGTCAATTCGGCCCAGCATGAGTCGTCGTTGACCTTCAGGTGGGTTGGCGGGTTGCGCATAGCCGTTGAGGAGGAGATGCGTAGGCCAAGGTTTTGCCATCAGTCAATTACCTACGTTTAGTCTAGCCATCTTACATTTCTCGTAGATGGACTGGAGGACGCCGGTGGTGGTCTTCACCGCTGGGTCGAGGCAGTCGTTGACGAGGTCATCCTCCAGTGTATCTACCTAGTAGGGTGATGCGATGTGGACGACATACCTAAGGTAGTCAAATGGCGGAGGAGTCCGATAAGACGGCCTAGTGCGTGTTAGCTCTGACGAGTGACTCTCTGGATCATGTGCTTGTTGCACCCATGGTTTTATACCTCGTCAGAGCCCCGCTCCTTTGCGATGTCCTCGACCACGACGTAGAAAACCTACCTGCCCATCGTCTTGTCGACGGATTTGATGACGTGTTCTCCTTTCTCTTGCGGCCAGACGGTCACAACAATGTCGAAGGTATCGGGTTGGAAGTTTGGAAGGCTGCTGTTAACTCGGAGGACACTGTGCTTCCGGCAACAGCATATTACCCATGGTCCCGGTCTAAGTAGGCAGCCCAGCACATCAGTTATTATTCTGAAGATACAATGCAGCTAGGTGGTAGTTATTGGAGCAACACAGGACGCTCTTACTAGTGACTAGTCAGTACTTAATTACTTACAGGTAAGGTTCCGAGCGGCGAGCGTATTGTGATCCGATCGCACCCTCTAGCGGAAACCAAAGTAGAGCTTTGCCCTGACCGAATGAAAAGGAGACGGCCTTTTAGAACTATAGTACCTGTCCCCCAAAAGAATGTCAAGCCCTAGAGTTCGGTAGCCCCATCTTTAGAAGAGGTCCAAGTTAGGTCCTTAGGTCCAACAATGAAAATCACGGGCGCCCAAGTAGTGTTGTCAAAAGTCAAAACAAACATAGACGATCTAGGATTAACGTTACACAATCCGGAAATATTACTCGTATTGACAGATTGCCACGTAAATCATAGCCTTGTCATGCGTCTTTGCCAGTACACAACAATACTAACGCCCTGCTTGTAATGTCTTCACAACTGCGTCTTCGGATCGTCCGGGAGTATCGCTAGCATCCTGCTCCTCGCCTCACTCACCAGCATGGGATACCAGGGTCATATGCCCAGACCCCCGGGAAACAGCCTCCCATTCTCCTCTTCAGCACAAACCTCTGCCGATTGCCCGCCGCCCGCTACCGCAGACCCATCCTTCCACGAAACCAGATCGTAACACGTCCCTGGTGGCACTGATCACCGCCTGCGTGCGCGCGTACCCGACCTCATTATAGGCCGCCAGAGCTTGCTCCATAGCCACGACGATTGCTAACGCCAGTAGTGGTATTGTACTACTCGTGGCGGAGGGGTACCCCGCCACGCGGTCAGCGATCGAACAAGTCAGCGTCCTCGACGGGCCATCGCGGAGCCGGGTGCCGAGGTGCGGCTGCCTCCCTAGCGAAGCGGAAACTGAAAGAACTTCGAGTTCACACTCTATGAAACGGACAGTTTGCACGCCAGTTCTCGTCTGGTTCTCGCTTTGTGATTAAGAGTTGGGGTGTGCCCAAGGCTAAGGAACTGCTGGCCGCACACTGATGTCCTCGAGAAGCCTTGGACCGCCTCGTGGATGGTGAAGGGGGCCCCGCGGGCTGACAGGCCCGGAGCGAGCGTCATAACGGGTATATAATGCCCGCGCCGATGATCGCAAAGTGCAGTCCGGCGAGCTTGATTTGGGTTAGGAGGTTGGCAACGTTATATAGTACCCCTTTTCCGGTCTCGGCAAAGCCGCGGCCATGATGTTATGTATCAAACATTAGATATTGATAATGTATTGTGTAGGTCTGAGTGCATGTGAGTGTGAGTTGGAAAAGAGAGACCACCTCAATATATACCTACCCACAGTGCCACACGCAGAGCCCTCGCCACTGGGTTGATTGAACGCGCTCTCTGTCTCCGACTCCGTACTGTCTATGGCTAACCCCTTTCTCGTCCCGTAGCTCATGGATGGCATATCCGTCCGAACTCTAACGACATATCGAATAGCATTTGTCCGTGTTTGAACTCTGCAAAAATCGAATGGCGTATGTCCGTCCGAGCTCTGACGCCCTGAGTCGCCAGTTCCCATCGTACATGTCACGTCGAGAAGTGTCAACTTCCCTTGTGTGCCGCTTAGTAGCTGACTGTGCAAAGAACTAGGCAAGAACGGCGTAACTTCCTGATGGATGCTGCTGGGGTTGAGGCTATGTATGGCCGTGCTATTGTCCTGTGAGACCAGTAGTATAAATGATATCGGTAAGTGTCTACGTAACATTAGATTAAATCAAACGAGGCGGTGCTTGCCACGGCATACGAGCGGAAGCAGGTCGACCTGACCTTGTCAGAGACACCTAGCTTCCACAGCTGCCTCGCCCAAGCTGCACTATCATGCGCGTGCGTTGATTCAGTTTAAGCATGAGCAGGGATGTTGCATTCCTATGATCTCCTATCAGTTAAGGTAGGGAGATGGCCATCTTCCCCAGAGCTTCATCCGGGTTGGCGCAAATCAGTCGAGCTAAAGGGAGTTGCCCTCACAGCTCCCTCAATACAGTCGCCTCCCAATGACCGGAACAGTGCCGAAAACCGCCATGATGATCCGCCCAGTCTTTCACCATCCCATCTTCGATACGTATTGGCGACGCTGGTGCAATATGCGTTTCCCTGTCAGCCGTCGTGTTAGCAGAGAACCTTTCCCCACGACAGGGACGAACAAATAGAGACAAAGGAAAGAAATACTGACGATCTTCCCACGTCTTCCGCTCCGTCGTCTTATCCAAGTGAATCCGCCACAACCACAGACACCACATGGCGACCAAGCCATCCAGAACCCTTCGTGGCAGCGGCACCAACACTTTGAGCCTATACTCGACCTCCGCCGCCGCCGCTTCTCCCCCTTCACTGCCCAACACCTGCTGACTAGCAACCACCTTCCCGGCCGGATCAACCCACTCCCACCCGTCCTCCTGCCCCTGCCCCTTCTCCTTGATCACGAAATGATACTCCCCCTTCTTAGACACCTTCTTTCCCTCCCGTTCAAGCCTCTTCCGCTCCCCCTCGCCGAGCACCCTCAGCGCGCGCCACCCGGACCGGAAAAGAGGAAGCGATCCCCTCTCGATCGAAACCTCCCCGACCGTTTTTCGCGATTGCGGCAGAAGGCGGAACTGTGGCTGCAGCCCCGTGTACGCTAGCCCCGGCGTGTACTTGAGCTGGTACACGTCGTGCGGCCGGCGGGATACCTTGGGAGAAAAGGAATCCTGGGCACCGGTATTGCCGGTGGTGGTGCGCACGCGGTAGTCGAGGCGCTGGAAATCGATGGATTCTGTTGCGCGGCTTGTGACGTGGATGACCCGCGAGAGCTGGTACAGCGGGTCGGAGGAGGTGGTCGTGGTGGTAGCAGTAGTGGTGGTGGTGGTGGAGCTGGAGTCAGTCGCCAGGTAGATGAAGCGGCCGTGCAGGGCGAATGTGGCCGGCGGGAGGATCTCATCTGGGTCTGGGCCGCTTTCTTCGCGGTACGTCGGGGGCTGGTCGGCCGGGGGTTCGTTGGCGGTGGTTGTCGTGGTGGTGGCGTTGCTGTATTCTGGCGGGTCACACGCCTCGGAGGAAGAGGGGAGTAGAGGACCTGTGGCGGTGTTCATCTTCTTCTCGGAGGACATGATTGCAAACAAGTTGAGTAATGAAGATAATCGGGATTTGTTAGACTTATCCTGCTGTGGCTGTCGATTGCGGTGGATCGCCAAGCAATTGACATGGGAAGTGATGATGGTGATGTCAGCCGGCGGCAGCCCAGTTAAATATTATAAAGCGGGTTGAGGGCAAGGCACGACTCGTGAGCGACTTTGTTCTCGTTGCACTGCCGCTAACGTTGGTAGTCGGGCCAAGCTCTGCATCAGTGGTCAGGCGGCCTGGAGGCCTGCAAGGCGCACTTTGCACAGCTGCCATATTGATCCTTCCGTTATGTAAGTCAAAAGAACCGTGCATTTTGCTCCGCAGTAGCATCTGTTGCTCTCAATTGGCATGCTCGCCTTTTGGGAGTCGTATATGTTTGAGGGGCTATGAGAGGGTGTGAGGGTGAGATTTGCGAATCTGGGGCATGTTTGGTGCCAATCCTGGCGACCTGGCCAGCTCTCGACCCGCTCTTTTCGGCAACCCTCAGCCATCTGCCACCCTCCAGAAGCACCCAGAGGGCATGTCTCTAGTGTACAATACTTTACAATAGTTACATATTCCAGCCCAACATGCATGCATTCGTCTCCCTAGGTAACCTTCTCCCCATGCCAGCGCCCTACCGCAGCACCTGCACAACATCAAAAGTGCTGCTTCTTTACAGGGTGCAAGGCCCGGCCGCCCGAGGTAAAAGATTGAGCATGGCGCCCCGATATCAAAGGCAAAAGAAAAAAAGGTCCTCTACAACTACCGTACTTCCCACTGCTCGCAACTTCCATTTGTTTCACCCGAGCCATCAAGCCCGTCCAAAACACGCCCGGTCATAACCTGCACGGCCTCATCGACGTCCCTCACTTGCCCGAGAGTTAGGCCAAACGGCCGGATCACCTCGGGGGTCTTGGGGACCTCCATGTCGCTTCCGTTCGCTGCCGATTGAATTGATGGACCTGTGCATTCCCGCCGATTCAATACCAAGGGGACTGGCGTCGCTCTTCTCCCGGCTGGGCTCCGACGGGGCCACCTCCTGGGCGACGTTAGCAAGGTCCAGGTCGCCGGAGACAAGGGTATCTAGATGTTCCTGGCAGGCGGTCAGAGAAAGATGGAACAGGAGAATTTGCTTTGTGTTCATTCGTACTAGTACTATAAAGTATACCTTGATGCATCGCTCCGCGTCGGCTCCATCGTGAGCGTCCCCGCGGATTGCATCCGCATAGATGGTCCTCAGCCATACCGCGAGCTTATCTGGGTCTCCTGGCGAGTGCTCTTTGCACTCCTCTATCTCTTTTCGCTCCTCTATCTCTTTGGGCTCCTCCATCTCTTTGCGTTCCTCCATCTCTTTGCTGAAGACTTTTGCCGCGTCCTAAACGTTTTCGTGTTGACAGACCCGTCAGCCAGCGATCGCGGGTGGGCTTTGAAAGCGCTTGTTGCCGAGCAGGGAAACAAAGAATAGGTACATATAGGTGCACTACTACTTACCTCGATCCTGGACTTGGTCCAGGGCCACGCGATGATTTTGACGTAGCACCGGTACATGGCCCAGGGCCAGATCCTTTCATCCTCCCATGGGAAGGCGAGCTTGGCAGATTGATAGACGATGTTGGCGAACCAGAAGCAGTGCTTGCCGCGCAGAAGGTTATACACCCCGCCGGAGTCGGTCGTCCGTTGCAGGATCTCGGCGAGCTTGGCCACGGGGAACTTGCCCGAGGCGAACTTGAGCGAATATAGAGGCAGCGGGAGACTACCTTGTTCGGCTCCGCTGCTGCTGCTGCTGCTGCTGCTGCTTTTGAACAGGTTGCTGACGAAGCCGGCCGAGCCCGACGAAGTGGCCCAGGATGAACGCCCGACGATCACCCTGTCGCCGTCGGTCTGGCGTTCGACGATGAGTCGGGTACGGACTGGCATCTGGGTGTCGGTTCGCTCGACGATGGCCTGTAGATACTCATGCAGCACCGTTGAACGGAGGTTCTTGACGTACGTCAGGGTCCGGACGAAGCAGTGCTGGTACGTCTCGGGATCATTCGACATCGTAGAGTTCCAGGTCCAGGTGTTGTATTCATTCTCCCTGTCCTCAAAGACGCATGGGATACTAGTAGCCTTGAGCGGCGCCATGGCCCTCAATGATTGGGTCAGATGTCTGAAGCGAGGCGAGAGCGGAGGACTGGACAAGATATATCCGGAGAGTAACCTCGGAGATATGAGGGAGCCGAAGGATGGATGACCGTCCTAGGTGAGGTAAGCCGTAAGCCCGGCATCGAACGTCAATGGACGTGTGCATGGCCAACATCGCCCGTCCTGATACGTTGCGGCCCCGAGATTGGTTGCTTGAAATTCATGATGTTGGACTGAAATGAGGGCTACTAGTAGGCTAGTACTCCTCAAGTTAGCTTCATACCCGGGTCCCAGCATCTCACCTACTCGCTGGGCCTCCCAAATCGGCGCCCAGACCCCCCACTACGCAGAGTACCCAATAGCATCATTTAAACAATTCCGTGTGCAAAATCCTTCAGCACGTGGGACGAGTCGAGAATCTCCAGACAGGTGCTTCGCCGCTTCCGCGCGGACGAGGCTCCCATTCCTGGGAGCGCGGGGATTGGACAACTTGGCGCAGGTGCAGTTCGACATAGAGGCTCGGAGGGAGCGCGCCATCGCCGTCGGCCTAGACGCAAAAGGAAGTCGACCGGGAGGCCCCGAGTGTGGCACATCCAGGAATCAGGCGTGCCCTCGAAGATTCGGCTTCCGTCCTGACATCCGCTTGGATAAGGCCCTTGAATTGCGCTTCCTCGACAAAATGCTCCCAGTTGGCCAGGTAATGGCAAAAAGGCAACGCGTGGGCCACCGGGATACGGGTCGGAACTTCATCTATAGGAGGCTTAGGAGCTCCCTCCCTTATTAGACACTTGTTGGAGACGCATGGGCAACGCTCAGTCAAGAGGACAAAGCTTCCATCTCCCACCACCTAGCTGGCATCGTGAAACGAGGAAAATCGGTAGATAGAAGCCCCGCAGGTCAGCTCATCGGTATGTCTTGCTCTATTACAGTCCTATCATTGGGAATGCCTTGTTCTAACCTCTCTTTGCGTTCGTAGGTCCCCTCAAGTGGGGTTCAGTACAGCATTTATACGGAATACTTCAGCCCAGAGCAGTGCAAAGGCCCGTTTACGAGTGTCCGAGAGTTCTACTAGTTCATGCAGTTTATATCGGGAGCGTGGTGTCCCATGGGAGAACAGGCTTCCAGATTGTTACCGGCCCTTGTTGCTGGACACGGCGCGAGCATGTCTGACCCACGGGGATATTTTGATGCACCAACCACCAGATAGAAGCTACAGTAGATCTGCGTGTTGTGACTTGTGGGCTGGGAATAGGCAGGTCGGTATCCCGGCTATAGGGAATGCTGCAAGGCCGTGGCTGTGGGCCCTACGGTGACGATGTGAGATTGGGGAGATAGGCAGACATTGTGCTTGACGCCGGGCGAGCGAGAGTCTAATACGTTGGAAGCTTTTGAGTCATACCAGGAATTCACGGTGCCCCCTGAGAAGCCACCCTTGGAAGCATGACAAGCTTTTTCTCTACCTCATTACCCGGACACCGATCGGCTGCTCGCCCACCGTACAACAATATTCTTGGCCAAGGTCAAGGGGCCCAGGGGGCAATAACTGGACTGACTATAAGACCATGGTCAATGGAGTGTTTGACATAAACTACTGTTCACGAAATCTTTCTTAAATTTGATGCTGGGAGTGCCAAGCAACAGCGAAGGTAGACAGGGCCGCCGAATCAGTCCCATAGAGAAAGGGTTGTGGCGATTACGGGCCGCCAAACAATGAATTCCCCGCGGGACGGCGGTCATCTTATCTTCACCGAAGCAAGGGTCTTGGCGACGATCCCGACTGATCATCCTTGTCATTTCTATCACGACTTTCATCTCAGTGACTATCTCAGCATTGTCGTAGTGTATATGTACCTGAGTCATCCAACCCAGTGTATCGTTGTCGAAAGTCAATATGTATGGTGGAAAAGCCTGGCTGCCTCATGAGAACCCCCGCGCTAAATACAAAGTCATGCTGTCAATGTCGTGTCGGATTTAGGGCTGTCGGCGGCTTGCCCTTATGTGGCCTAGCGCGGCTATCGTATCGCGAAAAAGTGGATGCCGAGAAGTCAACCCAAGGGTCCATGTTTCAGATTTTCAGATGTCCAACCTGGGCGGACCACAGGTTCATCAACGATCTGCTGTGCCGGAGAAGTAGACAATGTGGGGGGTTGATGATCTGAATGAGAGAGAAAACCATTCCGTAAAGAGGCAGATTTACCAACGAGCCTTGACGAAACTGGTATTCATGGGTTTTTGACTTCTCAACGGCACCGGCACCCCCGGCAGGGGCCCTCAATGCCCCCGACTCGTATCTGCGTGACAAGCAAGCGCAGCCGCACTGATTGGTTCGAACAACCAATAGACATCAGTTAACGTTAGTTCCGTCAAGGCTCGCGTATAACTAACCGTATCCGCTATGTGACGGCGGACCGTCTCGCCAGCTACGGCGTCTCGCTGTGACGACTGCGAGTACGGAGGTACGGGGCGCCAATGCGGCGGCAACGGCGAAATGATGCGCAATTGGTACTAGTGTACCCGACGGTCTCATCGTATGGAGCAGGTACGCGGATCTACGAATACAGTCTTGGGCAGTCTGATGCTTATCCGGTGGGCCCGAATCCCAATGGTGTTGAGCTGCTGGCGCCACAATCAGCGCCGAGCAGCCATGATGAGGATCGCCGTTGGTTCGAAAACGCGCCAGACTCTGCGGATTTGAGCATGCGCTTTTCTCCCCTGGCCCAGTGGAGGTTTTTCGTGAGACTTCAACGACCATCTTTTCTTCTTTTCTCCATCTTCTCTCCGATGCTGCGGGTTCAACAGCGCCCTGCTTTTTCCTGATGTTTACTCTGCCCGCCCAAGGCAAGCTCGCAGGGGCATCTTTCATGCTCAAGGCCACCGCGGCAGCCTCCATCTTCCTTGCCCTGCTCTTCTTCTTCGTCCCCTACAGTGCCAGGCCGGGGTTGGCCTGCCCAACAACCCTACGCGTGGACCAGGCGGACCAGCAGCACGGACAGCAAATTCAACACAGCACCGACGACCATGACCGGAACTCGAACCGCGAGGTAATCCCCAACCAGGTCCACTTCGTCTACATCCTGCCGGAACCCGAAGAACAAAACGCCACCACCACTACCACAACAACAACAACAACAACAACAAGCCGCGACTTCAGCTTCGAATTCAGCCACTTCCTCTCCATCTACGCCGCCTGGCACCACTGGCGCCCGCACACCATCTACCTGCACACCAACGCGGCCGCCGACGGGCCCGAGGTCGCCCGCGCGCGCAACGGTACGGCGGGGAAATGGAACCACTACATCTTCACGCTCTTCGGGCCGCAGCTGGTCATCAACACCGTGAGCGTCCCCACGCACGCGGGCAACGGCAGGGCCCTGCCGCAGCAGAGCATGGAGCACAAGTCCGACTTTGTGCGCGTGCGGGCCGTCCACGACCTCGGCGGCGGCGTCTACGTCGACTGGGACGTGCACGCGCTGCGCGACATCCGCCCGCTGCGCGAGAGCGGCTTCCGCGCCGTCGGCGGCCGCCAGCTGGGCGGGCAGATCAACAGTGGGACCTTTTTGGCGGCGCCGGGGGCCAAGATGATTCGGTTGTGGATGGAGCAGATGAATGAGGTGTATGACGGCGGGTGGACGACGCATTCGAATGAGGTCATTACTCGTGTTGGGCAGCGGTTGGGGCGGGAGCCGGGGGAGATGCTGATCTTGGAGAGGGATGCGTTCGCGCCGGGCAGTTGGGAGGATAAGGATACGGATTGGCTGTTTGGGGTGCATGAGGATACGGAGTCGAATTTGCTGCGGGAAGGGTGGACCGAGGGTATGCCCCTGCCAAGTTACGAGGAGGACTTTGAGGCGAGGTGGGAGCATCCGGAGCGGTTTCCGGACTGGGAGCGCGACTGGTCGCATACCTACATGCTGCATGCGTTTACGCCGGCGAGGTGGAAGCACAAGGTGGCTGGGTTCGAGCATATCACGCCGCGGTATGTCTTGGCGCGGCAGAGCAACTTTGCGAGGGCGGTTTATCCCGTCGCGAAGATCTTGTACGACAAGGGCTTGATTCGGGTTGATGACTCGCATACGGGGCTCTGATGGAGTTCCGAGTTCTTTTGTATTCTATTGTATATATGACTAGAAGGGTTAGGACACGTGGTCGCCAGGCGTTGATACAGGTTTGATGCCTCCCGGCACGTAAGAACTCAGATGCAGGGTAATCCTTCGTTGGGGATACTGTTTGTACAACTTTGTGCTGCTGCTGTGAACTTGGCTCCTCGCTTGCTCTCGGTCCTTGTGTATCATCTTGATAAAGGGACAGACATGAACCACACGCGCAGAACAAGCATAAAACTCCAGAGCACCCCGAGATAGATTCACACTAGGCACGCGCCTCTTACAGGAAAGACACAACGGCACAAAAGGACCATGGAACAGCCGCCTCCGCCATGACGAGACAGATGCCGATACAACATGCGGAAGTTCTCTCAATGCAAACCTTCCAATTAGGGAAACTCTGGTAGTCACGTATCTGCTAGTCGCGTGTAAGTCGGGAGCTCTGGATATCCGCGAATCTCCGGTAGGCGCGCGTGTAAGTCGCGTCGGGGATACGTCGCACACCACCACAGCTCAAAAGTCAAGCATGCCCTCATGGATCCTCGGGCATAAGTCTTGCAATTGCGTGTAATCCATATCACATTGGCAGCGATTCGGGCACAGTCACAAGCGGGCACACCTCCATGATATTGTGCTTTGTCGCTCCTCCGAACTTGTACCTGTCTTGAAAGCCAACCACCGAGAGACACATCGAGAACCGGCTTTCGCCGGCGAAGCATGTAGGGAGCCCCGAGCAAAAGAAGGCAAAGAACTCCGTCCCATTTGTCCATGAGCACCGCCTGTCCTATAATCCCGATTCCCATGTCCCATTACTTCCAACCGACAGACGACCTTCAACCCGAGCCTTTAAAGGCTACTGGGTTCCAACTTGAAAACAGAAAACAAAAACAAAAAACAAAAACAAAAGAAAAAAAAAGACAAAAGCAAAGAAAAAAGAAAGAAGGGAGGGGGCCCGGCCTAGGCCTTCTCACAAACGATGCCCTTCTTGGCGCACCGCACGCACGACTCGAGATGGACACAAGCGACCTTCAGTCGCTTGCAACGCTCGCAAGCGCGCACCACCGCCTTGCCCCTGCCCTTGCCCTTGCCCTTGCCCTTGCCCTTTCCCTTGCCCTTTCCCTTCTTCTTCTGGTCCTCCTCCTCCTCCTCCTCGGGGAAGCCCGAGCACTCGACGCCGGCCTTGGCACACTTCTCGCAGCCGGCCACCTTCTCACACTTCGCCTTGGCCTGCCGGCAGCCCACGCAGGAGCTGCCGGAGGGGCCCTTGGCGCGCTTGGGCTTGGCCGGGGCGGAGACGGGGCCGAGGGCGGGAGCGGCGGAGGCGGATGCGGCCACCCTCCTGCTGCTGCGCAGGGGGCGGGCGGCGGGAGCGGAGACCGGGGCCGGGGCCGGGGCGGGGCCAGCAGACGACGTCGACGAGGACGACGCCTTGGCCACGCGGCCAGAGACCACACCACCGCCGCGGCGTCGGCGGGTGGCGACGGCGACGGCGCGGCCGTGCACGCCCGGCTTGCCGCGGAAGGCGGCGACGAGCTCCTCCAGGGGAGGAGTCTCGACCGTGGCGCTGCCGCCACGCGCGAAGGGGACGTTGGGATTCACCCGATGGTCGGGTGAACCGGGGACGGAGACCGCTCCGTCGGGATTGGGTTTAGGTGCCATGACTGCCGAAGGGGTTGGGTTGTTAGTGACGACGGGTTCAAACTTCAAGGAGGCGGAAGGGGGGGAGGGGGGGAAGGCTGGCTAACTTACTACCTGCGGCGGGCGAGGAGATGATAAGTTTGGTAGTCTGATAAAAATAAAATCTGTCAGCGCGATGCTGCCTGCTAAGACGCGCGGAGGGGAGCGAAATCGGGGGAGATCGGGGCTTACGTAGTTGGTGAGAATGGGTTGTCCACTCTACTGTCCCAGGTTAATGGCGGGAGAAGGGACCAGAATCGAGCTGCTCGGAGTCGAAGTTAGCCAATGTTCTCGAGAATGTCAAAGAGAGAAAACACCCAAAGAAAAACATACCTTGCGCTAGGATGCAGGGATGAGGAGCTTGATTGGGCTGATTAGATGGAATTGTCAATGTGATGCGATGGAAAGATAAAAAGGCAGGACGTTGTAGCAAAGACCTACCCTTCTGCTATAGAGCCGGAGTCGTTTGGACGCTGGGGATGATTAAAGAATGGGAAGAGGAGAAGCTGGTCTTCAGGATCTGCGTGGATTAGGTCAGAGTTAGTTGTTGAAACAGAGAGAATATACTGTGAAAGGGGATATTCCAGCCAACAGCAACGTACCTCGTACTCGGACGCCGGAGTCGGACGGACGTCGGAGATGGTTAAAGGATGAAGAGAAATAGCTGGCCTGTAAAATCCTCGCTGGCCAGGGACAGTGTGTTAGTGTGCTTTGCTCGAAGATGACAAAATAGTGGACGATGGGGCAGAAAACATACCTTGTACTGAGACACCAGGGTTTGTCGGACACCGGAGATGATTTGAGGAACGAGAATAGAAAGCAGCCGGTCTGTACGATACGCGCTGATCTGGGACAGTGTTAGTCTGCTTTGTTGATGATGACAGAATGCAAACTGATAGAGCAGAAATATACTTTGTATTGTACTAAGGCCCTAGAGTTGGTCGGACGTCGGGGATGATTGAAAAGACTGGGGAGTGAAGCAGCTGATCGGAGAGAAGGTTAGCTCTGGAAGCTCCACAGGGACTGGAAAATATACTGCGAAAGGCGATATCGAAGCCGATTGCAACTTACCTTGCGCTGGGACGCTGGGCACTGGTCAACGCCGGGGAGAGTTCAACGCTGGGAGGAAAGGGTTAGCTCGTTGTGAGACCGGGAGAGTTCAATCTCAGGGATCGCGAACCGGGAGGGGAAGGTTTGTTTGTTTCCCAATCTGCGCAGACCGAGGAGAGAGGCGTGAATGTGAGACTTCTGGGATATTCTGCCTAGTATGACAATTCAGGTAGTCCGTTACCACGCAGGGACTGTTGGATGAAGACAGTGTGACAACGCCGAGAGAAGAAAAGGTATTGTCGTCGGAGAAAGACAAGCGGGAGAAGAAAGTTGGTAGTTTCTGACTACGCGCGGACCGGGGAGAGAGGCGTGAATTGTGACACTCTGGAATATTGAACTTTCTATGCCTGACGAGATAGACTTAGTTTCCGCGCGGGCACTGTGGACCGCTGGAGGTAGCTGAACACGAGAGGAAGAAAGCTTGTGGGAAGGAAGTAAAAAGGACAATCAGCTCGGTTGCTGGCGGAGAAGAATTAAAATCGGTCCGGGGAATCACGCACCGGGAGAGAAGGCAGAGGGTTTCGCGCTAGTGCCGTTGAATGCCCTAGAATGGCAAGAACGCGATTCGGAACACAATGGCAGTTTGGCTCTGAATAGGCGGTGCCCATCGATAAGGGGTCATTGGGGTCCAGGAAGCAGCTCTCCCACCGCGTTGTGTGGAGCTGGCACCGAGGTTCCCGGCCTCTCTGGCTTTGCCGTTCGTCCTGGTATTGGGCTCCTCCTAATAGCCACGGGCAGGTTGCTTTGCGGTCAACAACACGGCGAGCAGAGGCTAGTGTAGGTGGAGGTGAGAGGGCAAACGCGGACCAGCTTGTCTACAAAGAGCTGCTTGCTGGAGTGCTTTGCCCTTTAGAACTTGATCAGGGGAGAGATAAGATCGGGCTTCAGGAGCTGCCCGCCTTCATTCCGTCATGGATGCCACAGCGGCGCTACTGCCTCCATGACGAGCACTACTATATATGTTCCAACCATTCCTGAATCATCCCGGTGCTCAGTCTTGACTTGTAGACGTCTTTCCATCCCGCTAATTCCGTGTGGAGTTCTGCCAATGCTATAAGTCCATGTCGTCGGTGACCCCCGTTGTCCTCGCATCGTTTGAATCCCGGCCTTGGATCCCCTGAATCTACGGGACTCTCCAACTGGCGGTTAAGAATGAGGACATTACGACTGAGCTGCTATCACTCGACTCTTGCCGTCTTCAGCCTTCTGAACTTCCTACCGAGCACGGCTTACGCAGCTGCTTTGACCGCGAATAAGACCATGCCTCCTTTGATTCTCCTTACTGGGCTATAGTACTGACTGCTATTGTGTCTCTGCACCTGGCTAAGTCTCATCCCCTTTCTGTGAAGCCTTTGGACACTTTCATGTTGTTGCTGGGAGTCACAATGCTGCTTCCTTCATCAATCATACCGTGCGAGTGTGAGGACTGTTCTAGTGGGGCGTACACACCTGACGCGACTTACACGCGCGTTTATGGGAGTTACGCGACGTAAGGCGCGTCAGGGGAGGTTACGCGCCTAAGAGAGTTCAAGTTATTACGCGACTACCAGAACCCCTAGTTCCACACGCGCCTGCCCGATCCTATAGGTTATCAATGATAAGTTCGACCACTTCGTGATACTAACGCGATGATCCTGTGGAGTTGAGAACTTGAGGAGAACTGACGGAGAGGAAAGCCAGTCAGGAGATTAAGGTGTCAAGCTAGCTCTGGGCAATACATAAAGGAGTGTCGGGTGACAAAGTCTCTACTTCTACATGCGCGAAATCACGTTGTGTAAATACAAAGCTGTTACCAACCTTGATGACGATCTGACAGCATCAGTGCCAGATTACGCTGTGAAGGAGAAGATGACAAAGGGAATTGGGTCATCTCGACTTCCCAGGCAGTGCATGGCCTATTGATAGTCCTTCAGTTATAGTGCGTGTATTTGGATTGTGAAAATCAACAGTGGCATCGATTGGTGCGTCGCCGAGCTTAGTATTCTCCGACGCTCAGGAGTCGGGAGTCTGGAGGGGTGCTGTCGAGTTACTATAGTTATATCTCCATCGAAGGCGCTTATGCTAGCCAGCTTGTTCTGCTCCAGGAGGGGTAGCCTATGGTTAACGGGCGGTAGAGTTCCTCAGGAATGACCATCACATGAGCACGCGAAGGGACCGAGGGTCAAGTAGATCAGCGTCAATTCTAGGTTCCTGGACTATTTAATGGGCATGCTGGACGTGTTGTCGTGATGGCTCGTGGGCTTGCGGCGTTGGGGCGATGACTCGGATGAGCGCTGCGCTGTCGTCCATAAATCCTGGCTGAATGACCGACTCAGGCGACCAACTAGGGGCAAATATCGCGGGGTTCCGAATATTAGTACTTCACTCACAGCCTAGTTGCCGTTCTTATACGAACTATGGAACATGTCAACTTCATTTCTCAACGTCCAAGAGTCCGGACGTGGCCGGTACAGGTTAGTCCTTCATCGATCCGCAAGTTGTGCAGATGACGTTGACTTCCCAAGTCGAATACAAGCCCGGCATTGACATGCGTTAACCTTCACTAGATACCCAGACCTCCACGAGCTCTCAGGCTGCGAGATGACGTATGCTGTCTCTAATGCGGTTGGTGTGATGTCCCACCGGGTGTGGAAGGGGGACACTATGTCAGGTTCGGGCAAAACCTAATGGGAAACGAGAATAGGGGGGCGTTGGCACAACAACCCACGTGAGGACTCGGTGCCTCTTGAGGAGGGGCATAGCGTCCACATGATACTACGTGCCATGTACATGTACAACCCCCCACTTACTCAGTGCCACTGGTGATCAGGAAGAAACCGTGTGCCCAGTCAATGTCCTCAGTTGACCGCAAACCTTGCTGGTTCGAATCCTGCATACGCGGAAGGTCGCTGTCGTCCATCTCGGCCTAAATTCGGGGCTGATTTCGCCCGAGGAGCAAAGACGATCAAAGGCCAAGTTGATCCAAGGTGACAGAGAAGCCACAAGCTCGCAAACCCAAGACAAGTGGCAGGAGATCGAACGAACACCGGGTGGGGCGTTGGTCAGGATCGCAGCATGGGGAGGGGGAGGGGGAGGGGAGGGGGAGGGGAGGAGGAGGGGCGGGGTTGCTCTGTGGGAGATATGGGAAGCCAGCGGCTGCTGCGGCAGAGCATTAAATCTGATAAGGGCCTCATCCTTGAACGGGGCTATTTCCGGCCAATGGAGAGCCGCCCTGAGGCAAGTGGATTGTGGGAGCTGGCACTAGCGTAGCGTGCCTGCGCGAGTGGGAAATGCTGAGATATTTTTCGCCGCGAAGCAAGCAAACACACGAGAGAGACGCAGCAGGTCACATCTGGGGTGACACCACGATAGAGGCTGTCTTTTCCTCTTTGGGAATACTGCGGGTGTGGGCGGCTGGAGGACGAGCTCAGGTTTTTGACAAAGTTCAGAGCCTTTGTCGCCTCAACTTCGCTGCTCTCTTTGAGGTGGCTCGTGGCGGGCGACGGCAATGTGACTGGTGGTGTCCATAGTTCCATAGTGCCCAGGCCTGCGGCAAGCCACCTGCCTGTTCCGCTATCGTCTACGGTTGGGCTCGCGGGGTAGACCCAATTGCCGTGGGCCGAACCTGGGAAGGGCGATGGTGCGGGAGCACAAGGTACGGCTTGTTGGTGCCCAAAGCTCGAGCGGCTTGGACCTTTGGACGCCGTTGTGACCCTCTCCGAGGCCGGCTTCCGGGCGAACAGAGTCTGTTGCGGTCACAGGAGCATGCAACGTGCTTCCATTCGCTTGAGATCGGGCAGGCGCGAGATCGTTTGATGCCGTCCAGACAAGACTTGGGGAAAGCTCGCTGGGTTTGTCTTGACGGTGGGAGTGTTTGCCAAAAGGGCCTCGTGATAGTGGGGCTCGGGTGGCTGGTCTCGGGATGCGTACGTTGCTGGAACCCGTCTGGGGAATCGTTGTGCGCCCGTGTTTCCCGATAGAGTGCCGTGCAGGAAGCAAACAGCTTGTGTTACCGCAACTCTGGGAGCTGGACTGTGAGACAAACAGTTGCGGGTAAGCTTCCCGCCGGGGGAGAGGGCCCGAGCGGATGGGACTTTTGACAGTCTAGTCGATCGTGAGAGGCCGTGAGGACGGAGCGCTTGGTTCTACTGTGTAGGGCCGAGCGATTTGCGTGCGGCAAAGGATCCCGCCCCGCATGCATCAAAGGTGCCGGCTGCCGCCTCGTGGAAGTCATGAACGCGATGCTTTGCGAGCACATCGCCGCTAAGAATGCCGAACTCCGAACCCAGTTGGCGCCTCACTCTCTAGCCCTGACTCACGTCACCAGCCGGTGGAGCAGAGTTCGGGCAGAGACGATGGGTTCAGTAGCTTGCGACGGAACTGGGAGGACGGAGGATGGGCTTGCGTGTTCGTGGCGTGCGGCGCCGGGTTTGGGCGGTTCTTGTCGAATGAAATCAGAACGAAGTTCGAAGCCTACGTCGATCTCTTAACCCAAGCCAAAGCGTATTGATGAAGGATCAAGCCGTATTACTTGGCTGGCAGATGCTTGGTAGGGCAGAGTGACGACAGTTCGCAGGCCGACGACCCGTCAAGAAGGGTCGCCTAGGGGCCCTTGCGATGCAACCACTGCCGCGGGTCTTCCAATGACGAGGATCATCCTTGTATCGATGCGCGAAACGCCAGCGAGCCGGTGCGGTCACGCCACCGGTAACCGAGCTGCTGGTTCCCATCCGCATGTGGATGCATTTTCTTTGCATGTGGAGTTGACCTTGTTTGCTGGCCTTCCTCCTTATGCACCCTGTGCGTCCTAGCAGTGACAATCCCAAGAAGGTCATCCGGAAACTGAGAGATACTGTCTGCCACACGTCTCGCCGTGTGCCCATTGCTCTAGGTTCCACAAGGGCTCGAGCGTCAGGTTTCCGTCGCCCGTCGCCCGTCGCCCGTGAGTCCCGTTGCCACTAAGGATGACGGGGTGCCAGGGCGCGAGGATCACCGCCATTTGTCTCAGAGTTAAATAGCTCGTTAGCCAGCTGAACTCCCGTGGCGCTAGGAAGCTTAGAAGTAGATCGAAGCGGGTTCGACGAAGATTATAATACGACACCATCCGCTGCCCTGGACAGGAACATTCACCCAAGCGGAGTAAGCGCGGCCGTCACCATCGAAGAACCACGCCTTCTAATCTCGCTGACGGCAAAAGGCAATCAGAAAGAGCCATCTCATACTCCCAGAGCTCGACGCTTCATAATGGGCGTAGGTGCATCAAGGTCGCGTTGACGTGCTGGGCTAAATCGTCTCGCAGTTCCAATCTGGCGATGTCGTCCGCCTCCGTGGCTCCACCGTGGTCTACAAGGTGGTCGCCGTGAACGGCTGCTTGGTCACAATCCTCGTCTCCAACCCGCAGCCCGACGGGCAGTATCTGCCATTCAACTCGACATCCCTGCAGACTGTGGACGAGTCCCGCCTGGAGAAGGCCGATGATGTCTCTTGAAGATCCTAAGACTTGGGCTGGGAATTTTGGGTGGATTTCTGTTTTTTCGTTGATATCCTTGACGCTAGAGGGCGGGATGCAATCCATGGATTTTATGGGAGCGCGGCGCTGGGAAACTCCGGGTCCGGCCTGGCATTGGTTAGCACATCCTCTCTTCCCGCAGGAGTGCTTCGGTTACAGTGCCTTTAGAAGCTTATAGATGATACCTCACAAAGAAAGGGCACTTCGCAGACTCCCTTCACCGGAGTCTCGCAACGCACCGACGCGTGGTGCTTCTTGGTTGGACGGTGGTTGGAGTGACACAGCAATTCTCGGCTCCAACTCGGGCACTCCCGTTCCATTACAGCACGAGGTTTCACCAAAGCACCTCCACGGCTGCAGCACCATGCAAAGCTGTGGCGATCAACTCGGACACTCAGTCAGGTTCACTGGTTGACGTTGACGAAGGGAGTTTGCGTTCTCAGTTGCGAAAGACTTCAGCCTGAAGTCTGCAAGTTCGCAAATCTCCTGTTGATTCGTTTTACACCAAAGACAACGAAGCCTGAAGGGATAGAAAACAGATGGAAGGTACATACATGTACGAATTCGGTGACTCGGACCGGTCTTTCCTGTTTGAGATTCTGGGCTGCTGTGAGCGCTGCCTGATTCCGGATCGCACCTGCCGAGTTGGGGATGCATTCCTGCGACTTCAGTTCCACCACCTGATGCTCCCTAACCCTTTGGGCGCGGGGTGTCTCCTTCGGTCCCGAGACTGGCTGCGTCTTGTGGTCATCAAAGCCGTGGCCTCAGTGTGGCCTTCAAACTCGAACAACACACGCAGCGCCCTTTTGTTCACCTGCCCCGGACCGATTCGACATTCCACGCCGTTATCGAGGCGGCCAAGATTGGGCTGTACTCGACTGACGGATCACCGCTGTGGCAGGTATGTATGTATGCACGCATAAGCTCCGACTGATGACTGAATAAGTCAGTACGTTGCCTGTAGTACTCCGTACACAGTAACACAGACTGGGCGTTGGACGCTCTACGGAGAAACGGTCGAGATAATCTCCATAACTTTGACAGACACAAGCGTGGCTATCGGATGAGCCCTAGCCAAATACAGTTAGAAACTTACCGTTATCACTCCACCGGACGATGCCGAACTTTTTCCATCCGGGAGGGGTCCATGGACTCCATGGAGCAGGTCGCAACGGCCGCCAGCGAGCGATTTTCCCCGGCCGTGTCGGGAATTATTCCGTTATTTTTCCTGGTGGAACTGCTTCCCCGGATATTCTCCAGTCTGTCTTCACCCGCCATTGTTGACTTCTCCCATTCGACCGGTTGGTAGCTGCTCCTTGGCAGGGGCGACAGCGCGAGAACAATAACAGTGATCCTACGCTGTCGACCTCCCGCTGGACATGTCGAGTTCTACCTGCTTGCCCTCATAACAAATGCGGGGAACCAATCTACAATAATGACCCGGAAAGGCACCACCGCACGAAAGGTGTGGACGAGCACGGCTCGCCCCGGCGCGGGCAACATGGACCTCGCCGCCCCAAAGTCGGCAGCATCCGAGGCTCATCGAAGCCGCCGCAAGCAAGCATCATGGGCTTCCTCTCTGCGCTCGCGCTCTCAGTCGCGGCGCTTGCCATCCCGGTGAAGGGTGGCTTGACGTATCCCGACTGCGTGAATGGACCGCTCAAGACGAATGTGGTGTGCGACACGTCGGCGGCCCCCGAGGCCCGAGCCTCAGCCGTCGTGGCTGCCATGAGCAACAGCGAGAAACTCGGCAACCTCATAAAGCAGCCTTTTTTCCGTTCCCGCGCATCCTTGAGCGTAACTGACCACCGCCAGCAACTCGCCCGGCGTCTCAAGACTCGGCTTGAGTGCGTACCAGTGGTGGAACGAAGCTCTCCACGGCGTCGCCCACAACCGTGGCATCACGTGGGGAGGGGAGTTTAGCGCAGCAACCCAGTTCCCGCAGGCCATCACTACTTCGGCAGCCTTCGACGACGTCTTGGTTGAGCGGATCGGCACCATCATCAGCACCGAGGCCCGCGCCTTCGCGAATAACGGGCGAGCCCACCTGGACTTCTGGACCCCCAACGTCAACCCCCTCCGCGATCCGCGCTGGGGCCGCGGACACGAGACACCGGGCGAAGATGCGTTCAGGAACAAGAAGTGGGCGGAGGCGTTCGTCAGGGGCATTCAGGGGACCGGACCGACGCAGCGGGTTGTCGCGACTTGCAAGCACTTCGCCGCCTATGACCTTGAGAACTCGGGCAGCACGACGAGGTTCAACTTCGACGCCAAGGTGTCCGCCCAGGACCTTTCCGAGTACTATCTGCCGCCGTTCAAGCAATGCGCGCGGGACTCCAAGGTGGGCTCCATCATGTGCAGCTACAATGCGGTCAACGGCGTCCCAGCATGCGCCAGCTCGTATCTGATGGACACGATCCTCCGGAAACACTGGAACTGGACCGACCAGAACCAGTACATTGTGAGCGACTGCGATGCGGTGTACTACCTCGGCAACGCAAATGGCGGCCACCGGTACAGGCCGAGCTATGCAGCGGCGATCGGGGCATCACTCGAGGCTGGTGTAGACAACATGTGCTGGGCAACTGGCGGCACGACTCCGGATGCTGCGTCAGCCTTCAACTCCCGGCAGTTCAGCCAGGCAACCCTGGACAAGGCGCTGCTGCGGCAAATGCAGGGTCTTGTTAAGGCAGGATATTTCGACGGTCCAGATAGTCCGCACCGCAATCTCGGCGCGGCCGATGTCAACACACAGGTCGCACGGGATACCGCGCTTCGGTCTGCTGAGGAAGGCATCGTGCTGCTTAAAAACGACGGGCTTCTCCCGATCTCTCTGGACGGGGCAAACTTCCAGGTTGCCATGATTGGGTTCTGGGCTAACACGGCCGACAAGATGTTGGGCGGTTACAGCGGGAGCCCGCCCTTCAACCACGACCCGGTGACTGCGGCAAGATCGATGGGCATCACGGTCAATTACGTGAATGGGCCTCTGACGCAGTCCAACGCGGACACGACGGCGGCCGTAAACGCGGCGCAGAAGTCCAATGCCGTGATCTTCTTTGGCGGCATCGACAACACGGTCGAGAAAGAGAGCCAGGACCGCACGTCCATTGCCTGGCCTTCTGGACAACTGGCCATGATCCAGAGGCTGGCGGCCGTGGGCAAGCCTGTCATCGTCGTCCGGCTCGGAACGCATGTCGATGATACCCCGCTTCTCAGTCTCCCGAATGTGAAGGCGATCCTGTGGGCTGGCTATCCCGGCCAAGACGGCGGCACTGCGGTGGTGAACATCATCACCGGACAAGTTAGGCCCGCCGCGAGGCTCCCCATCACCGTGTATCCGTCGTCATACACCGGTCGTGCTCCCTACACGAATATGGCGTTGCGGCCATCGTCTTCGTACCCCGGGCGGACATATCGCTGGTTTAAAGACGCCGTTTTCCCGTTCGGCCACGGCTTACACTACACGAACTTCAGTGTCGCTGTGCAGGACTTTCCGGCCACGTTCTCGATCGCGGGTCTTGTGGCCTCCTGCAAGGGCGCCTCGATGTACCTCGACCTCTGCCCGTTCCCGTCGGTGCCGATCGTCGTTGCCAACACGGGCTTGCGGGCTTCCGACTACGTTGCGCTGGGATTCCTGGCAGGGGACTTTGGACCCGCGCTGGCCAAGCTGAGGCTGTCTGACTCTGATCTTGGACTCCAGCGGGCCAACACACTCTCCGGCGTCAAGCGGAACTACTGGCCTTTGTCTTCCGGTGATACTTAGGTATTATATGTACACGTACCTATGTATAAAGAGGGCCAGGTAACCGTTCCTGGCACTTGCATCACCGCATGTCTTGCAGCTCCCAACTTTAATGAGACTGCTTTGCTGTTTGGTCTACCGTTTGCTCTATCACAGGCGCTGTCTTGTTTAATTTTAACGCTTGGAGCCGGCTCTAGGCTGATTGGGTTACTGAATCTAGATTGAGTTAAGAAAAGAGAAGGAAGGAAAACAATAAAATAATGGGAAAAGAAAAAAGGAAACTCCATATCCGCCAAGTGATACCTTTCACACCATCTCCCTAACTCCGACATCCTGATAATGATATGTCAATAATGGACATAGGAAAAAAGATGGGTTTGATGCAACCCCTGGACAGGACATCTAACTCGGATACCGGGAGTCGAACCCGGGGCTGTTGAGAGAGCAGTCACTCCTTGGAAGTGAGAGTCAACGATGTTACCGCTACACCATACCCGATCCGCAATCGTGTGTGGTTCCGACAGGGGTTGCTTCCTGGACGGCGAGGTTGGTGGAGGAGATTATATTTTTTCTCTTCAGTGGGCGGAGTAGATGTGGACACCGGGCTTGGAAATACAAAGGAACCTTGTAGATTGGAAACGGATAAGTGTATGTGTATAGCTGATTCTTGTTAGGGTGCAATGATTGTACAATATGCCAGTAATGGCTCGTGCGTGTGAGAGACTGATCATTAGTACAAGCTGCTTCACTGAGTCAAGATCAC
The DNA here is from genome assembly GCF_033439665.1 of Chaetomium strumarium. NCBI lineage: Eukaryota > Fungi > Ascomycota > Sordariomycetes > Sordariales > Chaetomiaceae > Chaetomium > Chaetomium strumarium. The sequence continues at coordinate 190,838 of NW_026944431.1, forward strand.
TTGCGAGTCTCTTATAATTTAAGATCTGTTCTTCCAACTCCGAAACTGGCCAAGTAATAATAAGTCCGCGTTGGCTGTGTTGAGCCAGCTCCGCTATGCTCTTTAACAATTGCGAATACCTGACTTCCAGATTTCTACTCCAGACTAACCAACATGTTCGCTGGTTCTAGCCTCCTACTTATCTGTTTGCTCTCTCTGTGTTGTCTTCTACGCTTTCTTTATCATCATCAAGCTTAACCCTAACCCCATACCCCCTGACCGCTCAAAACCGACTGCTCAACCATGCACTTGCGGATAGAACTACCCCTTACCTTTGTGCTTTGTGCCTACTCTGGTGGCTTGGCTGGGCACATCTGGGTCTTCTCTACACCTCAGTTCTCCGAATTCAGCCCACTTATGCCTCTGCACACTGCACACTGCAACATAATGCGAGCTGGGCGGCGATTTCAATGGGTGATGGAACTCTGAGTCTATGTCTCTATGACTCTGTGCTACCGAGCGGCTTGCTGCGGGTTGTGGAGGCTCTTCTGCAGCGAAACGCGCCCTATTCGGAACAATCACGCACGATGCAGCCATCCCGCAAGAACTGCCCAATTAGCAGGCAAGTTATGGAACACTGCTGCGGAGAAAAGAGTGCAAGCGGGTGGGGAACGGGACGAAACTAAGCTTAACTGCAACAGCGCCTCTGACTCAAGACGGGAGTCATGCTGGGCTCCGCATGGTTAGCGGCAGGAGTAAGGACCATCATCTATGGGACTGATGTATAAGTATCGCCCTCGGTTCGAGTCGTGGTTTTGCTGTTGAGAAGTTGATTCATTATTACTATTGTCCACCAGCTGGGCACCTTACTACGCAGTGCTCTTTTGAAAGCGGAACCGCTTTGACTCGACATGGGCAGTACACAAGACCTTCCTCTGCGGCCAAAGGAGGCAGGCCCAGATGAAAATGGCCCCGTCAAGTTCGGCCACGAGCTTCGAGACAGGGAGTTCCTCTTCGACCCGGCCTACCGCAACCTCAACCACGGTACTTCCTTTCTTCCTCCACACTCCTCTCCTTCACATCTCTCTCACCCACCCACCCACTAACATTCTCCACAAGGCTCATTCGGCACCATCCCACAAGCCATCCGCACCCGCCTCCGGACCTACCAAGACCGGGCCGAAGCGCGCCCGGACCCGTTCATCCGGTACGAGTACCCCAAGCTGCTGGACCTCTCGCGCGCCGCCGTCGCCCAGCTCCTGCGCGTGCCCACCGACACGTGCGTGTTCGTGCCCAACGCCACTTCGGGCGTCAACACGGTGCTGCGCAACCTCGTGTGGCACCCGGACGGCCGAGACGAGATCCTTTATTTCGACACCATCTACGGCGGCTGTGCGCGGACGATTGACTACGTCGTGGAAGATCGCGGTGGGTTGGTGCAGGGCAGGGTGATCCCGCTGTCCTACCCCTGCGAGGATGATGTTATTGTGGAAGCATTCCACGCTGCCGTGACGGAGGCCGTCGAAAAGGAAGGGAAACGGCCCCGCGTGTGCCTCTTCGACGTCGTTTCCTCCAATCCGGGCGTGCGCTTCCCCTTCGAGGCCATCACGGCGGCCTGTCGGGAGCGGGGGATCCTCAGCCTCGTCGACGGCGCGCAGGGCGTGGGGATGGTCGACCTCGACCTCGGCGCCGTCGATCCGGATTTCTTTGTCTCCAATTGCCACAAGTGGCTGCACGTTCCTAGGGGGTGTGCGGTTTTCTACGTGCCGCTGCGCAACCAGGCCTTGATCAGGTCCAGTCTGCCGACTAGCCATGGTTTCGTTCCCAAGGATAGTAGTAGTACTGGGTCTGAGGAGAAGAAGATGAAGGTGAGACCCAACCCGCTGCCGCCGTCGACCAAGTCCGCGTTTGTCAACCAGTTCGAGTTCGTCGGCACGGTCGACAACGCGCCGTACCTGTGCGTGGTGGACAGCATCAGGTGGCGCGCCGAGGTGCTGGGCGGGGAGGAGCGGATCCGGGGTGAGCTGACCGAGCTGGCGAGGCAGGGCGGGGCGAAGGTAGCGCAGATGCTGGGCACCGAGGTGCTGGATAATGCGAGCCGGAGCTTGACGCGGTGTTCGATGGTGAATGTGGCGCTGCCGTTGGTGGTGGAGCAGCAGCAGCAGCCGGAGGGAGATGAGGAGGAAAAGGGGAAGGGGGAAGTGCCGAAGGAGGGCGTGGTGGCGGTTATACCGGGGAGTGATGCCGCGGCTGTGACGAACTGGATCCTCGAGAGGCTGATGGAGGACTACAAGACGTTTGTCGCGCTGTTTGTGTACCGCGGCCGCTGGTGGGCGCGGCTCAGCGCGCAGGTGTATCTGGAGATGGACGACTTTGAGTGGGCCGGGCGCACACTCAAGGAGGTGTGCGAGCGGGTGGCCAGGGGGAGTACAAGAAGTGAGGTTGTGTCTGGCTTGTTTATACTTTTCGAATATCTCATATTCTCAATCATATCAACGTCACTCCAATCTCGCATACCTCTCTCACGTTTCACCACCCACCACCTACCACCTCCGTACTACACCTGAAAACTCCCACTCAACCTAACATCCCTCGAACTCGCGCCGACCCCAACCCCAAAAGCTCCCCCGGGCACAACCCACTGCTGCCTCCCAGAATCCCAGTAACTGAGATCCCGCCTCCGCAGATTAAACGTCGCCGTCCCGCTCGCGCCGCGCTCCAGCTTCAGCTTGGCAAACCCGCGCAGCTGCTTCGGCGGTGTGGATGATGAGGGCAGCGTGATGTACAGCTGGGCGACCTCGGCGCCGGCCACGGCGCCGCTGTTGGTGATCTTTGCCGTGACCGTCGCCACGGTGTCCCACAGGTCGGAGGGCCCTCCCGGGACGGTGGGACCGCTCGCTGGGCCCGGGGTGAGGGAATCGATGGAGGTGGTGATGGTGAGGGAGGAGTAGGTGAAGTTTGTGTAAGCTGAGGAATTTAAAAGTTTATCAGTATAGAATCTGACTACTACTATTAGTAGTATTGTACCTAGTGGGGATGAAGAAGGGCAAGGGAAAGGAAGGACTCGGACTTACACAGCCCAAAACCAAACTCAAACCGCGGCTCGATCTTGGCCTGGTCGAAATGGCGATAATCAATGAATAAGCCCTCACCAAACGAATCCGTGCTGCCCCGCACGATGGCCGTGCCGTAGTCCTCGGGCCGCTTGGCGATGGTGTACGGCAGCTTGCCCGACGGTGCGACCAGGCCGTACAGCACGTCGACCAGCGCGTTGCCGTTCTCCTGGCTCGGCAGGCCCGCCCACACGACGGCCCGGACGCCCGGCGTGGCGAGGACGGTCTCGAGGATGACGGGCCCCACGCTGTGCACGACCACGACCGTGTTCTTGTTGGCCGCCGCCACGGCCTGCACCAGCTGGTTGCCGTTGTGCCACGGATCGAGGTGGTTGCGGTCGCCGGCGTGGCCCTCGACTGTGATGTAGCCCTCGCCCGAGTCGGCCGTGATCACGACGATGGCGGCGTCGGCGCCCGACACCACGCCCGACACCCCGTTGGTGCTGTCCGAGCTGTGCAGGCCGAGCGTGGTGCCGTCGCTTTGCGCCCGTGTCCGCAGCGCGTCGTAGGGTGCCACAAAGTAAGGGTAGTTGACCGAGCCGGAGCCCCAGCCCATGCCGAGCGCGCCCGTGTTGCAGCCCTTGTCGGTGCACGCGTTCATGCCCTGCGGATTGACGACGGCGGCCGACCCGACGAGCGCCAGCTTGCCGGGCTTTTTTAAGGGAAGGATCCCATCGTTGCGCAGCAGCACGATGCCGTCGCGCGCCACCGACCTCACGTTCTCCTTGTGGTTGGCCTGCACGTTGGCGCGGATGTTGATGGGCGGGTAGCCGGCGTTCTGGCCCAGCAGGTACCACGACGCCAGGATCCGCTTGGCCATGTCGTCGAGCCGGGCCTGGGACACCTGGTTGCGGTTGACGGCGTTGTTGAGCTGCGGGCCCCACAACACGTTGTTGCCGTTGTAGTCGCTGCCGGGCATGGTCATGTCCAGGCCGTTGTTGGCGGCGCCCGCGGTCGTGTGCTGCGCATTCCAGTCCGTCACCACGTAGCCGCGGAAGCCGAGCTCCTTCTTGAGCAAGCCGTTGAGCGCCGCGTCGCTCTCGCACGCCCACGACCCGTTGAGCTTGTTGTAGCTGCACATGACGCTGGCCACGTCGGCGTGCACCGCATCCGCGAACGGCCACAAGTACAGCTCGTGCATGGTGCGGTCGTCGACGTTGCTGCTGATGGTCTCGCGGTTCAGCTCCTGCTCATTGGCGATGTAGTGCTTGGCGCACGCCTGCACACCCGCCGACTGGATCCCCTCGATGGTCTCGGCCATGGCGATGCCCGTGAGGTACGGGTCCGGCCCAAAGCCCTCCCAGTTGCGCCCGGCCTGCGGCATCTTCCCGAGGGCGCCGGCCACAGGCCCAAGGAGGACGTGGACGCCGCACCCCCTGGCCTCAGCCCCCAGGTAGGCGCCGCGCTGCCGGATCAGGTCGACGTCCCATGTCGACGCCGCCTGGATGCCCGGCGTGAAGGCTGTCGTGCCCGTGCCGAAGCGGATGCCCAGCGGTCCGTCCTGGAGGCAGAGCTGCGGGTAGTTGATGGACCCGATGGCTGGCGTGTTGCCCACGCACGGTCCCTTGTCCCACCCGACGCCCGTGACAATGTTGACCTTGTCCTGCTGCGACATCTTGGCCACGGCGGCAGCAGCGGACGAGTGCGCCGCTTCCCACGCGGCCGTTCCTGACGGGGCCGCGCGTGGGAGCTTGTCGGGTGTCTCAGCCCGGGCGAGCACCGCTGCCGCCAGCAGGGCGAGGCTGCGGAGTGTCATGATGGGTAAGTAGGTGTGGGCGACTGTCAGCGGTCACCTGGTAATTTCAAAATCACGACGGTAGTCGAGAAGCTGAGACTGCAGCGCAAAAGCCGCGTCGCTGTCCCTCCCACTTATACCAACCAAGCGAAGACGAGCCATGTTTTCCTGATACATTGCCTAGACTGCCCTCTGAGAGAATTAACACTGTCGAGTGTTACTCAGCCCCACAAGTCCATGTCTCCTACCCCCGATATAGCAGAGTGCTTGCTCCGATCGACGAAGCGAAGGCTAGACGCATAGGACCCGAGAGCACCAACCCGCGGCCAAGTCTGGTTCGGTGGCCGACAGAGGTGGGAAAACCTCTGCGTCTGAAATGAATGGCGCGCGAGGAGAGCTGGGGTGCATAGCGGGATCGGCAGTGGGCCATGCAGCGATGCGGCCGGCATGGAGCCGACGCGGGAGCTGCGTGCCGACTGCGACTTTCGGTTGGTGTAAAACACCAGACGATGGTTCTCCGGCCGGTTGTAGCGGGTAAGAGGCATCATAGCCGGCCCGTATTGCCAGGCGGTAATTAGGCGGTGCATATCTCCCGCCGTGGCATGTGGGCCAGCGACCCAAACCCCGCAGGACGAGAGTGGTACATTCTAGGGGTAATACCGAGATACCAAGATCTGTAAAGGGTCGTGCCAGGGAACTCGGATCTGCTCGTCCCGTACTTCTCCTTGCTTAGTCGGGGTGCAAGTTCACGGGACTGCAACTCGGTAGCAGAGTGCGGAACCACCATTCTTTATGACGAGATTGGGGATTGGGACGACATACCAGGCATAGATTCGACAACCTTAACGTCCGACGGAGCGTACGGGAATCAGGATCGCGGTTCTACCACTCGTTCTATACTTGAAACCGAATTGAGGAGGTGGGTAATCCACTACCACGACAGGTCGCAGTATCTCTGATGTATCGGTCGCGTATGTCGTACTTCAGCTTTGCTCGGCGACATGAACAGGGATTATGGGAGTCGACCAAAGTCTAAGAGAGATGGAGGCTCCGGTTGCAGCGTGATGTCAAACGAGTGGTCGCGCCATAGGTCACCAAAGTGACCAAACTGTAGCCTGGAAGCCAGATTAGTTGCAAGAACGAGACTGGGGAGACGCGAGAACCGTGCGTACAGTCAGTGTTGTGGAGAATGCTCCCCATGCCATGAGGATCTTATTTCAATCTGTAACTGTTTGAGTTATCAATCCCGATTCTTTAAAGTTTGACCCTCGAGTCTTTGGGCAGAGACCGAGTCACGTCAGGGTTTAGGGCTGGGAGCAAGCCTGGCCGTTCCTCCCAGCTTGTAGCTTGGTCAGACCTTCCTTCCGCCGATCTGGGTTGTGGAGGGCCGACGACTTCGAGCGGGAGATCCGGAAGCGTGAGGTTGCACGGAAAGATCATGCGGATATCGGAGTGTAGTAAAACCTCTCTGTATTTTGGGAGCATGTCTGTATTACGCGTAAACCCGGTCCTTGCAGTGCGGCCAGGCTAAAAGCTAGAGACAGTGACCCTGCTGAGATCGGTCTTGTCAAGAGCGACTTGGCGGGAAAGACCATGCCCATCTCGAAGATATCCTTTGCTTCATCCCGTTGGCCGTCTTGGGCCGGGAGGAGGCGGCGAGCTCAAGCCGTCCGCTGGACTCATGTCCTTGAAGCCCACGGGTGACACGGCCGAAGCCATCTGAAGTGCTTGGTGAATTGCGGGGGGAACCGCTGACGTGACAGTGCTCTCACAATCCTGTCTTCGGTGTTGTCTCCGTAAATGATTGATGATCTCGCCTTCAGAATAAGCGTCGACGATGATGTTGGCAAGTTGTACGTCTGGGTCTGACAGCAGCTTGTGCAGGTATCTCGTAGCGTGGTTGCAGAAGAACCCTTGAGGTCGGACTGGGCAGAGTCGAGGTCAAGGACGTCCGGCAACCCAGGCAAGTTTGCAGCAGCTCCTTCAGTCCATCGTGCGTTCTGCCAACCGTTGTTCTGGCCGGTCCAGCCCTAAACAATCGTTTCCCTGACAGGAGTTGGCTAGTGTGATTAGCACCCAGGGCAGCCAACCACCATCAGCAGGAAGCCAGAAGGGAGCGAGTGGAATGGCTAGTCCCAGCCTAGGGTATGAGGTGATAGTGAATGGGTAATCACAAAGCGGTCCCTCAGCTCGCCCCTGACCTCACTATCGACAGTGCCGTGACCTGCGTCTCCAGGTTTAGTCGGTTTCAGTGTCTGTCTCTATCAATCATTTCACCATCCGAGGTTCTCCATGGCCGTTCTCTTCGCCCCCAAGCGGATGACAGCTCGTTAGAGCAACGAAAGTAGTTGATAGTGGTTTATCTTCCAATGAGCGGGCAAAGTCCTCGACAACCATGGCCCGGATCCCGTATCAGTGGTAGATGGCCATGCCAGAATGGAGATGCCACACGGCAAAACGACCTCGTTGCCTCCAAACGCCTATGGGAGAGCGGTGCAACACGAAACAAGAGAAGTAGGAGAAGAAACATGGCAAAGAGACTGCACAGAAGAGTAGATGGGAGAGAAATGAGAGCCTGTCCCGTTGGGATGAGTCCAAGTCTCGTCGTCATTCCAGAAGGGCTTGAGGGATTGATGCAACGCAGCTGTCAGATACTCTTCTTTCGTACAAAGGCAGAAAAGGATGTTTTGTCAGTGGGCAGCAGTCATCAACAATGCAGGGACCTTATATTCGCGCGGTTCGCGTTTCTCCAACCATCATCCGGCAGCTCACACCGCTTGCTACTCAGACATAGATTAGGAATCTGCAGAAAGTCAAAAACAAACGCGCTACAGAAGAACAAAGCCTTGAGATCCAACCGCTCAAGAAGACGCACTCCAAGCGCACAGGACCGAACATCGAGAAATGGCTTCCCCAAATGCGCGGGGTTGCAACTCTCTTTGCCAAAACTGAAACTGATCAATGGAAGTTGCAGCGCGGTGGTTCCTTCCCTAGTGTGATCCGCTAGTTTGCCTTGAGTCGATGTCACGTGACTCTTGGCAGTGCTTTTTCCGTTTCACGCAGCTGCCCAGACGGCGCCCGTCCCCGCTTCACCGTCCGAACAAACGATGCGCGCCACCGGCATTCAGTGTCACAACAAAACGGCATCCTTTTCAGCGCGGCAGAAATCTCGAGCGGATGTTGATAATCAAGACATGCCTGCTCTGGAGATGTCGGGCTTCCAAACCGTCTTGTCGTGCGTCTTAGCTTGAGATAACGAGCGCGCGCATCTCCACCGGCGAAAGCCTTCAAAATTCGCGATCAAGCTGGGTCAAGCGCCATCGCAGGGGTCTGATCGCCCGCCTCCGTTTCGCCCCCTTCGGCCCGATCCAGGCGCGACTCCATCCATCGCCGCCCCCCTCCAGCTGCGCGTCCGCACCACGCGCCCGTCGATAACGCCGCCGCGGGCCTCCAAGGGTCCCACCCGCAGGCCGCAATGTCCGACGAGGACTACTCCGGCGCCGGCGGAGGCAGCCGCAGAGCCTCGGGTAAGCACCGCGGCCCGCGCTTCACCTGGAACCCCCAGTACGAGGCGACCTTCTTCCGGTCGCTCTGCGAGTCCGTCAATCTCGGATTGCGCGATGGTAGCACCTTCAAGCCCGAGGCTTGGGAGCGCGCCATGCAGGCGCTGGTCGACAAGCACAACGCCTACGCCAACAAAGGCCACCTCATCAACAAGACCGATAATGCCCGCAAGAAGTACCGCCTGTGGCGCGGTCTGCGCGAGGACCCAGAGTTCTATTACAATGCCCAAACGCGGACTGTGACCGCGACGGACGACGCTTGGGCGAGGCATCTTCAGGTACGCAGAACCCTTGCACTGGGCACGAGGTGGAGAAACTGACCGCTCGACGCCTTGCAGAAAGAACCGCTCGCCCGCTCGCTCCGTGCAAGACCGTTCGAGCACGAGGAATACTACGAGGTCCTCTTCCCCGACGTCATTGGCTCCGGCGGCGCGCCGAAACGGCTCACCAAGCCGCGCAGGAAGGACACCAGTGACAATATCAGTGGCGCCGAAGAGCCCGAGGCGTCAGGCACCGGCATCATGGACCTCCTCACAGACCCAGCCTACATCAACCCGAGTCAAACGCACATTCCCACGCAGATGCCTCCGGCACCGATGCCGGCCGCAATGGCGACGGTCCATCCCCCCCAGCCTCAGCATCACGCGCGCACGACAACGGCTACGATGGCGCCGCCGCCGCCGCGGTCCTCCGTGCCCTCCACCTCAGCACTAACCCCACCCGAAGAGACATCGCTCCAAACCCGCAAGCGCCTACAGGCGTCCGACAACACCGCGGGCCACCCACCGGACAAACGCCGGCGCACCGCTGCACCAGGCTACCTGGACCTGACCCAGCCACAGCAGCAGCAGCACTACAACACCAACAACACTGGCGGCGCCAACACATCTACAATACCAGCAATAACCACCACCGCAAACAACAACACTAACAACAACAACACCATGGCGAACGCCGGCTCAGCAGCAGCAGCCGCCGCCACCTCAACCACAGCCCTCTCCGAAACAATCCACTTGCTCTCCGAAGCCCTCCTCGCCCGGGGGATGGGGAGACCAGGAGGCAAGCCGAGCCCCGGATGGCAGGAACAGGCGCTGGACATCTTCTTCCGCGACTTTGCCGCCGAGGACATCGACCTGCAGCTCAAGATCGCCGAGAAGATGCTCACGGACGAGAACAAGGCCATGGTCTTCTGCAAGATGCCCGACGTCCTGAGGCGGCACTGGGTGAAGCGGTTGCGGGAGGTGCATAATAATAGGAACGTGAATGTTTAAGGTGGTGGCAGCATGGGTGGGATGGCGGGCGGTAATAGCTTGGGAGCCAGTGGACGGCCGATGGTGGGAAATGGAGGGATGAGATGAGATTCGGGTGGCTTTGCCCGTGCCGTACCGCGTGGCTACTACTGCTAGTACTCGCCTTGCTTATTCTGGACCTCAGTGGCGGTTGCCATTGACATATGAATCGGGGGAAGTCGGGGATCGGGTCGGAATTGGGGCTCATCCAGAAGTCAAGGTTGCTGCCCCCGGGGTGTTTTCTATTTCGTCATTCTCTTCTATTTCTGGCAGTGGGGATGTACTGGACATCGAGTTTGCCTTTTGCACGGGCCGGGCCGGGCGTTCAATGGTGTGGTGGGGTGCTGCTTCCCTCTCTTTTTTTCATCACGGGGGTTTTATTATGCGGGGTTTTGCTAATTGCTCTCTCTCTGGGTTGCTGGTTTATTAACAACACTCTTATGGTCGAAACCGACGACGCTCTGAGCCGGGGTTAGGAACGGTTTTGCTTCGACTTTGCTTGCAGCTTTCTTGGCTTTCTTTCACAAATTCCTACACTTCTGGTGTCTCGGGGGGTGTATGTAGGGCTGCAGCTGTACTCAATGTGACACAGATATCTTGTTGGGGGGGACTGCCAGTGCTACGAGAATGGGAATGGCAGTTTGATGTTCAAAGTTCCAGGAGGTGTCTCAAACTGAAACTACTAGTGACCTCCACACAATATGTCGTTTGCTGACATTTAGATTGCAACTCAGTCTTGTGATTCTACAGCATGAAGTGGGCAGGATGCCATGCTTGATCAACCGGCTGATATAATCATATCTGTGTCACATCACGTTGAGAGAAACGTGAAACAAGAGGCAAGCATCAGAAACATAAATTGCATCGATGCTAGCTTCTACGCTCTCAAGCATAAACAGCCGCCGCCGCCTCGAAGAGGAAAGCCGTCCCCCGTAAAAACAGAGATGTAACAGTCTGCCTCAGATATCCACGCCACCCCGTGTCCTCAAGACCCCCTCCCTTTCCTCAGGTTTCCTGGTCATGCTGATTGTTGTTATTAGCCGGGCGTTTTCGAAAAGCTAGTGGAATGTGGTGAGGTGATTCAGCGTACCCTTCTTCTGCTTAGGGGTGGGAGGGGCAGCCGCTGCAAGTGCAACCATCTCCGCATTCGCAGTCGTTGCCGCACATGGTGATGGATAGATGGTGTGGTTGTGGGTTGGTGTTGGTGTTGGTTTGTGTTAACCACCGAGGATATTGAATGTCTTGTTTGGAAGGATCAGCAGACAAGGAAGAGGGGAAGTCGAAGCTTCAGACGGAGAGGAGTGGAGAGGGGTATTTATCTTTGAAATCTGAGCCTTGCTCTGAGGTGGACACAGCAGCTACAAAAGAGGGGAAAGCTCGAACCACCGCAGCTGACCACGCAGTCTTACCCACGCACGACGCACTCACTCCAACGAGAACATGACACCCCACCCGATCACCGAGACAGGTTCAATAGTAGGTATCACCGGTGGGCTTTTGGCGCTCCCGCGGGATGTGTAGCTGGTTCCCCGGTGTGGGAGGGCCCCAGGTGGAGGGCGAGGTCAGCGAATGACAGGTGTGACCACTCGCCTGGGCAGGCGTGACAGAAAAGATAGGAAAGTGGACAGGACCCAGGTGATCAAAAAACCAATTGAATTGATGGAGGCCAGCCCAGCTGGCTGGTAGTGTGATGAACTGATGATAGCTCTGGTACACTACGTGTAAAAGGTGGATGGTTTTGCCAGCCCTGGCTCCTCCTGACAGCTTTTTAACAGTTCAATACCCACACGCCAGTGTGCCCATAAATATTCCCTGTCTGCTCACAAGGGTCTAGAACTAGAAGCTATAAGGACAAGAGACCGTACCCTTTTGAACAACAACGAAACCTAACCTCGAGTCTCCTTCCCTAACGAGGGCGAGGTGGCGGACTGACAGCATAATCAACCGGGGGCGTTGCAACGATAGTTCGGCGCAGCCGGGTTGTGGTCGTCGAATCACCAGCAGTGCCCGCGCCTGCGCAACCATGCCACAGCCCACGCCCACCCGCACAATGCGCGCAGTATTTTCCATTTTGCTCCTTCCCGACCTGACAGTGACGTTGTGCCAAGGTGGGGAAATTGCGTGGGAGTGGATTTAACTGGGTTTGGAATTTTCTGGCACTTGGAAATCAATCTTACACACTTCACGCCAGTCTACCTTGTCAGCATGCAATAAAAGACTTCGGCACCACACGCAAACAGTTTTGATACCACATTACCATCATTTCGGTTCAACCCCACTCATTGATCGACAAACCATCAATCAATTGGTTTCCAATTCCACATTTCGCCATGGCCGAACAACCGAATTTCGCTATTATCGCGCAAAGCTTCCAGACTCTCTCCACCGAATTCGGTCGCTGTGCAAATCTGCCCGCCGTCGGTCAAATCCTACAGGCCTTGGCCCAGTTACAGCAGTCGGTGGATCAGATGAATCAGCGCTTGGATCAGCGCTTGGATCAAATGGATCAACGCTTGGGCCGGATCGAGCTAGGAATCCATGGAATGTAAGTCTTTTATCTTTCCTTCCTATATTTATATATGGATAACGTTACTGATTGTTTTCCATCTATAGGGTGCTTGCTATAGGTGACTAGTAATCTCAACACGCTTTAGAAAACGTCTTTAACACGTAAGCAACCTCTGCTAAGTTAGCAATGTAGACTTCCCCTATAAACAAAGGTTAACGACCAGGTTCAGATTTATGTTTTCGCCCTCCTAGCAATAATGATAGCTCCTGGTCTTGTTTGAAAGATAGACGAGTCAAGCAAGTGAAATCCCATCGAAAGAAATAGAATGAAAAAAGAAACAAGGGAGAAGAGATAAGAAAGTAAAGCTAGGAAGAAGGAAATAATAGAGAAGAAGAGAAGGGTATGAAAGAAAGAAAGAAAGAAAGAAAGAAAGAAAGAAAGAAAGAAAGAAAGAAAGAAAGAAAGAAAGAAAGAAAGAAAGAAAGGAATAAGTTAAACGAGAAGTTAGTTATATCGATCCGGTTTGATAGCGAAGCTTGCTGTACGGCTTATTTTGCTCAAAGGGAGGGAGACCAAACTGTTAGTGTGAGATGTCACCGCCGGCCTGCCGGCAATGGACTACCCGGCCCATACACCTCGCACAAGACTGGGGGCGAGTCAAAAAGCGCCGCTGGCTATTGGTACCATCCACCGCACTCTCTTGTACCCCTCCATGCGCATCGATAGGCTCAAAGGGGCGCCGTGCATCGACTCCGCAGCTGTGCCGTCGACGGACTCTGGGGCCACGAGTTACACGGCAGTCCGATCTTGGCTGGAGACAGCTGCGGGGAAGGACTGGACCTGTGTATTGTCTCAAACTTTGCCCGTGGCAATGGCTCAAGCTGGGTCTCTCTACACAGCGTGGATCTACCATCCCGCCTTGGGGGATTCTGTATGGACTCTCCGCCTGAACAAAATAATGAAGACAGATCCAACCTTGTGTTGTGTGGATGTGCCCCCATTATTTTGCTCAGGCGGAGGGACTTTAGGTAACTTGGTCCAGCATCCTTTAGTCAAGGTGCTTCTTGGTAGGGCCTAAGCGGCAGGAGGCGGGAGTGCCACGTGGGATTCTATCCCATAATGGTAGGCTCAAGGAGATGTTCACAGACGGGTGGCTGAGCCAACAACGGTGCCGTGAGAGATGGAAAATGTCACAATGGCACTCCCAGGTAGGATTGCGTCTCCCCGACTACCTAGGTACCTTATGGAAAGTAGTAAGTTTCAAAGAACTCCTCCTAAAGACCATCTTCGCGCTATAAACATGGAAAGGGCCGGCTTGACCCCTTAATATTCCGCAAATGCCCGCATGTATCGCCCCTCGCTTCTAGGTGAACTCCTACCAGAGCCGTTTCGGAGTCCTTCCCCGTCCTTGGGACATCGCTAGCTCGGTGGCTAGCAGTGGAACTTTTCTATTGTGCCGGCATGCATCCCCTCGCTCAAAACGGAGATCCGGTGGTCGCACAGGCTGTCCTGGCAGGACCCGTCGTCGGCCCCGGTCCTCTCGCTGGCGCTGGGTGTACGGCAGGGAACTGTATCTTCTCAACTCCCTACACGGGTGCTGGACATCTGCTCGACGTGCGAGGAATTGCCTTCCTGGCAAACGTAACGATCAATGGGCGGATTTCCTCGCGCACCACACTTGGCTTCTGGTCGAGTGGATTTGTCAGGCGAGGGGCTCGACACTAAAGAGGCATGAGTTAGTAAGATAGTTATGAAGAAAGTCATAGAAGTTAGTTATAGAGACCTTGAGACCGGTGGTAATCATGTTGCTTGTGCACCCCTGGTTAACAATCAACGTTACGCACGCGGGGGCGTTGTACCGAGTGCTATGCTGGGCGGCGTAGAAATACTGCAGTGTGCGGTGGTCTTGGAGGTGGCGTAGTCGACCATCTTCGGGCTCGTCACCCAGGAGGCGATTGATGCGGCCGTCACGACCATGCTGTGGTAGCGTTTAATCAGGTGCGGGAGGACTTTCTGGACGGTCCAGTAGTGTGCCAGGTTAGGGCTTGCATGCAGCATCGCAGCTGCTCTTTCTGGTTTTTTTTTTGTTGTGTCTGAAAGCTGTTTAATCGCAAGGCCCATTGGTCGCCTGGCACGCGAAACACGTTCAGACGCGCTGGTCCGCAGCGGCGGCGTGATGGATGTCGTTCTCCGAGGAGTCAAGGATGGCGCGGCTCTGGACGACGCCGGCGTTGTTGATCAGGATGGCTAGGTGTCCCCGTTCTCACTCTGCGTCGGAGAGTCTTTCGACCTTGAGGGCGCTCATGATTCTGAGGAGCTTCACCGCATCGCCATGCACACTTCCATCCGGGTAATGGCATACCCAGGGGAGCTCGTTCCTTCCGCCGAGCCCGAGCAGGACTGCATCCCCGTCCTCGTTGATGATGATGTTATCTGTCCTGAGGTCATACCAAGGCCAGATACCCAGCTTGGATAGCGCCTTCTTGGTGTCCCAGATTTGTAAGGCCCACATTCGCCTGAAGGAGATCGTGCGTTCGGCCAGCGTGTCTCCTAGGCCGATGCGGGCCAACAGATGGTATAGATCGCCGGCGTTCGGGAATCGGAGGATCCCGACCACGCCCCGGCGGGAGACTACGATTGCTGGTAGAAACAGGTCGGATGCTGATTTTTTCGGATGAAGTTTCGCAAAGGACGGAAGGGTATGATTACCTTTCAACTCCGGAACACTCAGCCGTGCGTTAGCGCTTCTGATCCTGAGAAGAGTTCCCAGCTCGGCCGCGATGTCGAGTCCCCGCATGCTTTCGTTGGTAGTTTTGCAAACCATCACTTCCCCGGCCATTGTCACTTTCCAGGCGAGGCCTTGTAAGTGACAGACTAGGAAGACTTGCGACGCATCGACGATCGGAACGTTTGTTGCTGTTAGGTCGAGCCCTATCGCACGCAGCCAGTGCTCGGAAACGGGCTCTGGAATCACAGGGTAGCCGTCCATAATGCGGCACGTAAACGCCAGCTCGCTCTGCCCGAAGTCCGTAAGGACCTGCAGTGTATGTGTTACGGGGTAAAGCTGCTGTTTGTGTCTGGGCATTCGGGATCGGGGTTGGCGCCAGCTGTTGCATTGTTGGGAGACACACCATCGCGGCCAAGTCGGCAAACTGCTCCTCGAGACGCTTCCTCGCTTTGTCGGCATCCGCTTCGTCGAACTGCTGGGAGAGAGCATATATTGTTTGTAAGATTCTGCCTTCAACAGAATCGGCGAAATCGTATCGTGGAGGGACCAGGGTCTCGCCGCCAGCGTGGTCCTCGGGGTTGGCCGCCACAATATGGAAGGGCACTCCGTTGTAATGGAAAGAGAAGAGAGCAGAACTCAAACCATCGCCTACATAGCGAATTCCAACTAATGTAGGCGACGCGTTCCCGGGGCTTGAAATCCTGGATGATCGCTGTTGGCTATCCGAGGCAAAAGGAGGATGGTGTGGGATGAAAGCGAAGCCAGGTACGGGCGAGAGGGTGGCACCGTGGCAGAGTGCTGGAACAACGCCTCACGTACAAGGCGGACACCACCCCGATGGTAATTTTCCGCACACTGTGCTGCTGCTTGCCAGGGTCCCGCCTGTTCTCCCGGGGAGAGGGCGAGGGGAGGGCAGGGGCTGGTTAAGGCTGGTAGGGCTGGCAGGGCTGGCAGTTGGCCGGAGTGAAAATCTCAACGGGGTTGGGAAATTGGTAAGGTACCCGCCATTACGATAGGTGTCGGGTGGCTTTAGGCACGGTAATTCTGTCTCTGGACGCTCACCTACTAGTACGTGAGCTCTGACCCTGGACAGTACCTAGCTTACCTACAACCGTACGGTACAGGGGTCTCCATCCCATGTTGCCACTGCCTTCCCCAAGGGAAGTCCCTGGTAAAGTACCTACATAGGTGGCTGGCCGACCTATTTGGCTAAGTGTTAGCGAAGTGTTAGTGGGGGATGGCAGGAGGCAGGTCCTGCCTCCTGCCGGGAGATCTACCACCTTGCACATTGACAGGGAGTCGGTTCAGATTCTAGAGTGAAACCCCTACTATAATCTCTGCAGCCGGCCAATGATCTCTTCGATCTGGCGAAGACGGTTGGTAGGTGAGCGAGCTTTTTGCCTCTCTCTGCTCCTTCCTTCCGGAGTTCCTTCCAGGTTCCATTCTTGCCTGAAGCACACAAACGCATTGGCGCGTAGTATTCCCCATAGTCTGCGGTCTGCCAGCAGGACCTGCACTCGCCCAGGCCTCCCTCCTGGTTCTGCTGCGCGAACGTGACAATGTGGCATCATGGTCGGTAGAGCATCGATCTTCACACAAAACCTGCGTCGTACAACCTAGACTCCACATAAGGTATACCTGGCTCCCCTGCCTGCAGAGGCAGCATCCGGTACAGCCTAAGGGCTCAAACACTTGGATCCTAACAGGGACAGAACGCTCCAAACCTGTTCTGCTAGCTTGACCAAACGCAGGCCCCTTTCTGTTCTGGCTCTCTCGAGAGATCGCCACGTCACTCTCCCACGTTCCCACTGCTCGTCCCGATAAACAAAACAAGAACCGCAGCATACGTCGCCGTAGCAACCCGCGTCTCGACGTTCGACACTCGGATTCCAAACGACAACAAGAAGGATAAAGAAAAGCACTGCCACGGACACCGTGATAAGACTCTTTGTGGTGGATGGGTTGTGCGACATGATCAACATAGGGCCGATGAGGAAGCTGCCGCCGGTGAGGGCGATGAGAAACCGCGCCAGCCTGTCCACTAGCACTGACAGCGCCTTGGGACGCTGCCCTTCGCCGTACTCCTTGCTCCGCTCGGCTTTTCATCGTGGGAAAAGGTCAGCCATGGAGGGAGATGGCGCATCAACGTCTGCCTGAGGGGATCGATTTTGGCATTTCCATTCGCGTCGTGGAAGAATGAATAATACAACCCGAAGTCAGCCATCTCAACACCGGAAGAACGAAAGAAGCGTTGTCGAAGAGGTCTCCTCTTCCGCACCTCACGAGTCACGCTTGGAGGACCCTTGCTTGCTTCGCAATTCCCTGTAGTCACGGATTGCGGTTGCTGAACAGTTGGTCAGGAGATGGATCTACAGTGTTCTAGCTCTGGGTGAGGTCTAATCGTAGGCCTTCAATGTTGACTTGAGAAGTTGCTTATCCTCGCTGTGAAGCACACCGTGCTTGTTGAGTTCTGCCTTCAATCTACTTCCGAGCGTTCCCCTCCTAGTCCAACGATTGAAAGACGCTCGGACCCCCAAGTAGTATGGTAATGAGGTCCAAGGTAATCTCAGAATCTCAGACTTGTATTTGGATGTAATGTATTCCAGAAACCCACATATGCTAAATGCAGCCAATCAAACCACCCAAAAAACTATCACCTAATACTGAAGAGGATCACGTCCCCGAGTTGGGCTAGCGTAGACGACATTATACAGAAAATTGTTAGGTATTTCGACCCTGCTCTAGGCTGAGAGGCTGAGAGGATCTGGGCAACGTCGAGCCACCGCAGGAACTCGAAGCGAGAAGATGAAACTGTTCTTCTTTCTCAAGTGATTCACATACTTATTGGACAATAACTTCGATCTTTATCCATAATCACATTACCAAAGGCCTGCCTACCAGGCTACCACCTACTCATTGATGGTCGGATGGTCCCTGGACCCTGGGTGGACGATAAATTGATAATCATGATATCTACCACAGGATTAAAAAGTCCCGCCTTGTTAAGCTGCTCCTAGGTCTTCGCTCCAGGCTTCATGTGCACCGCCCGACGAAGACACCAGGAACAGGGTGTCCGGTGTCTAGATGATCAGCATCAAAAGATTCAAAATTCCGGTCACCGCACGGCTCATCCCGTCACTGCCTGCCCAAGCTTTCCTTTTTATAAGTCCAGTTCTACCGTTCTTTCTTCTCTTTCAGCACACACCTGACATTTGTATATAAAGCATCTTCAGGCCGGGCTAGGCCCAGAGGCCCCGAGGCGCCGACCAAAGGAAATCATCCAAGGGGCCTGCAACAGGCTCCAACGAAGGTTCCGGTCGCTACGGCGCCGGCCCTGGAGCCTAGAAAAGCCGACAGATGCCGAAAAGGCCTCGGCTACAGTGGCCAAATGGAATACCCAAGCTAAGGCCTTGGGCCCACCATTGGCTAAGACCCAGGAAGACTGGGCACTATTAAGAGCCTGGGAGGCTAGGTGGAATACCCAAGTCCAGGGACAGCCAACTAGGCTAGCCGACGAAGGCCTACCAACAGTCCTCTTCACGAACCAGAGCCTACAGAAACACCAAGGCCTTACAAAGGCTAAGAGCTCCCTACTAGTACAGGCTCGTACAGGGGCTATAGGCCTACGGGACTTCCTTTTCAAACAAAAGGCCCGTAACCAGCCTACCCCCTATTGCGAATGCGGGGAAGCCAGAGAGACAGTAGAGCATCTTGTGATTTGGTGCTCTATACCACCTATACCAAGAACTTGGCCTAGGCAACTAATACGCACCCACCGGGACCTTAGCCTTGTTTTACAGGGCCTAGGCTACCGGAACCGAAGACTTCTGAAGAAGGTACTGGGTTGGCTGATGAACTCGGGCCGGCTAGGGGAATATAGGCTCGCCCAGAACCTAGATCAGGAACTGGAAGCCAGGGAGCTCGGCTAACCACACCCGTGGCCACGGCTTAGCTGGGCTAGCACCCTACTAGCCGTTGGCCCAAGGCCTTCCCAAGGCCTTTTTCTTTACTTGCAGCAGCGTGTATCACTGAAACCATGTCTTTCCTATTACTTCCGACGAAGGTTTTTACCCGGCCTGAATGGTACGGTTTTTCCTTTGTACATAGCAGTAGAGGGTCCGGCGCGCCTTGTAAATAGCTAGGCATAGCGGAGTAGGAGAATATATATATATATATAAAGCATCTTGCGTTTGAACCATAGGCAATGCCCGTCATCATGCGAAACTAGATCACGGCTTCCACAGGCATTGCGATGGACCAACAGAGCGACTCTTTATCAAATGCGACAACAGTCAAGATCATATCGACGTCACCAACCAACATCCGAACAGATGAGAGCCGCCGGGCACTATGTCCCCGCCCTGCTGCCGACCTAGCAGGCATTGGCGGCCGTTCTGGGGCGGAAGCGAGGTATGCTCGGGAGCTTCGCACTCATTCGGCTCAGTTCCGGCACCGCTTCGAGAATTGCACGTCTGATGCGCCAGGTTCGGCTTCTAGCCTAGGAACATGCAGCACATTTGAAAACACGGCAGAGTCCAACGATGGGGAGCAAGGTCTGATAACTGACGGTTCCTCACCGAGTCCTTCCCCAACTGTAACAAGGGCTAGCGCCCCAACAGTTGGGTCCACTAGTTCACAATCCTAACCCTCGTTGACATCCGGTCTTTCTCCGGCATCATCGGTTAGCATCTCTCACCAGCTCGTGGTCTTCGGGACGTAGCGTTGCAATGGATAGTAGGGCTAATGAAACCAGATCAGAGACTATCTGCATTCGGTTACAGCAAGCTACAGAAGAGAAGGATCAGGATTGGGTAATGACGCAGAGGAAGGAAGAATGGCCAAAGCGCCGGAATCATCTCTATCAGAGTCCGTGGGAAATGGGCTCAGGGCAAAGACAAGAGCTTCTATGTGTATGTCAAAAACGTAGGAAGCCAGTACCAGATAGTATAAACACAAGTACCCGCTGACTAAGGACGGCGGATATATACCGGGAAGTACTAGGAAGAACAAGGCTCTCGTCACCCTTCAAGCGCCTTCCCCTCATCCATAGCACACCAGCACGATCAGCGGTGTCGGCTGAGAAATCGAAGCTTTCCTGTTAGCAGGGATAGCCAGGCAGGGCGGACTGGAGGGGCTTCTGGCCCCGAATGCGTTGGGCCACAAGGGGCATGAATCTCGAGGCGCGACTCGATCTTCCCCTTGGTTTTCAGTGTGGGAACTTTCCCATGCTCTTGCGAGTGCCATTCAATCATTATGCACCACGGTCAAGATCAGAGAAGAATTGTCAGTCAATAACCGAGAATGTTGAGTGAATTTACACAGGTTAGAAAGGACGCCGTAGAAAGGAGATGAAAGAATTGCCTAGCCTGCCCTGTTAATATGCGGAGTTCGAAGTCCAGCCTATCATCAAATGCGATCGATTCTCTCCATCAATCATCGCATTCTAGGTATCTCGAGAAGCCTATTGCTCCTTGTTCTTGGCCTTAGACCAGAAACTGCGACCAGCACCGTTAGCATCATCAGCTCATCGCCGACTAGACAGGCCAAACAGTCGAGAGCAAAAAAAAAAAAAAAAAAAAAAAAAAAAAAAAAAAAAAAAAAAAAAAAAAAAGGAATGACTTACTTCACAAACGCCCCCTCCACCACCCCAACCACGCCCAACACACCAAGCCCAATCCCGGCCTCCCTCCAGCCGAGCCGACCACGGTCATACAACCCCCACGCGCGGAACCCAAGCCAACCACTCAGACCCACCACAGCCAGGATATTCGCCACGGCAAGCGGCACGCCGCCAGGGCCCTCCGACATCTCATGGAACTGCTTCGCCAGCCAGGACTCGGCCTTGTCGACCTTGTAGCGCGCGGCCTTCTTCTTCCTGGCGAGGTCGGCCTCGGCGCGGGCGCGCACGCGCTCCGCCTCGGCCTCGGCCTCCTCGATGGCCTGCTCCTCGCGCTCGACGCGCGCCGCCTGCGTGTCGGTCTGGATCTCCTGCGACTCGAAGTCCGAGGGCACCGTGTGCACCGAGGGCGTGTCGACGTCGACGAGCGAGGCCGTCGTCGAGGAGAGCGGGGTTGTGTGCGCGATCTGCGGCGGGGGAGGGGCTGCGGCCTGTATGTGTAGGTTCCCGGCGGGGTTCGGTTAGGGATGTGTATGTACAAAGGGAAGTGGTAGGGGGAGAGGGAAAAAAAAAGATGAACGTACCTCCTCTGGGGACTGCTTCGGTCCCTTGGAAGCGACTTCTGCGTATGACACTGTGGTAGGGTTAGCAATAAGGTGTGCCCAATGCAACAGTGAAGGGGAAAAGCGGGAGTGGGCATACTGTTGCCGAGTTTTTGGGTCTGTGAGGAGGAGCAGGAAGACAACGTTTAGCTGGTTGTATGAAGATCGGAGCCGTTGGCAATGGAGGGGTTCAGATGGTTTGTGATACGCTCTGAATTTTTGTGACTTGGATTGGATCAGGTCACGATGCAAAGGCGATGTGGGAGAACAAATAGGCTCGTGACGAACGATTTCATGCATAAAAACTGGGCTCGGTGCCAGCTGCTTGTCGCCCAACTGGTGACCTCAGAAACATTAACTCCCATTGACGGTTGCAGCCAAGGTACAGAGTTGAAGTGGGGCAGCCACGTCCCCCTGTCGCTTGACGTCAGCGGTTCCGCTTGTACACGTGTAGAGCTTGAGGGGCAGATTGCAGCTCAGGCTCGCTCAGGTACGGTAACCAAACTGTCTGCATATACATTAGTCCCTAGGCATGGGGAAGTGATGAGCATAGAAACTCTGATGAGAAGGTGAAGCATGTAAGCAGCTGTCCTGGGTGCTTTTCATCTACTCAAGTAACCATCGGCCTGAGACAGTTTTGGCTTCTTCAATCTGCTACCAGCGATACTCACCATGTGACCGAGATGCCAGGCTGAGCATCCTGTTGAGAGGAAGGGTTCTATTGTACCTGTATCTAATGGTATACATGAGAGTCATACAAGTGCATGGGAAACCCACGCCGGCGCCGTACCCCAACACCGAATATACTGCTTCCCCCGTCCCATTACGCCAGGTTGTATGGCTCGAATTTGTATGGAGCCGTTGATGTTTATTGCTCCTTGCCCTTATTCGCATCCGTCGCGTCAACAGCCTTCTTCAGAATAACCTCATCCTTGGTCGCGGGCGGTTGAGGAGCCGTCTTCTCGGTTGATGCGGCTGAAGACTCTGTGCTGGCCGTGGTCGGGTTCTCGTTTGTCTTCGTGAGCGCCTGGGCACCTTCCTCAGCAGGCGTAGCCTCCTCGTCGTCATCGGCTAGCTCAGAGCCATAGACCTCGGGGTACTTCCGGAAGCAATCCTGCATGTGCCTGCGCGGTGTCAGCTAATTCCCCCTTGCTGCTCGCTCTCCACACTCGGTGATACGCACTGGAACTTCTCGATACAGTCCATTCCCTTGGGCTCCTCCTTAGAGTAGACGAAGCAGCTGAAGGCGGCCTTGAACTCCTCGCCGCACGGCCCGTGGGCCATGCCGCCAAGGCACGGGCAGTCCCAGTTGATCTCGCCGGTCTCAGGGTCGAAGGCGCCTTGTTGCGTGGCTTCGTGCTCGAGGGCCTCGGGCGAGCCAGGCTCGTGCTCTTGTTCCGGCGCGGCAGCCGGGGCAGCCTCAGCCTTGGTCGGCTTCGCGTCTTCGGATACCGGCATCTCAGGGATGTCGGCGGCTGTCTTCGCTGCTACTGTTACAGGCTCCTGTGCCGGTGGCGGAGGTGGGGGGGCGGAGGCGGCTTGTCGCCGCTTCTCCTCGATCATGGCATCGATGGTGGGAAGGTCGGAATCAGAGAAGTGAGGGGGCGCGGGCCCTACTGGGGCTGCGGTGCAGCTGTGTTAGTGGATTGAGCAGCGCGACAAGATGCAGACCGAACGTACGTGGCAGCTCATCTGCGAAGATAGGACTCGTGTTGTAGAAGTAGACGGCCCAGGTCGCGAGACCCCATCGTAGCGCGGTACCCTTCCATGTCCCCTTCTTCCTTGCCGGGGCCGTGGACATAAGCCGCCGGGACCCGGAGGCGAGCGTTGTAGGTTTGAGGGCGCGCAAAGCGCTGGGCGCTGTCCTAAGCGCCGTGCGATACATATTGGGCTGAGGCTTCCGAAAAAAAAGATCCCAAGATCAATCCACGCGGAAGCCGAGAAGACCCAAAAGCGAAGAAACGAGGGTAGCCGCCGCGACCTCTGGGTGCCGTGTTTGTAATCAACTTCGTTGCGCCAAAATTTCTGGCGATCCCGGCGCTGTCCGAATTGAGCGAGTTAAGACCTGCGGGATTGGCCAATGGCGGCCTTGGCGGCCCACCTGCCTTGTAGGGCGGAGAGTCGACTCAACTCTCTTCGACTTCGAGTCTTGATCCCTCCCTCTCCGACTCACGTCCCGGTTCCGTGTATGTAGTTAACGTTATTCCGTCCTTTGTCAAATCATGCGGAATGCCGGTGACCCGCCGATGGTAGCAAATACAACATGAGTGTTACCGTCGCAGAGGATAATGGAGTTCTCTACCAAACGCCAAGCTACGGAATCCGGATATCCTCTTGCCACCATATCGTTCTTATGCTCATTCTCGACATATGGATTATCGCTCGCCCCAGCCGTTGCTGTTGCTGAGGTGTCCCGTCCCGTGCGGGCTTCTGTTGTTGATCAAGTCCCTTTCCCCGTCCCGGACTCCGTCGCTCACCCTCTCTTCTTGCCGATTTTCATTTGACACCTTTTCTCTGAATCAGGTTGGGCTCTATCGTATAAGCTTCGTAAACTCAGTGTTTCCGTTTCCAGGCCTATCCGGGTGCTGTGTACGGAGCAGTACTCTTGTTGCGTATCGGACGCCACTGATACGGGACCCACTCCTGACCGCAACCACAATCGGAGTCCGGAGTCCGGACGGTTTGCAGTTGAAACTTGAAAGTTATCGCCGAGCAGTGTTCCACTATCCGGGGTTTTTATCATCTGTCAACAACGCAACTTCACCCCCATGCAAGATGAGCGCCGAACAATTCGAGTGGTATCCGGCCGAACTGCTGCGGGCCCCGCACCTGAACCAGACTCTCGGGTTCGCGCTGATCGTGCTCAACCAACCCCTGCATGACCACCATCTTGGCGTGATCCGGCATTTGTGGGATAATGGTTTGTTTGCGCCTTGAACAGGGGGTTCCAGCTCCCATAGACACAAAGCATAACTGACCATAGTCGATGGCACAACCACGACACAGCCTCCGTCCGCGTCGCAGCCGACGGCGGGGCAAACTGCCTGTATCTCGCAGCCGGGCAGCACGGGGACACTTCTTTTGTGAACTCGCCCTCACCATCCCTTGACCCCTACTCCGCCCGCGCCTGCTAAACAGCATCAACAGGACGACCTCCGCCTCATAATAGGCGACCTCGACAGCCTGACACCGGAAGCCCGGACCTACTACGAGTCCAGGCAGAACAGCACTCAACATCCAAAGACGGAGGTGATTCTCGACCCGGACCAGGAATCGACCGACTTCGGCAAGGCCGTCGCCTACGTACGGCAGCATTACCGCCACGCTTCCGGTGCTGCTGCTGCTGCTGCTGAAGATGAAGGCAGCCATGACGCCACCAGACCCCTGGACATCGTAGCGGTCGGCGGCCTCGGCGGGCGCGTGGACCAGGGCCTGAGCCAACTGCACCACCTGTACCTCTTCCAGAACGACCCGCGCTACGCCGAGGGCAGGATGTATCTGTTTAGCGGCGAGAGCCTGACCTTCCTGCTCAAGCCCGGAACGCACCGCATCCGGGTGCGGGATGGACCGGGACCGTCGGCCGAGGACGTGTTTGGGAAGTATGTCGGGATCTTGCCCGTGGGCGGCCCGAGCAGGATTACCACCAAGGGGTTGCAGTGGGATGTCACGGATTGGGAGACCCGTTTCGGCGGGAGGGTCAGTACCAGTAACCATGTGCTGCCCGAGACCGAGGTGGTGGAGGTGGAGACGACGAGGGAGGTGTTGTTTACGATTGCTTTGCGGCGGGCGTGATGACCGGCTGAAATGGGGAGGTTGGATATATCTTGTGCGATGCTGGGTATCAGGAGGCAGGCTGCTTACCGGTTACGGGCATAGAAGTAGACGGTTATGAAGTCCTATTGACGCACGCCAACGCCTGAACTCCGCGCTAGACGAAAGCACCACCAATCTCCCCCCATTAGGCTGCGATCCCTACCGCAGATAATGCAACACCAACCAGCAAAACAAGAAAAACACAACGACCCCGGCCCCGAAGATCCACTTGTCCTGCTTCGCCGCCGCTCAATCATACGAATAGTATCCCCGGAGATGCCGAGTGTGTTGCCCACCGAGTACAGCTTGCGCTGCGTCGACTTGAGCATCTCGCGCTGCTGGCCCAGGTCCCCGAGCACCGCCTGCCCGCGCGCAATGTACTCGTCCAGCGCCGAGTGCGTGCTGGCGAAGAAGGCCTGCTCCCGCAGCGCGTGGCTCTCGCGTGTCACATCCCCGCTGCCCATTCCAAACCCCCCCACTCCTGATGACGGCGATGGTGCTGCTATCCCCCGCTCAGCGATACTCGTCGTCCGCGCATGCCCTCCCCCTCCTGACCCTCCTCCTGATCGATTTAACCCATACCCACCCCCTCCCACAGAAGAAGAGTTATTATAGGGATTCTCCGGCGTCGACGCAGCAAACGGCCTCCTCCCCAACAACTCGCTCCTATTCTCCGCGTGCGCCGCCTCCTCGCGCGCCGCCTTGAGTGTGTCGAGCTGCGCGCGGAAGTCGGCCAGCTCGGCGCGGAAGTCGCGGATGCGCTCCAACGCTTTCTCTTGCTTCGCCTTGTTCAGCTCCTGCTTGGCCAGCGCGTGGTACTCGTCTATCGTGCGGGCGAAGGCAGTCAGCGAGGCTGAGAGGGAGCCCAGCGCGGCTGGCGTGACTTGTTGTGGTTGTTGTTGTGGGTTGTTGTCGGTGGTGGGGTTGGATAGGAGGGAGAGGTCTTTGCGGATTGTCGTGCGCTGTTTGAGCGCCGAGTTGAAGGTTGTGTTCTGCACGCCCCGGGCGGTGGAGGGAGTGAGTAGAGTGGCCGAGATGGGGGCGCTGTGGAAAAAGGGGTGGGGGAGGGAGCTTACCATGCTGGAGGTGTCGCAGTGTCGCGGGTGGTATCGTTGGAGGAATTCGACAATCAGTCCTGAGATGGAAGCGGAACTCGGAATATAGCAGTTTTGCTTTGGCTGTGTCGTCGTACACGAGTGATCGAGCGTTGCGTTGATCTGGCTTGACAGTTCTTAAACAACCGCGACGACTGCAAGCTGGCATCAGGAGTCTCGGCTTTTGTCACACACCGGAGTGAATCTAACGGTGGCCGAACGCACGGACACTGACGAAGTTGCCCGAGCCGGAGCTTCGGCCGAGTGGGGCCATTCTGCGAAGCGTCGGGCACTTTGGACCATGACAACTTCACCCTTTCCATCGCGGGCAGGCACCCTAGCAATCGCGCATGCGATAAGAATCCATCACCTGCATTTCACTCTGTCTTGGCAGCATGTGAGTAATGCCTCGGACAGTGATGGTCATGGCTGGTACGGCGCCAGTACCTACAAGAGGGAATGCCTCGGAAGACCTCAAGGCTCTAACCAGGCACGTGCCAGATTACTTCATTAAGAGTTTCCTACGAATGTGCCTAGTTGGGCACCGAGTCCCTCCTAAAACAAACATCGGGGGTATCTCATCCGTACCATTATTGATTCACTCTATGGAATAATCCAAGCTGACTTGCACCATCCAAACACCCACTCCACACCCATTCCCCTCCCTAGAGTCCTAGACCTTAGGCAGCATGTGTCTTAACCTTGCGATACCTCACCACCTCGACCCCGTCCTCGCCCAGAATCCGCTCGGCCACGATCTTGTGGCCCCTCACAGCGGGCCAGAACTTGGTCCACAGCGTCCAGTAGATCCCGCCCAGGATCAGGACGCCGACGCCGACGACGGGAAACACGTAGTAGGGGTAGCCCTCGGCCCAGAAGTCGCCGTCGGCGGGCGGGATGAAGGGCACCACGGCCAGGAAGGCGTTGCACAGCAGGAAGAGGACCGTGACGGGCAGCCAGGTGCGCCAGCCCGGGTTCCACGGTTCCTCCCCCGATTTCTTCTGGTAGTACTGCAGGTAGATGAGCCCCGCCGCGACGAAGCTGTTGATCCACGCGCCCGGGTAGGTGTACAGGTTGACGATGAAGTTGTAGGCCGGTCCTGGCGGAGGGGCGAGGAGTACGATGATGGTTACGAGCCAGTGCAGGAACAGCTGTTGCGTAGGTACACATATGATATTAGTTTTTTGGTTTTTGGAAAGTAATGGAATGGGGGAAGGGTTGGAAAGTTGTGGGAACGTACAGCAGCAGCGGGCGAGTTGAACGGCTTGTTGGAGGCCCAGAGGCGGCTCAGGGGCAGCAGTCCCTCCTTGCCCATCTCCTGGTTCAGGCGGGCGTGGGCGAAGGACACGGCCAGGACGTTGCCCAGATTGCTGAGAGCCACGAACGCGGGCAGACTGCGGGCGCCGGCGCTGTCGCCGAAGACGTTCTTGAAGAACAGGCCGGCCACGATGACCTCGGAGGTCGCCAGGTCCGACTTGGGGATGGCGGCGAAGTAGGCCACGTTTGCGAGGACATACAGGACGGTCACGGTGCCGACGGCCAGGGGCATGGCGATGGCGAGGGTGCGGCGCGGGTTCTTGATCTCGCTCAGCACGTAGTTGGCGTTCTCCCAGCCCTTGTAGCTGTAGACGATGTTGAGCAGTGCGTTGGAGTAGGCGTATGCGCCGCCGCCGCCATAGCCTTCGCCCGACTCGATCGCGAAGGCGTTGTCGAAGTTGCGCGGGTCCGGGACCAGTCGGCGGCCGGCCAGGGCGGCGAAGCCCGAGAACACGATGAAGAGCAGGATGACCACCTTGAAGATGCCGAGCGCGTTGATCAGCCGGATCCCCCACTTGGGCAGCACCGCGTGCAGCAGGACGGCGAATGTGGCGCAGACCACGCCGATGCCGCGCGCCTTGTAGCTGTCCTTAAGCTCGTTGCCGGCCGCGTAGAGGATGTAGCGGCCGAAGGCGAGCGAGTTGCCCGACGAGAAGCCGAGCAGGATCATCTGGGAGGCGAGCACGCACGAGGCGAGGTACCGGGGACGGCGGTAGATGTGCTCTAGGTAGTTCTTCTCGCCGCCCGACCGCGGGATTGCGAGGCCGAACTCGAGCCATACGCTGAGACCGCAGAAGGTGAGGAAGCCGCCTGCAACGGGGGGTCAGCATGAACGGTTCAAGGCGGCATAGTGATGTGGGGGAATGAAATCCTCACC
This sequence comes from Chaetomium strumarium, assembly GCF_033439665.1. Taxonomy (NCBI): domain Eukaryota; kingdom Fungi; phylum Ascomycota; class Sordariomycetes; order Sordariales; family Chaetomiaceae; genus Chaetomium; species Chaetomium strumarium. The sequence goes on from NW_026944431.1 coordinate 219,074, forward strand.
GATGACCCACAGCATCAAACTGACACCCACAGAACCTGTCGCGGCAAAGATGCTCGAGGGCGTCGAGAAGATACCGGTGCCGATCATCTTGTTGAGGATGATGAAGACGGCGCCCATGACGCCCAGCTTGCGCGAGTCGTCGTACGCATACTTGTTCTCCTCCTTGATCTCGCCCACCTCGGTATCGTCTTGGACGACATGGCCAGCCACCTTGTCGGAGCCGGCCTCCTCGCTGGAGGCATTAAAGATGCCCATGGTGTTGACGCTGCCTTTGCAATCGACACTAGGTGAATGCAGAAACTGGGGCAAGTCGTACAGAACTACGAGGGGTTCGGGGTTGCAGCGCGCGCGCCGATCTCTTTAATACTGCTGCTGCAGACCCCCCGCGCCGTTGCTTTTAAGGTTGATGCTAGGGTACCTCTGCAGGAGCAGGTTTGATTTTGACGTTGTGACGTGACAGAAAGGCTGCACTGGCGCCATCGCTGGCGAACCCTGACGAGGAACTTATCGCCGCTGCCTCAACGAATGCCCTTCTTGCTTGAACTTGGGCTGTCTTGGCCCGAATGTGATCCTGGAAGCCCATGAGACGAGTCGGTCCGTCCCGGTGGAAGGAGGGTCTCACGAGCCTGGTGAGGAAGCTGCAAATGCGATGGTCAGCCCCCCACCATCCTGCCCAATGATGCAATTGCCACTGTTCAAAGCCGTTGCGATTAACACTGCATTCAACGTTCTCTGGTCGGCATCGGCCATGAGCATACTGGCATCGGTCCTATGCATGCCCCCCCAAGTACCTAGATATGAACGTCCAGCTGCGAGAAAAGTCTTTTGTCAAGACCGCGTGAAAAATGAAACGGCTTGCGGCCAACTGCAGGTTGGCCCTGGTCCGCCGTGATGGTACCCTGATCGAGCCGTATTTGGAAGGTCGTCAGCGGTGAGTCTCGGCGCCAACAGGTCGATCAAATTCGCCCGATGTCGTGCTCCCGGCCAAGCATTACGGGAGAATCCTACGGCAACCGTCGACCCCTGCTTGAATCATCTCCAGAGTCCAGACTCCCGTAAGACCTGCTTGTCGCCTCGTGGCTTCACATACATAGTGTAGGTAGGTTCCTGCTCTCCATCATTCGTGTGAGGATGAGGAGATGGAACAAACCACGTCTTTGTGGTCGTAAGGCATAATCACCTGACCTCGGAAAATGAGGGTAAAAGTACCGGCATTGACGGGTTTACATAGGTATATATCTCCCGCCTTAGGTAACGGACCTTGGAGTGCACGTAGGGCAGGTGTAATAAAAGGGGAAATAGAGAGATCGAACGGTTATGGCGCGATGGAATACGTCTGGAGGGAACTCAAGGAATCTAGCACGAGGCGCCGAATGTAATACACCCTTCGTGACGTAGTAGACATGGTCAGCGGCCTCGTGTAATTGCAAGTGGCTTGTATTTCAGCCCGGCTTTCAATGTTTCAGTAGCCCTCGGAAGGTCGCTGTGTCTTGTGTCAAAAGCAGACCTGGCCAACTCGATGATGTCCACAAGTCATTGATCCGAGCTAACTTGCTGTGCAGGGCAGTGTTGCACAACAACCTACTTAGTACTGATAGCTGGAAGTTTGCGGGGTGATGGAACTATGTTGGGTTGTAGAATCACGTTATATGGGTTGGTTGCTAATAATGTGTTCCTCTATGAACCGATGCTCGGTTCCGACACGGGCTTTTCCTTATGGGAGAGATCTCGGGCAACTAGGTACTAGGTGGCCGAGAGCGTGGTCTTGCATATATGGAAAGTTTTGAGCAACTAGAGAGCCTTTCATGTCGTAAATGGTCTATAATCGCACACGGTACTATGCTTCCTACCGCCCGAGTGCCTCAGGCTAAGGTAGATAACCAGCATATATCAGCTCATACATGAACTGTGGTCCGTCGTATCCTGGCTACTGGTCATCCTCCTGCAATACGCCTCCTTCAACTGACCGAGATCCCCATCGACCGAACCATCACGCAAGTACAACCTCATCCAGTCCGCAAACCGCGCAAGCTCCGGATTCACCAGCTCCGGCAGGCTATCATACCCTCCCGGGCAGCTCGGCGACCGCAAAAGCTCCGACAGCTGAGCGGCGTGCTGGCCCCACGGGAGCGACTGATAATCTGCATGGCGCAGAAGAACATGCATCTCCGCCGCCACGAGGCACCGAAATGTCGGCACGAGACACGTACTGGTCGCCCTGTACGCCGTCACGATGGAGGATATGGGCGTGTACGACGATCCGCATTCCGACGCCGCCGCCGCCGCCGTTTCCCCTGAGCCTCTGCCTGTGAGACGGAGCCCGGGAAGTCCCACGGTCTCGGCCGAATACAGGATGACGAACGGGCGCAGCGCGTCGTCGACGGGGTCTCCGGTCTCGGGGAGCTCGTAGATGGGGACACAGCAGAGCCGCATCCGTCGCCGGTCGCCGAACCGGTAGTACGGGGCACGCTCCCGCCATTGCTGGAACGTGGCCGGCTGCTGCTGCTGCTGCTGCTGCTGCTGCTGCTGCTGCTCGGGGTCTTCGGGGACGGAGGGCCGCGCGCCGTGCGAGGTTAGGATGTTGAATGCCCTTTCTTGATCGGCGCCGTTTACAATCAACTCGATATCCTGTTTGGAATGGGAGTCAGTGCTATTCTGGAGAGTTCGGAACTAGAGGCTATGAGGCAAAACGCTGAGATGGTATCATGGTACACACCAATGGACAGAGTCCCCCGCCGTAGTGGGTGGCCGCTATGATCCCCCCGATCGCCGTGGGAACACCACCATCGGCAAGCATGCGCACAAGAATAGTGGCTCCGTCGGTGGTTGCATCTCGGACGAGATGCAGTTGGTTCCCGTCTTCAGACATTGTGGCTGCCCCTGGCTGCTAGAGGCGGACGAAGGCTTTTTTGTCACGGGATGCACATTGACAGTCCACCCGATCATGGTCCCTCTGTTAGGTAAATACCTAGCTAGGCGAGTTCCTTTGACATCATGTCGAGAACGGCTGGTCTTGTAAGTAGGTCGGTCGTGTTCCTTCCAGGATTGGCAACCTTGCGAGTGCTCACAGCCGAGCGACATATTCCCGACGGCCCAACTGAATGGTGCAAATGAAACTCAAACAGGTGGGAATGTCACGCAGCCCATGTACACCGTTGGGGTGCGGATTCGCAAATGTAAAATGTTCAGGTCCAACGGTCTCACGAATAAGCGGCACAGCGTCTGGTGTAATTACATGCCGCCTTTCCCCACTCGCGATGTTTGTTATTAGCGGAGTAGCCCCAGCGGGCCCACGATATCGAGACCGCAGGATATATGAAGGTAACAAGCCTATTGGCTCATCTGGACTAGAACTCTACTAACGAGTGTATGAAAGTGTCTTGTCGTATTCCTTCCAGATCACAGAGCTGGCGGTAGGCTACGAGACTACAGCTCATGGCCGCAAACCCTTGTTTGATCCTCGAGGCCGCCAGCTCGGTGGCCGCGAAACCGAGGATGGCGCCGAAGGCCGCATCGCGTCCGACGTGTGGAGTGCTTGTTCGACGAGCCTGCCGAGCAGTGTGCTAAAAGCCGGATGGCATACAAAACCTGACTGACTGCCTGTCAGAAATCCAAGATCCGAGTCACGCTAGATGTTGAACGTATCGGCCACTACAGCACGCACCGAGACCAACACACATAGCGAGTAACCGAACCGCCATCAAACAGACATGTATTCAGCTAACGGTGCGGGTAAGCACTACGGCGGACAATACGCCCCAAGTATGTACAGCAGCCCAGGCATGCACGTGGGCCAGTACACCAGTCCGACCACCCCTGCGAAGGCCGGCAGCTCAAGCAACGCTGCCAGTAATAAGAGCAGCACAAACACTCCCGCAAGCAAGAAAAGCAGCCCGATGAGCAATGCTTCCAGCAAGGAGAGCGGCCCTAGCGATCTTGCGGGTAAGAAAACGCAGTGTTTACCCTATCGGTTCCGGACGCTGATGCGGTATAGAGCGGACGCAAGTCGCCTTTCGCCAGCTGATTGCTCATCTTCAGAAAGTCACCCCGAGGGGACAGAAGCGTAAGCATCTCTCGTCCCGGCCCCAGACAGGGCGGGGGCTATAATGCTAACCAAAGCTCTGCGTTGAAAGCCATTCTCGCCACGCCTCCCCAGACAGACCTCTACCGCTGTGCTATGTATCTCCACCAGAAGCTGAGCGAAGCCGGGGTGCCCTACTACTTCTGCGGCGGCTTCGCCTGCATCAACGTGGGCATGACGGCGCGTTCGACCGCCGACATCGACATCGCGGTCCCCAACGGGGCCCACGGGTACGGCACGCTTCTCAACATCCTGTCTCGCCCGCCCTTCATCCAGGACAAGACCGGGACGCTGCCTCGCGACTCGTACTACTTCTTTGTCGAATCCAGCGGCAACTTCGTCGAGGTCGACGGCGTGATCGCCGGCTTCATGCAGTTCCCCACGCTCGAGCAGGCCAAGGTCATACAGGCCGGCAAGACCATGAAGCTGAACTTCCTCGAGCCGACCGGGCTGCTGAAGCTCAAGTTTGACGCCTGGTCCAAGAAGAGTCGTCGCGAGGGGCCGAAGAGAAACGGGGATATCACCGATATCACATCTCTCCGGGATCTGCTGATCAGTAACCGCGCTCGAATGGATCTGGTGGAATTGAAGGGCGAGTTCGCAAAGGGGCTCCGCGAGTGGGTCAGGGAGTTTGGCGACTTGAAGCAATGGCAGAAGCTGGATCCGAAGTATCGTGGCTGATCGCTGGGTTTATGACGGCATGCCTACCTATGCAACTGTATCTAACTAAGTAGGTAAACAGAGTCTGGATATGAGTTGACGAGGGGATCCCCGTTGTATTTGTACTAGTAGGAAGAAAAGTGCTGAACAAGGTCTGCTGAGACGTACTATGGCCCAACCAGTTTGAACGAGCATCGTAAACCGGAATGATCGCTCCAAGCGATCGTGTCACCGTTATTGCCGCGGTCCCCGTGGTCTGATTTGTTTATGTAGCCCGGCGACAGGATCTCAATATGCTGCACGCTCAGCCCAAGCGAGACAACCTTATCCATGCGATTCGGCGGAAACGGCTCCTTGCCGTCGACGCCCCATGTGAAGCCCTGGTCACCAGGATGCAGCGTCAGCCACGCGTCCACGAGGCCGTTATCCTCAACGAGCGTCTCATCGCCGGGCAGCACGGGGTTGAAGTCGCCCGCCACGAGCCCCCGGCCAGCGCTACGTAGGAGCGCAGCAGCGATGGAAATCTGCTGAGGCCGGAGGGACGGCTGTATCGGGAGAGAGTCCAAATGCACGTTGACAAGACGCAGGCGGACGCTATCGGCTGACCCGGCCGCCTGGGGGACGAAAACGTCGCAGCAGAGCGCGTCCCTGGCGAAGCGGCTTGGATACTTGACTCTCCATACCGGACCAGGTCTAGGACTCTGAAAGCGCGCCTTGGAAAGGAGAGTGATGGTCTTGAATGACTGTCCGGCAGGAAGGACGCCGTCTGCATCGCTCAGATACCAACCCCGCCGGATCTCTGGGTCATCCAAGAGTTGTAAGAACGCATCACGGGAGAGCTCTTGGAAGTAGATGATGTCGACAGCCGGCGTTAGGGAGAGAGTATGCGACAGGATTGCAGAGAGACGCTGTCCTGGTAAGGGCGACGAGTAGTCGACATTCCAGGTCACGAGGTTGTAGGATGAGCAGTCGGTTTCTCCTTCGCTTGCTCTGTCGACCGAGGGCCCAGTCCTCCTCTCCTGCCCCGTCTCCACGACGCGCCATCGACTGCTACGCTCGTCAAATTCGTGCCATGACTGGAAGGTTGCAGGTACGTCGGAGGGCAACGGCGTGTCTTGCCACCACGAAAGTATCTGCGTGCGGAAGCGGGAAAGGAAAGTCATGGTGATCCTTGTGGTACTGGAGAGGGGATGCAGAACATTTGACACGTTTGGCAGCGGAATTACCACGTTCACTGGGCTGGAGCAACAGTCTTTATCCTCAAATCCGTCTCAATTCTCACTTGCTCCGCGTGCTGTTGGTGTTTCGTTCTGACCCCGGCTCCGCTGTGTCACTGTCAGGTGGAGCTGCACCCCTGGCGCCGCGTGATTGGGCGTTGCGGGGCATCTGTCAGGAAAGAACGGCCGCTAGTTAGCCACCCGAGTTGCTGAGCCGCGGCGGCGTCGCGCGAACCGCGTAACCAACTGGCTTTCCCGGTTCCAGCTTGTTGCATGCCCACCATCACCACCACCAATCCGCCAAATCTCGCAAGTCGGACGCCGCGAGCCCGTCCGTGACCAATCGGCGCCCCAACCACATCGCGTCACTCCCAATTCCTGCCTAACGTTTTCCCAGACAAAGGCTTAAGCCAGGCCCTGCGCAATGACGGACCGGGAGTCGCCAACAATCCCGCAGCGACTCGATCCCGGAGTCGGAGTTGTCGGGGACAAAGCCTCAAGGTCGTTGCCGTATTCGGCATCCTATCCTGGGGTAGGCTTACACCAGACCAATATGGACGATGCCGCTGCTGCGTCGAGGGGTCCCGTTTTCGACAGGCAATCCTTTGCGGTCGACGACGCGATGCGCCTCCCTCAACCCCCCAATCCCCACCACATCGCGCTCTCGCGCAGCACCTCCCAAGGCACCACCAATTCCACGAACGGCGCCGACCCCGTGTTTACCCCGCCCGCAAATGGAGGCAGGGTGAGTCCCGGTTCTGGCAGCGCTGGCGGCTCGAGCCAGGATTCCCAGCTGCGACAGCTGTCCCAGATCGCCGCCGCCCAAGAGAGGATACCCGAGGACACGGCCGAGGCGGGGACCGGCGCGTCAAGGAAGCGAATGGCCGACGGCATGGTCAAGCACACCCGCGACATGTCCAATGTGTCTCCGGGGCAAATGGCTGGTCATTCGAGGAATACCAGCACCGTCAGCGTGGCTTCCACTGCGGGAAGTCGCATTGGAGAGGTACCGTCTTGCTACGGCGCCGCCGAGGCCGGCTGCGTCCACTTGGCCATGTCTCCGTATGCTAACTCGTCGGCAGCTGTCGGCTGAACTGAAGACGCGCTTGTCGTACGCCATGGTCAAGGTAACTCATGGCTGGCAGTCGCATTCCATCGACCAGGTGGAAACACTGGCCTCGCAAGCGGCCTCTCCTGCTTCTACTGCCTCTACAATACACATGAGGAACGGGTCCTCAGCAAGCCCTCAGCTTTCTGCGGCTTCACATCCGGCGAGCAACAACGCGACCCCCGCTACGGCCCCATATTCTCAAAATGCAGGTCGTCCTGGAGATCTCCGGTGGAGAGAATCCCCGCAGTCTACGTCGCGAGGAAGCTCAGCATCCCCTGTCAAGACCAACCCCGGTCTGGCTCCTCCAGTTTCCATCCAGCCGTCTCAGCACCCAGGCAACCCGCGGCGTGATCCCAATGCCAGACACGTGCCTTCGTTCCTGTCCACTCATCATACCTCACCGCGGTCAGCGCTGCATACAAGCCCGTATCTTGCCCCTGGACGGCACCAGGGCGCAATGGCTGAAGCGATGCTGGTCTCCCCGCACACCAACGTCCGTGAGCAAGATGCGATAGAGTCGCTCCTCTTCATGAGCAGCCCGGGCAACTCGGCCAACCTCAAGCACGCCTTCCCCAGCTCCTCCCAGCCTCTCCCGTCCAGCCACCACGCAACAGGGCCTCAGAGAACCGCCCTGCCCACCTCGCAACCGCGGAAAAGCCTCCCGTCCGGACGACCATCCCACCACTCCCGTTCGCAATCCCAGTCCCAACCAACAACGACAGTAACCAAGCGCGTCAACTTCGAAAAATCGCCCTCCGCAATGGACATCGACGAACCACAACAACAAAAACAACCCTTCGGCTCGCCCATGTCCGTCACCCGCGGCACCCCACAACAACGGAGGAGGATGAACGGTAGCAGCAGCAACAACGGCGGCGACCACCTACTACCCCCTCCTCCTCCACCACCACCTCCTCCGGCGGGAGTAAAGCAGCTGCCCGTGTCGGCGGGGTTGTCGGTGCCATCCAGACCGCGCCCTGCGCTGGCGGACGAGGAGATCGATGCCATGTTGGAACGGGCGGCGGCCGCGGCGGAGGACTCGGATTCCGATGGGGAGATCCAGATCCCTGTAAACATAGCGAGGGGGCGTCGGGACGGCGCGAGCGCGACGGGGGCGGCGGGGACTGTGGTCAGCTGATTTTTTTCTCTTTCTGATTCTGGCTTTGGACTTCATGCCGAGGGATGGTGGGGCGTTGCATGAGCTGGAAGGAAGGGAAGGTGAGCGGTGCTTTACCCTTCCACGGGCACACACAGAGAGCCATACAATGGGATACATGCTTTATTCTCTCATCTAGCATAGCGAGCAAGATCTATCTTCTGACTGACTTGTGAATCCGGATTTTCTTTTCACCATTCAACACTGTGCATGTCGTTCCCTATTCTTTAGCCATCATGATGTCTGTTTTGCGCACTGAGATCTGAGCCACATGCCTAGGTGCCTTACCTTGTGTGATGGGTTGGCATCTAAAGAGGATTTCGGAGAGTTTTGCATGGCTTTGGTTTTTTTTTTTTTTTTTTTTTTTATTCCTTTCATGAAAAGCATAGTTACCTGAGTTAGCTCTAGCTTCATGAGGCACATGATATGGATGGGATCTCTCGCTTTAGGTGGTGTTTTCCTTGCGCTTTTTCAGGAGCAAAGCAAAAATAGGTTGCGCATTTTGGGGGCCTAGTGTTGGTGTTTGTGTTTGTTTGGGGTGGGGGGGGGGGGGATGGGGTATGCAAGGAACCATACCGTCAAAACCCGGCATAGAGTAGAGTAAATGAACGTTACACGCTCCTTACCCGAAAGCTGTGTGCTCTCATCTCAAGCTGTTCATGAGAGGGGTTGGAGTTCTCGTCGGCTGGAGTCGGTACGAGCTATGCCAAAGGCTACAGTCGTTGGTTTGACCGTACCTACAGGGACTTAGTGGGCTTAATCAGGGGTCTGTTTTTCTTCTGGTTCCCCCTCTGTGTCTTGTAGTTATGTATTGACGTCGCAGGACACTGACTGGGGAATCGTCCCAGTGATAGGAGTGATCGACAGGTGCACGAGGGGGATAACCGGCACTATGGCCTTCAGCTTATTACCCCTTATAGAGCTCCCATTCACCACATGGTGATCATGAATCTCATTAGTACTGTTAACTCGTCAGCGGGGATCTCGAAGGCTGAAACGCCTGGATGATTAAAACGCACAGCTGTACCTTATGAACCCCTTGGCTGGAGGAGATATGTACTGATTACGCAGCACAAGTCCTTGACACCCAAGCTCCTATGCACCCAAATCGTGATTGCTAAGCCGGGACCCGCTTGATGGCCGCCGAGCCATAGTACTCATACAGAGATCCTTGGAGAAGATTGAAAGCAGGAACAAGGAATTCAAAATCACGACTATGAAACCCTGTCCTGTCCTTCTTCAAGCCACATGCATTTGTAGGATGTCAACCATCGGTCCTATGTGAGAAGAGAGAAAAGAATTCCCTTTCAAAATTGCAGGGCCTTGGTTTGAACTTTGAAGCTCAGGGTTACTATGAAAGACGTCCTGCAACTCACGCCAGATGATGTCCTACAACACTGACCGTAGGCACCGCACAATCTGACTCTGATGCTCTGTGCAGCGAAGACACAAGCAAAAACAGAAGAGAGTGAGAAAGGGAGAAATGTAAAGCGAAGAAGCAGGAAGGGAAAGAAAAGGAAAGAAAAGTAAAGAAATAAAAGGGTAAGTTAGACAAGAAAAGGAAGCAATACTCTATTATCAGCTAAATCGACAAATATCTAAGGTACCTAGCCAGTTGATGCTGGTGTATGACTCTGTTTGATCAAAGGGAGGCAGGATCGAGCAGACGGAATTCTCGAGTTTATTCTCGACTCATGGCATGGGACTCAGCCTGCCAGGAGAATCATATGTCGCCTCATAGTTCAAGTTTACGTTACCTAAATTCATGAATATGGCTCAGGGGTAGCTGCCAGCTGGCCACCAGCCGGTGACATACGGCCGGCGCAAAGCATCTGCCAAGAATTGCGACTCGGCCAATTGGCCACACGTCGCTAGGTTGCCCGTTGAACATCTCGTTCTTTTCCATCCTCGACTTTTTCGTTCCATCAGCGCCGCCTTTTGTTCTGACTCGGCCGCTGCCTTCCATGACGGCACGGTAGACGACGTTTCTGTGTTTCCTTCTGACCGACCAGCCATGGCGCCGCTCGTCGACAACCCGCAGATCAAGAGCGCCGAGCTGCTGCGGCCGCTGCCGCTCTATCAGCATGCCTACGTCTGGCCCTTCGCCATAATCTGGCCCGTCTTCCTGCGCTACTACCTCAGCGCCGAGCTGTACGACAGGTACATCCAGGCCCAGGAATGGACGTTCGTCTGGGTCGGCAGCATCATTACCGTCCAGACGCTGGTCTGGTTGTGCACCCATTGGAGCGTCGACCTCAACGCCGCCTTCACAGCCAAGAAGGCGCGCTCTGTCGAGGATGCCCGGCTGATTAAGGTTATCCCCATTGCCAACGCCGGCACTGCGGATATCTGCAAACTTGAGCGTGACAAGGTGAGGTCTTCTGCGAAGGTGTCCCCCCGCCGGTTTACCCCACATACCTGCGACCATGAGGTGCTGACTGACTTTGCCTTCTCAAAGGTCGGAGACAAGACGAACATCTCCTTCCTCTTTCAGAAGCGCCGATTCCTCTACAACCCCGAGGCCAAGTCGTTCCGTACCCTGGAATATGACATCGATGCCGAACCGAGGCCGAAGTTGGAGAAGTTCCAGAAGTCCAAGGGCATCACGAGCGCAGCCGAGCTGCAGCGCCTCGAGCAACACTATGGCACTAACACGTTCGACATTCCCGTCCCTACCTTCACCGAGCTCTTCAAGGAACATGCGGTCGCGCCTTTCTTTGTGTTCCAGATCTTCTGCGTCGGCCTGTGGCTGCTCGATGAGTACTGGTACTACTCGCTGTTCACCCTCTTTATGCTCGTTATGTTCGAGAGTACCGTCGTGTGGCAGCGCCAGCGGACCTTGACCGAGTTCCGCAGCATGAGCATCCAGCCGTACGACATCTACGTCTTCCGCCAAGGCAAGTGGACTGAGATCAAGAGCGACAAGCTGTTGCCGGGCGACCTGGTGTCCGTCACGAGGACCAAGGAGGATAGCGGTGTGGCCTGCGACATGCTGTTGGTGGAGGGGACTGCCATCGTGAACGAGGCCATGTTGTCTGGCGAGAGCACCCCTCTTCTGAAGGATTCCATCCAGCTTCGGCCAGGGGATGTGCCGATCGACACGGACGGCCTGGACAAGAACTCGTTCCTGTGGGGTGGCACCAAGGTGCTCCAGATCACCCATGGCAACGTCGAAGGGGAGAGGCCAAAGGTGGCGTCTGGCGTTCCTGCGCCGCCGGATGACGGCGCCATGGCCATTGTGACCAAGACTGGCTTCGAGACATCGCAGGGCAGCCTTGTGCGGACCATGATCTACTCGACCGAGCGTGTATCAGCCAACAACGCCGAAGCGCTTTGGTTTATCTTGTTCCTTCTGGTCTTCGCTCTGGCTGCTTCCTGGTACGTGTGGGACGAGGGTGTCCGCAAGGATCGCAAGCGCTCCAAGCTGCTGCTGGACTGTATCCTTATCGTTACGAGCGTGGTGCCGCCCGAGCTGCCTATGGAGCTCAGCTTGGCCGTCAACACCAGCTTGGCTGCCCTCTCCAAATTCGCCATCTTCTGCACCGAACCGTTCAGGATTCCATTCGCGGGCCGTATCGATGTGGCCTGCTTCGACAAGACCGGAACGCTGACCGGGGAGGACCTCGTTGTGGAGGGAATTGCAGGTCTCGGTCTTGGCCACTCGGGCACGGACACGCCTCGCGAATCCGATGGGGCCCATAGCAATATGAGCAAGGTGGATGAGGCTGGCATGGAAACCATCCTGGTTCTTGCTACTGCCCATGCATTGGTTAAACTCGATGAGGGTGACATTGTCGGCGATCCCATGGAGAAGGCTACGCTCAACGCGCTTGGCTGGAGTCTCGGAAAGAATGACACATTGACGAGCAAGCCCGGGAAGGCTTCTTCTACGGGGATTTCGGGCACTGTCCAGATCAAGCGTCGGTTCCAATTCTCGTCTGCGCTGAAGCGCCAGAGTTCCGTCGCGAGCATCAACGCCACCGACGCCAAGACGGGTAAGAAGCTGAGAGGCACGTTCGTTGCGGTCAAGGGTGCGCCCGAGACGATCATGAAGATGCTGGTTACGATTCCGAAGGATTACGAGGAGACGTTCAAGTATTTCACTCGTCGCGGTTCCCGTGTTTTGGCCCTGGCGTACAAGCAGCTCACCACCGAGGGCGAACTGGGCGCGAGCAGGATTCTGGACCTCAAGCGCGAGAACGTTGAGGCCGATTTGACTTTTGCCGGCTTTTTAGTCCTCCAGTGTCCGCTTAAGGAAGACGCCAAGGAGGCCGTCCGGATGCTGAATGAGAGCAGCCACCGCGTGGTTATGATCACTGGCGACAACCCACTCACGGCCGTCCACGTTGCGAAGGAAGTCGAGATCGTTGATCGAGATGTCCTCATCTTGGATGCTCCCGAGCACAGCGTCCATGGCGAGGAGTCCCTTATCTGGCGTAGTGTTGACGATAAAGTCCATATCGACGTCGATCCTACGAAGCCTATCGACCCCGAGATTATCAAGACAAAGGATCTGTGTGTTACCGGCTACGCCCTGAGCAAGTTCAAGGGGCAGGTCGGCTGGAAGACGCTTCTGCGGTATACCTGGGTGTATGCCCGCGTCTCCCCGAAGCAGAAGGAGGACATCCTGCTCGGCTTGAAGGATATGGGATACTTCACTCTCATGGCCGGAGACGGCACCAACGACGTCGGCGCTCTCAAGCAGGCCCACATCGGTGTTGCTCTGTTGAACGGCACCCAGGAAGACCTCACTCGCATTGCTGAGCATGCTCGGAATACCAAGATGAAGGACCTCTACCAGAAGCAGGTCAGCTTGATGCAGCGCTGGGGCCAGCCGGCCCCTCCGGTCCCTGCCATGATCGCCCACCTCTACCCACCTGGACCCTCCAACCCGCACTACGAGAAGGCGATGGAGCGGGAGGCGCAAAGGAAGGGCGTCACAGTCGAACAGCTGGCCAAGGCCAACGGCACCGCCCCCAGCATGGAGACGGTGACGTCTCCGGCCGCCCAGAAGCTGATCGACTCGGACCCGCGCAAGGCCAAGCAGGCCGAAGCGGCCAAGAAGGCGGCCGGCTTTGCCGACAAGCTGACACAGTCGATGATGGACGCCGAGATGGACGATGAGCCGCCCACACTGAAGCTGGGCGATGCCTCCGTCGCGGCGCCTTTCACCTCCAAGCTCCGCAACGTCGTCGCCATCCCGAACATCATCCGCCAAGGCCGCTGCACGCTGGTGGCAACTATTCAGATGTACAAGATTCTGGCTCTGAACTGCCTTATTAGCGCATACAGCTTGAGCGTCTTGTACCTGGAGGGCATCAAGTTTGGCGACGGGCAGATCACCATCAGCGGCATGCTCATGAGCGTGTGTTTCCTGTCGCTGTCACGCGCCCGCACGGTCGAGGGCCTGTCCAAGGAGCGACCGCAGCCGAACATCTTCAACTTCTACATCATTGGGTCCATCCTGGGCCAGTTTGCGGTGCACGTGGCCACTCTGATCTACATTGCCCAGTACTGCGAGCAGCTTGAACCGTAAGTATTCTCTTCACCACGTCCTTCTCATCTCCATTACTTGCGTCTCGTGTGCTAAATAAAGAAACAGCCGCTCCGAAGCGCCTGACCTTGAAGCCGAGTTTCAGCCCTCGCTCCTCAACTCGGCCGTCTACCTGCTGCAGCTCATCCAGCAGATCTCGACCTTCGCCGTCAACTACCAGGGCCGCCCCTTCCGCGAGTCGCTGTCCGAGAACAAGGGCATGTTCTACGGTATCCTGGGCGTCACGGGCATCGCCTTCGCCTGCTCCACGGAGTTGATCCCGGAGCTCAACGAGGCCATGAAGCTGGTCCCGTTCAAGGACGAGTTCCGCACCACCATCACGACCATGATGGTCCTCGACTACGCGGCCTGCTATGTGATTGAGGTCGTGCTCAAGTACCTGTTCAGCGACCTCAAGGCGCGGGATATTGCTGAGCGGCGCCCCGAGCAGCTCGAGCGGGAGCGGAAGAGGAAGGCGGAGGAGCTGAGGCTGCGGGAGATCGAAGAGGAGAGGAAGCAGGCGGAGAAGGTGGCCGAGTTTGAGAGGCGCGTCGAGGCGAGGAAGGAGGCTCTGCGCGCCAGGTTTAACAGTGCGAATTGATCAAAGAGTCCGATAATAGGATAGAATGTATGTAAACCCAAGTAGAGTGGGGTGATGTTATCATATTATTAGATGGTCTGGATATAGTAGACAGATAAGGGTGTCTCCTTGCTTGTGTACTGTTATGGTACGACTCAGCCGGGATACCTAGATGAGGTGACATAAACAGGACGCACATGAACCAGGGTACAGCAGGGTGGCTGTCATCCGCGGGGTTCCACTGGGATGGTTGATCGAACACATTGATATCATCTAACGGTTTTATTGTACACAGAGCTAAGCTAATGCTTTTGCCATGGTTGCTTTGCTACGCCACGGGTCCTTAAGGTACCACAACTCCGGTCCGGGTTTCCTCTCACAAAACGCCCAGAACCCCGAGTCTACGACCCGGCCAAAAAAAAGGATGTTGCTTGTTTGGATTGAATTGCCTCCTATCCGTCTCTCGTTTCTCGTCATCAAGATGACCTAGTTTAAACAAGGAGCAAGGTATTTCAGATCCGATGAGACTTTTTTTAGTTGCCCGGGTTCTTGGCAACGAACTCCTTGCCCTTCTGGATGTTCTTCTTGAGGTCGGTGAAGCAGGCCTCGAGCAGCTTCTCCTCGACGGCGTCGACCTTGCCGACGGGCAGCACCTTCTCGACGCCGTTGGGGCCCAGCTCGACCTTGGAGCTGAAGAAGTCGATGCCCTGGTCCTTGTACAGCGGGCTGTCGACAAAGGTCGGCTCGATGACGCCCTTCTCGCCCTGCGAGGCGCGCAGCAGCGACTCGGCCATGCGCGCGCCCGCCATCGCCATCGACAGCGTGGCCGAGCCGGCGCCGTCTTTGGCCTTGACGACCTCGTCGCCGCCGAACTGCACGCGGTTGATCAGCTCGCTGTTGGACGACAGCTCCGGGTGCCGGCTCTGGCTGAAGAGCGGCACGATGGTCACGCCGCTGTGGCCGCCGACCACGGTGATGTTCTCGTCGGCCGGGTCGGTGCCCTTGATCTCGCTGACGAAGCGGCTGGCGCGCACCACGTCGAGCGTGGTGACGCCGAACAGCCGGCGCGGGTTGTAGACGCCACGGGCCTTGAACACCTCGGCGCAGATGGGCACCGTCGAGTTGACCGGGTTGCTGATGACCAGGATGTTGGCGTCCGGGCACGACTCGGCGCACGCCTTGGCCAGGTCGCGCACGATGGACGCGTTGGTGTTGAACAGGTCGTCGCGCGTCATGCCCGGCTTGCGCGGCACGCCCGCGGGGATCAGCACCACCTCGGCGCCCTTGAGCGCGCTGGCCAGCCCGCTCGGCGTCGGCTCGTAGCCCTTGACGGTCGACTTGGTGTTGACGTGCGACACATCGGCGGCCACGCCGGGCGCGCCGCGGATGTCGTAGAGGGCGAGTTCGCTGACGCGGGGGTTCAGCTTGAGCAGGAGAGACAGCGGCTGGCCAATGCCGCCGGCGGCACCGAGAACGGCGACCTTGGAGAGCTATTGTATTTTTAAAAAAAATTCAGTCAGTCTGCTTGCGCCTCATTGACGTCAATTGGTGCCGGGCCGGGAGGGTGTGTGTGTGTGTGTGTGTGTGTGTGTGTGTGCGATGCCGGAAGCAGATCGATCAAATCGACTGGGGGAATTCTTCGAGTGGCAGCAGCTTCTCGTTGCTTACATTTCTTGCCGACGCCGAGAAGGCGCGGGTCTGGATCCTGGAGGCCATGAACATCTTGACGAGAGTGACCGTTTGTGAAGCGTCGACTTCGTGTGGGTGACGGGCAAGGATGTGGGAGGTGGGGAGAAAACAAACAGAGAGCGGCAAGAGAGATGATGTTGAGTGAAAAAAGTTGTCCTTGTCCTATCCCGGGTTTAGCGCCATTCGGGTGAGTGGACCGGGCAACGTTCGGCAGGATCGGACGCCGGAAAATCCCGCGTGTGCGACCCACTTGTTCCCGATTCCCGGTCTCGGATCTCCTGGCATGGCAGAACTGACATCCGTCCATCGTCCATGGTTAGGGTGGAAGGACACAGCAAGGGTTGCACAAACTCTCGTTCTACTTTGTATCCTGAACTCAATTGACCTTCCCAGCCCAGGCGTCGTCGAGTTTACACTTTTACTGCTGCCGCCGAGACCTGCACCATTACTCTGCTTTCCGGTCTGTTTATGGTCCCCACAACTCGTTGAAGCGTGGGGTCCTGGCATGGCTCCACTACCCCGGACGTTCTTGGCACACACATTGACATTGAGCCTTTCTCCTCCCGCCCATCAGAGATCAATCCCCATGTACTTGGAGGTTAAGCTCATTCCGCCGAAGAGCTACCTTGAAAGTTTCAGTGCGAGCTGCAGATCCTCCCGGGTTTGGGGAACGTTGACCTTCGTTTCAGCCCACCTATTTATCGGTGAGCCGAAGACATACTAGTATTGTTGGTCGCAGGAAACTACTACTAGTACCTCGTAGCCAGTTGATAATGATACAGGGACTAATACTAATATGGGATATCAACAACACCTAAAACGACGTGTAGGCCATTCCAGACTATACCCCCTACTGTGTGAGGACAATGCCGCCAGACTCATGACTGCATCGCAACGGCATGAACAGGTACCCATCCCTTCAGCCGATCGTGTAACACACCCTCTATGTGCTCCGCACGCATTGAAGAGTCGGCTGCACCCCGCATCTGGGCTCGCCAAAGCACGTGTGATTTGGAGTCTCAATGGACGAGTTAAAGGGATAGCAATGATAGCATTGTCGGGGCAACGAATGTGCACTCCCGTCGTTACTCGCTTACGAAATCCAACAGCAGAGCTGCTCACCCATCAACCGGTATGTACATTTACTCTGCTACTGTGCTAATCCTAGCTTAATGTAAGGTAGTAATGGAAACTGATCCCATATGCTTCTGGGAATCTACTCCCCGTCCAGCCTGCTTAAACCCCCATGGTTCTGCCCTAAGAGGCCCAGGCGTCCAATCTCTCCAACTCCAACACGCTCGTCGTGACGGCAGTGAGCCGACGGCCGAGTAAATATGGTTCGCGTTGGCTATCGTTTACAGCGCCGTGGGGGCCGGGGATGAGCTGCTTGATATTTCAACAGCAACCCTGTAGGATGTGATGGGGCAACGATAAGGGCTCGCCAACTCAGCTGCATGAAGAAAGCCAGACTGGTGAGCTATCCCTTTCTCAGCTCGCCCCGTGTGTCGCGGGCACCGTTCGACTATACAGTATCAGAGCAGTTCGCTTTCCACGTGTCTTCCGGCTTTTGACCCTGTCGGTTCACAGGAAGCAAGGGGGATATCACTTCTAGCTTCATCCGACTCTGTAGATGAGGTGGTAGTACATATAGTACGCTATATATACTCCAACCCTAACCTGTCTACTCTCCTCTCCTTTCTATACAATACCCCTCCTCTCTCCCACCCCCCACTCCAACCACCACGCTGCATCCCCTGCTTCAGCCACCAACACACAGTCACACACTGCTCAACACCCAACATCATACTCCTCCGCCCTCGCCAAGCTAACCGTCCGATTCCTCCACCCAATCCTCGCCAACGTCTCCCCCCTTCCTCCTCCTCCTCCTCCTTGACCCTCATACCTAGGCCAACCCATCCTCTCCAACCCCCTTTTAGGATCCTTCGCAAAACCCGCCCAAGCCTTCCGCATCCACCTCCCCACCTCTTCCTCCTCCCTCGTATTCCGCACAAGACTCTCATCGACATTCCCAAACAACAGCGCCGTCTCGCTGTCATGGTACGCCCCCGTCGGTCCGGGCCGCGTGCCCAGCTCCGTGTTGGGGAACACCCCGAACCAGCGGTACCGCCACGTGGGCTGCCGCTCATCCACGGCTGAGCGGCGGGCGCGCCGCGCCGCGGGACACGTGAATTCCTGCGCCGTCTGGTTGGTCCAGAAGGAGTCCGAGTCCGGGCCGGGGACAAATACCCGGAAGAGGGCGGCCTCGGTGTCGGTGGAGCCGATGACCATGGGGACCGGGGCGACGGGTCTGGTGGCCGGGGAGGAGAAGACTAGGACGTTGTCGATTGTCGGGGAGTAGGGCATGCGGATGGGCGAGGAGACTACGTTGACGAGGGTCGACACGATGGCTGCTGCCGGGACGGATTGCATGCACGCAGCGAGCTGGAGCTGGGCGGGCGACGGGGTGGTGGAGGCGGAGGCGGAGGCGGAGGCGTTATCGCCGCAGCCGACGTTGCGAGTGGTGTTGTACCAGAGGAGGGCGGCGTCGGCGGCCGAGCGGGGCGCGATGCCCTCGCGCGTGCCCGACATGGCGATCAGTCCGGCCACGATCGGGTCGGATGCCCAGGCGAACGAGTAGTGGTCGACCGAGGCGGCGCCGGCGGACTCGCCGAAGAGGGTGATGCGCTGCGGGTCGCCGCCGAAGGAGGCGATGTTGTCGCGCACCCACTCGACGGCTAGGCGCTGGTCGAGGAGGCCGAGGTTTTGAGGGCTGTGCGGGTTGCCGGGGAAGCCGAAGATTGAGACGCGGTAGCTGGTTGGAAAGGGTGTTAGACAGAACTGTGAGTGAGGTGGAGCGGGGCGGGGGAGAGGGGAGGAGGTGGCTGACTTGATCGTGACCATCACCACGTCTTCTTGGTCCGCGAAGAACTGCCCGTTGTACGCGGGGATCGCAGAGCTTCCTGCAATACGAAGCAGCAAGTCAGACGTCGGTGGTAGCGAGATATAGCGCAGGACCTTTCCTTACCCCCAACAAAGGTTCCGCCATGCACAAAGATCATAACGGCCTTGCGCTTGTCTCCCGTCTGCGGCTTTGTCCAGACATTAAGAGTAAGACAGTCCTCGCTGACCGGGATCTCGGGGTTCATGATGGTCTTCAGGATCGCGAGGCCCACGTCCGTGATGCCGTACTTCTCCGCCAGCCCCGATGCCTCGTAATTCCCATCCCAGGCGGTGACATTGGACGGAATACATGCGGCGCCCTAGGCTAGTTTAGTAAAAAGGATGTTTGTGTGGTCACTGGCAAAAACGGAGGCGGGCCCAACAATAACATACGAAGTGCTTGCCGTCGATCTTCTTGGTCCCGTTGTACCGCACCGGAGGCTGGAACCGGAGGCTCCCGACAGGCGGCTGGGCATAGGGGATCCCAAGATACTCGGACACGCCCTTTGCCACGGACGCGGCGTGTCCCTCGACGGGGCCGCTCGTCGTCTGCACCGTCTGTCCTACCGTCCACCGCGGCGGACGGCATGCGGAGGGCGCTGCAAAGGGGATGGCCGCGAGGGCGAAGGTCACAATGGGGAACTGCTTCATTCCGGCTTGTCGATGGCTCGGAATTCGAGGAGAGTGAAGTTCGTGATGTTGCGGATGACTTGGGAATGAACAGCTGGGTAGTCCGCGACATTTATATTCCTCTTTCCCTCATCCAGTCTGGACTGCTCATGTCGCCTTCATCTCCCCTTTTGCCGTGGGCCGATCCTGCGCCTCTGTCAGTGCCATCTCGCTGACAAACACCGTCGGATTTGAATCCGAGGTTGCGTGGGCGTGTAAGCGTCTAAGTGGAGCACTACTGGTCTACTAGTACCTGAGGTGTAGTCATTGGGGACTGGGGTCACCCAACTAGAACCAGTCCAGTCAGCTGCCATCTCAGTGTGCACTCAAACGATCTCCCCGCCTCCAAAGTGGATTTCATCTGAACCTTGATAGCAGATACTTAGCTCCAGGTTAGCATGCTAGTTGCCATGCAAAACGCGCGAACGTACGTCATGCTGTCTCTTGGCGATGAGGCTGGGGCTGAGCTGCCTGAGCTCACAAGTCTTGTCGCCCGTAAGCACGGCATTACATCTTTTCCGAGCCTTGCAGTGCTCAATCGGTCAACCTCCTATCGCAATTTCTATCAGTCCTTCAAGTGGTGTTCGCATCACACATACCTCCTTCTCGCCTCCCACCTCCCTTATTTCAATTTGTAGGCCTTCTCCCTTGTGCTGTACTATCGTCGAGGTTGCACCAAGTGTCATTCTTTTTGAAATCTTGGACGGCTGGCTGGAGCGACGGAGCCAACATCAGACGTAAGACAGGACGAGAGCTTGGCGGGTCTTGACGCCACCGGAAAGGCGATGAGGTGCGAAGCGCACCAGGGCATCGCACAGAGAGAACACGCCACGGGCAGCGGGGTCATCCGCCCCGACGGCCCGACCTCAACGTCTTCAGGATCTACTATGCCGCCGCCGGCATCGGCTGAAGGATTGGTCGTGGCAGTGACACCCGAATAGATTTGAAGGGAGGTGGGAGCGTATCTGGGACGACAGGAGCGCTGTGGGTTTGTGTGGGCGCTCGACTGTGCCAACGGACTTGGAAACGCGCTCTGGGCGGCTTGTTGGTTGTTGCTAGTTCGCCCTTTTCGAGCAGCGCACATGCTGTCGACCGCTGTAACGTACGAAGCGATCTGCTTTGCACTCGGCAGCGCCCTGCGATTCGTTATCACCGGCGCAGAGGCTTTTCCCAAACCGAGCCCGAGATGTCGAGCGGCGTTTCCGCGCCGGTGAGTCCCCCCTTGCCCCCTGCCCGCCGCCGCCGCCGCCGATGAGGAGGACGTGTGCGCTGCTGTCACCGGCGCGATGCTGGCGCCCAGCTCTACGCAGCAGCAGACCTCAAGGCTAATCCAGGCCGCCATTCCACGTGGCACAGCGTCGTAGGCTCGACACGGCCAGCGCTGCCCGTGGCCACATGTGCGAACCGAAATCGAGGGACAAACCACAAGCCCGGGGGCCCGCAGCGCTACCTAGCACTTGGGGCAAAGACCTCTCCGCTTGAAGGACCGGGCGAAGTGGACGTCCTTGTACCCTTCACAGCCGCTTTTTGAGCGGGGGCAAGGCGGCTGGGGGTCGTATCCCGTGACGACATGCTTCGGGGTTGCGGTGCAGCTGGCATAGACTTCCGTGTAGACAAACCGCCGGCACATGGGCAAAAAGGGTAGTGATAACGGCGGAGGACTGTGTCTGATGCGTGTTCTGTCGGTCGCTTATTATTACCGATCTGATGAAATGACTTGCTTGAGAGTGAATGGAAGGAGTGTCAGTAGCCCTCCCAGTCCCTGAGCGCCGGGAGCAGCTCTTCTTCTATAATGAATCATGTCTGGCTGAAGCTGGCGAAGCTCATGGCTGGTCTGGCAGCAACAGATATGGACTCCCGGCTACCTGAGGTAGGCTGCTCGTCCTCCGCAAGGGAGTACGCTGGGGAGAGTCGGCTTCTCGTCGACCTCCTTGGGCGCAGCGCCCACGACGCCCAAAGCTTGTAAGCCAAGATGATCCTCGCAATCCACAAATTCGTCAGTCGATTCTTACAGACTTGCAGGGTTCTTGGGCATTGTTGGAGGAGCCCTTGAGGTGCTTGGGTTAGCTCTTCCGTTTCATGGAGATCAATATTAGTCGAGAGAGCAACTATTCAGTTTCAGCGTCACATTATTGAACCAAGGGACAATTTCAGTCACTACTAAAGAAGTATTGTATATTAGGTCATCGTCGATGAAAGAGTGTGGTTTCCTGTGGGTCTCCTGACTGCAATGCCGACTCGTTCGATACCGATGACGACATGAGCCCTCGATCTTGTCACCTCACAGCCAGAGCAGCCAGTCAGAATCACCCCAGACAGCACAAAACTAGAAACGACCGACTGCAGCCACCGCACGGCATGGAGTATTTCATGTCCCAAGAAGAGCACGAGCGTCGACTCCAGCACATCCGGGACAACGAGCTGCATCAACAAATCAATCAATCCCATCCACCTTCGCAACAACAACAACAAGAACGAGAACAAGAACAACAACAACAGCAGCACCACCATGTCGACCGCCAACACGCAACAGCAGAAACCCATCCGCGAGACCACCCACCCGCCGCTGATCGTCAACACCAGCAAGCGCATCCCCCTCCTGCAAGCATCGACCCACCACCCGGACCCCGAACCGACTCTCCCAATCAAGCAAACCAGAATCAATACCGCCCGCACCAACCCAATCTCCATCCCTGATTCCTCCTCCTCCTCCTCCTCCCCCCGCGGTGGCTCAGGCTCGATCTATTTCATCGGCAACGCCACCACCATAATCCAGTACCCGCCCTTCCGCCTGCTCACCGACCCCAACTTCCTGCACGCCGGCGACCACGTGCACCTGGGCCCCGGCGTGACCGCACAGCGGCTGACCGACCCTGCCGTGCCCGACCTCGGCGCCCTGCCGCCCATCGACGTCGTGCTGCTGTCGCACTACCACGAGGACCACTTCGATCGGGAGGTGGAAGCCCAGTTGGCGCGGGACGTGCCCATCGTTACGACGCAGCATGCGAGGAAGTGTCTGACGCGGGAGGGGAAGGGGTTTCGGGCCGTTCGGGCGCTGGGGGAGTTTGAGGGGTTGGTTGTTAGGGATGAAGTGCAACATGCGAAGGGGAAGGCGGAGGGGGAGGGGAAGAAGGAGCCGGCGGTTAGGGTCACTGGCATGCCGGGGAAGCATGTCCCGCCCGGTCTGCTGGCCAGGGCGAATGAGCTGCTCGGCGCGGTGCCGCCTACGAATGGGTGGTTGGTGGAGCTGGGTACTATTACTAGTGGTAGTACTTCCGGGACGACGGAGGAGGGGGAAGGGGAGGAAGGGTTTGAGACCGGGTACAGGATCTACATATCGGGCGACACGCTGTTTGTGGACGAGCTGAAGGAGATTCCGGCGCGGCTGCAGGGCGACAAGATCGACCTAATGCTGGCCCATCTGGGGGGGACCACCATCCCGGGACCCTACCTGCCGCTGCTCATGGTCACCATGGATGCCAAGCAGGGGGTGCAGCTGATGAGACTGGTCGACCCGGACGTGACGGTGCCGGTCCACTTTGACGACTACGACGTGTTCTGCTCGCCGCTGGACGACTTCAAGAAGGAGGTTGAGGCGGCTGGCTTGGCGGACCGGGTTGTGTATCTGGACCGCGGGGATGAGTATCGGTTTGCGGTGAGGGAGGCCACGTGATGGAGATGTCCTTGACCTTTTTCTATCCTGTCTTCAACACTACTACAGAAATTGAAACGGCCATTTCCCTTATGCCTTTTCTCTAGTAGTTCCCTCGTCAGCGACCTGCGCTCTTCAGGGGTGCGTTCCGGACCAGCCTTCCCACCAAAGAAACCATCCCGGCCCCTACTCAGTGCCCCGGGGCGCGCATGGGAGCCTGCGCCTGGTAGCCCATCTTGGACGGGCCGGCAGCGTCGCGGCGCATCTCCACCTCCTTGTACTGCTGGATGACGGAGCAGCACGGGCAGCACAGGTTTGTCATGATGTCGCCGCAGAGGCCGCCCCCGCCCTCGATGCGGTACTTGTCGCGGATCTTGCCCCGCTGGATGAGCCCGACACTGGGAGGGGGGTTGGGAAAAGGCACCATCAACTGCTTGTCCTAGTTGATTTTCCAAAAGAGAAAAGAGCAAGGCACATTTGCACACGATAAAACTTACATGAACCCCCAGCCACCGCACATGTTGAGTACGCACCAGCCGCACCCGACGCAGCCGCATCCGTCGGGGTCTTGCTTGTGCGGGTCCTCCAGCAGCTCGTGCGTCTTGTTGACCACTGAATGAAGCGGGCATGTCAGTGAGCTCACCACCGGGCCCCGCGCTGAGGTACCTTAAGGTAAGGTAGTGAGAATGTGCGATGAGACGACTCACGGATGCAAGGGCAGAAGCAGCCCGCCAGGCAGTGGCCGCCATCGCAGAAGCTGCAGAGGCCGTCCTGCCACTCGTGCTCCTTAATGTGGGAGTAGGACATCCTGGTTGTTGAGTATGTTGTGACGGAAAGAGAGCGTAAACAGTAAAAGTGACGGGAAATGGAAATTAGAGTGCCCTCGTTCAAAACAAAAACGCTGACAGAACAATAAGGGAATAGAAGATGACGGAGGATCCGAGTGAAGCGGGTCGTCCGAGCCAGTCTCGGAACTACTGAGTGCGAGATACTTATGCTTCGGGTCCTTGTGTAACCTGACATGAAAATGCCTGTCGTCTCGGGCGACTTTTGGGGCTGGGAACTGCGCGACCTGTTCAGCACGGCAGCAAGGACGTGTGGTCCGGTCGCCCTGCGCCAACTTCAGATCGGGTTCCCAACCGAAGGGCTGCAAGTGGTCGTTGGGGGCGGAGAGACCTGACATTTCCCTTTTCCTTTCCGTCTGCGGCATTTCGAAAGTTAAGACGAATCTTGACGAGGAGAGAAAATAAGGCTAATTGATATTGGAGCACTTTTCACTTGCTCTCCTCGTCAACGCCAATGCATTGAGCGTTCGTCTGCCATGTGACATCCCATCCCACCTTTCATTCCAGGAGAATGAGGAGTAGTTGCAGTCTGCTTGGCCTTTGGGACCAACACATGCAGCCCTAACATATAAGCTATGCAGGGGCGGGCCGCTGCAGGCCATCCGTTGCAGTCGAGATATTGATTGTATGGGCCACTGTTCTGGCCCGAAACTGCTGCGGAGATGAATCGCCCAAGCTTGGGATACAGGGGCGGGTCGAGTATTGTACATCAGTACGGATCCGTACACGGTAGCCGTCGGCTTGGACCCGGGCTGATGTAACCCCGCGGGGCAAGGTCGGACCATAGGGCTGAGTGCTGAGATGAGACCGACCGACTTCGGGTTCTTGTTTGTGCTTGCCATAAATAGCCCGCGACTAATAACAGGCCCAAGATGGACCAAATCAATGCCCGCGCCGTACCACTGCAGTATAACGCACTTCTAGGCTGTCAGGCCCACGGGGCTGCACAGAGGGAGCAGGTTACTGGGCAAGTCCCTTGCAGTAAAGCTTCATGGACATTAGGTAATTCATCCCGTTATTAGATGAACAGATGTTTGATTGCGTAGAGGTATGGTGCCCTTTTTAACCAGAACGAACATACACAGCAAAGGTGAAACCCCTCCTCCAGTCTGTCTGCATCCAAAACCTCAATGAAGCTCTTTCCAAAACTAGAGGATTATCGCGGATAGCGGTCAACCTTGGCCCCCTGTTGTGTTGGCTGCTATCTCCCCAAGTTGGACCTGGAGCGCTGCTGCTCTCTCCAACGTGGGAGCTGGACGGGTTCTTAGTACATCTCGTTGAAGACGCCCCCACCATCTCGGCGCGCGCCAGCATCCTGTATTAGGGGGGTTAGGTCCTTACTTGGCTGGTTGGGGACGACGGACTGGGATACCGTCCAGGGAATCACCCTCGTCCTCTCAGCACAATACCAATGATTTATGCTTTGGGGAGCGCGCGGGTGATGGCGGCGAGTCTCTCCATATAGGGAACCTTCCGTTTCCTTTAGGACCGTATAGCGGGGCAACTCCGGCAGCCCACTGTCCTCCTTCCAGATCCCACCCACTAGGCGTAGGATGGCTGAAGCAGTCGAGTTCAGACTGAGACTCCAGACTGCTAGTGGTACTGTTTTTGGCGTAAGGACTTGAAGTTTGCCCGTCCCAGCGCGGCCCCTTTTCTGCCCCCTTGTCTTCTCGGACATGCCCTGTAGCTGTCTCGGAACGTCGTGGCCGGAGGCGTTCGTGTCGACTGTGGACCGGCTGAAGTCGCGGCTCGTGGCGGAGCTGCTACCCGGCTCCCGGTTCCCATCGCTGAAATCAAGAGCACCTAAAGACAACAAGCCATATAGGCAGATACTGGAAGTACCGGTACAGCAGGAACAGGGGGCAGAAGACCAAGAACCAGGCTCTCCTTGTAGGGATATAAGGAACCAAGGTTTCAGGGGTCTCAAGCCTCCTCAAGCAAACCAATACAACCTGCGTGCCCCCCCCAAGTTCAACACCCATGGTTAGTAACCAGCGTTCAGGCTTTCAACAGTTACACCCGCTCTCATACTCAGTGACGGAAGGACGCAAGACTGAGGCCACCGGATCGGATGGATGTAGGGAGGATTAGGTACGTCATTGGAAACACAATCTCACTAAACTGCCAGAAATGTATGAACATGCCAGTCGTCAATGGTCTAGAGGGTACCCTGAACCTCGTTCCAGTTACATGGAAGGAGAAATATCCGCGGCTCAAATGCCATCAACAGGAACCCTAGAAAGACGCTCGTGCTCCCTTCCCACCAGCACCCATTACCGTAAAACAGAAACACCAGCCTGACCCGCCCTCAAATCCATATTATCACATGAAATCCTTTTCCCAATGCACCCCCAACTCCTAACAAACATTGACCATGATCCTCCAATCCTCCTATGCAATAGCCGTGGCTCGAGAACCCCGGGAACGCGTCCACGGGTGCTCAGAAACGGCCTTCTCCCAAGGGAATGTGGTGGTAACCGCGACCGAGTCTTCAACAAGTTCGACTTTTTCAAGCGCTCCTTCAACCTCTTCATTCATCGCTTTCTCATTCTTCGCTTCCTCGTTCTTCGCTTCCTCGTTCTTCGCTTCCTCGTTCTTCGCTTCCTCGTTCTTCGCTTCCTCATTCTTCACTTGTTCATCCTTTCCCACGTCCCGAGTATGGACTTCGCGGATGACCAGCTTCCTCTCCATATCGCGGCCGAGTTCCGAGACCAAGGATTCGGGTCCCGCTTCATTTCCGGCGGGTGATGTCGGCTCATAGTTGACCGCAACGGTAGGTGCAATCGTAGTCTCTGGAGCGCATGATCCCGGCTTCCCAGTACCGCTGGTTGTGGAGGTGGTGCTGGAGTGGATGGACGTGGCAAGGTCTTTGTTGGGAGACGTGACTGGTTGGGCGTGTGACATCGGTCGGTCCGACATGCTGACCGCAGACGTCACCATGGACGTCGCGGTAGCGGGGGACGTCGCCGTAGACTCGGCGGGCGACTTTGGTTGGCGGCCGAGGACCGTGGCGGTGGTCCACTCCTTCTCCACATACACAACTTGTTGTTTCTCTACGCACAAGTCGTATATGCGTCTTAGGTTTGTGGTGCGACGGAAATCTGGCGCTTGCACCATCTTGGGGTGCATCAGTACCACCTCTCCCTGGCGTGCCCGGGTCAGGGCGACGCAAAGCCGATTCGCATTGTCCACGAATCGGGTGGGTACCTCCTTTACCAGGTCCACGAAAACGAAGTCCGCTTCGTGGCCTTGCACGACATCCACTGTCCGTGTCTCGACACGGGACTGGGCCCAATGCGGGAGCTTTTTGATTGCGTTTTTGTACTCCCGATAGGCCTTCCTGTAGGGCGAAATGATCAATACCGTCCCTGGCTCATCCCGGTCCGCCTGCTTGAACTCCTTGTCATTGAGTAGCTCGCCGACCCGAGCCATCACCCAGGCGGCGTGCGTGGGATTCCACGCCGACGTGCCGTCTCGGCCTTCTGGACCGCAGTCTTTGACATGAACCAACAGACGCGGTACAGTGCAACAGCTCCAATAATCCATATATCTCTCCAGGAATTTCCGGACATAGAGGAGCGAGGCTGGTGTCCGTGTGCCATGGGCGCTCTTCATCTTGCCATCATACCAGAGTTGGGAGGCCAGCTGTTCCAAACCGCCAAACGCACGGTGGTTGATGAACAACTCGTGCTGGATGGCGCAAAACGGGTCTTCCTTGTTGGCCGCGGCAGCTCTCTCCATCATGGAGATTTGCATCTGGCCCCGGTAGACGTTCCTGCAGCCCGGGCTTTCGGACCCAACGTACGGCATGGTCTGCCGGTAGTCGCCACAGAAAACCCAGGCAATCGGATTGAAGTTTGCAATCGCGATCAGATTGCTGAGCTCCCGGGCATGCGGCGATTCGTCGAAGAACACTAAATCCGGCTTAAAGAGCCCGCGGAAGTGGTTGCTCGCCGCGACAGGCGTGGTCGCGATGAAGTCGGCCGCGGCAAGGGTGTCGCGGTAAAGGTTATAGACGCAGCGGCGGAAGCGCAACGGGATCACCTCGTTTTCCTCCCAAAGCTCCCCCTTAAGGAACTTAGTGAGCTCCTCGTACTGCGTCTCCTTACGAGAATCGTAATATTGCCACGCTGCCTCATCTAGACTTGGGGCGTTGCATGAGCTCCTTGTGTTGCCTGAACCGTGACCCAGCAACATCAGGTTCGCCGTTCGGAGAAACTGATTTGTGAAGTCTACCGTGATCGGATCACCAGAAGCCGCATCTTCCGCGGCATTCAGGCGGTTGCTCAGGGCCACCTCGGCGCCCCAGCCCTTCATGCGGATGACCGATTTGGTCATACCGAGTTCCTCATAAAGGCGAACGGCGCGGTTCGCCACATCATCGACCGGGCTGTTCATGTCTACGATGTACAGGACCTTTGCGCACCGCTTCTCTAGGCGATGACCCACCCGGACGGGGGTCGGGAGCGGTCGGGATTGCGCCATGGCAATCGTGAAGAGATTAAAGTGAGTTTTGCCCGCCCCAGGACAGCCAGGCAGGATGCAAATCCCACATCGGAGATTCCGAAACCCAATGTAGGCTAGCCTTTGAGCAAAGTTCAAGCTCTCGTAGCTTTTAGCTAGCCGTGAACCGGGCCACAAAGGCTCCCGCATCGCAGTAGCCATGTGTGGAATTCGTTCGTGGAGGTTAACGACGAACCTCGGGTTGCGGAAGAGTACAAAGTACTCGAACGCTTGAAGTTGTCGCTCTGTCGCCCCAACATGTCTGCCGTATAGCTGGTTAATGGCCGCGAGCTCCGCATTTTTTGTCACGTCCGAGGCAGTCAACAGGAAGTTGACCCGGACGGCGTTATCGTCTCCCAACAGAAGATCCGTTGCTAAGGGCGGAAGAGTCGATTCTTCAGATTTGCCGTGCTCCACCGAGAAGACCGAGTTTGTCACGAGGGGCTTGACGCCCACGTGCGCTTCGGCGACGTGGATAGTGACTTGAAAAAAAGCAAGTTTTTCAAGGCTGCGGGCTGTGATGGCGGTGTTCCCCAGCGATGCGGTACTGCCGCTGGCCAGCAACATCGGGCTCTCGACTCTTCGTGCGTCAAAGAACCGGGTAACGGACTCGTCGTTGAAGACAATCCTCAATTTGGCGGGTTCGCCTTGCTGGGCGATCTTGCGCTCGTCTTTACCGGGATCGACGATGACCAAGTATTCAGACCGCTTGGCCGTCTGGCGGGCCTTCAAGAGCACCCAAGCCTTGAACTTGAGCTGTTCTTTGTTGATCGCGTCGACTCGCTTTTGCTCTGCTGCAAACTCGGCCTCGGTGCCCTCTTTGTGGCGGCGCACGAATTCCTCGATTGAGGGGAAGATCTTGAGCGGTGGTACTGGACGAAGGTTTGTTGAGGCGTTCGTCTGCCATGCAATTGTGGATGGGACCGTAGGCTGCAAGGCTGCGATGGAGCTGTTGGAGAGGCGAGACATTGTCGACATATTGTACTGGACGTGGTAAGACACAAGTTGATTCCACGACACGTTTGTCGGACAAGCGACTTGGGCTCCTGTACTTGTTAGTCGATGGACGAAGCGTGGCGCCAATCAAGAGCAACAGGAGTGTTGTAAACGAATATCTCCCGGGCAAAAGGGTCAGGATGGACGTGAGGGCGCGCAAATGAACCGCGGCGACGTCATCCGACTGACTGACCGACAGGGTGCCGATGGGAAAGCTGACGGTGCGAGGATGGGACGGGAAAATCGGAAGGATGTCATGGGAAGGTCTTCGCATACCTCAAGGATGATTTCTTAGATGATGATCGAAGATACCAAGAAGGCGGAGGTCGGCAAGGTACCTTAGGGAAGTTCTTCGCGTAAGTTAAGGTAATTGGGTAAGCTCGAGTTGGCGAGGCAAGAACGACTAACTTGGAGCACGTGCTGAATGTGAACGTGAACTCGGGTTGAAAGAAGAAAGAAAGAAATTAAGAGTCGGGCAGGCCGGTCCAGTCTTTTATTATTCCTCAAGCGCGCACCAGCATGGAGCTGGACGCGTAGCACGTTTTTTTGCTATCCCAGGGAGATGCCAACACCAACACGCACTGTCACAGACGTCACCAAGCCCGTTCTAGTTGATAGCAGTCGTCAGCACTCTCAGCACAAGCTCCACATGGCAACCACAACAGACGCAATCATCAATGGCAGGCTAACGATAGCCTAGTGGAAAAAGGGCGTACACGGTGCGGCTGCATCACAGGACCGTAAGGTACCTCAGTAGAGTACTAGTACCTAGAGAAAAAGGGGGAATAGAGGACGATAGACGGGCCTGAGGCTCCCACGCGTCATAACAATTCCTGGAGGAGTGACCCCCAAGGTTGGAGGCTTCTATCCACGGGGGCCAGCCCATTACGGGGCTAGGTGTCAAATGATTCGCTTTACTGCCATTTATCAAGCCATTCGTCTCGCTCATCCGAACATCGCAATCACCGTGATATTCGCGAATCGTATGTTAAGCTCATACACTACCACTAGTACCCACAGGCTACGTCCCCATTTATCACTTGCACCTAACGCGCCACGCCCGGCTGCTCCGACTTCCCAACGCGTTCCCTCTCGCTCACATGGCGATGATGCGTATGACTGCCACGCTCATGCTGACCCCTGTTCTTGCGACGGCTTCTGCGCAGAAACGCGGCGAGATACGCGCCAAGCACGTTCAAGCAAACCAACACCAACGAGTACAAGCCGATAAGCAAGGCCAGGATCTCGGCCGTCTCATGGACCGGCGGCCGAGCAAAGTCCAGGGGAACGTTGTTATTCACGCCCTGCTTTGACACTGTCAACTCGGAACACGCAATCGTGACGATGAGCAGCACAGCCAGCAGAACCGCCCAGGGGATATTCCACAGGCTGAACCGGGCCGGCACTGTCGTCCTGCTCTGATAGCGATGCCGGATGGACCGCGACTCGCTGTGGTGCAGACACGCGAGGATTTCCTGCGTGTGGCGTCCGCGAGCTTTGCGGGAGTATCCTGGCGAGTCATGGAGGAGGTCGCGGGCGTCATGGTCGCTGTGGCCCGCCTCGACCGACTTTTTCCGTCTCCTCTGGCTTCCGGGACCCAAACCAACGGCGCCGGGACCGAAGATGCTGACGGTGATGATGAACAGGCCCACTGCCGTGGTGAACACAGCCACGAGGGCCACGCCCACGGTCCATACCCGCAAGAAGGTGACGAAACCCCGGTCGGCGAAAGGTTTCTTCGGGGCGAAGACGAAATACACAGTAGGCACGTTGTCGCAGGCACCGCCGGCCTTGTTCCCGTGGTGCAGGAGCGGCCAGTTGAGGGCTGCTGTGCCAAACATCCAGGCAGACCAGACCAGCAAGCCGATGGCCGCTGTGAGTTGGTCCTTGTAGCTCGTTGACAACAGGAAGTGACGGAGGGATTGCTTCGGAGCTCGCGCACCCCTTTTTATCCGCAGTTCCTCGGACGCAATGAGCGCCACCTCCTGCTCGGTGGCCCGCGCCTCGGCGACGGATTGCTGGGAGTGGACGAGAGCGGCAACATAGAGGTCGCGGAGCTTGTCGATGTCCGCCCGGGTCGGCGCCGCTGCGATTTCCTCGACAAGCTCGGTGTTGTAGACCGTTGTGACTGCGCCTCCGTCGACGTTGATCTCTTCGCTCTGT
The DNA here is from genome assembly GCF_033439665.1 of Chaetomium strumarium. Lineage (NCBI taxonomy): Eukaryota > Fungi > Ascomycota > Sordariomycetes > Sordariales > Chaetomiaceae > Chaetomium > Chaetomium strumarium. Next base: position 250,869 of record NW_026944431.1, read on the forward strand.
CGGCCATCTCGATCATCGATCTGTTGGTGCCAATGCGAGACGAAATGTTGGACCGCGTGGTTCAGAGATACTTGTGTGATTTCACGGTCCCGGTCCGCCTCCTCTGCCGCCGCATGGAGAGCGAATGCTTTCAGGAGATCGGCATACGCGCGAGCCCGCGCCACGTCCAGTTCCGTCACAACAGCCCGTCGGCATCGCTGCAGGCGCTCTTGGTACTCGGCGTCCGGCTTGGAGTGGCTCCTCCCTTCGACAACCAGTGCCTGCCGGAGCAAGACGGTGAAGACGAAGTAGACCGGGTACCAGAGCACGAGCTGGATCAGCACGGCGTAATCGATGATGATCAGGTTGTAGTCCACCACGTTCAGGAACATGGCAATGAACAGAGACAGGGCGAGGACGCCCCATGCGCCGTGCCAGAAGCGGAACTGCTTGTCCACGCCGAACAGCACCGCGACGATGGCGGCGGCGTACAGTAGGTAGAAGCCGACGCGGATGCCGGCGCCGATCAGCATCTGGTCGCCGAAGATGTGGCAGGGCTGGTACGAGGTCACGGCGCTCATCTCGTCGGTGCCGACGAAGCCGGTGCTCGTGGTGCCCACGAAGTACCCCATGGTGGCGGCGGGTATCCTTTGCTGAGTTCTGCGACGTCTGTCGTCGATGGACCAAGTGCTGGCAAGTATTACACTGGATTGGGCGTCTCCAGATTGTAAAGACAGCGAGGGTCCTACACGACTACCCGGACATATACATGGAGACAGGCAGAGAAAAGCGCGAAAACCGGAAGTGCGGGTGGAACATGGGGCGATCGAGTCGAGCGTGCAAGTAAGTGTTCAATGACTCCAATTACCGACATGCATGGGCATACTGCAACCACAGCGCTTCTTCACGGACCCGACGATGTGTCAATGTGTGACATCTGCAGCCCAATGCGACCACTTTCGCCAACGTGCAGTAGCTAAGCTGTAGATCAGGACTCGAGTGGTGAAGCTGCATGGCCCAGCGTCGTGATTGGGCACCGAGACAAGACTTCGCATGACTTTGCTTGATCAGCTGCGCGCCTAACAATCCCCTGCAGCGACCTGCATGCCACGCTGAACAACTCACCGCTCGATGACGCAGGAATCAAGCCTCATCACCACCTCACTGGACTCGTCGACCGTGTTGGTTGGTTCGGGCTCCGGCCGGGGTTGAAATTTTCGGGGCTTGCTTTGCTTCGACAATTCCAGCCCATCAGAGGATGCCACGGACACCACACCAAGCCATGAAGCCGGTGATTTGGGCTCAGGGGCTGCTCCATTCGGCGGGCGAAGACATCTAACTTTATCAAGCTTTCCTTCCTGTCCCTGAGCGCGGTCGCTATTGACTCTTCTTGGCGCAGCTTTTGTTGATCGACTTGCTCCTCCTGAAAACGCGAGTGTCTCAAGATGCGCCAACATCATCGCATTTGCATCGCGATACTTCAGCTGCTGGCCTTGGTGTCAGCGCAAGAGTACCAATTCTTCAGATGGAATGTCCCAGGAGCCAATCTGGCGGCCGACAATGTCTACCGCCGTCAGTCGCCGCCGCCCGGTTACCACCCGGAGTTCGGTTCCTGCGGCAGCGGAAGAACCTGCGAAGATGCCTGCGGGCCGAACTGGATCTCCTGCCAGGCGTCGACGAGCCTCTCGCTCTTCTGCTACAACCAGGTCGATCTGAACCAGACGTGTTGCGAGAATGGATCAGGCCGTAGGTCGAGGCCGACCCCAAGCGGGATGTGAACTGCCTATTGACTCGCTCCCGTCCGACAGGTGCTTGCGACAGTGGGTACTACTGCGCATGGCAAACATTTGGCGGGAGGGTGTGGTGCTGCGAGAATGTATGCTCAGCGATTTCCAGAACGGGAGCGAGCCTCAGCTGATGACTCGTTATTTAGGGGCAAAGTTTAGAGGAATGCGGTGTCCCCGCGGGCGCGTCTACAACGGCAACAAACACGCCCACATCCTCTGGTGATAATAACCCCGACTCGTCGACTTCGACATCTGAGTCTCCAACGTCAGGTCCGTCAAGCGAGTCGACAACCGCTCGGGCGACCCTGTCCGCGACCGATTCACGCTGCCCCGCATCTACTGTAACTTTGTGGGCAACGACAACAATAATGTCGACCTTCAGCCTTGCAGCCACCACGGTGACGGTAACAATACCGGGTCCGGGTTGGGAATGCTCCTCGTCAACTTCTTCATCTCATGGCGGACCATCCGGCAGCGCCTCGGTCTCTGGCACTGTCACCGGGCCGCCATCGTCCTCTTCGACGTCTTACGGACCGCCGGTATGTTGTTTGCCAACTTCGAATATTGCAAAGTCAAGTCAAACTGACCACCTTTCCATGCAGGCTTCCAACGCAACTTCTACGCAAACAGTAGTCACAGCTTCCGCCAGAATGTTGACCGTTAACCCCCTGATCGCTGGCTTGGTCTTGGTTCCGTTGCTCTGGCTTTAAGCAAAGCCTGTTGATGGGACCGAGTTGTTTCACGTGTCCGTGGTGAAAGTTGGATGGCACTTTTCTCTCAAGACCCCTTCTTCTTTTGCAAATACAGTTCGATACCCCGCTTGCGTTTTGTGGTAACGATAGCAGTTTTGAGTTATCTAGAATTCGATAATAAAGATGAGACAGAGTTACGGGAGATATGTGACAAGGATATATTCCACATCTACATGGTCTATGGAGACACGGGCCCAGCAAATCCGAAGTAGGGCCGGGTCGGGAGCGGCGTGAGCTAAGACGTCATTCGCCGTGGCCAAACCGCGCCACGGAGCATCTACACTACCACCTTACCTAAGGAAGATGTTGACGCTGGACTATACCGCGATGATGGCTGGCGACTCTCGACTTTTCCTGTGACCGCCAAGTTGATGCAGCAACTGGCGTTGGCGGTATCAGTCTGAGCAGCAGCCCTTGCGGAGCCCACCACAACACCCCAACATCATACATGGCCTCCTCCGATCTCTCGTCAACCTCGCCGGCTCGCCTTGCCCTGCAGCACTTCACATCACAATGGTTCCTGATACCGCAAGGTACGGGCATCACGGCGGTGATCCTGCACCAACTAGACTACCAGTTCCGCGGCCTCCAGATCGTCTCGTACGTCTTCTGGATCATGACCATCGTGCTGCTGCTGTGCATGGTTCTCGTGTATATCGTGCGCTGCATCCGCTTCCCGCGGCAGCTCGCCGGCGCTCTGCGCCATGACATAGGCGAGCTGGCGTGCCTGACCAGCATCGTCATCTCGTTCACGTCCATCATCCAGATGACGTCCCTGGTGCTGGTGCCGGGGCGGGGAAGCAGCAAGGGCTGGGGTGTGGCCGTGTATGTGCTCTGGTGGATCAACGCCGCGCTGGCGACCGTGGGCGCGATCGGCGTGCCCTTCGTCTTCGTCCGCCTCTATCCCGGCGGCATCCCGCACCTGTCGCCGGCGTCGCAGCTGCCGCTCATCGCCGCCCTGACGGCGGCGGCCGGCGGCGGCACCCTCTGCCAGTCGGCCGGGCTCAGCGCGGCGCTGCAGGTTCCCGTCATCGTCGTGTCCTATCTCCTGGTCGGCATGGGCCTGCCGCTGGCGTTTGCGCTCGACGTGCTGTTCTGGGCGAGGCTGCTGGACAGATCGCTGCCGAATCGCCAGCATGTGTACCAGGACATGATCCTCTGCGGGCCGTGGGGCCAGGGCAGCTTTGCGCTGCAGGGGCTGGGCGCCGCGGTGCTGCGTGGCAGCTTTGCGAGCTATGCGCGCAGCACCTTCATCACGGCCGAGGCTGCGAAGCCGGTCGGCTATGTGAGCATCTTCGCGGGGCTCCTGGCCTGGGGCACCGGCACGTTCTGGTGGATATTTGCGATTGTTAGCATCCTGCATGCTGCGACCGATCATTGGCGGTTCAGAGTGCTGCCGTTTGACTTGTCCACCTGGGCGGTAGTCTTTCCATGGGTGAGTATTCGGAGTGTAAACAGTTACTCCCCTCTGTCGCACCCTGCTCACAAGACCCTGCAGGGAGTGTATACAAATGCGGCGGTGCAGCTGGGTAAGCTCCTCGATTCGGCTGCGTTCAAGGTCTGGTCGACGGCGTTAGCGGTCATGTTGGTCGCCATATGGCTGTTGAATATGGTCTTGACAATCAGGGGAGTGGTGACGGGCTCCCTTTTCGGTTTAGAGCACGGTTGGCGAAGCGGTGCTGCTCATGGTGGGAAACAAGATGCCGAGCGGGGAGAGGCGAGACCGAGAACCGGAAAGGTCAAGCAATGAGTTGGTCGCTGTCCGGCTCTTCCCCATAGTTTCCCTCGTATCGGTAGACAGTCTTTAATTCACTTGCGCCTCTCCACGATAATCGTCGACGACAACCTCGAGACTGAGAGTGCGGTGAGAATTGAATCAACTGCTGCCGGAATGCGTTGCTCATCTCAGCGTAGTGTTCGGCCGGTGCTTCTTGGAACTGTAGTGGTAACAAGACCTGCGCAAAGGTAGCACAGGAGCCTAGATTACCTCAAGGATATCAAAGTTCCGTTTGAACTTGACGTGTGGTGGGCTCGCTGGGTTGCTACAAGACTTTGCGGGCAGGAGACCTTTTGCAATCTCCGCGATGTCTTGATTTCCTCTTCTTTTAGTACAAGGATGAGAAAAAGAAGTTTGGTATATCTAGAAGTAGAATTAATGAGAATCTAAAGCGGAAGGGGAAAAACCTACGTGGATGATAGAAATGAAAGATAAAAGGAGCAATTGATATGAAAGACGAAGGGAAGAGAGAAAAAAGAAAAATAGAGAGAGAAAATAAAGTAAAGGGGAAGGAACAGAAAAGGTGAAAAGGTGAAAAGGGAGAAGAGAAGGAGACGACTTACAAGAGTTGAAGAGGCACGGTCAGGGGATGCCGCAGCCGCTGTCGATGCTCAACAGGGGCGTCGAGCCATTTCGGAGCGGAGGAGGGGCCGTAACCGAAAGCGGCTCGCCGACTCCCGACCCTTGGCACTGCCCCACTAAAGGCAAGGGTCCAGTATCAGCATCAACTTATCAAGACCATCCGGCTCCAATTCACGTCGTGGGATTCTCACTCTTCCTCACAGACGACAACGTACCAGATTAGCAATGTCCAAAGAGCAGCTTTTCCAGCTACTTCCGCTCCCGGATGACGGGCTCCAGCAGGTGCTTGAATATGCCGCAACGCTCTCCAAGGCCGAAGCGGCCGAGCACTTCTCCAACATGCTGGGCGACTCACCCCAAGTAGTCGAGTTCATTTCCAACTTCAACGCGCGCCGCGCCGAACCGACACCCAGATCAGCTCCCGCAAGGACCACAGCGACGGCGACTGCAACCAGCTCCGGCCAGAACTCCGAGGCCGACTCCGTGCCGAAGCCTCGCCGTGGTCCCAAGAAGAAGAAGGCACCCCTCCATACCCCGCCACCACGGCAGGTCGCATCCTTTGAGCTCGCACCTGGGACGGTGTACAATAAGAAGGACCAACTTGAAGAATACATCTCCGGAAGGTCAGGGACGTCAACACCCTCGAACAGCAATGCCAATCGCGGAAAGCCGGCGCCGACCAAGTCGGCGACTCCGCCTCCACAGCCGGCCAAGCCGCCGCCTTCTGCGATGGGGACCCTCGTCTCAGATCTTGGCCTGCCCAAGACCAAGCCGAAGTCGACCCCGGTTTCGCGCACTTCCACTCCCGGCCCATCATCCTCCCGCAACAGCGCAACTGCCTCGACCAAAGTATCCATCACAGGTGGCGTCCCCATGCACGGCACCTCCACCGCGCTCGCCGACCTCGACGAGGCCATCCGCTCTCTCGAAATCACGACCAACCCGTCTCACGCCTCCAACACTCCTTCGGCCCTCGCCGCGCGCCGCTGTAACTGCGTCGCGACCCGACATCCCCTGCTCGAAGCCGCTCCGAACTGCCTCAACTGCGGCAAGGTAATCTGCATCAAGGAAGGGCTAGGACCGTGCACCTTCTGCGGCCAGCCCTTGCTGAGCACGGCCGAGGTGCAGAGCATGATCAAGGAGCTGCGGGCCGAGCGGGGGCGGGAGAAGCAGGCGATGGACCGGGAGGCGCACAAGCGGGCGGACGTGGGCGGAACGCCGCGGCCGTTTACCACCAAAGCGCGGGGAGGAGCCGACGACCCGACGGTGGCCGAGGCGATGGCGCTGCAGCACCGGGACAAACTGCTCGCGTTCCAGGCGCAGAACGCCAAGCGCACGACGGTGAGGGACGAGGCGGCCGACTTCGACGTCTCGGTCGCGGCGGGCAGCAGCATGTGGGCGAGCGCCGAGGAGCGGGCGCTGGCGCTCAAGCGGCAGCAGAAGTTGCTCCGTGAGATGGAGTGGAATGCCAAGCCCGAGTATGAGAAGCGGCAGCAGGTCATCAGTATCGATCTGACGGGGAAGAAGGTGTTTAAGAAGACGGCCAAGGTGGAGCGGCCGCCGACTCCGGAGGAAGAAGAGAGCGATGATATGGGACGGGATATGCCGACTCTGTCTGAGGCAGGCGGGAGTAGGGGACAGGGCGGTGCGTTTAGCCGGAACCCGCTCCTGGGTGGCTTGATCAGGCCGGTTTACGACGTGAAGGGAAATGGCGCTGAGCTGGAGGGGAGGAAGGACAGGAGTACCCGGTGGCGGAGGGTCCAGGACGATCTGGACGACAATGAAGCCGTCATTCTTGATGGTGGCGTCTACGGGAGAAGCACAGAGACCCAAGCAGGAACAGCCAGCGATGAACCTGGGTGTGGTTGAATCTTACCGTCTTGCTCGGATCCACCCGCACCGAACTGTTCAGAAGAAGCCTCTGGGGTAGCCTTCGATTCCCCTACGTATTAAGCGTGGTTCTAAGGCAGCGTCGTGCTTCGGCAGGGCTTCCAGAAACCTGGTGGGCCCAAGCTCCCACCCCCTGCAGGTCTCGGCACATTATGGGCCGTTGTGGGGTCTTCCCTTTGGTTCTCAAGTTCGAGTCGGACAAGCTTTCTGTTCATCAGAGCTTCAGCGAAGCCATGACTCCGTCGGTCCTCTGTATTGAGACGATATCGGTTAAGGTTGCATAGCGCAGATAGAACCATGCATACTTTGCGTGTCCCAATGACGCTGCCCGTTGAACTCATGTCGCGAAGCCATCGAAGGTACAATACATCCGTCCTGTATTGTTACCTACGCTTGGTAAGTGGAGCTGACCCCGGCTCTTGGCAGACGCGGCGGCGGCAGGGATCTCGAGCTCCTCGCCTCGCTTCATTCAAGCGCGTCGCATCCACAAACACCGGAGACCCGAATCCCAGGTCCAACGTCGGCTGACAACGACCCTCGACGTGTGCGGCCAACTCAATTGCGGCACCCTCGCCTTCTCTCAGCGCATGTATCCGACCAATGCTGCGAATCCGCCTTCGAAACGTCAGACTGGTTGCTCGCGCCGTCACTTAGACTTGGACCCCGCCATCGTCCGACTTGCAACGCGTCCCAACGCCGTGCGGCGCTGAACGCGATTATCGGCTCCCCACGTCTCGATCTGCGCTCGAAAAACCTTCATTCGTTAACATATCTGTCTGTTCCTCGCGAACCACGAACCATGAGGCGATAGGCCACCGTCAGAGAGAATAGCTGTGCCACCGCGTGCCTTCACCGGCGTTGTGTCCCGCCTTCCCCAACCCTAGAGCAAATAGCTACGCTGTCAGGATGCCGACGACCCATGTTGAGCCGGGCTGTGACCCATTACTGCAAGACATCGCGAATGCTTTGTGGAAGGCGCGCAAGGTTGTGGTCATCACGGGCGCTGGCATCAGCACTAACTCGGGCATTCCCGTAAGACGCGTCCCAGCTCCTCCGAGCTTCCACCATGTCTCCCCCGCTGACTTGCTGCCAGGATTTCCGTTCCGAGAATGGCTTGTATTCATTGATTCAGGCCCAATTCGATGCAGCGCGGCACGAAGGTCCCAACGGGAACAGCGATGTCGATACAGACACGCCGTTCGACGACAGGCCCACGAAACGACGACGGGTATCCCGTGATGCCTCGGGCACTGATGGACAAGTGACCCTAGCGGTGGAAAGGCCATTCCCGGGGTTATGCAAGGGGGCGGCTAAAGATGGCAAGGCGGCGGAAGGTGAACATGCAGATCGCATTGGAAAGGAAGAATCGCACCCGTCCAGCGACCCTTCGCCGGCCTCCACCCTTCCTCAGCTGCGTCCCGAGACCTTGGACCGCAGACGAACTGCGCCAACGGCAGAGCAAGAATCAGTCCCGTCCTTCTCGGATTCCACGCCGGTGCAGTCTGTAACCCCCATTCAAAGTCCCCGGATGTCTCACAGACAGATGGATGCCGACGAGGCACACCCCCAGCGGCCTGCTATGGAACCACCTCCCCCCTTTCCCTCGTCTCCACCCAGCGTTACCCTCGGTACCCCTCGCCCTCTGTCCAGACCTCAGTTGTTGCATTCCATCCCGGGAAGCTCCTCGCCGCTCTCGTCTCCGCCCCCAGTTACGTTTGACCCCTATGAGGAGTCGACATGCTCTCCATCGAGTCAAGACAGCGAATCGTCCCGGTCCGAGAGCGAAGACCCCTCCGCCGCGTTGTCATCACAAACATCGGTCGGCTCTTCCCGATCTTCCCTCCCGATGATGAAGGGGCGAGATTTGTTTGACGCGCAGATCTGGTCTTGTCCGATCAAGACCTCGGTGTTTTATACTTTCGTCTCGACGCTTCGCCAGAAAGTCCGCACTGCCGAGCCAACGAGTAGCCATCGTTTCCTCAGTGTCCTGCGCGATAGCAGGAAGCTTGTCCGGTGCTACACGCAAAACATTGACCAGCTTGAAGAGCGAGTGGGCCTCAGTACCACGCTGTCGCTAGGAGCGGGAAGCCGCTACCGCTTCTCCACAAGGGCTGGCCGCGTCTCTGGTGGGTTGAAGAGTTCCGCCAAGGCTGCGGAAGGTGCCGCTGGGGACGCAGAGGGGGTTTCGGGGAAGGCTGTGGGGCGGCAGGCTGACCCTCGGCCTCGGGGGAGCGAGCAAGATGGACGTGATCTGGACCTCGCAGACCCGAAAGACGGGCCGCCACAAGCCGCACAACTCTCGCGATCAGCATCAGATCTCAGCTCTACATCTAACGATCCTTCGACGTCAACCCAGGCAGCCTCGACCCCACCATCAGCCCCTACCGCTCCTAATCGCGGCGTCGAGTGTGTGTTCCTGCATGGGTCATTGGCCGAGCTCCGCTGTTTTGTCTGCGCCCGCACGGCCGCCTGGGATGACGAAGCTCGACTGGCAGATACACTTGCCGGCCGCCAGCCGACGTGCCCGCACTGTGCCGGAGCTACGGCCGCGCGGGAGGAAAGAGGCAAACGGGCTCTCGGGGTGGGCAAACTTCGGCCGGACATCGTGCTGTACGGGGAAGAACACCCCCATGCCCACCTCATCAGTCCTCTGGTCCAGCACGATCTCTCGCTCGGGCCAGACATGCTGCTCATTTTGGGCACGAGCATGCGCGTCCATGGGCTAAAGGTGCTGGTCAGGGAGTTTGCCAAGGCCGTGCACGATCGCGGGGGCAAGGTGGTGTTTGTCAACTTCACGAAGCCCCCCGAGAGTGTCTGGGCCGACATCATTGACTACTGGGTGCAATGGGACTGCGATGCGTGGGTGGGCGACCTTCAGCAGAGAAAGCCCGCGCTCTGGCTGCCGCCCGGCGCTGCGCCCCCGGATGAGGGCAAGCAGAAGGTGGCGAAGCTATCGCGCAAGCAAAGTAGCGCTGAATCTAGGAACCAAAAGGAGGGCAGCACAGAAGATACCTCCAAGAAGGGGAGAGAGAGTGATACCTTGGGGGGCGGGCAAGAGAAAAATGATGGGATGGCGTATGTCCACGCACCAACACCGGACGAGCCAAAGTCGCCCCAGCAGAGGTCATCGCAGGAGACGTCGCCGTCAACGCTCTGTCGATTCCCAGAGCCAATGCGTGGGAGACAGGGCAGGGCGGCCAGAATACCGAAGTTAAACCCCAAGCGTCCAGCCTGCGTCCGCGACCACAAACTCAACGGAGCATACTTGGTTTGGAAGATCATGAAAGACCTTGGACGCATCACAGACCGCCCACTATACCCGGTCGTTATACCGTCCCGAAGCACGAATCGCTCGCTAGGCTCGGCTACTATGACGTCTGCTCCCACAAGACGCAAAGAGGCCCCTAAACACAGCCTTGCGACCACGCGGTCGACATCGCATCTTGTTGTGACGGGGAAGACGCCACTAACAACCGCCGCGTTGCCATGCCAAGATACCAAACCGAGCAACGACCACGACGGAAGCTCGATATCCGCGACGGTCAAGACCCGCAAGCGGAAGCGTGCTGAGTGGCGGATGATTAAAGGCGTCGAGACGCTCGTCCCAGTCGACGACGGAGCTCCATCTTCGGCATCAACCCCCTCGCGGCAGACATCATCCACCCGTATCCTGGATAATGCGAATCGGCTCTGCGTCGCCCCGACCCTGGCACGTCAGGGCGAGGTCGTGTTGATGCACCCCAAGATGGTGCAATCGGCGGACTTCAAGAGCTCCACAAACCTACGAAGCATATACGACTCTCCCGCCGAGTCTGCGACCAAGGTCACGACGACGACAACATCTACGCTCGGCGTTTCCGACCAGATGACGTCCTGCGCCTGGCCAACGATGACGCACAGGCCACCATTCTCGCCGACAAGGCCGGCTCCTCGACCCGCCGCAGCAACAGACTTGGACGCCGGCTTCCGTGACACGGATCGCCTTATCGCCGCTGCCCGGGAACCGTTGTCGCGGTCCTCAACGCCCGGGGCGGCTCGTCTCGCACCGCTGATAACGCTTTCCGCCGACGACGTGCCGCACGTCTCAGTCCCTCCAAGGCGGCCCCCCTTATTAGAGCCCAAGCTCACGTCGTCGCTACGGGGGCCGAGGGCCGAGATCTCCTCCTCCAACATCGTAGGATCGCCCGCCGTTGTTGAGAGGCACTGTGACCTGGGTGCGAACACTGGTCAACAACAACAACAAAACAACAACCCTTTCTTTTTCTACGATCCGCTCGCGGCCTGGTTGGAGTTTCCGCCCGTCTGGCCGTCGTCACATGACGGCCATGCTGTTGCTGTTGCTGTCGGTGGGCAAGGCCACCACGGCCTTGAGCAGCAAGGTCTGCAAGGCGTTCTTCGTCGTCTTGATCATGGGCAGGTGCAGAACCGGGGTTATGGTGTTGTTGGTTTAGGGCAGCGGTCGGGGTTTGGTGAAGGAGGAGCAGGAGGAGGGGCTTCGGAGGGACGGGAGGTCTTCTTCTTAGCCCACCATGACGAGGGGAGGGTGCAGAGGCAACATTATCAGCAGCAACATTATTCTCAGCAACAGCAGCAGGCTGAGCAACAGCGACGACAACAACAACGGAAAGGGGAGCAAGCGGGGTTGAAAAGGGACGGGCGCGTAGTGAGTATGTCGGGTCCGTCGTCGTCGTCGTCGTGGTCGCCTGACGAGCAGCTTAGGAAGGAACATGAGGCGGCGCTGATGCTATCTAGCTTGAGGGGTGGCTAGTACTACCTTAGCTAGTAGTGCTGCTTCGGTTGGGGAAAGACTCATTACTAGTACTTAGTAGTACCTAGTCATGATTGATTCTGGAACTGCTAACTCACCGGTACCGGGCTGTGGGTGCTGGAACTGCGACTTCGGGTGCAAGGGTTTTTGGGAGTCTCTTTCAATGCGGAACGAATGGTTAGCCAGGAGAGTGGTGTTTATTACAATTGAACTTTTGAGGATGCGATGGTCTGGTTGCTTAGCGGTACGTGAGAGCGTATATTAGATACAATACGATCCCTTATTCAAGGGACTTTTGCTTAGATGGTGGGGTTTGAGTTGGCTTTGGCCTTTTGTCGTGCATGGTACAATACAAGTACCGGAGGTTCTGAGTCGGCTCGGTTTTGCCTTTTGTGGGTGTTAGAGGAGTAAGTAGTATGGCGCTGGTGGGCGTTTCTGGCAATGGAGCGACAATACTTTCGGGAGAACCGCTTATGTAAGGTGTGAACCACACCATGTGTAACTGCGTTGGTGGTTGCTGTGGTTCAGAGCTTGACAATATGATTGCTTGAGTGATCCTGGAGGTAACAGAGCGTCTTCGGGAAATGAATGGTTAGGGGATAGGTTGTTGCCGTGGTGATTGGCCATAAGCATATAGTGAAAGCAGTCGAATGAGGTCGAGGTCCGGTATTGGTGTGGTTTATGAGGTTATGGGGTACATCATCGCCCAAGCAGAAGGGTGATGCTGGTAGCATCGTGGTCAAGTGCGGGCTAGGAATGTATATACTTTCGCTAATTATCTGTTCGTCCTTACCCTTGGTCATAGCAAACCTACATCAGACTTGGATGGACTCTGAGGGCTGGGCCTCTTTTGAGGAAGAGGGTGCTTGCTATACCGGCTCTCTTTCAATGCTTCCCGTGGTCTATGTTAACGGTGGGTGTTTACCGGGTAGCAACATTGCAATCACCGGACATGGCTCCTTGCAGAAGTTGATAAGCTCAGGCCTGTATTTGAACGTCTCCTTAAGCATCTCCTCTGCTAGATCCCGCCCAGTCCACGTTGCGAGTGATACTGATAGCTCTATTCTATCGCAGCAACGTTATTAGACCCTGCCTTTCCTAATGGCGATCTTGAATTCTTTCAGTCGAGCTTTTGCAAAAGAAATATGTAAACCAACCGCAACCCCAATGTGAGAATTAGAAATGCAGATCATAAGGGCAGCCAGACGCCTCGATTCAGGTGTTAGATCACCCCAAAGCCCCCAAGAAATAAACCAACGCAGGTTCAAGTCGAAGAGTGGTGAGAAACTCGAGGGTGCCCTCAGACGGGCACATGAAAAGGCAGAAGCCTCCGGGAGTTAACCCCATATAGGCGCCGCCGTTCCTCCAACCACTCCTGGCTAGGTCCACCTTTCGGTTTCATCTTCTGGCTCTTGCCAATCTCCATCAGCGTCTTCTTGTGCGTCCGCCATATCTCATCCCACTCCATCGTCTTCACAACGCATGCCTCGGGAATGGAGTGCATGACGACGCACTCCTCCTCGAAGAGGTTGCCCCGCCGCGGCAGGCCCAATTCCCATATTAGCTCACTCACATCAAACATGGGTTGCCTCGTATGATTCCGCGCATCCAGATGGGTGTCGATCGTGTAGATCTTGATGCCGTAATGGCCCTGATACCAAAAGATGCCCGTGAACTCCAGCACCTTCTCCATCGTGGTGGCGACCGACAGGAACGGGCTCTGCCACCGGCTCGCCCAAAACAGATGCTTCTGCAGATAGAGCTGAAAGATCAGCGGATCGGCCACCACCCGCCCGTAACCGCGGGCCTTGTGCCCCCTGAAGGGCATGGCATTGTGCACGACGCGATACACATAGCGGGGGCGCGACGCCAGCCCCAGCGTGCCCAGCGTAGCCACGCGCGTTTTGGGATGCAGGGGGTAGCCGATCTTGCATGCGCCGCGGCCGGGCGAGATTTCGGAGTCCGGGAGGCCCAGCAGGCCGCACAGCTCGCCCAGCGTCGGATCGTTCGACTCGGCATCGTCCTTGGAGTCTGTGACACGGCGTCCGTGATCCTTCTCGCTCATCCGCTTGCTCTCCTCCACGTCAAACGGGCGCGATTCAGCGGCGGTCGTGACGGCCGGCTCAGCCACACGCTTCCCGTCAAGCTCTTCCAACTTCTCGGCCTAGCGCATTAGGAAAAACCTTGATTACGATACTATAGAGCTTTCGAAGGGCTCTCTTGGAAAGGTCGTTAATATCAGCAAGTTCCCATGTGACAGCTTTCTTCGTCCGGCGGATTTCTTTCTCCATGATGGCAATAGCCTTGTCCAGATGCCGCCCTTCCATTTTGCGCACCGATTCGAGAATGATTTGTTTCTTCAGCTGGCTCTTTCTCTGGGCCTTCTGCGTCTGCCGGCCGTGCTCTGGTTCCTCAAAGGTCGTCTCGGCGTTTCGGATTTGCTTCTCATCACCAGGGCCAGTCATCTGGGTGTCTTCTTCTGGAGCGTAAGACTCCATTTCCCTTGGTGCCTGTTAGATACATAATGACTTCGGCTCACGACTAAAAATGGGGCTGTACTTACGATAGCTGATAACTGAGGGGCGGAAGCTCCCGCAAAGTCGGATGAAGCTGTTTTCTTTCTCTCCTCACAGGAAGGTGGTCGAGTTAACTTCAGACAGAATGAATCTCTTGGCTGCAAGCGGAAGGTTCGGTTGGGATGAAAGTATGGCGATGCTGAAGTTGAGATAGAATGGAGAGACCGGGAGCTTTCATCGGAAGAAACGATTACGAAACTCCTTTTTGGAAGAAATGAACGCCGGACGGGAATGAGTGTCGCACATCAACCTGCGCGTACTAAACCCCGTATCATGCGTTGAAAAACGGACTGACTATGCCATTGCTTGAGGAAACAAGTGAGGTGTGGTAAGAATGAATGCAGACCGATCACTTGTTGTTTGTAGGTAGGAAGTGATACTGAAAGCCCCAAGAAAATCATGAAGGAAAGGCAAAGGAAGGTAGAGAAAGGAAGGCACAAAGGTTAGCAGCTTCAGTTATGTACGCTTGTTGAGGAAGGACCCGTTTATCCCATCGCAACTCGGTACCTAGGTAGCGTTCGGGTACGAAGCGAAAGGGTGAGGTGTTTGGTCCGGGAGGTGTTATGGTGGCAGATTAGTGATGGCAGTACGGAGTGAGACGGGAATGTAGATGAGATGTAACGGTAAAAAGGAGAGGAGGGAAACACAGGCAACTGCACGTTAAGGACTGACGAGAGCGATGAACCGGAGAGATAGGGTCACGGCGAGGAAATTACTTTACTTTCAGTAACTTGAGTATTTGCACACTAGGTATTCTCTGAAGGTCAGGGACATGAGTAACTCTACTCTCTCCTTCACCAAAAATGCAAATTATGTTGTTCCATTTACCCAAGAAGTCGCAAAAGTCAACAGAAAGGTTGGAAGCATATGATCCGACAAATATCCCAGCTTATAGTAAAGTCTCCTTTTGAACCAGAACCAAGTAATCCTCATCCTCACCGAGTGCTCGCCAACTCCTGCCGCCGCGCCCTACTTCCCTTTCAAGTACTCCGGCGTCTTACGAGTGGCATCACCGGAGTTCACCTCGGTGGTAGAAGCCGGGCTCGACTCGCTCCTGATGACCTTGTCCGGATGGGACATCATGTATCCGTAGCCAACGGCGACGGCCAAGAGGCCCCCAAGTGCAGCCCATCTAAAGAGACCCGACGACACTTGTCAGATACGAGCACAACCACCACACGGGACAAAGTAAAAGGTATGGTATGGTGTGTATGTTCACCACTCACGTTTGGGGAGTCATTGTTAGCGTCGAGGAAGTACCATCTGCCTTATCCTTCTTGTACATAATGGATCTGGCATTGGTGGCGCGCGGTTGGCGAGTCAGCGGCCGCGCGCCGCTGCCCCTGAGGACGGATTGGATTTTGATGAGGTTGGCTCGGAGGATGTTCGCCATGGTTTTATATATGTTTAATGTGCTTTGGATTGTCCGAAGGGGGAAATCAAACGGAGGAAGGAGTCGTTTAGCCGTTGGAATTGTAGTAAGGAGCCTCGGTGCTGGCCGGGTCTGAGGTCATCAAAGGGTCATGACGCAATGACGGCGGGTCATGGACGGCGAACCCCGCCGTCTCCGTGTATTCCATCTCAGGGTCAAAAAAAGGGGGCTTGGTACACTAGACGCAGCTCCTATCATAGCCGAAGGCATTGAAAAGATGACCATGGCCACCACTACGCCTCGAGGCCCTACAGCAGCGCAGCCAGGAACTCACTAAAATCACCCACCACCCCAAGCCCCGTAACGCAGTCATATCCCGCCGCCGCCGACCACCCAGGCGACATGGACCCATCCGCGAAGCGGCAGCCCCTACTCTGCCCCTCGGTCACGTCCCTCAACACCGCCCTCACCCGCTCCCCATACAGCAGCGGGTTGAGCCAGCCGAGGCTGGGCTTGCCGGCGCGCATGCGCGCGTCATTGACCAGCGCCACCATGGCCGCCACGACGGGCGCGCTCGCGCTCGTCCCGTACACCTGGCTGACGCTGCCGCCCATGACGATCTGGAAGGCCTTGCCGATCGCACTGATGTCCGGCGTCGCCCGTCCAGAGGGGTTGAATAGTGGGAGGCGGCGGCCCGGCCCCGTAGCATTAGTAGTAGTACCGTTCTGCGCGACAGAGAAGCGCGACACATAAGGGGCGACCACATCATCCTGCCACGCGGGGCGCGCAAAGAAATCGCTGAACCCGCCGGCGCTGAACACGGCGCCGGCCACGGGCGGCGCCACGTTTTGCGTGGCGCCCACGGCCGTGACATAGGGGCAGCTGGCCGGGAAGGTAGGCACGAACCGTGGGGCGGCGGCCTGGGCTTCCTCGCCACAGCGCGTCTGGCCGGTGCCGGCCGCGCCGCCGTCGCCCGTGGCGGCCAGCACGCTCACGCCGCGGGCCGCCAGCGCGGCAAACATGTCGCACACGCGCGAGGCGTAGCCCCGGGGCACGCTCGCCTCGTCGTCGGCGTAGCTGATGGAGAGCACGTGCGGGATGTGGTCGTCGTCCAGCGCGAGCAGAGCGTCCAGGAATTCCAGGAAGGGCTCGTTGTCGCTCGACGACGGCTCCTCCAGCGGCTCCAGCGGCTCGCCCGACGTGGTGTTCAGCTTGGTGCCGCGCCCGCCGGTGCTGTAGTAGGTCACGTGGGTCGGGTGGCCGAGCGCCATGGCGTACTGCACGTCCAGCGAGGCCTCGATGCCGGCGTTCCGCGGGGAGGTTTGCGGGTTGGTCCCGTTGTTGAAGAGCGTGACGCTGAAGTTGTAGGACGAGAGGGAGAGGTCTGGCGTGAAGGTGTCTAGGAACTGGGCCACGTCTGAGTACAGGATCCACTGCTCGAGGAAGCCGGCCACGCCGAACCGGACGGGGCTCGGTTGGCTCTCGTTGGCCGGGTTGTAGCGGATGTTGTAGAGCTCTTTGATGCAGTCCGGCACAGTGGCCGCCAGGCAGGGCAGGTTGGGAAAGGGGTTCTCGTTTGGATCCGGGACCGAGACGGTGGGGATTGCCGTTGGCGTGACGGTCTTGGTGGAAGAGATCGAGGGGCCACCCGGTGTGGGAGGCCGCTTTGTCGGTTTTGGTTTTGGATGCGGCGGCCACCAGGGTTTGGGAGGTCTGCGGCGACCCCGATGCGGTGGCGGCGGCATGAAGTTGGTGAGCGGGTGGACGAAATCGATGGCGTCGCGGAGCCAGGCGGGGACCGTGTAGGAGAGAGCCCGCAGCACGGGTGCCGCGTCGCTGCCGTTGTAGGCGTAGTACGCTAGATCGGCTTGGAAAAGGGACTTGACTGCCTCGGCGGACGCTTCGAAGCTGATGAGGCTGCCCTGTCTGTGCACTTGCTGAATCCCGCTTGATCTCAGCCAGCCCGATACAGCACGGGTTGTTGTAGCGGCCGGCTGGCGGCGCTGGAGGACCTCATCGCGGCTCAGATGCCGGCCGAGGTCAGATGAAAGGTGGTCGGAAGCATGGCGCTGGTTGAGCTTAGACTTCAGTTCCGCAATGCCGGGCTCCTTCAGCGCTATGAAAAGCATGATCTTGTCCGAGGCACTAGCATTCCCGTAGAAACTCCATCCCGGCGGTATTCCCTCCGCCTGCTCGAGAATGACGGCAGGGGCTGCGTGGACCAAGGTGACGGCCAGCCCGAGCAGGGCTATTAGGGCGAGCTGCCACATGGTGCGGGACCAGGGATCAAGGGGGCTGATGGATTAGCCGTAGCAGGACCGCTGCCAGCCTGGTTTCCTCGTGAACAATAGGACTGGGCTGGGCCATGGTTAAACTATATTTGTAGTCCTTCCATGATGCGAGGCCGGTTGACTTCCGGGCGATCTCCTCCGGCGGCTGCGAACCAAGGGCCCTTCTCTAGGCCCGATCGGCCACCCTGCCGGTGCGGTACCATGGATCAGTGGCGCGAGGGCCTGCTTGGCCATGTGAGAGGATCGGAACATTGACTCTCAGTTGTCCTATACAAATTAGAAACGCAGGCCGCACAGGTTCTCTGCAGCTGGTTACGTGTGGGGATTCAAATAAAGGACACGAATGCATGTTGTTCTTCGACTGGTTCTGAACAATACTATACCATTCAGCCGGGAACCCGGGTGCGGGACTCGTCCAGGCGCGGCGTCTGCCCTCATTGGCCGATCACAGTTGTATTGTCCTTGTCTCGATATTATATCCGAGCAGCACAGCTCCGTCCTTGTCAGACGCCGTAGTGTACCTTTGCTCCCTCGTTTAAATAGATCGAATCAGGTGCGCCGAAGGGAAGCTGGAAGACCTTGGCATCGGCCTGCATATTGACTGCTGAACCAGATATATGGCATGTGGGTAGCACCTATCCTACACGGTCCCTAGTGTTCCAAGTCGATGAGATCTTACATGGTACGTTCGGATCTCAGTCTCTATTTTAAGACTCTTCCCCTTGTATCCTGCCACTGGAATACCGGTCGAGACGACACATGACTCGCCCATGGTCGCGGAATGCAACAGCGCGCAGCATCAAGCCGGCCTTGGCGCTTGACTTGTCCCGGCTGATGTTCCTGTCGCCTAGCCCTCCGCATCGCATACAGGATCAGAGCCGCCCCTGCGACTGAACTCCCCAGCGAGCATCATTGGTGATCCCGGGTCCCGCCCGCTTCAGGAGGACCCCCACCAGCACGGGCCCGATGATGGTGTTGAGGACGATGGCCCAGACCCCAATGACGAATCCCTTGCGCGTCAGGAATGTCGTCTCGTTCAAGCCGATCTGGATGATGAGCAGGCCGATCTCTCCGCGAGCGACCATAGCTGCCCCCAGCAGCGTGGCGGGAGCCCAGCCAATGTTCGTCTTGCGGCCATCTAGCGCCTTCTGCGAGCCGCGCATCTTGCGCCGCGACAAAGAGACGACATCCCAGACCGGGACGACAATGCCGACGATCAGCTTCCCGACCGCCATCAGCAACGTGTAGACCACGCCTTTCCAGATGACCTCGCCCGTCCACAGCTCGAGAAAAGGGATGGCAAAGCCGATGCTCGCAAAGAACAGCGGCTGCAGGACATACCGCTGCGGCGCCCGCAAGTACCTGTCAAACACCTCGGTGAACTCTGGTACGGCCGCCCCATTCTTTTCGCCATCCCCATCGCCATCCAACCCCAGCATCCCTCCTACCTCCTGTTTCACTTTCCCTTCCGGCAAGGCGCTCAGAAACGCCCCGGCCAAAAACGCCCCAAACAGCACCGACGCGCCCGCATACGCCGCAATGGCCAGAAACGCGCCCAGCACGAGCACCATGACCACCATCAGGACACCCCTACTACTAGTAGTAGCAACGCGCGCCGCCAGCCGGGACTGCACCACCACCCTCCTCCACACGGGGCGCGCCACAAACCTGGCCGCGGCGGGCGTCAGCACGGCCATCAGCGCGCTGGCCAGCACCGGCCGGCCGATGATCCAACCCAGAGATGATGAGTTGTCGCCACTGTTTGAAGGAGAAGCGGTGGTGGTGGTTATGATGATACCGCGCAGGTTGTGGATGACGCGCACCAGCACGAGGCCGCACACGTCGTCGAGCAGGGCGGCGCTGATGAGGATGGTGCCGATGCGCGTTTGGGCGTAGTCCACTACTGTTCCTGTTCCTGTTCCTGGTACTACTTCTACGGTTGTGGTGTTGTTGTTGTTGTTGTCATTTGTGGTGGTGGTGGTGGTGGTGGTGGTGGTGGTTCGGGAGGAGGCGCTGGAGAGGAGCACGAAGGTCGTGCCCAGGGAGGTGGAGCATAGCGCTGTGCCGAGTATGAAGGATTCTAGGAGGCCTGTTGTTGTCCGTCGGGAAAGGGAGGGTTACTGATTAGCAAAGTTGGATTGGATCATTGGAAGGAGGGCAGTGTGGGAGGATTACGGACTGTGATGAAATCCTGCGGAGAATAGGGCAAAGGATAGGGCAATGGGCGTGAGGATGCCGAGGAGGGCTGCCATGGTGCTGAGGACCAGGTTCTGGCGCAGCAGATCGAGGCGAACGGTGAGGCCGCCTAAGACGGGGTGGTTAGCAGCGGTCACATAGGTGAACGGCGGATTAACAGTAAAATAGACAACCTTCGAAGATGATCAAGATTAAACCTATGTATCCCAGGGCTAGAAACGTCTCCTGCCAGTCTTGCGCCAGGATATTGGCAAGCGGCACGCCGTAGATGAGGCCGACGATGATGTGCCCGATCAGAGAGGCACGGAAGATCTTGTCGGCAAGCCACTCTGCAATGACCAGGAAGAGGAAAAAGGACATGAGCGTCAGGATGTTGATGACTTTGATGCTGTGTGAGCGGAGGAGAAGACGATTAGGTAGTTACAGGGGAGAGAAGGGGACTCGGTGACTCGCACTGTTCGGCTCATGATACGCAAGGAACCCGCCGCTTGCGTCGGCGGCCATTGCGGTTCGGGTGCGGCTTAGCGGACTCCGGCTTGTAAGCACGATGAGCACCTCGTAGGCCCTGGGGTTTAAAATTCCGGAGGTGGTATGCAACGAATGATAGGTGATTATGGAGGTTGCGTATGAGAATGGACTTGTAGGAAATGCGCTGTATTTTAACCCTGGCACCTAGTTACATACAATACATGTTACTGGAACGGCGTAAGCGGGTATTGGAGCTGGATGTTACCGACGCCCCACAAGAGTTTGTTGCGACCAGCCGGCCCACTACCTCCTACAACCTGACCACTAGCGAGAGTTGCATTTCAGAGCAGTGTATACCTATGATTGAGGTACAAATCCAACTCCTATGCTGTAAGTTAACACGTTAGGCGGTGATTACGATAATTACAGGGTACTGAACAAGTAGGTCCTTTTTTGATTTGAGAGATAGGATTCGATCACAAAACCCTTATCATTACCCCTCAATTTTTGGTTTTTGACCGTTCCGACTTCCATTCATCCTTCCACCCACCCTTGCTGGTGACGGAATACCATGGCGCGGCTCACGAACACCTACCAACAGTGCAAAGCTGACACAAGGCTTTTCCTCTCATGGCTTGCTACAACGGCCAGGGCAAATGGCTGGCCCGAGCCTCAGCCTGGCCCATCGGGTTCATCGGTCCCGCCTCCCAACACTCAAGCGGACCCTCCTGGAGACGGAGAGAACTAGAGCAGCCGCCGAAAGAAAAAGAAGAAAAAGAATGTCAATGCCGCAAATGCGGGAGGCCCAGCGACAAGCAGCGTGGAGAATACGCCAACCAACTACATAGTCGGCATCAGCGACTTTAGTTTGTACCGATGGCCGAGCTTGTGGCCAAACGCAAATTAGCCCTACGCTCTTCCATAGCCAAGGTTCTTGAGCGCGTCATCTGTCTTCGCGAGGCATTCGCCCAACTCCTCCAGGAGCGAGGCGTTGTCAACGCCGAAGAGGTCACCGCAAGGAAGCATTCCCACTTTGTCGACATCCTCAAGCAAGTTCACAACATCTTGGGCGGCGCCCACCGGATCAATGCAAGCACAGGCAGCATCGCACCACCAAGCCCTCGCCAGTGTCTTTCGACAGCGTTCGCAGCACTCCGTCTCTACGAGCCATCGCACCAGTTCCTGGACGCTCCTGACGTCACCCTTCCCGCCCCAGAGTATGACATTGCCGAAGATGAAGCCGGTCTGGAGGAAGCCGCGTAAGTTGCGTTCTCTGCGCTGTTGCAGGATGTTTTACTTCTCAGAGAGGAAGTCCACAAACTCTGGGGTGTGAAGTATTCGCAGGTAACTTTCCAGCTAGCCGCTGTTGCTGTTGCAACCAGCACAGCCATAGACCTCGCCCGCAAGATGGAAGAGAAGGCTGCACCCGTTCTGGATCGCTTTGGCGGCGTAGCCAAGTTCATCGTCGACCACTACCACACTGCGGCTTCTGCTGAAGGCCTGGACCCAAGCCACAGAGTAGCGGATGGCGATGATATCAATATCGACGCATACGGTATTTCCAAGAGGACAATGTATGAGGCGTACCATCTCCTGGATCGCATCCGCAAGGCTTGCCTCGAGGATCCGGAAATGCCTCCGCTCTACAACGGACAGCCATACGGATGGTTCCAACCGGGCAAGGTTCACAAGAGCCATTCAGCACACGAGAGGTATGACCGAGACTGCGCAGGATTCGCAGAGGTTGTCTCTGAGACGGCCATCTTAGCCCGGAAGCTCAAGTGGAGCAGTGTCCAAGATGAGTTCACTCGCGGTGATCGGCTTATCATGGCCGACCCGTCCCAGCCGATACCGTTCTGGGTCGTGTTCGCTTCCCAGCTCTTTATCGACAACTTTGAAATCCTAGGCGATCAACTCGAGAATGGTTGGGTGGACCTTACCAACATTGGGAGATGGATTACCTGCCGCTCGGAGGACATCCTCGATGATATTGCAGGGAAGCCCAGACCGTCGGCATGGCCTACCAAAAAGGACAGCGCTCTCCGAAGGCTGTGAGAAGACGCGCATTTCTTCGAGACAGACGTCATCTCGAAGTGGAAACGGCGGCTCCTGCCGTCCATCGTCAAGCCTCAGAGCATCCTGGTGAAGCGCAACGCCGTTTTCGCAGGCGTGTGGGCGCATCACCTCCTGACGCTCTTCCACACTACGGCCATCGCCTTCGTCAATGTTTGGGGTGCTGTATTCGCTATGAACCAGTTCTACCATGCGATGATACGGCTGACGTGGATGGCCACTCGCAGCCACCCTAAGCCGGTGTGACGGACATGCTCGTTATGACGCATATGCAGGGCGACCGTCGGTTCTGGGTCGGGCAAGAGCCACAAGAAATCAAGGACTTCTGGAAGCAGTGGTGTCTTTGTCAGGGGGTTTCTCTCTCCGAGTTCGCCGCATCGCGAGGTGCTATCCCTGTCGCTGGTCCAAGCAACGCAACACGCAGGGGACTTGCTTAGCTTGCCCCGGTCTCTCTCCTCTTCCGGGGGCGCCTAGGTAACGACACTGCCGGCCACGCGCGGGTCAACATGACGCTGGAAGATGTGCGCAACATTGTCGGCGAAGGCGGGTGGATCGAGGTAGACCCTTCTCCCGGCAATGTCTATGAGATGGTGCACGAATACGACCGAGCGAGCAGCCGGCCGTTCCGGGAAGCCAGCTAGGGAACCAAACGACATCAACGCCGCTTGCCTGGCCGCGAAGACCACTCGACGCTGTCACCGGCTGCGCTGATCAAAACGCTGGCAACCACGGTGAATACGGAGATGGCCGAGTTGTACTTCGACTACCTCTATTTACACACAAAGTGTTGGATGGTCCTTACCGATTTCAAGAAGATACTGGATCCTCTGCTCAGAGAGGCCTGCGAGGGAAGACCTGATTACATTGAGTCTGAAGCCCAGCTCCCGCAGTTGGTTGGCATCATCTTCCGCGCGGCTGCGGGCTTAGCGCCGGGACTAGGGAAACTAGAGTGCCTCGAGCTTCTCGGTGCGGCGCAGGAGGGCCTTGGCTGGCTCCTGAACATGGGGATGAACCAAATTGTGGTCCGTCAGATGGAGCGGTTGAGGATACCCGTGGAACTTCACGTCGAGGGTGGATAGCCCGTGGGTATGGTGTGAAGTACACGTGTGTTGATTAAAATCTGGGGGTGTGGCTAACTACCTGGGACCGTAATTGAGTAATTGCTTGGATACAGCTACATAGAAGATCTGGATGGCCAAATAACAATCTAGTTGGTACTTGTACCTGCTCAAGAAGATGGGTACCTATGTAGACTAGGCAGATAAGGTCTACATGCGAACACTGCACTTCTAGACCGTCAACCTCACATAGTCATCATGAATTGACTACCTGAATTATGTTGTGCCCTAGAGACTACCAGAGCTACAGTAGCATCCTTTCATTGGCTAGTCGAACCATCACCGAACCACCAGCCAGGGGCTGGCAAGGATCAATGAATCGATGTAAATGCCTCCCGTCTTGACCATCCGACCACAAAGTATACTAGTAGTACTTTAGGTGTGAGCACGATTGTGATATAGTACTTCGTCCTTCGTGATCATACTGATTCATGACAGAGCGGCGGTGGTGGTGGAAGGAGCTACCGTACCTAGTAAGGCGTGGGACGATAAATCAGTTTTGTCGGCTGGAGCCAGAAACCATTCCCAGAACAATCATTTTCATTACGTTGGCCAAGCAGAGCTATCAGGAACCCGTTCAGCTGACTGTATTACATTAAATCAATCACCTTTTGACCGTTCAATTGATCTGGCTTCGATCATCATACCTGCTTTCTCTGGCGGCATGATTTGCCCAACCACTCGCCCTCTAGGAGGTAGAGGTGAGATCAGAGATCGTCTGCCTACTCCGTACTGCGAGTCATACGGTTCATTAGTGGTCTAACACTTGCTTTCTAGCATTACCGATCTGGAACCGGCGCGAACAAGTTCTTCTGAGAATCGTGGGACACTGGTAGTTGTCACCCTCAAGCAACGACTGCAATCACTCACTTATCGGGTGTCACTAATAGTCAAACAACTTAATGAACAAGAGCTGTCCGTTCAAATCGGTACACGGGTACCTCCCACAAAACATAAAGTGATTTTATATGCTTCAAGTTCTCGCTCTCAAACTACCAACCGGTAGCCTTCTCGGGTTAGTACATTTACTTCCATTGTTTGAGAATACGCGACTGGGTAGTGAGTTAGGTAACGTTATCATCAACCTCGTTGCCCTCACCGAAACCTCATACCAGCTAGCAAAGCCTCACTGTCATGTGAGACAAAGATAAGGGACGATCCAGGCCAGCCAACATTCATATCATCGGGGCGGAAGGCCAGATTGGTGCAATCCCCCGCCATTAACAGGTTGGCGGTTTTACCTGGTAATCTTCAAGACAACATGGGGTGTTTGTCTCGGCATTCCTGGGCACTGCTGGGCATTGCTGGGCATTGCGGGGAAATCCAGGTCGAACAACGGCGAAACTACCTACCTCGCGTTGGCAGCCATCTTGCCTCGAGCCCAGTCAGGAATCGGAGTGGACTCGAGAGTTAAGGAAACCGACGCAGAGCCGCGTGGCCAAGGCCCTATTACTGTGTAAGTGCAGTTTTCTGGCGTCACTTGTGTGAAACGACAACGCTTCCATTAGCCCGCCGAGTATGCCACCGCTTGGCAGTACCACCTCTCGGTGACCAGGACAGGATTAACACTCGCTTGGTGTTTTCTACTTTCCTCACCTTACGACTGTATTTGGCAGGTCGCCGGGTGCTTGCCAAGGTGGCCAAGGATCCTACAGGCATGGTAAAGCACTTGGCTTAAGATAAGTCGACGATCGGTTAGCGGTGGCCTTGTCTGCGGGCCGTTGGTTGATATTGCCAGGAGATAGTACCTAGTCGTACTTATTATGGACCATATTGCCTCCCGGTTGTCGACCATCCAGGCTTTTCCGGTCTCTACACGAGTGAAAGTCTTCGACTCGTCACCGCCAACAAGACAAAATGTCTGAGAAAACTCCCGCGGCGGACGCCGGCTCAGCCGAGCTCCAAAGGTCTCACAGCACGCAAGCCGAGGAGCCAGCGGTTAAAGTGAAGACGCCATGGTGGCACTCCGTGGTCGAGGCGGGTTCGGCGACGCAGATCGTCATCGCTGCCGCTGTTGCCATCGCCATCGGAGTGGCTGTTAGTTCGACAGTCGAAAACATCCCCGCCGCCGCCGTCACCCTCGTCGGCATTCCGGGCAGGTTGTGGCTCCGCGCGCTGAGAGCCTGCGGTGCGTTGTTTCTGCTAGATTATTAGAGATAAGACGCAGCTGACGTATCCTCCCAGTGCTCCCCTTGATCGTCACCGCTATTGTTCTCGCCGTGCAACGACTGAGGAAGATGTCGGGCGGCGGTCAGAAGCTGGCTCGGGTGACCATCATCTACTACGTGGGCACGACGCTGCTGGCCATCGTCATCAGCACCATCCTGACGGACCTGGTCTGGGCACGACAGATGCAGCGGGTCGGCGAGGCGAGCCTGCAAGTGGACGAAGCCGACGCGGACACGTACGAGGAGCGGAAGGCGGTGGCGATCCACATGGTGGTGCAGGACATGTTCGACTCGCTGATCCCGCAGAACGTGGTGCACTCGCTGGCCAACGACGCGCTGCTCGGCATCCTGGTGACGGCGGTGGTGGTGGGCTACATGCTGAAGCCGACGTCGCACATTGTGCGGGCGCTGGAGGAGATCGAGGAGCTCATCACCAAGATCATCGGCTTCCTGATCAAAATCGCCCCTGTCGGCGTCTTCTTCCTGATCCTGCCCAACCTCTTCAAGCTGAACATCCGCGACGTCGGCCACAACCTCGGCATCCTCATCGGCGGCGGCGTCGCCAACATGTTCATCCACCTCTTCATCGTGCTGCCCATCCTCTTCTTCGCCCTGACGCGCCAGAACCCGTACGCCTACTGGGCCAAGTGCTCCCCGGCCTGGCTGACCGCCTGGGGTTCCTCCTCGTCCGCCGCGACGCTGCCCGTGACCATGAAGTGCGTGGCCGCCCGCGGCGTGCCCTACACCATCAACAAGTTCACCGTGCCGCTAGGCTGCCTAGTCAACATGGACGGCACGGCCATCTACTTCCCGCTGTGCGTCGTCTTCCTGGCACAGACGCAAGGGCTCAGCCTGACGCCGGCCGACTATACGATCGTGTGCCTGCTGTCGACGCTGGCCTCGATCGGCACGACGCCCATCCCGAGCGCCTCGCTGGTGCTGACCGTCATGATCGCGCAGAGCGTCAACGTGCCCATCACGGGCATGTACGGTGTGATTATTGCGA
Organism: Chaetomium strumarium; assembly: GCF_033439665.1. Lineage (NCBI taxonomy): Eukaryota > Fungi > Ascomycota > Sordariomycetes > Sordariales > Chaetomiaceae > Chaetomium > Chaetomium strumarium. Next base: position 277,672 of record NW_026944431.1, read on the forward strand.
TCGACTGGTTCCTGGACCGCTTCCGCACGGCCCTGAATGTCAGTGGGGATTTGTACGCTGCTGCTGTCATCTACAAGATCACGGGGATTGAGGACCCGCCTGAGGAGGAGGGTATGGTCGGGGAGGTGAGGGATAACACCGAGCGTGTTTGATGAAAGATGAGGATGGGTTGGGTTCTGTGATATGATATCCCATCCAGTTGTGGCCTGAGAATGGTCTAAGAACAGTAAATATGATTGATGAATACAATGCATTGTTATGACATTGTTGGTTCCTGTATTACGAATTCTGATGTGACGTGGCGCGAATACAGTCTATGTTCATACGCCCTATAAGAAATTACAGTATTTCGGGGGGACTCTTGTGATTCGCATTACATTGGATAGGGTAGGCACATTCGTTCTTTAGGGTCACGATGCATGATGGATATTAGGATAATGGTCAGAACTACAATATATTGTTATGTATCGATAATCTCTGAGAATGAGAACTAATAATCGTTTACCGTAGGTATGTTAACTCGACTGAGTTACACCACCGCACTACTCCCTTCTTCACCACCCCTTCTTCACGTCCTCACCTCCCCCCTTCACCGCTCCTCCTCCCCCTCCTTCTCCTCCACAACCCACCCCCGCTCATTCGCCGCCCTCTTCGCCCTCGTCCGCTTCCTGATGCTCTTGCTCATGCGCAGCATCACCGAGATCGCCGCCTCTCGGGTATACTCTTTGAGGTCCGAGGCCAGCACCTTGGCCGCGCCCTTCGCGGTTGGGTGTGTCCGCAGGGAGGAGGACGAACCCATCGTGGTGGTAGGGCTGGCGGCCGCGGTGGTGGTGTGGTATGGGATGGATTTGGGCGTGTATGGCCGTGCTGCTGCTGCTGATGAGGAGGAGGAGGCAGCACGCCGGGGATGGGAGCTTGGGGTGTTATTTTTGTTGTTGTTGAGGATGGTGCTGAAGGTCTGGGGTGAACCTGACCTGGACCGAGGTGGTGATGATGGTGGTGTTCCTCTTTCCGGGGAGGTTGAGGTTGTGCATTGAGAAGGCGACGACGATGATGATGTTGTCGTCGTCGTCGTCCTCCGACTCCGCACGGACTCAGCAGTTTTGGTGAGTCGGCCGTAGAGCTGACCCGGCGCACCATCGTACACCGAGCCGTCGTCGGCCTCGTAGGTGTATGTTTGTGTATCGGCGTCGTAGCCCGTCCGCCTCACCCCCTCCGGCAGACGCTCCTCGTCGCCATTGATGTCCCACTTGCGGGGCATGTTTTATGATGATGATTGAAGGTATGTGGAATGTGGTTTGGTTTGCTTGCTGTTGGTAATGGAGGTAGGGAGGCAGGGTTTGAGTTGATATCTCGATGATGATGAAGTCTTCCGGGTTCTCCTGGGGCGCAGACTGGGTTTATATAGACGAAATCTACCACACTCCATATAGAAGAGCTAGGCTGTTCCCAAACTAAGACCAGTGGGCAGCCTTGCAGAGTCAAAGAACAGCTCTCGAACAGTCTAAAAGTACAGAGATTCCCTGGGATTGTTTCCAAATACTGCCGATGTGTAGAGACGCCCCTAGTTATATCACTGCTGTCATGGGACGCACCATTGTCTGAGTGTGTCGTGTAATCGTTGAACAGCTATTCCGAGTCCTTAGTGCTTTATCAATGTCAGGGAGATGAAGTAACATATAGTATGCTGGCTCAAAATGGTGCGCACTGACAATCAGGTTGTTCGGGAGAAAGAAGTGAACAAACCCTTGGTTAAAAACTGGGTCCAAGTGTCAAATAGTACACAACTACACCGGGCCACACGCATACACTCACACCTTCTGGATGTTCTGCAAATCTGTACCGTCATGTTGAACAGAACGACGTATCCTACGTCTAGACCCACATTGGAGACACTCACGGCTCAGCAGCAACACAGGCAAAGAAACCAGAACTTCAGAAGTATGTAAGAAGGCAAGGTTGCCTACCAAGACGGTCGCCTAGAATCCGCGCCTGTTGGAGGCTGCGGTCGACTGTAAGTACATACGACCTTGGAAGGCAACCTCAAATGCGCTATAGGAGCGCAAGACGAAGAAGAAGAAATCGGAAAGTCCGGTTGACCACGCGGGCACATATAGGCCCGTATCACCTTACCCCTCGCAGTTTCACCTCTGCCTCCTCATCTCAGAAGCAGAGGACCAAATCCGGTCCAGTTATTACACCCCTGGGAGTAAGAAGACGGGAACAAGCGTGCCTTGTCGGGGTGTGTCGAGCGACTCCCCAGAAGGGGACTGGGACTTCCTTAGTTGTTCGAAGGCGAGACCTGTGGAACGCGAAGGCCGTTTGGAGGATCTTAACATATACCATCCGCCCTCACCCTAGTGATGGAGAGATGGCGTTCCGGACATGCGTACGGTGCTAGTAGAACCTAGATCCATCATCCATCTGTCTCAGGCTCCCCCAGTACCTCCGTACCCACGTGCCACACAGGCGTTCGGCAGGGCCTCGATACGGCTCACCTGGTACCATGCAACTAATGGGAGCGCCGGGAGCTAGATTTGTATCTTTGAGGTTGGGCAAAGGAACCGCGTGATCGGCTAAACAGCCCTCGTATCCCAACTACGATCCAAGAAGATCACAACAACAATGACAACAAGCCTGTGTAGAGAGCCAGGCGCCGATCCGCACCTATCCTACCCCAAAGGGCCGTACGTACGTAGTATACAGACCGTTCGTGGGCCAAGGAGGAAGTGCCCCGCCATAGTAGGTAGCGGCAGGTAGCAGCAGCAGCATGGACCCTTGCAGACCATTGTGCATTATTTCGTCGTTCTTGCCGTTTTTATTAGGTCAAGTCGTCGTGGCTGCGTCAGGTATCGGAGCCGGTCAGTCTGCATGTACCTAAGCGGCCCATTAGGATAGACCGCCAAAGTATTACCTACCCATCACAACACTCAGCGAAAGACATAGTTACAGTACCCGGTACATTAGGTTATCTCGGAATAGATGTTTTGTTTGGGTCAAAAATGTATAGCAGTCTTAAGTAAGAACTTAGGGTTAGTACTAGGAGTATCCGGACCACTAGCAGTGAACAATGGCAATGTAATGTATGTGCTGTAATACCATCCACCAGTACTATGGAATCTCGTGAATGCTATGTCGGTTTGCAGTTGGGTTGCAGTCTATCAAACTGGCCAGAACAGACACGGGTCTTTTGTTCTTGGGGCTGGTGGCTCGAGTTTGACTACAGCCGGCACAGCTCGAGGACAACCCTTCAGGGCCTGGCTATCGCTGTCACTACGAACCACATCCAGCATGGACTGTATGTACAAATTGCAAGACATATGGCAAGTACTAGTATGTACTACACTCCATTAGAAAGGGGGTATGTAGAGTATCTGATTGGGTAGTAATATACCACCAGCGGTCACGGTCTGTGCCAGCGACGGCAAAGGAGACGTTGAGCTGACATCACCTTCAGGAGAATCATATCTAACACAGGCACCTTTGTAACGAGAAAGGTATCATTTCTCCTTGTGACACATGAATTGTAGGGTATGACAATGGCTCATCTCCGTGTGATGAACGCGGTTATATGAAGCGAACGCGCAGTGATCACCGCAGTCTACCTTGTGTCACCTTCCCACCTCGACCATGCAAGGCGCTTGCAGAGCACGGCGCTGGCCTACCGAATCAATGCGAGTCTCTCACTGTGTCTCACTCGGTGTAAACACGCACAATATCCCCGGGCTTGGCGGCTGGAGGTTGAAGGCCCTTGCATGGTGCACCACCTGCCTTTACTGAGGGGGAGAAAATATCTCCGTTTTTGGCGGCTCTGGCGATGGCTGGTCGAGCACTGCCTGTCCGATTTATTCGTACTGTTTGCTGTTCAAAGCCCTACCGGATACTGTAAAGATGGGAAGCAGCGTCAGCAGACTGAACAGTTCTGAACACGTGCCAATATCGTCTGCTAAGATACTCTGTATGTACAAAGTGAGGCTGAGCATCGGAGTTGGCGTACCCTTGATTTCCGTACGACATCAATCAGAGTCTTCAGAAATGGCACGGGAGAGAGCGGGATCGCTAAACAGGGTTCCATTCTACCCCCTTTCTTGGTGGCTAGATATGGCAAACAGACCAACGGGACCTGAGAGCCCACCATTGAGTCTGCATGGCGGTTTCATCCCACCAAGCAACTGGCTGGCTTTCCGTATTTGCGTGCCCGCCGTGCCTTGACACTCTTTCTGTGTGCTCTCCCCCCACTCAAGCTCGTTTAACTCCTCTTCACAATGGCGTTTCCTTTCCCCTCGCAGCGTATGTTCAACTTCTACGCTTCCGCCGGGCTCATTCTGATACTCGTCACCTCCCTATTCTATGCTGCTTCCCTCACCAAGCCCATCCGGCGCATCAGAAACCCTTCGGCGGCCTTTCCGAACGACCAACTGCCCCTGCCGCACAACTTTGGTGACATCGTGTCCGAGCTTTACAAGCCGATCAAGCTTCCCGTGACCGCCACGAGCTACATGGATCAACGGGGAAAGGAGTTCGGCAACGGTGGCCGGAACTACTGGAACACGTCTCTGGAACATGCCATCCTGATTGTCGATATTGATACGAGAAGCCCAGACAGACAGAATGGGGTATTCAACGGGGCCAGCAAGATGGACTGGGAGAAGGTGCAACCGTCAGGCGCTGGGTTGCTGACTTTGGCTCACCTCAACCACTATATTTACTGTGAGTCTTTTGCTGTCTCTTCTTCCAGTCTGCGCCCTTTCTTTTTTTTTCTTTCTATGTTTCTTTCTGTCAGGAGAGTTCCCCCTGCTTCTGACAAGGCTGCCCCGAAAAAGCGCAAATTCACGGGTATGACTACAAGTTCTTCCACGCGCGGGAAATGAAAGGGCATTGGCATACCTGGATCAAGCCGCATGTCTTCCGGCAGATGCTACAACAACAACAACAGCAACAACAACAATACAAGTTCGTTGTCTTCCTCGACGCCGACGCCGTCATCCAGCACTTGGAAGTGCCGCTCGAGTTCCTTCTCAACCGGTGGGATATCTCGCCCAACACGTCCATTGCGATGCCCATCGATACTCGGCAGCTCTCAGATGAGAAGAACAACATCAGCACTGACAGCAGAGGGAAGGTGGTGCTGAACAGTGGCGTCGTCGTGCTGCAGAACCTCCCTTACACGCATGATATCCTGCAGGCCTGGACGGAATGCACAAGCGAGAAGCGGTATCCGGGATGCGGGCAGTGGAAGGAACGCTGGAGCCACGAACAGCGCGCGTTTTCTGAGTATATCCGCTATGACTTTAATCCGCATGGGAACAATATCGTCGTGAGTGTCTGCTATGAACGTTACATCCCATTGTTTCCGCTCCCCTTACGGCCCATCCCCTTCACCGGAAATACCTTGTGTGTATACTAGTAAAACTGATATATAAGTTGCCAGGAAATCCCCTGCAATGACGCGAACGGATATCCCGGACTGTTCGGCAAGGCGGGCATCATTGATGACTGCCAGGGCGAGTTCGTGAGGCACTACACGCTTGATAAGGAAATGACCAAGACCAGCACAAGCGACACGTTGGTGCAGAGCATCGGCGAGCTGGTTCAAAAGAACTTTGCGATGCATCGTGCTAGCTTGCTGATCGAGGAATAATACGGGCGCTTTCGTGTGGGATCCATGGTGAGACCCTCATGCTTTGTGCTCCTCTCTAAAGCGGGTTAGAACTTTAGAATGTACTTTCTTGGTTTATTTAGCAGGTGTTGCCTGCGGTGTTGGATGATGGGATACTCAAGAAGTCATGGGCGTTCATTGGTGAGTGATGATAGCGGTTTTGGATATGGTGCCTTAAACTTGTAGACGGTACTAGTAGCTAGTGCAGGGTCACTGCCATAATATCCATGCCTTGCAGTATGAGAAAACACTGCGTCGTGTTGATGATGCCAGCGATAGGTGCTATAGTTGCTTGGTGGTCATAGGGAAACCTTGGGAGTCGCCAGCTATCCTCGCAATATACAGTACACTCCAGCGCCGACACCACATTCAGCTAGGTAAGGTAGCAGCGTATATGCTCTCTGGCCTAGGCGGATACTGGTAACTTCTAAGGTACCATTCCCGACTTGTCCAGCACACTTCTAGGACGACGGGTCCGCATGGCTTGTTGGGTTAAAGGGCAAGCATGTGTCAGAAACGACGGAAAGAGGTTGAAAGCATAAGCGAAGGGGATTCGGTTCAATGTTGATCCTCGGCACCCTTTTTACTCTCATCATGCGATTGCCGTCTACGCGTACACGTGCTTGCTCGAGGGAAGGACTTGGGGAATTGGCATGTGGAAACCCAATAGTATTTTGTTGGGAAAGGCGGGCCCCCCTGTTCATCCTTCTTCGCATACCGCTTTGGGAATAAGAGAGGCTGTCTGACTGGTCGACACCATTACGTTTCTGCCACGTCCGTCACCACTGGGTGAAGTGCTGACATACCTTCCTCATCGAAGCTTGCTTTGACCTAGTTTCTGTATCATATGACTCAACAGGCCTCAAGGTGTCGTATCCATGCTCTTTTTTAAGTATATGTTGAGTTCTTTGCAGGGTTCAATAAACTTGAACATGGAAGCGTGTGCAGCGATATTGTGACACGAACCCCGGCCATATAAAGCTCTGTCTCTGCCTGCATTCTTTACATCTCTCACCTCCCTCACACCGAGAAGTTAGAACAGAAGCTATCGCCAATACCGCGTAGGTAATCATCCCACGAAAAATGGCATCTGACATCGCAGCCGTGAAAGCGTACGCCAGCCCCCCGCCCTCCCTCGCACTCTGAACTTGTTAACCGCCAACTAACCCAACCACTCGCCACCTTACTCCAGCAAATACGCCGGCCGACCACGAGAAACCCTCAAACTTCTCTACGACCACGAACTGCCCAACTGCCCGGGGAAGTCCATCGTCGGCCTCGAGCTGAGCTACGCGCCGGGCGGGTGGAGCCCGCCGCACCGGCACGCGGGCGCGACGGTGGTGGCCTACGTGCTCGAGGGGGAGTTCCTCAGCGGCATGAACGGCCACGCGCCCAAGGTGTACCGGCCGGGGGAGCAGTTTGTCGAGCTTCCCGGCTGCCACCACACCGTGTCGGACAATGCAAGCAGCACCGAGCCTATGAGGGCCATCGTCGTGTTTGTGGTGGATACGGCTGTGCTGAGGACGGAGAGGGGGTACGCGGCGCTGGTGGAGGTTGATCAAGGCTGGGAGGATGCTTGAGGCTGGCATTATTATCTATCCTCTATGGGAGACTACCAAGGACAAGACTTCGAGTGCCTAACGTGGTGCGCTTTGTTCTTATTGTCCTCTATCGTGGCAGCACAAGGCTGGTTGTGTCGGCGAATATCAGCGACAATGGCCATTTTGAACACTTTAGCTGTGCGTTTCAGAGCTCCAGCTGCTTCGAAAACAGGGCGAAATGGTGCTAGCTTTTAATGTAAACATCAAGTCCAACTCAGAGTTGTGGGTGTGCGTCTGTCTGCTTTCAAACGAGTGATAACATTCGGCCAAACCACAGACCTCACCTCCGTTGGCGGCCACTCATAACGACGAAGATTGTCCTGCGAGGCAGGAGCTTCGGGCAAAGTATGTACATGAATATGGAACACGTAGAAGTGAAGAGCATAAGAATAGACAGCGAATAGAAAAAAACGGAGGAATAGCCAAACGAAGGGATCAGCTGCCCACCACGCAAAAGGGGGGGGTCAAAGAGATGTCACCTCTGTCCCCCATATCCAACATGCCCTCCATCCAAAAACTGCACACACTTCCCCCCTCTCCCCTCCCTTACACAAACCCAGCCTTCATATTATCATATTGACTCGCCGGGAAACTCAACTGGTTCACAGACTTGTCGATCCCGCCCAGGGCGCTCGCACTAGCTCCAATCAGACTGCCCGCGTCGGTGCGATCCGCCGAGGCCTCCCAGAACATGCTCCCGCCGAGGCCCTTCTGCTTCAGGTAGGCGACCTTCTTGGCGATCATGTCGGCCGTGTCGAAGCTGATCAGCTCCTTGGTGGCGGCGTCGTAGCTGTAGGTGGCGCCGGCGACCGAGTCGTACACCACGATGGCGCCGGCCTTGGGCAGCGCCTTGTAGTCCCACACGCCGGCCTCCCAGCTGCCCTGGCCGATGCCGCTGTACGGCTGCCCGAGGCCTGCCGTGTTCTCGAACGAGCGGCCGTAGATGGGCATGCCCAGCACGATCTTCTTGGCCGGCACGCCGGCGCGGATGTAGTCGGCCACGGCGGCGTCGGTGGAATAGGGCGTGGAGTTGTTGTTGGCTGGGTTGGGGTAGAGGTTGGCCTGGTGGCCCGACACGCTGTCCCAGCTTCCGGCGTAGTCGTAGGCCATCAGGTTGATGTAGTCGAGCGTGGACGCGATCTGGGCGAGGGGCAGCTTGTTGTAGTTCTGGGGCCCTGCCGGGGCGGCGATGGTCAGGAGGTAGTGGTACCCGGGCGTGTACTGGGCTGCGTAGGAGTCGAGAGCGGATCTCACCTCCTTCAGCAGGGCGACGAAGTTGGCGGCTTGGGTCGCGTCCGAGGGGTATTCCCAGTCGATGTCCAGGCCGTCGAAGCCGAGGTCGGCGAGCAGCTTGACGGCGGTCGAGGCGAAGGTGGCGCGCGACGAGCTGGTGCTGGCCGCCGCCGGGAAGTTGGTGGAGTAGGTCCACCCGCCGATCGAGAGGAGCGTCTTGAGCTGGCGATTGTTCTTCTTGAGCAGGTAGAGCTGCTTCGCGCAGCCGTAGACGTTTTTACCCGTCTCACTCCATGCTGCGGGTTTGTTAGCTATAGCTGTTTTGTTTTACTGTGCAAGGGCAGAGTGAAGGAAAGAAGAAGCATACAGTCGCCCGGATAGTGCTTGTCCAAGTCTGCGTAAGTGTCGGACAGGTAGACCTCGCCGGTGCTTCGCACGTTGGCGAAGGAGTAGAGGACGTGTGTAAGCTTGGATGCCGGCAGCTGATCCGGTTGGTAGTTGCGGCCGTAGATGCCCCTGATTCGGTCAGTTGGTGATCCACTTCAGGAGTCATGGTAGGTATTGTACGAACCAGTTCGTGAAATACACCATGTTGATGTAGCCCGATGACTGCCGTTTGTCTACTGTGGCATCGACCGAGGGCACCGGGGATGCACTGACAAGGAGCGTGCCGAAGGAGATGGCAGCCAGTGCCGCATGTTTCAATGAGAAGGATACCATTGTGAAGGAGTGACTGAAGTCTCAAACAGGACAGCCCGCTGTGAGGTTGATTGTGAGGTGAAGAAGCTGCTGGTTTGCCACTTGGACATCCCATCCAGTGTCTGGCGTAACGCAATGTCTTATACTCCTGCAGTGAAGCCTCCATCTTGCCCTCCATGCGGCCTTCAGTAGCACCTCGGCCTCCTGATTGTCTGCTACCCTCCCAGATAGCGTGACCGAGCGCGTGTCGACCGTGTCTCCTCCATTGTGACCGGAAGGGAACCTTCCCACGCGACAGCCCCCTATCTCAGATCTTGCCGCCCCGCTGACACCCCTCGGCGCCAGCAACGTAACAGCGTTGCCGCCGAGGACATCGAGTTCTGAATGGAAGATGGTTCCTAGGTGCGGAAATTGAGACCTTTGTGCCCGCGTGCGCTATTTCGCGGACCATTTGCCAGTTTGCCCTCCAAATCGGGCCTTACCACAGGCGTGTCGCCGCGGCCTCGGAGGGCTTGCAGAGATTAGCCCGTGACAGAGTATCATGGCGGCCCTAGCTCGGCATGCCGAAAAAGCGCCCGGCGCGACCAAGTCGGTCATGTTCCCCCCCAAATGCAACACCAAGTGGACTGGCATCTCGGTCCTTATCGGGGGCGGAACCCTTGAGTGGTGCCCCTTGTGAACCAGTGTGACGGTAGTTGTGGGTGTGAGCCAATGAGGGGTTTCCTTTCCTTTTGCTCACTCATACCCGCGAGTGCTTCTACATCGGCATTGACGCGGAGGCGGATCACCAGGCACCCGCCGGTGCCACGAGGAAATCGAAGGCGCCCCCAGCTCCAGCCCAAATGAGGAAGGTCAGACCCCCTGACGCGCAGTTCTGATTCGCGGTGGGAACTTGGAAGGAAATGCCAAACTGAGGGGTATCTCCGGGTTGCAGTTTGCCCCAAAAGTTCCTGGGCCCAGATCGGGGGTGGGGCAGATATCAGAGGGAACCGTTTCATTCATCAGTCAAAAAGGGTAGGAAACCGTGAGCCTGTGTCATCGGGTCTTCGGCCGAAGTTGCAGACTGCCATCACATGACGGGAAGCAAGTGTGGTGATAACGAGGGAAAATACCTCTCCCAAACTCATGTCTTTGGTACGATCTCCTGTGAGATCGCAGTGTGAAAGCTATGGTCAATTTCGAACAACAGCAACCACATAAAGTTTGCTTCACGGTGGCAATTCTGGCAAGGGCCCCCGTGACGTGAATGGGCCAAGTTGCATCATCGGAAAGTCAAAATCGGGCAGAGCCGCATAATTCGGGAAGGTCAGTTATATTACACACACACACGCGACCCCCTTGTCTGCCACTAGTACCGAGCGCCAACGACAAGCGGCAGCGGCGGGCAGCCGGTACCTGAATGGCAGCCGGCGTCCCGGAATGGGATTCACGCGGGGTTAAGGGGCACCACCTTTCGCGGGTGGGACTAGGTGACAGCCCTCGGCCTTATACCACGCTGACGCCCGCCCTCCGTTACATGGAAGACATAGTGTAGGTTCAAATGTTGTAACGTTACCTGGCCGACAGCAGATCGCACCCAAATATGGTGGGGAGCCAGACATAGTCTTCCATGCTGCTGCGTGACGTAAGACCGAGAAGGATAAGATATCATTCTGTACACTGGATTTGATAACAGCAGGTGACAGGTTGATTGCATCTCTGCGTTTCAGTTGATGCACGAGATAGGAACCTGCATCATAGAATTCATGGAAGCGGGAAGAGAAAGAGCTGCATATCATCCTCGATACCGGGTACCCTAGCTGGGACTACCTGGCATCGCTCAACTCGGTAGTCATCTTCGCAGATGTAACTCTACCCCTATACCCGGAGAAAGCCGCATAGAGATCAGTGTTTCGAGAAGCACCAGAGACGACAGTAGCAGGCTCGGCCACCTTTGTGTACGGCCCTGCCAGGAACCATAACTGGAGCAAGAAGGGCCATCGGATCAGCCTTAGAGGGACCAACAACCGTTAAAGCAACGCGCCAAGGTAAGGGGACATATTACGCAAGGTACCATCGAGACACTTAGTCCACGTTACGCGTGCGCAGGTGCGTTACTAGTCCATAGTGGGATATGACTCGTTGTTCTCCGATGTTCTTCCCATCCCTTCCCCTTGCGGTCATGCCAGCTGGTCCGGAGGTTTGAAATTCGAGCGTAATCTGCTACGGACCGGGGCTTTCAGAACATCAGCCTCGCAAATCGGAACCGGAACAGGGTCAGACGGCAGGCGATTCAAGTCTACACTTAAGGGGCCGGCCTGGGACCACTTGATGAATGCTACTTTGGTGGGCTGAACAGGGTCGTCTCTGGGTTACGTAGCTTCCAAGATGCTGGTTAGGGTGGAGGTTACCTACGACCCGAGAGTACGGATTTGCCGAACATTCATTCCGTGGTGCAACTGTTGTGCGTTTCCGCTGCTCTAGAGGGTTGACGCCTATTAGAGCCCGAACAATGTCACTGGATGTACGAGTGAATAACCTCCCTATTTTCGCTATGCACAAGCCACAACCCGTGGTCCCGCGGTCGACGCTCGGGCTTATTGCCGTATCCGAGGTGTTCAGGGCTGGTGAGTATACATCGTTGTCTGAATTGCCAGGCAGGACGACATACCATTTTACGCTGCTCAGCAATATCTCGCGCGTCTTGTGCCGCTGGCCTCGATTGCCTCTAGGAGCGTATAGAGCGCCATGTCTTCCGGCTTCAGACTAGCCATGAGTTCCGCTCCCGCATCCTAATACATCTGTTCCTTGGGGTGCGGCTCTCGCGTGGTATATATTGTAGCCCTTGTCGATGCAGTGGCCGCATCCTCAGTTGATTGGATTTGTTTGCGCACTTTCGCGCTCGACTTTGCGGCGCGACTTGGTCGCTTCGGTGAGGGTTGCTGCTCGGCTACCCCGAGGGCCGCGAGACGCCGTTCTGCCTTGGCCGGATAGGTATTCAGACTCGATGCGATAGCTGGGCTCACACGCAACTGTATCACGCCCCAGACGGCCGAGCTTCCCTGGCCGCCATGCCGACAGCTAGGAGGACCTTTTGGTGATGCAGCCCTCCGCGACTCGCTCCTTCGGCATCTTGTCGTAGAATCACCCGTCTGGTTTGAGCAACGCCCCGAGACCCTATTCTAAGTCCAGTATGGAGGATCCTTTCTCTGTTGCTTGATTAACCAAACACTCTCAAAGCTACCACGTCAGTGATGGAGCTGCCAGTGTCCGTCGGACGAAAGCCATTGGGTTTAGTAGAGTTCGGCGTCTTCGACGCGATCCCCTACTATGATCAATCCCATTCCTCCAATGACAGACATTGAATTAGCTGCCAGTAGTTATGGTACAAACCTAAGACACGGTGGGCGCAGCATCATGCAAGAAGAGAAGAACGCTGTGGTTGGAGGATGCCCGAGCGGGGTTGATCTTGTGTGACACTGTTTTCAAGTTGAGAGTTGGGCTGCACTTGCCTCTTCAACGAACTTCCCTGACCGCCCGCCTTTTGGACCGTCGCTGGTAGCAACGGTACACGTCTAGATCGGGGTCCACTACACTCTAATATTCTCTCTTTAACCCGATAGGCCTTTCGCATCAGAATCATGATATGTAAAGCGGAGTAGTGAGGGAGCTTGTGGGCAGCACGGAGACCGGATTGCCTTCAGGCTTCATGTTGCTGACATGATACTTGCAGGACTGGGCCTTCGGCAGACGTGGATCGCGACTTCCAGGAACCTCAAACCCGGATTCTGCAACCCCCGACGGGACAGACCAGATCCAAAACAGTCACAGGAGTCCTTCGACGCCCTCTGTTTCTGCCCAACCACACAGCGGCTCTTCTGATCATGTCCAGACGGAGATGACCCTGTCACTGCCATAGCGTCCACCGTCGCGATCAACCAACACGCTGGGTCTCTCGCTTGTACACGCGCCTCCTGCACCTTTGGTTGACTTGATATTCGTCCACGGCCTTGGCGGCACATCCTATGGCACCTGGTCCTGGCGGCGCAACCCGGACAATTTCTGGCCTGCCTGGCTTGCCGAGGATGCCGAGCTGTCGAGGTGCCGGACCTTCACTTTCGGGTACAATGCTGACTTCACGAAGGACTCTGCCTCAGCCATCATCGACTTCTCCAATGATCTGCTAGTGCGCTTGAAGACATGGACGCCCTCGACCACGGATGGCAACGCAATAGGAACGGTACGTGATCGCAAGCCTCATCTTCACGATATGGCAGGCGTTTGCTCAGTCTGTCATAGTACCCCATCATCTTTGTTATGCATTCCATGGGAGGCCTCGTAGTCAAAAAGGTCAGTCTTACGCAAGGCGCTCGCAGGCGTTGGGGGTGTCATTTCCTAACTTACTCGCACCACAGGCGTACATTATCGGCAGATCTAGCGAAGAATACCAAGACATGGTCTCCCAGGTCCGAGCCATGCTTTTCCTTGCGACACCTCACCGGGGCTCTGCCTTTGCAGAGCTGCTGAACAACATACTGAGCACCGCCCCAACCCTTTCCGCCAAGGTGTTTGTGGCCGAGCTTACAAAGACAGCACCCTCTTTGCAGGACATCAATGAGCAGTTTCGGAATAACGTATCTTATAAGCGAGCGAGACATATAAGCGAGCGAGACACTAAGTTCTTGGCACGACGCGTCCTTCTTCAACCACCCCCAACAGCGCGTTTTTCCTATAACCAAGAATGTCTTCCGCTTCAAAGGAAGCTAGGGTAATCTTGGCCCTTCAAGCTCTTCAAAATGACACGAAACTGAGCCTCCGAGCCGCGGCCAAGCTCTATAACGTACCAGTTTCAACCCTCGGCCACCGACGTACCGGCCGAGCTGTACGACACGATCTTCCAGCTAACTCGCGGAAGCTCACCGATCTAGAAGAGAAGGCTCTTATTCAGTATATAATTGAGTTATCCGAGCGAGCTTTTCCACCAAGACTCCGTGGTGTAGAAGATATGGCCAACCAACTGCTACATATACGCGACGCGCCCCCTGTCGGCAAGCTCTGGGCCCATAACTTCGTCAAACGCCAGCCAGCCCTCCGTACACGTTGGTCGCGTCGATACGACTACCAGAGGGCTAAGTGCGAGGATCCAGAGGTCATTGGCGAGTGGTTTGCACTCGTACGGAATACCAAGGCCAAGTACGGTATTGTAGATGACGATATCTATAACTTCGACGAGACTGGGTTTATGATGGGCATCATCTTCGCGGGCATGGTGGTTACAACCTCTGATGGCCGTAGCAAGGTAAAGCTGGCCCAGCCTGGCAACCGCGAGTGGGCAACGGTGATCCAGGGAGTCAATGCTCTTGGCTGGGCCATCCCTCCGTTCATCATCTTGGCCGCACAGTACCACCTCGCTAACTGGTACACCGAGTGCAACCTCCCAGCCGACTGGCGCATTGCAACTACCGAGAATGGCTGGACTACCAATGCGGTAGGCCTTGATTGGATCAAGCACTTCGACTACCATATAGCGCCTCGGACAAAGGGCAAATACCGGTTGTTGATCCTCGATGGCCACGAAAGCCACCACTCAACCGAGTTCGAGCTCTACTGCCAGTAGAACAACATTATCACGCTCTGCATGCCTCCACATTCCTCCCACCTCCTCCAGCCACTTGATGTTGGCTGCTTTGGGCCGTTGAAGCAGGCGTACGGTCGCCAGATCGAGGACTTAATGCGCGCACATATCAACCATATAAGCAAGCTCGAGTTCCTTTGTACCTTTCGCGCGGCCTTCTTTGCCTCTATCACCAAGAGGAATATCCAGGGCGGTTTTGCAGGGGCTGGCCTTGTGCCGTACGATCCAGAGAGGGTACTTTCGAAGCTAGATATCAAGCTTCGTACACCAACACCCCCAACCTCACGGCCAGGCACTGCACAATCTTGGGTCTTCCAGACACCACACAACCCCCGAGAAGCCAACTCACAGTCAACGCTCATCAAGACTCGCATTGCCAACCATCAAAATAGCTCCCCGACTTCGATGTTGGCTGCTGTGGACCAGCTTACCAAGGGTACAATGGCTGTAATGCACCAGGTGGCCCTCCTTCAGGCAGAGGTGTCTTCGCTCCGCAAGGCCAACGAGGCGCTAAGCAAGCGCCGGAGAGCCAAAAAAACACGTGTACGGCTTGGAGGATCACTTACTGTGCAGGAGGCACAGGAGGTGGTAGGCCAGGGGGCTATAGGTGGGGAGGCAATGCAAGAAACACAGCTGGATGGTAGTGGTGCCGGGGGGGGTCGTACGAAGGTTCGGTGCTGTGGTGTGTGCGGCAAGCCTGGCCATAATGCCCGTACGTGCCAGGAGGTTGCAGAAGGGTCTGATTCAGCTGTCTCTGATGTAATTGTAGTTGGTTCCTAGTGTTGTTGCGTTGCAATTGAGGATAGTTGTTATAGAGTGGTGGAGAGTGTCTCGCTCGCTTATATGTCTCGCTCGCTTATAAGATACGTTATCTGCAAGGGACTGTCCTTGAGCTCGCTGTACGAGACTCAGAAGACTGCACTCGGCCCGCTACTAGTAGTCAAGAAAATGGTATCTGCTTCGATGCCCTTTGGCTTTTCATCCCTTTCTTCTCTCTTTCTTCGCTTTTCTTTTTCTTTTTCTTTTTCTCTTTTTCTACTTCCTCCTCTTTTCTCTTTTCTGTTCTTCTTCCTTTGCCCTATGATTTTGTCCCAAGATTCCACTTGGCGGCACTTGCATCTCTCTTCCGTTTTCTTTCGAGACAAGCATACTAACACGTTACCTCTTCAGGTTGTGGATAAAGAGTCTGCGGTCCTGGGATATCCTGGCGAAATCTCAGCCCCCTTGGACGCGGACCATCATGCTGTGGCCAAGTTCAAGTCCGTGGATGATCCGAATTACGAACAAATGAGAAATCTCCTGCGCCTGTTCTTGAGAGACCTCCAGTCAAACGACGTCGCCATGCCCATCCCGGCATCACACCGAAAAAAGCTTGAACGGGTACTCGGTGTCTACAGTGACCCTAGCTTCGACCTTGAGATCTTGGAGGACCGTATGATGCGAGACTCCTGTCGCTGGATCTTGAAAAGAGAGACATTCCGCGAATGGAGACATGGCCTGCACGGAGGTTGTTCCCTGTTGTGCATTAGGGGTCTGCCCGGCGTCGGCAAATCGGTTCTCAAGTTTCGTCATCAGATCGCTTCAGGAGGACTTCCCAGAGTTGGCTTGCTGCTATTACTTCTTTAACTCCCAGGATCATACGAAGAGGAGCATCAAACACATGCTCACGGCCATCGCCTTTCAGATCGTTCTTCGGTCCAAGTCCTTCCGCCAGCGGCTGCTCGACTTGCATGACGCCCGGAACTTTTCTATCGACCGGCTACAAGCCGTCAACGTCTGGACGTCCGTCTTCCAGCGAGAATTGTTTCAGGAGGCTGCGGAGAAGCCCATGTTCTGGGTCATCGACGGCTTGGACGAAGCAGATCATCCCGAGCTGTTGATCAGACTGCTCTCGAAACTGGAGCCGCACTGTGGCCTTCGGTTACTGATCATCAGCCGTCCGATCAAGGAAGCAACAGCACTGCGCTCTCTGCGAATCAAGTCCATTCTGGATGAGATCACCTAGGATGACACGCGGGACGATATTCGGTCGTATGCTTACGAGGCCGTGAGCTCCGTTCTCCTTGATGATGAACCTCGAGACAGCATATGCAGCAAGATTATCCAGAACCCCCATGGGTCGTTCCTGTGGGTGGCCTTGGCTGTCGAGCAGCTCCAAGAGCATTGGCACACGCCGGATACTCTCAGTCAGGCGCTTGAGGGGCTACCCCAGAGCATGGAAGCGTTTTACGACAGGATGATACAAACCATTGCAAGCCAGCCAGAAAGGCCCAGGCTTATGGCTTCGAGGATTCTTGCCTGGGCAATGTGCTCACTACGGCCCCTTGGACTTCAAGAGCTGCAAGAAGTCCTCGCTGCCGAGTTTGGCGCATTCTTGAACCTCGAGGACTCGGTATCGCAACTTTGCGCCAACTTTGTCATTGTTCGAAAATCTCAGGTTACATTAATACACGAAACAGCCCGTAGCTTTCTGCTGGACCGAGATAGTGGTCGGCTATTGTTGCTCAAACCTCAGTCTGAACATGAGTACATTGCCAAAGCCTGCCTGAAGTTCCTCATGGATCCGAAAAAGGACTGGAGACGCGTGCTCACAATTTCCAAACAGGCCGCCTTTGACAACCATCCTTTTCTTTCCTACGCGATTAGCTGCTGGGCACACCACGCCAGCCACGCACCGCCATCTGCGAATCTTGCCGCACTCGTCCAAACATTCTTGAACAAGTCCGCCCTCGATTGGATCCATGCCGTCGCGCTGCTCGGCGATATTAGGGTCCTGACGCGTGCTGGCGAGTCCCTTCGGACTCTTTCTGACTGGCGGACCGACACAACCCATGAAAATCTGCTGCAGTGGTCCAGGGATCTCAGTCGCTTCCCTGGCCGATTCGGCCGGATTCTGGCCTTGAACCCTCTCGCCATCTACCAGCAGATCGTCCCCTTCTGTCCCACTCAGTCCATGATAAGGCGGCACTTCGGTCAATTCAGCACTATTTCCGTGTCGGGTGTGTCGGAATCCTCCTGGGGAAACTGCGTCGGGCGCCTGATGCTGGGCAAGACTTCCGGTTTTATCAAGCGAGTCGTCTGTCAAGGGCCCTATGTCATCGCCGTAACTGAGGAATGCGAGCTGATTGTGGCTTCTGCCGAGTCGTGTGATGAAATCAAGCGAATAACCCTAGAGGAAGTGTGGAAAGATAAGACTCCTATCCTTGCTATGGCTAACAGCGGGGGTTCCTCGTTGCTGGCCGCCGCCGACGGGCGCCGGGTCCGGATCTGGGATCTGGCCACGGGAGAGGAGGTATTATCCATACCGCATTACTCCGGGATTGTGGTTCTGGCACTAGCTTTCAAAAACGATGATGAGCATCTGTTGGTAGGATATGAACACTTTGATGCCTTGTCCATCCACTGCTTCAGGGTGGCAAATGGAGTCAAAGAATGGGAGGATACACTCAAACCGCCAGAAGCTGTGCGATTCCATCCTAGAGTTATGTTGATCAGCCCCGACAGCAAATGGGCCGTTGTTGCCTGCAAAGATCGCGGACACTTATACTATACGCATGGAGCCTCGATTTTCCGGGCAGTCATCCTCGGCGACGATTGCGCACAGAATTCAACGAAGATTCCCATTGGAGCCGAGTACCGAAACGAGTTCTTTGGCGCCCCGGAACGCTCTCTGTATTCCTTTAATACCACGACCTCACATTGTTTGAGTGGGACCTTCAGTCGGACATGCTGAGGCGCCTGCCGCACATCAGGTCAATGGAGTTCGCATTTAACTTCGTCGGCACGTTACTAGCATGTGTCACTGATGGGTACGGGTCCTTCTCGATTAGGAGGCTGCCGGAATATTGGGTTCTGAAAGAGTGGTCGCAATTTCCACTTGTAGGCCGTTGTGGGCGTTGGCGTTTAGTCCTGACGGGCGGCGCCTATACCACGGTTTTGGTCACTGCTGCGATGTCTTGGAACTGGATGGAATTCTGTGTCCACCTGTTGCAGACGTTTGTCTCCCGGATGCCGCTGAAATGGAGCCGATTTTGGATTCGTCTGTCTCAGACGATTGGCCTCCGGAACCCGATGTCATTTCTGTCCTGCTCGACCCTTCTGGCTGGGTCTACCTGACAAGAGATTGGTTTACAGAGCCGATCCACAACACAACCAAGGGAAAGACGCCCATCGGGAACCAGGATAAAATCTCCATTATTAGTTTAGGCAACACGCCTACAGCTCTATCACCTTCGGGCCGGTACGTTGCTACGGGAAACCCTGATCTCCACGTCATCGTCTACGCCGTCAGCAAATTCGAGAGCCCTGAGAGTTACAGCCTCAAGATCAACTCAATAACACACGCTTTGGCTGCAGACAAAGCCAGTTAGTGTGTTGTTCCATCATTCAGAGGAGTACATACTCATCTCGTGGGTGGATCCTATCATCACTATGAAAAGGTCCGTCCCGCATGAACCCGTAAAGTGGTTGCGCGTTGGTGTATAAAGCTTAGAGGCTGGAAAACGTATCCGCAAGTCGAAACTAGTAGTTGGCATGTGGCATTGGCCTAGCATCACGCACCACCCAAGTGATACCGATCTTTTTATCTGTGTCGAGAGCTCGAGGATCAGGGCATTCAAGTGGGATTCGCTGGCTGAGGTCGGCTTGGAAGGCGACAACACTATACCATGCGGGGATGAGTATCTGTCGCCCCTCAGGAGGGTTATTACTCTTGTTGACAGCTATATTGTCTTGGAAATCGGAAATAACTTTCAGATGTCGAGGACGACCTTTACAGTTGACTTTGGAGATCCCACCAAGGTCACGCAGCCAAGGTTTGTGGAGGGCGCGTCCGACCTTGTTAATTACCTCATTGGATCATGCCAGGACCATGTTGTATTCCTGGATTACGACTACTGCGTTTGCACCTGGGATCTGCGGGTCGGACCCGCGTCGCTGAAACGGCACTTCTACTTGCCAAAGGACTGGCTTGACAGGGACACGTTGGATAAGTGCGTGGTCAACGGGCAAGGGACGGTCGCGTGTGTGAAAGACGGCAAGGTTGCTGTCATTCGGCATGGCATCAAGCTATGAGCTGCGCCCTGAGCACGGATGACTATTCATTGCTTTTTTCCCTATACAACAGGTTAGGGAAAGAGTCCCAGGCCATTATCCGTATCAAAGTACTAACACTGCTTTTAGACGGGCATTCAAAGAAACAACAGGGCCGTTTCCTGCCGTGGTTTACCACGCCGCCCCAATATTGTCTGCTGCCGGTACTGCCCAGCGAGGCCAACCATCAGCGGGTTCAACGGCCCGCGAGGAAGACATTGAGACCACCGGAAGCTACTGTGACCCTTGCGAGGGGCGAGCCCTTTCAGTGCGGCGCGCCGGGCTTCATGGACAGACGCTTGAAGGACATCTGGGACAACGTCGACTATCTCTCAGTAGTAGGTTGGCGGGCAGCACACGGTCGTGCTCACAGGAAAAAGGGTGGGGGGGGGGGGAGGGGGTGTTATAGTTTATGCGCAGGGTACTCGGGACTTGATAGGAGGAAGACGGAAAATGGAAACAGGAAAGAAAGCTAAACTCTATCCCACTGATTTTTAGAACACTTCGGTTAAGAAAGGCCATATTGACAGAATGATGCTTGTTGCCATCGAAAATACATCGTTTCCTTATATCCCCCTATCCCCAACAACGCTCCCTTAGCACCGCAAAAAGTGTACACCGCATCCCTCCAGATCCCACCCAACCATATTGCAATAGCAGTTCTACAATATGAATCCGAACCTTGAATCAGGGGATCAGAATCCCGTTGTTGATATGCACCACCCGCCTGTCCCAACGATGCCTCCTCCCCCTCCCACCCCCACTCCCATTCCCACTCCCACTTCCACTTCCACACTCCCTTCCAAATACCCTATCACGGTCATGCCAGCGGTAATAGTGGGAATAGTCGCACGTCGAACCATAGTCAGGGTAGTAGTAGCAGGCGCTGCAGTCGGACGAGGAGGTGTGGCCCCGCGCGTGGTACAGCGAGTGCTCGTAGCGGCGGTCGCAGCGGACGAGGCGGCGTTGGCGGACGTGGCCGCATCGGTAGTAGTCTGTGTAGGTTATGCACATTTTTGCTTTGCTGTGCTGTGCCTATGGTACCGGCTCGGTTTTGAATCGGGCTTTTCTTTCTTTTTTGGGGGAGGGAGTTCGTCTCGGTTGTTGAAGTCTAAGTCTTAAAGGCTTAGGTTGATGGCGAAGACTTTGTTTGTCTGTCTGTTTGTTTGTTTGTTGTTGGCTTGGTGGTGGTTCCGCTTTTTGGTCAGGATGTTATTGAGGGAGTTTTTTGGGGATTTGTGACACTAATAAGTAGTGTTGATAACCTGACTGGGAGTGACGCTGAGGATAAGGAGCGGGAAGGGATGCTAGGGAACAGAGCGGAATACACTCCAGGTATTTATGTTCATGCTACACTGTGAGCCTCGGTTACCTCAGTATTGTCCTCCTGAGTCATTCCTTGGTAAGGTAGGTAGGTGGGCGACTACGAAAGGCTGTCGGTTGCCAATGTCAGGTGCATGTTGATCAAACAGCTCACCTCGCTCACCGTGGGTCAACTACCGGGAAGCAACTTGGCTGCTCTTAAGATATGCCGACCACCTAGGGCATCTAAAGGGAATTCAATAACGTGGAGCCGAGAAACCTGTTCTTTTCAAGCTCACTGCACTGTGAGCCAACCACAAGGTTGTATAATTGGGCTTTTTCCAGCTGGCTCAATGGTGTATCCTGCCACAGCCACGTGGCCTCTGAATAACTGAGCTGCGAGGCTGAGGTACTAGTATGAGAAGATGGTGTGAAATACGTAAGGCTGGACTGCCACGGGTTTGCGTTCAGTGACGGACTGGGTGACAGACCGAAATGACCACGTAGGCTAGAGAGGGATATTAGTGACAACACCTTGTTAGCTAAAGTGGTCCACGGAGAACTCGTGGTCAGGCTCCGCGGCTCTGGAGTCTGAGTCTTGGCTTAAACAGAAAATGTATGCCCCAAAGGCTCTCTCAGGAGACCGGACCTCAAGGTCAGGTGAGGTTAGTTACTGTTGGTCCGGTCAGCTGGGGCTGTGAGCATCAGATTGTGCAACCCCAGATCAGATCATGTAATAAGGTAACTTGGTACTGCCCTGTAGAACGCTCCAGGACATATTATCGGTTACCACTTGGTTCACCATGAAAATGATCCGGCTCGGCTTGGCTCGGCTCGGAATAGCGCCGATGTTGCCAATGGGTTCCGGAGAGTCGGGCGTCTGAAAACTTAGCGATACATAGGACTGAGGAAGCAGGGAGCACATGGAATGGTCGGAAGCACCGCAGAAGCATATACCATGTCTAGTGAACTTATACTCCCCAGGCTGTCTTGTCATACATTGCTGCCTAGACTCCCATAGCTCAGCTAGTACCTTTGGCCGGCAGCCTCGAGGCAGATTACGTCAGGTGCGGCAACGGCATTCCGCGTTTCGCCCTCCTTAAGCTAAACTGCTAAAGTGCCGTCTCCCTCGGCCACAGCTTCTCAAGGACAAAGAAATGAGAAGGAGGGTTAAAGTCTCCAAGCTTAGTATCACGCGATCAGTCCCTTATACCAGCTGAATGGGATATATGGATTTCATTCATCGCTACAAAAGCCTTGCCCGGATAAACGTAGTACCAAGGCAATGTAGCATAGCAACTTCTGTCGGCTGTTGAGAGCTGGCTGCGATTAAAGAAGCGCTGATCACTTGCTACGAGGGAGGAATGTACAGCACAGGATGAGTACCGGGCTGTCCTCTGAACTGTATGGTGATGCTCCATTGACACCATGTACTGTCAAGGAACAAAGTGTGCCAGATATAACAAATGCTGCAAGGTGCGGTGGCAGAGTGGTCTAATGCGCAAGACTAGAAATCTTGTTCCTTCGGGAGCGTCTGTTCGAATCAGGCCCGCGTCGAGCTTTACTTTTGCTATGATCGAGTAAGTGGCATCTCATTTTTACCAGAACACTTACTGTCATCTATCCACCACAAGCAAAGCTTAACTACGTCGACAAGTCGAGAACTGGGGTGCAAGCGGTTCCAAATCTCGGGTTGCAACGGATCAGCTTTCACGGTATTCATCGGACATAACTACAAGGTATTACCAAATCTCTTGGCTTCGACTGGCTTCCGAGAAGTTGGTTGACACTCCTAACAAGGTAGCAACAAGGCATCCAACAGCTTTTGGAGAATTCGGCAAGGTTCTCCCAGGTTATCATGTGGGTTCTTTGCGGCCACCACCTTTGCGTTGGAGTTCGCTTCATATCTGTTCCTAGTTATTCACTCCCATATCTGTTGCGGTCTTCAGCGAAATAATCATTACTATCGTACCTACCTAGGCAGTTTGACGAAGGAGAATACATTCCAAGTGGTGGTAGATTACCAAGCTTCTCCGGTTTGTTAGACGGCAATATCGCCCGTCGGGTATGGGACTGTGCCGCATCCATACCTGGACACTAGGTACTCAGGTGATGGTGTTGACCGAGTGTGCCACACCATCACTTGCAGATTCACCACTTGTTGTCACCCCGGCCCACACTGCCAAGCTAAACCCACCTCAGTCTTGAGTAAACCCATAGCTCAGAGGCTGCAAGTGAGAACCAACGTTGGCTCGCAAGGCTCAAGGCGGAACTGGTCCGGAAGTCACTGAGAGATCTTTGCCTATTCTGGAGTATGTGCGTTGGATCCTGCGCTGTGGTCTATCCCCAACACTTGCAGTTGTTGGTAATAGAGAACGTCGGAGATCCAGCGTTGGATGTACTCCTCGCTGTTTTTGGCTCGGTATTTGACATCTTCATGCCCTGTCCTCAAGAGCGCTGTGACCATAAACATGTCACAGAAATCTCTTCGCTACTAATGTCACTCCACCATCACCTCCAATACAATGATCTTGCGGGAACCGGAATGGCTGAGGATACAATATTTGGCTCGCCATCGCCAGGGCACGTATTGCGGAGCGAAAGCGCGTCCCCCAAGATCTCGGAACGCAGCTTGAAGGCGGCTGTGGTGGGGATCGCGGTGGGAAGTTCCGTCGCCGGACTGCTCATTCTTGCCTTGCTCATCTGGACTTTGTTGCGAATACGGAGGCGGCGGCGGGAAGTACTCGAGGTGCGACCCGCGCCGTGGCCAAACTCACCGTTCCCTTTCGTCCCGCCCAACCTCGACAAACAACTCGCTACCCAACACGTCCCCATTGTCGTTCACGAGATGCCCGGCTCGGCGGTAGAGCCGAGACACGAGCTGCCTACTCCGGCCAACAGCATGACAAGATTTGTGGCGGAGACTCCGTGGATCTGATATGATATGAGCTTTGGTGTTTATCCGGCTGGGTAGGTACACCCAATTTTGCGAAGAGAGAAAGTCTGGATTCTGACACACAATCAGGAAACCCTTGTCTCGTTGTGCCTGCTTGTCGGACTGGTTGAGGTCTATAATACTTGGGCACGGTACGGCACAGCAATGGACGGAGGTGCAGAAACTGGCTTAAATCCGGAGACACTAGCAATGCAAGATACTCGCCTCTCCGTGCTAATCACAAACCAGGTCTCGGCGGTTCATGGTATTGTCTGGCCAGGAGGCGCCTGAGTGTGATGACCTGCTAAAGCCGACAATTCCACAACCCTTGCCATCCCTCGTGTTGGTACGGTAGGAGAGTTGATGGTCAAGCTCAGGGCGCGGCGGTGGATGACGGGATTTAGACTCTTTCAACCTTTAGGTGCTCGCTTAATCACATCAACTCGGGCATGGCAGAGTCGACGTTGGGCCTCCACCCCTCGCATCCTTTCTCTCTATAGCTATGGTGTTTGATACAATGACTAAGGCAAGGGGACATTCACATTCCCAGAAGCCATGTTCGTATCCATATGCCATGATTGCCCATCGCGCTCTTAGCGTCACCGATATATCCTTCTTCAATCGTGGGAAAGAACACGAGCATTAAAGATGCTACTAGCTAGACCCTTGGAGCACAAGACCACTCGACAAGTTTGGGACCAAGAGCACTATATGGGAATTTGAACATGGCTTAGGATCGCAGTGGTCGCCGTAACCGAAGTAGCGGACCTGGACGATACTCTTTTGGATTACCATAGGGCGACGATGTAGTTGTGACTTACACTGGTTAGTCGGATTCGTGACCGTTCGTCATGCTGGATTAGTCCCGTAACGGTCGACGCCAAGAGGCCGGCACCAATCATCACAGCGCATCAACAGACTGTGGCGCTCTCCAATACGAGGCTCGGCCTGCCATTCTGGTGTTCTTCCGGCCAATGACCGGAGTCCATACAGCGCTTCCCCGCGAAAGTCCTCGTCCAGGTCTTTGTTAGCGCCTCATGCGTGGTCGCATGTCACCCGGTGAACAGGTTGTGAACCGCATCCGCCCTACCAAGTGACCATCGCCATGGACATGTTACGCTGGACCCGGCCACAAGTTCGCCCGAGTCGCCCTTGATGTCGAGAACTTGCATAAGACCCCAGTGGTCCCAGACTTTCGGGAACCTGACATCTTTCCCCCAGGCCCATCGTTAGACCAAGGTAACACTGCTACTACCAGTATTCAGCCTGTCACTCGTTTGGAAGTCAAAGACTGTCGAGATGCACTCGCTTGGACTCCTCCTTACCCTTGGGGCTGCTGCGTGAGTCTGATCCGTCAACATCTGCGGGATACTGTACTCTGCTTACCTACTTCCTCGCACAGGATTGCCCCGGTCGCGGCCACCGGCAACCACGGTACCACGACCGTGACCGCGCCCCCGGGCCCCGTTACCGGCTGCCCGACCATCACGGCAACCAAGGAGCAATGCACCACCTGCCCGCAGCCCGCCTGCCTCGTCCTCAGCACCGTGACGCAGGGCTGCGACTGCCCGGCGCCCGCCACCGTTTACACGTCCTTTCCGTGCAGCGACAAGTGCAAGGGCCTCGGCTGCGCTACCAGCTGGAGCGTGGTGACGGTGACGGGATGCACCACATCCACCAGCAGCCTCCCACCTTCATCCACGTCCAGCAGCAGCACTAGCAGCAAGACGGCCTCTTCTTCTTCTTCTTCTTCGTCAGATGACTGCACCGAGACCGAAACCACCCACAGCCAGACCAAGACAGCGACCGAAACCAAGACCAAGACGTCCTCGTCAGATGACTGCGCAACTTTCACAACAAGCACCATCACCGCCTCCCAAACCCAAACCCAAACCTCATCGACGGATGACGGCGAGACCCTGACCGAAACCCGCACCCGCACCCGGACGGAAACCCATTGCAACAACAACCCCTCCGGCCCTTGCAACCCCACCGGCTCGGCCACGCGACCGCCGATCAATCCTACCGGCTCGGCCACCCGGCCTCCCATCAACCCCACTGGCTCGGCTACCCGGCCTCCGACTACCAGCAGCATTGTTACCGCGGGCGCGGCGGGGAGGGCGAGGCCTTTCTTTGGGGTTTTCTGGATTTGAGAGCGGGGGAGGGGAGGGAGGGGGGCAGGGGGGTAGTACGTGGTTTGCGTAGGATAGGGTGAGGGGTAGTGTGTTTCGTTGAGGGGGGTTGGCATGAGTAGGACCGATGTTTTAAGTTCGGTACTGGGATGAGATTCTATTCTATTCACGAAAGCTCGGGGAGTTTTGGGGGTTGTGCCTCTGTTTTGTGGGTGGATTGTAATGAGATGGTGGTCGAGAGCTGGGGAGGGCAACTGAGAGTCATGAATACCTATGGAAAATCAAATATATCTCAGGGGAGGCCAGGTATGATTTGGATCCTGTAATGAGTTAATGTTGTGGATCGCGTATATGAAGCAGGAGTCGTACCTGTAATCGCAGTGTCTCTCTTGGTGACTTCAGCTCTAACTATTGAGGTTCAGTGAGATTCTCATGATCTTGCCGAGTTACTGCTCGTTGGTTGCTAAGGTCAACTTGTCAGGTGAGGCAAATACCCCTGGCAGATTCTCTTCTATCAATAAGCCTGGAGACTAGGCCGCCCGCCAACTTGTTAGTGCTATACAAACAGGCAAAGCACTCCAGTGTAAGCATCTCGATGAGTTCAGTCTGTGTACAACGGCGCCGTTGAGGACCCCTTCCGGAGGTCGATCATCCAATCCAGCCCCGAAGTTCCATGTTCTCACCCATTTGGCCAACGTGACCGTCCAAAATGCGTCACAGTGGATGGGTGTTTAGTAGCCACCGACTGTCCTTGCATACATAGAATGAGTTGCTCGCTGGTGAGCGCTTTGTATATCTGTTGATCCAAGCGGAGAACCGGTGAGGCCCGGCGAACGGGCTGTTCCACACGAGCAGCCCCGCTTCTAGGCCGTCACAGCCCCGCATGTCGTTCGGACTGACTGTTACGCCCGAGCAGATACGGAAGCGTGACTGCATCTCGAGCATCATCTCTTCAAACCTGAATCTCAGACCGACCCTTACACCACCCTTGGACCCGATTCCCCTTGCCGGGTCTTTTACACATCCCAGAGACCAAGAAAAGATGGCATCCGCACTGGCCCGCTACAAGCTCGTCTTCCACGTCCCGCCCGCGGCGCTCGAGGCTTGCAAAGCCGCCATCTTCGCCGCGGGGGCCGGTCGCTACCCGGGCCCAGGCAACTACACCGAGTGCTGCTACACCACCATGGGCACGGGCCAGTTCCGGCCCGGCGATGCCGCCAACCCGCACATTGGCAAGGTCGGAGAGCTGGAGCACGTTGAGGAGGCGCGGGTCGAGACGCTGTGTGTCGGCGAGGACGTCGCCCGGAGGGCCGTTGCTGCCTTGAAGAAGTCGGTTCATTTTTTTTTTTTTTGTTGAAAGGGTTGTTCCCGTGGGGGTCCTACTTACCGCAGCTGACTTGGCCACAGAGCGCATCCATACGAGGAGCCTGCGTATGAGGTGTACAAGCTCGAGGATTTCTGATCGAGTCTGGTGCCACTTGTCTCTAAGACTCTATGTCTGAGACCTGATGCGCGGATCCTTTGGAGAGGCACTCCTTGGTGAGACAGGTGTGGAAGGCGCAGTAGCTATCATCTGTGGTCCCGGCCGACGGAGCTCTCTCCGGCGATGCTGCTTGGACGGTAGTTGTCTCTATATTTGTTGCAGATTTGCGGTATCGGACTAGGTGCGACACCTCTTGACAATAATGTCTCATTCACCTACCTTCCTGACTCAAACATGCATGATTGAACGGACGGAACATCTCGTGGAGCCGTTGACTTCTTGTCCCCGACTTCCCGACTCCTCGGAGGTCTTGAGGCGCCCGCCTCTTGGCGAGTTTGAACTTGAGATTCTGTTCGGATCGGGAAGTTCGACTTGCCGATCGTTGCAGCTCCAAGGCGAAACGGCGCTTGTTGTCTTAACACTGCCTTTTCAGGTGCCACACGTGTAACCAGCTGGATAAGCGAACTGCGAACAGCAGAGGATGTGGTTTTTGTGACTTGTCGATGCTCAGCTTTGCGTTGGTGGTGTGGAGACAGGAGAAGCAAACATGGCCAGATCGGATGCCCCGCCTTTCAACCCCAGGCCATCGGGATCAACACCCCGGTCAGACCCGCGGAGTGGAGACGACCCTGCGAGCTGCCAGCCAAACTGATGGTTTCCTGCTCCCCAACTGCCCGACGTTCGTATTGCGAATTGCGATGCCTTCGCGAAGATGTCCATGAATGTGGGCCTGATCTCGCGGAATCTACACGTATATGGCTATCAGAGCGCTCGCCAGTCGATGGGCGTCCAGTTTGCATAAGAGGCGATTACCAAGCCATCGGGATTACTGGCTACTACGGCCCATCGATCTTCAATCTCAGCTTGATTCCTTAACGGCGCTCATTTCGTGCTCATCTCATGCAATCTCTCAACAGCCAGTCGAAGACAGTCGTTGGAGTCTACTAATCCAAAAAACCGCGCTCATTCCACCCCATCTTGCCTTCCTCTTTCTTTAGTGCTGGTGTCTCATTCGTTGGAAACTGCGACGCCGTCATGTGCCACCACATCTGACTGAGCATCAAGAGTCCGAGACGACCGGGTTCTTAGCGTGGCTTATGGTTGAAAGACCCATTTTCCGGAGGGCGAGTATAAAGACAAAGGGAAAGAGCCGTCTTAGCCTTGCGTTTCGAGCATTTTCCGCCGCAACAAAAACAGGACCACCCTGCCATGCCCGGTACTTGTTGATGCCCGTTACAATCACCCGACGGCCGATGCATGAAGCAGGGTTTGTCTATCCATCCAGGCACGGTACCGCTGCGGGCCATCCCTGATCAACCGGAAGCGACTCCACCTCCGCCGACTTCAAGTCGGGCATCCAGCCTTTCTTTAATAACCCCCTCTCCCCGTCTCTCGTCCGGTGACGGCAGCATTCCCAGGTTGTTACAGAAGAGGTTTGTGAGCGAAGCAGACACGAAGTGCCGGACCATCGAACAGAGTCCCACACGACGGCGCGTCCCGGCAGTTGCAGCAAGCTTGCAGCCCCATCAGCAAGTCATAAGCCGCAGCGCCCGATGCAGGCGACATCGCACAACCTTAGCCGCAAGCGGATTCGTGTGAAGTCAGCACTTAGCGAGCATTAGGGCGCCCCGAAAATGCCAAGCGCCACCCCGCAACCACAGCTCAAAAAGAAGGCCAGTCTCCGAGATCGCCTGAGGGCATGGCAAAAGCCGGGAGAGGCGCTCGAAACCGTCACGGACGAGCCGAAACAACGCTTCATCTATGAACCAAAACATGCGGCCGCCGACTTTTCGCGGCTGGCGGTTTCGCCCGTAAGCCCAGTCCGGCCGCGATTCGCTCCGCCAATGCAGCCTCTGTGCGAGGATGGCGTTCCCATGTTCCACCAGGCAGGGCAAAGGAACCGCGATGACGATGGCCGGCCACCGAAAGATGACAAGCCAACAAGACGGCTATCACGACATGGCAGCCAACACCACCACTCATACGCGGTAGCAGAGGATCCCTTCCAGGCGTCCAATACGGCCGTGCACGTCCCAGTCAACAGTCGGCCTGTGGCATGGACTCCTACCGCGCAGTCGGTCGAGCAGAGGACGCAGGATCCGGCACCGTCCCAGCCCCTATCTGACTACGAATTATTCATAGCCCGCGCCGAGGCCGAAGACAGGGAGCGGCGCGAGCGGATCCTGCGCAGCATCTCGCAGCGGTCTGCCGCATATTCCGCGAGCCGAGTCAAGCCGGATCCTCACCGGCAGTTCGCAAGCGCTGGCTCCTCGTCGGCAGGGAGGACGAGAGATACCTCACAGCAGCGGAACAGCGGCAGCCGGTATGTTCTCGGCAGCAGCGGAAACGGCGGCGAACAGAACAAGCAGCAAGAGCAGGCGGGGAAGGGACACGGGTGGCGGCCGAGCTGGGCGTCGAGCACCGCAACGGGCGGGAGCGGTCCGGAACGGGGTTTGGAGAAGGAGGAAGCACGACATGTCCGGCCCCCACCCCGCGCCCGGGCACAGCAGCGCCGACCGAAGCCGGAGTCGGGCCCTGTTCAGCAGCCTCCGGTCGTGTATGGCGTCGATGAGAAGTTCGACCAGGCGCGTGAGTACCAGCCGCAGCAGACACGGACGCTGCGCAGACAGGCCAGTCTGACGAAACGGATTGTGGATTATATCCGACCGCCGAAAACTGCTGTTCGGCCGGTTGAAACGGTTGTTGAGTGAAGTCCCGGGCTTGTCTCCGCCTGGATTATGAGTGATAATGCATGATTCGAGGGTAGATCATCGGATGACACTTGCTATGGAGTTGGGGATATGCGGGATACCAAAAGTGAACTGAACATCAGATGTTGATATTATGCTTCATAAGCCCCTGTTGTTACGAGTGTCTGAAAGCTGACCAATGCATTGATGCACTCCTGAGCCCCTGAGCCCCTGAGCGAAGTATAGGCCAGTCCTCGCCAGCGCAGGTGGTGTGCTTGTGATGAAGACAACTAACAGCCAACAAGTACGTGGCCTGACATTTGGTGAGAGAATCAACCAAGGACCTTGCACCGAGTCTGACAGGTCCCGTCCTCGTTGCTGCTTCGGTGTTGACGATACCAGTATGGTTGGTAATCCGCCAAGACAAGCTGAGATTATTGCCAGATCGGGGCCCTTGAGTGATCAATGCACCGGCTAGACATTGTTCCGCCAGGGGTTCTTCTAACTCCCATCTTTCATCCGCCGTCTTATCTCGCCCATTCATTCCTCCTCGTGAGAGGTAACTAGTTGCTGCGTTTCGGTGCAGTGTTACCATCTGAGCGCGACGAACGTTCCATTGGCTGCGCCGCCTTAACCCCCTTGCGACCAGCGCGACGGCACCGCAGCAGCGGTTTCCGTTGCATCGACGAGCGCCGAGCCGCAGCAACGCGATGGCGCCGCATTCCCTCACCGCCCTGCCAATTGAACTCCTGGTCTTTGTCATTGACAACCTCGAACGCGTCGAGGACATCGCAGCCCTCGCGCTGACGGATCGACGGCTATATAGCACCGCGAACCCGCTGCTCTACCGGCGCGCAGTCGAGTGCAACGATGCGCGCCCCGTGGCCTGGGCCGCCCACCGCGGCTTGGTCGCCACGCTGAAGATGGCGCTTGCCGCTGGGGCGGACCCCTGCCGGGAGTTCAGCGACTGCGTAGCGGTGGAAGAATGGGAAAGGGCGACCGCGGCTGCTCGCACTGCTGCTCGGGCCGGCCGAGAGAAGGAGGCATGGGCCATGTGGGACCACGACCCCGGGCACGTCCCCGTTGTCGCGTGGTGCTCCGAACCCGACGACGACAGCGATCACGCCTCCACACCCGCGAGCAGCAGCTCTAGCACGGACCACTCCTCCCATGCGCCCAGTGGCAGCTCAGACCAAGAGTCCGATGCCTCCTCGCCGTACGAGATCCCGTCCTCACAGCGGAGCGATGTGGCCCCGGCAACGGTGCCAGCCAATGCCTTCCATCCAAACACGGTTTCGCGCTGGTTCTACGCAATGCACCTCGCCGCTCGTGGCGGCCATGACGAGATCATCAAGATCCTGCTGAGCCACGGCGCATCCGTCGACGTGCCCTCGCGCCACTTCTGCGCCTGCACCCCAGTCTACGGCATCCTCAACGCGCTCGAGTGCCCAGACCAAGTCGAAGACAACGAACCCCCGCTCTGGTCGCCCCTCCACGTCGCCATCTGCCACGGGCGCACCGAGACCGCCAAGCTGCTGCTCTCGCGCAAGGCATCCCCGCTGATGCAGACGCCCCTGGACTCCCGGTACAGCTTCGACCGCGACAGCCGAGAACCCACCCCATTCCCCACGGCCTTGCACCACGCCGCGGGCAGGGGGCTGACCGAGCTGGTGCGATACATCCTGGACAATAAGATCCAAACGGATGTGAACGTGCAGGACTTAACCACACTCACACCATTCTACTACGCATACGCCCACCGGCGATGGGACAGCACCGTCCCTTTGCTCCTCTCCCTCGGCGCGAACATCGACTGCGAGACCAAGATGTACATCCCCTACACCGCCATCACCCCGCTGGGCGAAGCGTGCCGGCTGGGCGACTTCGCGGTAGCCGACCGGCTGATCGACCTCGGCGCCGACGTCAAGCGCGGGTTCATCGCCACCACGTCGCCGGGCGGCTGCCTGACGCCGCTGCACATGTGCTGCATGCGGTCGGCGCAGGCCGTGGGCGAGCCCAAGGAAAAAGGGGAGGACGATGAAGCGCGTGGAAGGGCACGCATGCGCACCATCGAGAAGTTGGTTCGGAAGGGGGCGCAGCTCGATGCGAGGGACTGTTTTGGGAGTACGCCGCTCATGGCGGCCGTGCAGAGCTGCAATACCTTTGCGCTGGAGGCGCTGAGTCTTGCTGGAGCGGATGTGGATGAGGATGAGTATGGGGAGAGGGTTGGGGTTGGGAAGAGGACCGCTGGCCGGGCTGTTTTGTCGTCGTCGTCGTTGTCGTCGAAGCGAAGGGTGAAGGAGGGTGGTGGTGTGGTGCGTAAGCCGGTCACGGCGTCGTCCGGGATGTAAGGAGGAAGATTGTTTGTGTATGGAAGTGATTTTTGTAAGTGGCGAGGACCAGAGATATCTCCAGTGGCCACTGTAACGATACCCAACCTACTGTACTCTGCTACTTCTAGTTCTTTTCTTGTCGGGTCACGAGAGGGAGAAATACCCCTTCGTGATCGATAGTTGCTCGACAGGAATGTGATGATAGGACGAAACAAAGAACCACGGAGTGAACCATCACCGCAATTGCAAAGCTTCCATGAACTGATGTGTTCATTCCCAAGGGGTATCGACCTCGTACACTTAATACAATACAACCTGACCTTCACAGTGAGGTAAGTATCTACCACCTCCTGCCCCTTCCTCTCCCTCCTCTCCCACCTCCCCCACCCATCTGCTGCTCATACCCATACCCCTGGCCCTGACCGCCTCCAAACCCTCCCCCAAAACCCTGCCCCTGCCCTCCCTGACCAGGACCACCGGGCCCCCCTCCACCGCCGCCAAACATACCCGCCATGGCGCCCATATCCATCTGGCTCGGATCCATGCCACTCGCCATCATCTGCTGCATCATCGCCTGCATCTCAGGCGACAGGCCCTCCATGCCAGGCGGCATCATCGCCCCACCCTGCCCGCTCGCTGCCTGCGCGGCACCACCAGCCGCACCCACACCCACACCAGGCATCCCGCCGCCCGGCGCCCCAAGCCCCGGCATGCCGCCCATCATCATCAGGTTGGTCATCTCCTCCATCATCTTCTTGTTACTCTGGGCGATCGCCTCCGCGTTGTACTCGCCCCGCAGCGCCTCCTGCTTCTGCGCGTACAGCGCCCACGTGAACTCGTCGAAGCCGTAGTTGAAGTAGTCGCTGAGCACGGCCCCCGGCTTGCGCCAGGGCTTGTCGTTGTCCGGCAGGTCCTCGTCGATGCTGACTTGCGTGAGCGGTTTGCCTGTTGGTTTGTGGATCGGGATGGCGTTGACGTCTATTTTGGAGGTGGAGACCGGCGGGTGGGCGTCTGCGGTGATGGTGGTGTTGGGAGCAGTGCTGTTGCTGGTGGCGGTTGCGGATTGTTGGCGGGGCGATTCGCGCTTTATTTGAGTGGGTTTGATGGAGGCTGTTTCGGAGGAGGCGGAGCGCTGGGGGATGTTTTTGATTTCGCTATAGCGTGATTGCCTGGAGGTTGTGATGTTAGCTGCGGTGAGGACGGTGAAGGAAAGCAGAAGCAGCTCACGGTGGAGGGGCAGGTTTGGAGCTGTCTTTCCGTTCGGTGATGATGTCGATATCCTGAGAATGTCAGTCGATGTGTTGGTTACTCTCCGGATAGGGGAACCAACTGAATCATCGTCTTCGTCCATGGCCCCTCCTTCGTCCTCCTCTTCCCCCTCTTCGAGTTCCTCATTCGGCTCCTTCTTGGGTGCAGTTGGTGGAGCTTCGGGTTGCGCAGCGGGAGCTTGAGGCTCCTCGGGGGCATAGAAATCGTCTTCGTCGTCGATATCCATTGTGGGCGGCGGAAATCAATTAACAGCGCTAAAATGTTTGTTGATACTCTAGGATCTTTCGTCGTAGTTGAACGGAGCAATGCAAGTTGCACGACGTAGTTCAGTTTGGATGATTGACCCAGATGCGACCGATTGGGGCAGGCGGTGAAACACGACCCTAGCCGAACGCGTCAAAAAGGGTGAAGTTGGGTGGGGCGAGGAAGCTGTCAACAGCCATTCACAAAACAGCAACCATCGGGTAACAAGTGACGACGGCAAACGCTCCAGTTGCTGTATGTTTCGTGGTTTGCACTTGCTATCCCTTGCAGCAGAAGGTCGCGGCAATGGCGCTTGCACGGTCCGCTAGCGGTCCTGGAGGGCTGAGCGTCAACACGGGCTCGTCCAATCTGTTGTAAGTGTGGAATGTGTCTTCCCAACTGCGACATGCAAACAGAGCTAATTCCCATCGCACAGTGGAACCAACACAAGCCAGGCTCCAGCAGGAGGCGGGCTCTTTGGGACCGCGACTTCTCAGCCCGCGCAAGGAGGATCTTTGTTCGGCACGGCAACCTCGCAGCCTCAGCAGACTGGGAGTCTTTTTGGCTCGACGACCACACCAGCTTCGCAACCTCAGCAGACCGGCGGCCTCTTCGGCCAGACGACGGGAACCACGAAACCGCAGCAAACGGGGAGCTTGTTCGGGACAGCTACTGCCCAGCAACAGCAACCGCAATCACAACAAACAGGAGGAGGAGGGTTGTTCGGGAACACGTCGTCGCAGCCGGCACAGACAGGGGGCCTTTTCGGCGGAGCGACACAGGCACAGCCGGCGCAAACTGGGGGATTATTTGGTGGCTCAACGACACAGCAGCAACAGCAGCAGTCTCAGGCTACGGGAGGGCTCTTCGGCGGCCAGAGTTCAACCACCGGCGGAATGTTCGGTGCTAAGCCGGCGGGGACGACGGCCGGGGGCGGGCTGTTTGGGCAGCCGGCGAAGCCGCAGACGGGCGGTCTCTTGTGAGTCCAACCCCTCGTTTACTTTCTCATCACGGAACTCACACTTACACACCAATTCCAGCGGTGCCAGCCAACAGCCCCAGCAGCAGCAACCCAAACAAGTCGGCCTGACAATGGGCCAGTCGACCGCCGCGCAACAACAAGTCGTGCCCGGAGTGCGCATCGACCTCAGCAACATCAAATCCACCACCCGCTTCAACGACCTGCAAGAGTCGCTCCAGAAGGAGATCGCCATGATCGACGAGGTCATCCAGAAGTGCATCAAGGACAAAGAAGTCATCGACGCCTTCATGCCGTCGCACGGCGACCAGCTGGCCGCCATCCCGACCGACGTGAGCTTCGTGTCGCGCAAGTCGGAGGGCGCGCACAACGCGCTGTCGAGCGACATCGTCGCCATCGACCAGCTGCGGGAGCTGGTCAAGCAGGACGCGGGCCACGCGCGCCTGTCGTTCAAGGCGATCGACAACCTCAAGCTGCCGACGCAGTACCACCAGGCCGGGCTGTGGTCTAATAGGGGGCAGCAGGTCGGCGGCGGAGCGGGCGCCGGCGGCGGGGTCGGCGTCGGCGTCGGCGTCGGGGATGCGAACGAGCAGAGCAACTCGGATCTGATCAGCTACTTCTCCCAGACGGCGAGCGAGATGGACGAGATGATGAGGAAGCTGGAGCAGAACCTGGGCGAGATCGAGGTGCATCTGCACGGGGTCCAGGGTAACATACTGGAGCAGATGCAGCGGGTGGCCGCGCAGTCCAAGAGTGTGGCCCAGGGCGGCGTGGACGAGAGGGTTATTGAGCTGGCGGGTGTGCTACGCGACTTTGAGGAGAGTATTCTGAAGGTTGCTGGGGTTGTCGGAGGCGTCCGGGAGGGAGTCACGGAATTGCAGCTGAAGGACTTCATAGGCCACGGCAGCTGAGCGGCAGAGCGCGGTTAGGGCGCGTAATCGGCGGAATAGGAAAGTGTACAACATTTGCGGGTGAATTAGTAGAGTGTTAGCATACCCGATCACCACCTAGATGTTTGTATTCATCGCATGCAGGAACAATTGACATCAAAATGGTATCTTCACACCGTTACGGTGGCTGGCGTTCTCCCGCGAGGTCTATCCCGACTTTCTCCATACGCCAAGAGAAATGCAAATGGCTGCCGCAACAACCTCTACTTATAAACCGACAGCTACGCGCCCAAAATCCCCGCAAAATCAGAAGTAATCACCCCCGTCATCCCCGCCTTCGTCATAGTCTTCATCGTCCTTATTCCCATCAAAGTAGGCCTCGGCATTGTAG
The DNA here is from genome assembly GCF_033439665.1 of Chaetomium strumarium. Classification (NCBI taxonomy): domain Eukaryota; kingdom Fungi; phylum Ascomycota; class Sordariomycetes; order Sordariales; family Chaetomiaceae; genus Chaetomium; species Chaetomium strumarium. Next base: position 314,216 of record NW_026944431.1, read on the forward strand.
TCGTCCTCCTCGTCGTCCTCGTACTGGTCGTCCTCCTCGGCCTCGGCATCCTCGTCATCTTCCCCATTGTTCTTGACCCAGTCATCGTCGTCCTCCCCAGACAGGAAAGCCTCCTCCTCACCGTCCTCGTGCCGCTTCTCCACCGTGTTGAGCAGCTGCAGCGCCTTGTCGAGGTTTGCGCCGCCGTCGAGCACCTGCTGCTGTCCGTCGGGGAGGAATACCTCCTCGGCTGTCCTGTACGACGTGATGTTCGACAGCCCCAGCGTCTTGGGGCCCACCCGCCGCCGCTTGGCCGCTGGCCCCCCGCTCTGCTCGTCATCGCCGTCTAGTGTGGCGTGTAGCTCGGGCGGGAAGAATTCTTTGGCGAAGGGTCGCGATCCGAGGTTGGGCAGCGTCCGGGGCGCTTTCTGGAACTTGTGCGAGTAGGTGGGCACGGAAGTGAACGGGTCGACGGTCGCTTTCGTGGTCTGGCCGTAGCGCTTGTTGAGCTGCTCCTGGCCGTACGTGCGGGCCGTGGTGGAGGCCTGGGCCCAGGTGCGGGCTTGTGTGTAGAGAGGGCTGTCTTGGCACTGTTCACGGAAGATGAGGAAGTAGGATACTTGTTTTTCTTCCTTTTTGGAGAGTGGAGGCGCTTTGGGGATGTTGTAGGGCTGGCGGAGATCGGTCAGCTACAGTGCGCAGACAATGATGGGTTGATCTGTCTTGACGTACGGGGAAGCGCTCAGACGGCTTGCCATCAAGCACAATGTCCGAGTCCATTGCCCAGGGCACGCTGTTCTGGGCAACGGCTCTCCTGCCGTTGATGGGCGGCCCGCGCCCACCACGGCCTCCTCGCCCGCCTCGTCCGCCCCGTCCAGACATTGTCGCGAGGTGGGATGAGCAACGGGTGTCACCTCATGAACGTGTTCAGGATGCGCTACGTAGTAAGAAACTGATCTCGTGAATATTCGGTGACTTGACGAGTCGAGAACAGCAAATTGATGAGTCGAATTAGCTCTGAGGTACCAGATAAGTATTGTACGTCACAGATGATGGAAGCGTTGATGAGACCGCGAGTCCAATGCTGGCCAAAAATTCAGGCGGGGCGCGCTTGGACCCCTGTTGCAGTTCCTCAGGCCGGGTTCCATGTGATAAGCCCCGCCCTGTCCACAGTCCCGCAGGTGCCTGCCCCGCGCCCCACACCAGCTACTAACTTCCAGATTATTATCAGCTGTTCCTTCTCCCTTGTCAATGGAAGTGTTGCATTGTTCAGCGTCCTTATCATCTTCCAACACCACCTAACCTACGGTCTCTAGCAGATTCCAGGTTATTACCTTTGATCTAAATCGTGCAATCTACAGAGACAATATTACAGGAGAACAACGCGAAGATATCTTGAACATGGAAACCACCCCTATCACAGGGCTGGACGAGCTTGACAGGCACCTTGATGAGCTCCTGCACGATCCAGAGCTTGTCTTGAACCCAAAGCTCTTTGACGATGTCGAGCTGCAACTTACAGGTGCGCCGTCCCGTAGGTGCTCTCTCTAGAGCCCAGCTAATGCGCCCCAACAGATGCCAACATCCCGCTGCTAATCCCCCGTTTCCTGCCGCGGCTCACTACGATCCTGAAGCGGTACACCCATGACCCCGCCGCGATTGTCAGCTTAACAATCAAACTCCTGAGGCCAGTGCCATTCGACAATGTGTTGCAACTGGCCTCGTTGGATGAGCTCGTCCTAGCGCTCGACTCCCCGGCGCCGGCCGCGAACCTCCTGGCCATGGCGGTCCTCCACAAAGCCGCAGCCGACCCCGGCCATACGGCCATGCTCTGCGACTTCAAACCCCTAGTCGAAGCCTTTATCCGCTGCTGGCTGGCCGCACCGCAAGTAGAGGTAGGGCAAAAAGGCTGCAAAGTGCTCGGGGACCTCCTCGATGTCGACTGCGAGCTGCCGCCACCAGGCGGCTCCTCACATACCGCTCTGGTAATACGCAAGGCACCCGGCCGGGGCAGTCTGTGGCGCCTCATCTTCCAAGACACAGCCACGTACGGTCTCCTCCTGGATCTGATATCGGGTCGCCACCCGGACACGACGGGCAACCCGCACCAGCTATCTCTCGCGCAGGGTCGCGTGCTGCGCATCCTGCCCAGGCTAGCATCCATCAACTTCCGCGCCGTGAGCCACTCCAACGTCACACCGCCGACGCCGGTCCACCTCACGAACGGGCACTCGAACGAAGACGACACGGCTCCGCGACCGGGAGAAGGGCTGCTGCAGTATGCCGCGCTGAGGATGGTGCAGAGGTCGGACACGCTCATGCACCTGAGTCTGGTGGACTTCTTCGAGACGCTGGTCAGCCTGATGCGCGTGACGGAACACTCGGCCCTGGAGATGGACACGCTGCGGGCAATACTCAGCGAGGCCACGGCTAGGGACGAGGTCTTGAGGGAGGCGCTGCTGACCCTGCCGGACAGGACCGTTGAGGAGGAGGCTGATGACCTGAGGAGGTGGTTGCTGGAGGTGATGCCGGGGGAGGCGGTGAGATTGGCGATGCGGTGACGTGATGTGTGACGGGTGAGCATCCGATACGGAAAGATACGGCAATAAAGTTCAGGAATACTAGTAGTTGGTCGGGTGAGCATGGCGTTTTCTTTAGATATCCCAATGGTAAAGCATCCCTGATGCGGGCTATTCTCTGACTACCAGAAACTAACGTCTCTTTGGAATCAGATCTGATGTACCTCAGGTGGCGTATGCGATATTAGTGCCAGGCGACTTCCAAGTTCCGGTACACGTCCCAGTGGAGGTGGCCCGGCACTGGTCAAACTTACAGCGCACGATACAACGGCCCGGTATGGTTTGGCCCATCCCGAGAGGCCGCTGGCGTTTTTGACCAAAACCTCGCGGCTGTTGAGGTTTCGGATGCTCTCTGGTACTGACACAAACCCATCCAAATGCTCAATATCGTCGTGACAGGCTCCTAAAGCCAAGGGGCAGAAGCCCTGAAGCCATAAGCTAGCAGGCAAGAGGTATATTAGTTTACGGGCAAACAGGGCCCAGAAAACTAGGATTCACGCTCATCTCTTGGTGTACAGATATTGGACGAGGAAGTCCCAAGGAACTCAACACCTTCTAACGTGGCACTAATTTGCCCTTGCCTACCTTACTGAATTACTAGTACCCGACATCAGTGTTGTTGCGGTTTTAAGATCAGGCCCCCTGTTGCTTGGTACTAGCTCCGCTCTACGTAACAAAACTTTCGAGGGATGTCCTATGGAATTGTATTTACTAGTACCCTATACGGAGGTACTAGTACTGCACCTTCCCCGCGTCGACATATGTGCGCTGCCAGTGAAGCAACCAAAATGCGCCTCATCCCTCGTTTCCTCAACAACTCAGGAGCGGAGGACATTCGAATTAGTCTTGCACCGCCTCGATCTGCAGGGCACCATTATTACTAGTTGTAACCTTCGCCTTCCCGATACCTCATACATCACTCGTTTTCTGTTTAGAAAATGGATACGCGCATTTTCTCGTGTCCCATCTGCGGATGGATGATCTATGACCAGGCGGGTTCGGTCTCATGGAGGAACGAGTTTCGCGGTCGTGAGTGATTAAACGAGCCAACAAAAGGACAGAACTGACAGAATGCAAGTCTGCACGAGTTCGGAAGGTCTTATGCTGACCGGGGTCGGTCGGTACACCGACCCGACCCGAGGAGCTTTCATCGCCCCCCGGAATCCAAGCGCTCGATGGGATGACCCCGGCTATGAGAGCCCAGACGAAGATCAATTCGGTGCGATGAGCCAGCCGGAAATCAACGGCAAGCGTGGTTTGATTTTCCATGCCGCATGCTGGTCTCTGCTGGAGCAAGCATTCTATCCTAACCCGGTTCCGCATGACAGGCTGTTCGAAGTTTGCGATTCTCTACCGTATGTCATGGACGGAAGCAGTCTGAATTGGGGCCATGATTACGGAGGACTCGCCATCCTCAAAGACAAGGAGTTCTTTCCTTGGGAACCGCGGTTTGCAGATCGCTACTTCCCAGAGGGGATCTACCATACTGCCTACAGCGTCGATCCCTTTCCCGTGGCCGAAGTCGAGCAGATTCTGACCGAGAGACCTCAGGCGCCTCCAGTGATGTTTACTAGTAGTTCGTCGGTTCCAAAAGCGGCCGCGTTTCCGGGCCATGACCCATTCAACTCGCTTCCCGTGGAGCTATGCTCAGCCATCGCCGAGTATCTGTCGACGTCAGATGCCTTGAACGCTCGTCTGTCGTCGAGGGCGTTCTGGCACTTGTTCGACAGCCAGCAGTTCTGGGCATCGCGGTTCAAAGCCGGCTCGGATCGCTCGTGGCTCTTCGAAGTCCGAAATCAAAAGGACGGTAGAAACTGGCGCTGGCTGTACCATCGCACCGCCCTCAACCGTGTCAAGGAGGGCTTGCTGAACAGGAGACGGATATGGGCTCTTATTCAGGGCATCAAGGCCATTTTGGAGCTGCGCTGGAGAGAGCTGCCCGCTGACCTCCCACCAGCCTGGCACCTGGATCCAGAGCATGAAGGGGAATGGGTGCTTGCGGCGGGCAGTGTGCGGGAGGAACCCGAGGGCTTTAGCCAACTGGAGGAAGGTTGCCGACGCTTCAAGAGCCAAAAGCTCAGGATCGCAGGTCATATTTCTCGCATAGCCGTGTCAACCGTCCGTCTTGGCAGTTTGGAGTATATTGCTGGAATATCGCTTACGACTGCCGCGGGCGAAGTTGTCCGGCTGGGATACAGTAACACAGCGGAACGGTCTGTGCACCTCGCCGGGTTGGCCGGTTTCCGGTTGGCGGTCGGATTACACGGAATCCATGGTCTTCAATGCATTGATGCACAAACGTGGGAACCCACCGCCTGGCTGGGGAATCCTGACGGCGCGCCCAGGACTGAACGAGCCGTCGGGAAGGCCGAGGTTACGGCGCTTGAGGTTGGCTTCGATGTAGAAAGCCCGTCCGCCATATTCTCGTCTTGCCTTTCTAACCTTAACTCGGATAGGCATTCAAATTGGTCAGCATTGCTGTTAACAAGCAGCCAGACACCACCACCACCGAACCACCTGAGCAAGATAAACTAAGGCACTCGGCACTATGGTATCCAGACGTCCCGCCCCCAGCCGTGGGCCTGAACGAGGATTGCTTCATGCCGCTCCCACCCTACACAAACGGATTCAGGCCGCTGTTCTGGACTCGTTTCGGCGGGCCCGAGGGCCGATACCTCCGAAATCTGACCAAGGTCACCGTCCGCCTTTTCCACGGTTTACGCCGCATCGACTTCTCCTTCGACACGGAGGAGGTCCCCACTGGCTGCCGAAGCTTCGGCCGGTATGGGGATACGGAAGACTTAGAAGCGATTGAGTTCCCGATAGATGGACCGAGAGGGGAGGTCATTGACCGGGTCCAAATCTGCCAAGTATACCCCCCTAAGGGTTCATACGTTGCTGGCTGGATCCATGCCGAAGGCGCGCTGAAGTGGCTCAAGGTATGTTACTACTAGGTTTTCCCCTTTATGCTATGCTCCGGTCCGGTTGCTGACAACGGTCATCCACCAAAAAAAAAAAAAAAATAGTTGTATACGAACCGCGGAAAAACGGGCGAGGTCCGCACCCGGGTCAGATGGCGGAGCAACGAATGGAAGGTCAGGGACATCTCAGTGGCCCCGGGGAGTGCGATCACCGGCCTTTTCGGTGCCCAGGTATGTAGCTTTCCTTGGACGACGCCATAGGTATAAAAGAGTACACAATAGCTTACTGGTTCTCGATTCCTGAAACAGTACCGCAATCATGGATTACCCATCACGGTCCTGGGCGTTATGACTGAACCTATACCAAACATGGGAGCAGGGGGAGCAAAGGTGAGCTTAGATCGATAAGAGATATAGTACCAAGACAACTTGCCATAGGTTCGAGCACTTGAATGGGTCTGTGCTGGCAGAGATATCAGTTCGAAACAGACAACTCCAGCAGGCCTCACACCCGCCGGATTGCTAGCCGTTTCCTCGGACACTCTGGTTGGTTGCTTACGATAGAAGTTACTATGGACTAACTCTCTTCTATCTCGACAGAGCCACAGAAACGTCCACTTAGACACAGACCTCCCACCAACGGGTGGCTGGGTTGGGGGCGACGGGGAGGTTAAGAAAAGTGCTGAAAGCAGGGGCAGATGAGAGTACAAGCTAGGCAGGGCACTGGAAGTATAGATGTAGCATGAACAGCAGGGCAGAAAAGACTGGAGAAACGGGGCTCTCCATGTACTTGTATCGTATTGTAGAATACATACATAGTTATTAGTAGTCAGAAACCCAGGTCCACCCCCCAGAGTACTCAGACTCCTCAAGCAAGCAATACAATACAACCTATGTATGTTAAGTAACCCCCCTAAGTTCATCAAAAAGTGGATGATACTCAGTCACTGGCCATATCGTACAATACTAGTAATGGACAGAATCAGTGTCAATTATTACCAAGTGAAGGCATGAAGCACCACGCTCGGCTACTCACTCAGGGCCGGGAAGCATTGCAGGAAACTACAGGGAGAGAGCTCTGGGGTTTCTGCAAGCTCCCAAAAGTGCAGGGAATAATTAACGTTAGCGTCGGGATACAACACAGCTCGGGGGGAAGGGTGCGGGGGGAAAGGTGAGAGAGAGAGACCCCTTGGAGCTCCTACAATACAAGACTTCACTGAAGGAAAAGGGGCATTGCCATGGGAGAAGGCGCCCCGTCAACGCCCCAGATATACATAACTCCAAGTTGTGGCATGCGTTAGTTGTTGAATGTACTTGCTTGGGAGCCACTTCCTGGTTTGAGAGTTCCTTATCGCCAGTCAGGGGAACCGCATTTCTCTGAGCCCTCTAGTACAGGGGGATATGCGCCATTCGTGAGCAACCGATCGTACTCAACTTGAACCCTTGACTCCCGGCAGAGACTTGCAAGTAGACATCCGGGCATCAGTACTATAACCGCAACGCGTGCGCTCCGAGCCAGGCTTATATGATGCCAGGGCAGCAGGATAGGTACTCCTAGGTTCCTCGCTTTCCACAAAAAAAGCTGGTACAACTCTTTGGACTACCTTATGTTAGATACTACAATGAAAAATACAATGTCCCGCCGATGATGACCATCAGTTTTTGAACCTCTAAAGCGCAATACAAGTCTATAAGAAGCTTGCAAGTTGTGAACATAAGGCAAGTAAAGTGTGTGAAGCCTCCCTTTCAAGAAACGAACTCCGAAACAAACTCCTCCTTAGATTGCTTTCGCAACAACATCCACACACCTCTGTGGCTGTGATCATCCCATCACACCTTACCCATGACCTGCCTCGACGGATCGTCACTCAAGCTGTCCATGCTGGGGGAGTGGCGCGGGCCGGCCGAGGGAACAGAGAGCACGCTACTGCTCCTCTCACGCCCCCCTGCTCCACCATGATTATTACTAGTAGTATTCCCCTGCCCAGCAGCAGTAGCAGCAGTGACCGAACCCGTCATCGTCGTCGTCGTCGTCGTCGTCATGCCCGCAATCCCCAACCCAACCTCCCCAACCCTCCTCAGAACCAGCAGCAGCGCGGCCCGCAACTCCTGCCCGAGATCCTTGCCCAGCAGCTCCACGACCAGCGGATAGAAGCTCTTGATGTGGGCCTCGAACCCGTCACGGGGAAATGCGGCATAGCCCTCGAGCACGTCCACGACGACGGGCCGCCAGGCAACGATATTCCTGTGCTGGCTCTCCTCGTCCAGCGCGATATACCCCCGGATGATGTCCTGGCACAGCGGCACCAGCGCGCTCTCGACGTCGGCCTTGCTGCCCTGCCGCTCCGGGGAGGTGTCGCCGAACATGCGGAAGAGGATGGCCACGTAAGTGGCAGCGCTGCCGGACTCCTGCTTGAGCAGGTTCGGCGGCTGCTTCATGAAGCCTTCGCGCCAGAGGCGCATGCGCAGGTCCTTGTCGGCGTTGAAGCGCTTGGCGAAGAGGAAGGATTTCTTGAGGAGCGCCATGAGCCGGAGGAGCTCCGGGGAGGGGATCTGCGCGTACACAGTGTCGTTGCTGAACAGCTCGTTGACTGTCTCGATCATGAGCAGTTGTAGGACGCAGCGCGAGATGATGCGGTTGAAGAAGCGGCGGCGGGCGGCCGTGACCACGACGGGTTGTTGTTGCAGCGGGTTGTTGGGCTTGAACTCTTCCAGTTGTTGGTTCGGGGTTGCCGCCATGGCGGAAGGGTTTGCCGCTGCTGGCGCCGTGTTACTGGTGGTGTTGTTGTTCTCGTCAGCATCGCCGTTGGACGACTCGGGCGCTGGGCCGTGCCCGTTGGCCTCGGCGCCGTTGATCTTCAGCGACTTCTCGTCGACGGGCGGGGTCTCGGAGGTCGGGCTGAGGGCGCCGCCGAGTTCAAGTCCGCTCGGCGGAGGGGAAATCGACGCTGTGGAGTGGATCGTCGTGGCCGAGAACAGCTGGTAGGCTGTCGTCCTCTCGAACAGCTCGCAGAACGCCCCGACGATCTTGGCCCAGTGCTCGGGGGTGAACTTGGTTACGTTCTGGAGGATGAGCTGCTGCAGGCAGTTGCTTCCTATCCGGGCGATGGTGTCGTTCTCCTGGCAGATGCACAGCGCGAGAAGTTCGAGGAACCGGTCTAGCATGTACTCGAGCGCGTCGAAGTAGTGGGTGAAGAGCGTGATCATGTTGCGGAGCGCCTGGATCATCGTGGTCGACAGCCACACGGACAGCTCCTCGTGGTTGAGCGCGTTTGTCATCTCGGGCCGTGACCGCAGGACCATAAAGATGGGATACAGCTGCTGCCTCCAGAGGATGTCCCAGAATTCCGACGGGAAATCGCCGCCGTACCGCAAGAGTGTCTCAAAGAAGTAGTTGAGCGCATTCGACCGCACCTCGAGGTCCTCCCCGGTCATCAAGACGTCGTGGAAGGCAAAGAGGACGGGGAACCAGAACCCTTCCTCGACGGACGTGCGACTCTGCTGGGCGGGCGACTTGGGATTCGGCTCTGGCTGGTTGGAGTCAGCTGCCGACTTCTGTTGCGACAGGGGGCATTCCGGCGTCTTGAGCATTGTGGGGATGATGGACTTCAGCGTCTCCATGGCCTGCAGGCTCTTCTTCTGGAAGCGCATGTTCTTGGAGAACTCGGTGAGGCAGACGATCAGGTCCGTGAATGCGCCCTGAGAAATGACCACACCGAACCGCGTCCGGTAAACTTGCGTGACGTTCTCGTAGGCCAGGTTGACGATGCTCTCGTAGGGCTCCCGCGCGGCGACAGTGAAGACACCAAACATGGTCCGCCAGCCGGACCGGATGTTCTCTCCCCTGGCCTGGATCATCTGGATGAGGCAGCGGAGGATCATGTCCTTGACCGTGATGTTGCTCGAGTTGGACATGACATGCTCAAAGGGCTTGAGGAAGTCCTTCTGAAACTTGAAGCCGGCCAGCTCTTCGATCTCCATGAAGCGCATCGAAAGCTGACGCAGCGAGTCCAGGGCGAAGAAGACGATGGCGGTGTTGGCGTGGCAGCCGACCCGGTTGAAATGTTCTCCCAGGACCTCCCAGATGTGGCTCCATTCGAACCTGACACGGGTCATGTTGTAGTAGCTGATCTCGACGATCTTCTGGAGACTGTACGTGCGGGGAGAGTCGTTCGACCCGGACACCCTGATCTCGTCCCAACTGACTTCTGTCAGTGCCCGAGCAAAGTGGATGATCGCGTCCCTCGACAGATGGGCCGTATTTGTAAATATCCTGTCGACACTCTTGATGACCTCGTCGGACCTGCTCTCGAGTGCAATTTCCAGCGAGACGCCTTGCGGGCCAGTCGGAGCTCGGGGCCGGTTTCTCCTGACGGAAGAGGTTGACTTGCGAGAGTCGCTGGTCTCGGTTCGCGATGGTACGAAGCGGGCTTTGGAGACGTCCGGAACGGCGCTTTCGTCGACGCCTCCCGATATCAGCTGGAGCCGATCGAGCTGGCTGATGCAGAGGAGCACATCCTTCCACGACTCCTTGAGCCGATTGCCCTCTGTCTGAGCAACGTCGAGGAGCACCTTCAGGGCTTCGACATTCTTTGTCTGCATCTCTCGTGGATTGTTGAGATTGGCCGTGTTCTTGAGCACGGAAATGAAGGCTTCGCGAGGGGTTGCGAGGTCGAATAGGCAGGCTATCCTCGTTGCCAGCTTCATCCCCTCCAGGCACAACTTGTTAACATCGAGGTTATGCGTCTTCTGGAGAAGGCTAGAGAGCGCGGAGAAGAATGACATCCACGTTGCGTCGAACATTGGACCAGCGTGCTTGAACGAAGTCGCTGAGATGAACTTGGCGCCCCCTTTCGTGGCGCTCTTCCGCTGGCTGCGGTAGAGGTCTCGGAAGAGCTGCTCAGACCGCAGAGAGATTTCTTCAGATTGCTGCACATATGCCTCCCGCTGCAAGTCACGCCCGACGTTCGAGAAGGCCTGGCCAAGCCCTGCAGCCAGCCCCCCTGACTGCGCCGTGAGGGTCCCAGCCGCAGCCGCAGCTTCCCGCTCGCTCTTCAGCACAATCTCGTTGCTGGCAATATCGTCGTAAATGGCGAGGAGGTATTCGTCTGGGAGGTCGGCGTTGTCGTTGATGCCGCGGTTGTTCTTGATGAATTCAGCCTTGGACATTCGGTTTACTATTTTGCTGCTGTGCAGATCCGTGTTCAGCAGGATGACGGAATACGCGAGCACATAAGGGGTGTCGGCGTTGGCGAATGCGTTCGGGTTGCCCGTCATGTACCGATGGGCAAACTTGAGCATGAAGCGGTCGATCTTCTGCGCCTCTCCCGGCAAGCGGAACGCCTGCAGGAACTCCCGGAGCGCATCGACGAAGCGCTTCTTGCTGAAGTCCATCATGTCGACGAACGCGTGCATGATGTCGACGTTCTTTTGATCACCCTCGCCGAGGAACTCGCCTATCTGAGCCTTGTCCAGACGATCTTCGCGCAGCAGGAACCGAGCAATATCCTCGGGCTTGTCGCTTGCTATGAAACCCTCCTTGATAAGGAGCTTGATACCATGCTTCGGCTTGAAGTTGAAGACCTTGATCGCATTGACCATGGCCGTCTTCCTCGCTTTTTCCTTTTCCAGCTGATCGGGGTCGTCATCAATGACAGGGGTGGATGGGGGAATTGGCGTGTCCATCCGGGACGCTGTGTCGCTCGCCGAGGGATCAATGGAGTCTCGGAGATCGTCGCTTGAGACCCTCCGCTGCACATCACCGCCTGTGCCGTTGATCTCGGGCCTTCCCGGCTGTGACCATTGCACTAGTGATCTCAACGTCTCCACTAGGGAGTCGAGGGCCGCTCGCTTGAGCACATACTCCTTGGGTATCTCGCTGTCTGTTTCGTGATGTGTCGCAATGAGAGCGACCGAAAGCGGCGGGGGCAAAACGCTCTTGATCTGCCACTCGCCGCCCGCCGTGGACTTGGAGCGATTCTCTTCAAACTGCTGCTCTTGAGTCGGGGGGATGGGTATCGACGCCGTCGCAAACCGCGACAGGTCTTCTACGATACTCTGGAAAATGTTGTCGACATTTCGGTCACAGTCGTAATTGAGATAGATCTCCACAAGAGCCCGGGGGTCCTCGCATAGTCTCTTCAGGATGCCCACAAACGCGAGTTTCTGCGACAACGGGGCATTCTTCCGAGCCAGGAGGGCGAGGTAGATCTCATTCATGAAGACAACAATCTCGTTCTGTGGTTGTGGGATCAGCTCAGTACGTCGCACCCGTGGAAACTGGAACCGACCTTGAAGGAGGACCGCATGTACTTCAGCATCAACCAGAAGATCTCGCAGCATATATCGAAGACCCTGTCCACTGAACTCGCTCCATTACGGGTGATGCTTAGGCAGAGGTAATACTTGATGGCCTGCAGGAAGTTTGTGGGCTCGTTGTTCTTGCTGTTCCTGATGGTACACAGTGGCGAGGTGAAGACGGTAATGTTGTTGTTAAGGAGCGTGTGGATGAGGTGGAGGGAGATCAGCTTCGAGCGCATCGGCTGTCCTCGGAGGTCATAGAGTTGGTCTGGCGGCAAGACTTTTGTCGACAGATTGCAAAAGGAGCGGAACACCAGGTACGCATCCCGGATGTATGCCTCGTCTTCGGCGTCTAGCGACTCCGGCGTCTCCTCTTGGGAGCTTTCAGGGATGCTCTGCTCGGAGACGGACCTCGCTACCTTCTTCATGGGCTTGACCTGGCTAACCATGGTGGGCCCATCGCCCATGTGGGAGTCATCGAAGCTCTTTCGATTTTCCAAATCCTTCAGAGTGAGCTTGCCAGCGGCTTGATCGTTCGTCTCGGAAGGACCGGCGTCTGAGACGGCCTCGTTGGACGCGTTAGCCTCGGTAGCGTCCTCGCTGTCGGCGTCGGCCTTGGCCGCCTCGGTATCCTGGTCATCGGATCGGTCCACAGCTAAGCTACTCCGGCTCGCCTTCAGCTTCCCTAGGTTTTGACGTGCCTCCTTCATGTGCAAGCGAGTCTTCACTCTCTCGAACACCGTACCGACCATCTGCGTCAGGGTCCCCTGCGCCACCTGCTGGTTCGCCGTACTCCGGGACAGCAGGAAGATGTTGTAAACCTGCCGCACCGCCTTGAGCAAGCCCGCGCCATGTACGATAATCTTGTCGTTTAGAACCGCAGCAAGCAGGGACTTGACGATCTGCAGTTGGATCTCGACCAACGTCGTCTCGCCCTGGAAGCAGTCGCATATTGTGTCGATGGCCCTCTCGATGAGGGGCGTCTGTTCGGCACCATTCTGGCCAGCGGAAGAGGAGGGCGCGGAGAAGTACGAGTACGAGATCAGCTTCCCGATGCAGTCAAGCGCGGTGGTGGTGAGGGGGACAGTGCCGGATTTCGTGGCAAGCTGCAAGGGGGCGAAGACAACTTCAGGATCGGGCAGCTGCTGGTCGTTTTCTTTGATAGCCGCGAGGGCTTTCTCGGCGAGCTCGGCGAGCTGCTTGTTGCGGCCGGCTTGTGCGGCGATGATGTCCAGCGAGGACACCACGAATTTGAGGGAGCTCATGGCGCGCCAGCGTTCCGCTAGGGGCAGTTAGCCATCCGCAACAGCCCGTCAGCGCATAAGTGTGGAAAGGAGCCGAGCAGATCCGGTCAAGGTGTGGTTCCTGGGCGGAGCAGTTCTTGTGGTTCGTCTGTTCCGTGCCTTTGTTGACCGGCTCCTTACTCCTGCTTAGCTCGTCAACCCCAAATCACGATCCTCTCTGCTTATGCAAATAACCCGGGGCTTGCCGATTGGCGCATGCAGAAGGAGCACAATTGTTGGAGTCGTCGGGGGTCCAAATGTCGCTTGTCGACCGTGCGGCGCGCAATCCAATGCCGAAGATGCAGCGCTTTCGACAGTACCAGTGTATCCGTGGGTATCCGTAATTGCTGGAAGATGACAGCAAACGTTCGCCCTCGTTGCTTTCACTGTGGAACCCGGTCCGTAACTGACGCGGCCCCGACTCCCTAGCTGGCCAGCACTGCGCTTGCTTGTCTGCGCCGGCTCCCTGGTTCGCTATTCAGGGCTCTAAATTGCTCGGTTCAGGGCCCCTGGCTTGCTTGGCAGATTCCAGCCGCAATCCACCTGTCAGTTTAGTACCTATGGTCAATGATCTGTGGCTCAGCTGGCATAAAAGCCGGTGATAGCAGTATTGAGGGGTGGTATGATAGGCGGCGTTCTTTTGACCTACGAGAATTTATACTAATGTTCCATTACATTGGTAAGTTTCAACATTCAATTCCATTCGAGTTCTATCCCGAAAACACCACCCGCATCTCACAAGTTCAGGTACTTCGTCGACAGCGACTTCCCAAACAGTTCGATCAACATGTGGCTGACCAGTACTGGTCTGTGCACATCGGGCGTGTTATCGGATCGCCGATGTTGATTGGTGTTCGCACCGTCACATCCTAGTCGTCCAGATTTTGGTGAACGGAAAGCTAAGCTTTCCCAACGAGTTGAATCCTGTAGAAAAAACTGGTCCCCCGACCTGCATCACCACCCTCGTCGCCCTCCGATTCCCGGCCTTCCGCCTTTCTTCCATCTGCATCCGTTCCTTCTCAATTGGCATCGAGGTCGCTGCCCGGACTCATCTGGGGTGCAATCCGGCTTTCCCGTTTGCGCATTGAACGCTTTTTTTTCTGTTCCGCGCCCCAACCTTTTTCAGCCTTCCCTCACCACATCTCCAAAATGCTCGTCCCAGCGATCCGGAGGCAAGCCCTCCAGTCCGCCAGATTTGCGCGTGTTGCACTTCCCAGTTTAACAAGATGGTATGCTTCTTACCCGCCGCACACCGTTGTCAAGATGCCCGCGCTCTCGCCGACAATGACGGCGGGAAACATCGGCGCGTGGCAAAAAAAGCCCGGCGACTCCATCGCGCCCGGGGAGGTGCTTGTGGAGATTGAGACGGATAAAGCCCAGATGGACTTCGAATTCCAAGAGGAGGGTGTTCTCGCCAAGATTCTCAAGGAAACTGGTGAGAAGGACGTCGCGGTTGGCAATGTAAGCATAGCTATCTCAACATGTGGGCGACGTAACCGGCCCGGCGTTTGATAACTAACTCAGGCCCACCTTTACAGCCAATCGCCGTCATGGTTGAGGAAGGAACCGATATCAGCGCCTTCGAGGGGTTCTCGCTCAAGGATGCCGGCGGGGAGGCTGCTGCTCCCGCCCCTCCGAAGGAGGAGAAGCCCAAATCCGAATCTGTTCCCGCTCCGGCACTGACCCCAGCTCCGGAGCCCGAAGACACCGGATTTGGCGGCAAGCTCGAGCCTGCTCTTGAACGTGAACCCAACATTTCTGCTGCGGCCAAGAGGCTGGCTATCGAGAAGGGCGTGTCCCTGAAGGGCCTCAAGGGTACCGGGCCCGGCGGCAAGATCACCGAGGAGGATGTGAAGAAGGCTTCGTCTGCTCCTGCTGCTGCCGCCACCGCTGCGGTCCCGGGTGCCCTGTATCAGGACATTCCGATCAGCGGCATGCGCAAGACAATCGCCGCGCGCCTCAAGGAGTCGGTGTCCGAGAACCCGCACTACTTCGTCACTTCCAGCCTCTCGGTATCGAAGCTTCTCAAGCTGCGCCAAGCCCTCAACAGCTCCTCCGACGGCAAGTACAAGCTTTCAGTCAACGACTTCTTGATCAAGGCCATGGCTGTGGCCTGCAAGAAGGTTCCGGCGGTTAACAGCTCCTGGCGTGACGGCGTGATTCGCCAGTTCAACACCGTCGACGTCTCCGTCGCCGTGGCCACCCCTAACGGCCTCATCACCCCCATCGTCAAGGGTGTTGAGGGTAAGGGCCTTGAAAGCATCTCCAATGCCGTCAAGGAGCTTGCCAAGAAGGCCCGTGACAACAAGCTCAAGCCTGAGGAGTACCAAGGCGGCACCATCAGCATCTCCAACATGGGCATGAACCAGGCCGTTGAGCGCTTCACCGCCGTCATCAACCCCCCACAGGCGGCGATCCTGGCCGTTGGCAGCACCAAGAAGGTTGCCATCCCCGTGGAGAACGAGGACGGTACCACGGGCGTCGAATGGGATGACCAGATCGTCGTTACCGGTAGCTTCGACCACAAGATTATCGACGGCGCGGTCGGTGCGGAGTGGATGCGGGAGTTCAAGAAGGCCATTGAGAACCCTCTTGAGCTGCTTCTCTAAAACTCCTCTCTCCATTGCGGTTAGTGGACAAGGCTGTACGACGGGCCGGAATGTGTGTTCAGGGAATCCAGATTTAGCCCACCGAGGCACTATAGAGGGGAATGGGAAACTCGGCGCAGATAGGAAGGGGCACTCAACGGCAGTTTCAACTCCGAGGCCACCCGGAGCCTGCGTGGCACTCGCGGCGGTTCAGGCTTCACTTTGCCATGAAGACCGTCGGCCAATAGCCATCCCTGTGTGATGATTACCGAGGGCATTACGGGCTCTTATGTCTTGTTGTTTGTACAATGGCCACAAATTAATCGCGTTCAGGGTTGTTTAATCGAGCATGGAGTTTCGGCCACAACCAGATCCCTGGGTCTGGGAGGGTGACGCTCGGGCAGATCAACCCTCGAAGTGACATGAACTGGAATAACGACGCTAGAATATGGGTCATTAAATCACTGCACGGCAAGCTTCCAGGTTCATCTGTCAGGACACAACAGGCCTGCTGGTAGCAAGCCAACTTTCACCAGTGGCGTGATGAGCCCACAGTCTCGCCATACAGAGCCTCAAGGCGAGCTTGGCAACGTGATATTTGCGACAGCCTCCTGTTATTCTTGAGTGGTCTTCGATCCTCGGTCTGCATCCGAAAAGTGCATCACTTATAGGTATCCTCCTGGCCGCCCCATTACACTATTGTTTACCTACTTTCTCGAAAAACTACACCACGGTGCGGGGATTTTGGTTAGCTTCTTAGCTCTTCGTTCTTTTATTATTAGGCAACTACTTATCCTCCTCGGGGCGCAGTAGCAGATCGGCGATGTTGCTTAGTGAGAATGTGATGTTTGCCCTCTCGTGTTACAGAGGGGAGGTGTCCATGATTGTGTAAGCAAATCGATGGGGATATCGCGGTTCCGAAGGGACCGAAACTCCGGTTGGCCCCGTGCGGTGCGAGCTTCAGGGATAGATGACTGTGGAAGAATGTAGTACGTACACTATGTACATGCACACCGCTTGATCTTGAGAGTTGGTGATGGAAGAGTACCAGGTATGCAGCGGAGATGTTTGTCATCGATGAGATCTCCCCTACCAACCAACCATCGGGATCAACAACGTTCGGGAACTTCGGGCTTCAACCGCAAACAACCAGAAACTCCAGGAGCGGGCCGGACTCGGGTGGGGAGATCATGGTGGGACACCGTCGCGCCTGCCGTCGCTGCGGAATCTCCTTATCTCCGAAACTCCCTTGGCGTCCTTGCCCGGATACTTACGGATAAATCAACGTCAGTTTCGTTGAGATGACGTTGATGTGCCGACGGCCAAAGTTTACGCCGGGTTCATACTCGGGTCTCGCTCCCTCCAAGAGGAATACTACACTACCCTTTGTTGGGCCTGCACGTGTATCTCGGATGAGGCTATGTTCCGTGGAATGCGCTTTTTATTCGTTGCCTCCGACCAATGGTGATCATCTGCCATCGATTCTCGCTTTTTTTCTTGGACTGTGTCGCACAGATTGATGAGAAGCAATACCATACCTCCGTACAATGCAGGTTCCAAGTTTCCTGTGGCAGCCGGACCCTGACCGGACTCGTCCAAACCCCGATGTGGCTTACACTGTCGGACCAATCTGGTGGTTTCGATTTCCAAATCATTCTCTCACATCATCCATGCTCCTCGCGGAGCAACTACCGTGCAATAATCAGGCCGCCTCGTCGGGGTGTTTGGGAACCGTTACAAGAAAGAAACGCATAGCCCGAGTCATAATGCACACAAACATTGCTTACCACATAGAGCGTGCCTTTCGCGTCTGACTCGGGCAAGCATCGCGAGGTCCGATGAGGTGTGATCTGTGGCACGCTCAACACCGAACGGTTGGGGGGGAGAAGCTTGACCTATTCGAGAGAAGAAGAAGAAAACCCGTCTTTGCGTGCCGGGCTCAATAGCTTCTCCCGTATGTCAATCGCGCTAGGTATCCCTGTTCCCGTTCGCGCGCGCAACCGGCCGGCCGCGGAGATAATGGACCCACCGACGCTGAACCGGGTGCCGATGGCGCTGGGGACGCGACGATAGGACGCGGGTGTTTCCGTACCTATGGTAGGTTGGATGCCATGTGCGACACGCCACAGCAGCTCGCTCTCCGATCAGCCCCAACGCATGCAAGGAGTGGATGCTGCATAATAAGCAATGTACATAGAAGCAAACTTACCTTAGTGTGCCTAGGTAGGTATATCCGTAGTGACGGATTGATTGACTTCCCGCTTACACTACTGTGCACACAGCTAGGTTGCGGGATGTCGGCGGTTGGACCAAAGAAGGAAAGAACCCACCCACCATCGGACTGCTCACCGGACTGAACTGCCTTCCGGGCCCTCTTGCTTGCTGTACTCCGTACCTTAACTCCTCGGCAACTCCTGGTTAAATCTTGGGCCCGAACTTGCTATTTCCCCGCGAAAATCAGTATCAACCAATACCCGGAGTTCTCTGTCCGATGATTAGCCCAGAAGAGGCAAGTGTCGGTGATTAGCTTCCCAACCCCCGCATTCCGACCGAGAATGCCGGTCTGAGGCCAATATCCTCGAGGCCAGGTGCAGCCTACCGCAGCCTCAAAGTGGCATGAAAAGCCGGGCCGCGGTACTGAGAAAGGGAGTGGATGCAAAGCAGCGCCCTTCCGTTCCGTGGTGCTCCCACATGGGGCGGCCGAAAGGGGGCCATCAGGGGCGAGCAGAGAGCACTAACTAAGGCGATCACCCGAGAATTGTCGCGCGACTCGGCACACCCCTACTTTTTTCTCTTCGAGGTGTTTGCGGTGTTCCGATCCGAGCTGCAGCATACCAGGCACCCGACCTTCGAAGTGCAGCCTTGTCCCTCCAGATTATTGATCGGGTTGTTCTTCCTCAACACCGAACAACGAGGTGCCCTCCCACGCGACTTGAACCGTTGGTTGTACCATTTCTAGCGCATCGCCCGTCCGGGGGCTCCACCGGGCCATCAGCTCTCGCCCAACCCGGACGCGGCCATGGACATGGAAATGGCGGCGGACGCTGCGCCGTCAGCGGTAGCCGCGGCGCCAGCTCCGCCAACGTCTGCTGGGAGTCCCGGGAGCACCAAGCTCTCGGAACCCAGGCGGCGCAACCGGCCCGCGCTCTCGTGCATCCAGTGCAGGACCCGCAAGATCCGCTGCGATCGCAACGAGCCGTGCGCCAGCTGCTTGAAGTCGAAGATCGTCAATTGCACCTACGAGGAAGCGCGCCGTCCGAAGCCGCGGCTGTGGAGGCTCTCTCCCGCGCTGGCTGGGCACCCCGACCGTTCCTCAACCGCAGCCGACGAACGGTCCGGCAGCTCGACTTTCGCCTTTAGGGACGTGTCGATGTCGATGCAGCACCCGCGGCCGGTTTCGAATCCTTCGTCCGGTGCTGCGCCGTCCGGAAGGACCCCTGAACCCCTGTCAGCCGTTAGCCCGCGCTCGCTACCGCATGCCCACCATGCCGACCCCGGACTGGGGGCCGCGGGAGCCTCTGCTGCCCTGGCAGAGCGAGTCCGGCAGCTGGAACAACAGCTAGCCGACGCCCTCAGGCGCCCCGACTACGGCTCGCCGTCTTCGCGGTCGGGCCACACGACGTTATCCCAGGACCTTGTTGGAGCCCAATATCGGCGGCTGTCCGGGGTGAGCCCGTTGCTGAACGGGGACAAACTTGTAGGTCGCCCTTCCTCCTGTAATTACTTCGCCCCATTCGTCTTCAGCTTGTGGCATCTTCCACCGAACCCCGTTATACTGCTCCTTCTTAGCGGATAAAGGCCTGAGTGGCACCATGCGCGGTGTGATGAGAGCTTACACCATGCGCACTCGAGCTGATTGTCTTGAACAGTTTCCCCTAATCATCAACACAGCCCAGCGTATCGAATCGGACAAGGTTCATGCGCCGGACCTCTGCTTCCTCCTGCAGCAATGCAGAGATGTAGCCAAGAGCATTAGATCCGCGAGGACTCCCACATCAGCCCCGTTCCACCTCGGCAAAGCCATGCCTCCGCAGGACACCGCCCTGCGGCTAGTCGACGCATACTTCAGGACGTTTGAGAGCGTCTACAGGATTCTCCATCGACCTACCTTCTGGCGGGGATACCAGAAGTACTGGGAGAACCCTGACTATGCCGACCCGGCATTTCTAGTGCAGCTCCAACTCTGCATGGCTATCGGCACTTGCTTCCAAGACGACGCCTCGGCTCTCCGTCGCCTGGCTGCTCAGTGGATTTACGAAGCCCAAGTCTGGCTCGTCTTGCCACACGACCGGTCGCGGATCAACTTCGCCGGCTTGCAGACCATGTGTCTCCTCCACCTGGCGCGAGAGACTTGTGGGATGGGTGGTGATCTCGCTTGGATGGGCGCGGGGTACATTTTGCGAACTGCCATGTATCTCGGTCTTCACCGCGACCCGGATAACCTGCCGGACCTGCCCGTGTTCGCAGGAGAAATGAGAAGGCGTTTGTGGGCCACCGTCCTAGAACTCACTCTACAATCGAGTTTGGATACCGGAGCGCCCCCTCTTCTGTCTCTATCTGACTTCGACACGCGTCCGCCTTCTAATTACGACGATGAGCAGCTTGAAGAGAACGCCAAGCTCCCGTCAATACCTAGGCCCCCTAGCTGCTTTACTCAGACCACCGTCCAGATCGCTCTCCTTCGGTCTTTCCCCGTGCGGCTGGCCATAGCCCAGTACGTCAACCACTTTGCTTCACCGGTTAGTTGGGAGGAGACGATAAAGTGGAACAACGAGTTGAGGAATGCATACGGCGCCCTCTCCTCTATTTTCCAGCCTTTCTACGACCCCGCAGGCATCCTTCCCAAACGCCTCTCGTTATTCCAGCTCCGGCTAGCTGAGCATATGGTGCACCGCTTCTTCTTGGCGCTGAACCACCCGTGGCTGTGGGCAGCGCAGAACAACCCCACCTATTACTTCGCTCGCAAGGTGTGCGTCGAGTACTCTCTCAAGCTGTACCGAGCCATTGCTACCGGATCTCCCGCTGGCGACTCCGGGACGGCAAGCGAGTTCGACGACTTCACAAGACTCGCTACATGTGGATACGGCGCATTCCGGTCCGTCCCTACTGTTGCTATTCTGACGATCTGTCTTGAACTCTTGTGGCAAGTCCAGGAAGACCGTTCCTTCCGGCAGAGCATCAGCCTCGATCATCAGCCTGATAGGACGGCGCCCGGCAACGAAATGGATGTTAACACGTCTGTTGGCATGGGCATTGCCAGTGGTGTCGTGCCGCTACAGGAACTGCTGGAGGCGGTCAAATACTCCATAGGATGGGCCGAACGCCGCATCAGGTGCGGCGGCGAGACCAATGTCAAAGGCTATCTCCTCTTCTCCACGCTGCTATGCCAAGCCCAGGCGCTGCAGCGAGGTTCATCGGACGCAGAAGTGGAGCGTGTGGTTATCAACTACATGACCGACGAGTTGCGCCGCTGCTTGCTCCTCCTGCAAGACACAGCCGGCCGTGAGACTTCCCTGGCATCGCCTGGCAAAGCAACCAACGGCGGAAAGGCTTCGCTACCCGAGTTCAAAGGGCGGGGTGGCTCATGGGGCTCGGATGACGCAGTAAGGAGCCCTGATGGCGGTGGGTCCATGGACTATTCCGCTGATCCTCAGAAGGTTGAAGCCCGCGGGTTCAACTCCATCTTCAACGTCTACGACGCGGAATTCTTTCTCGGCACCTAGGCTCCTAAGCCGACACTTTATTATATCCCGCCAACCCCAAGGGGATTTGTCCGGTCGAGGGTACTCGTTCTGCGAGGTTCATGTCCGCCCTATACCGGACACAAGCAACTCCTGCCGCGATGTGTGCGGCCGTGTTGGATGACCCCTTAAAGGGGAAGCTTCCTCCGCAAGGATCATTCCGTTTGTCAGCCAACAGCCGCAAAATGTCATTCGAGGAAAGCGCATCATCGCCGGCTGAGTACTTCCAGTTGACCCAGGTGCTACAAATGGCTCCGGGTGTGACGCGGAGCCCCATGGAGAATGCGCCAGCACACCGAAAGTACTGGAGACTGGAACCGAGACAATGGCAGCTCGCGTACCTCGTACCAACGGTTCAACACCAGGTTGGAGACCATATCACATGCAAACGTCGATCCGCATCGGCGTACCCTTCCACAACCTGCCATATCAGCTCCGGCACCGTCCAGTCATGCGTCATGACCGACGCCCAGGTAATCACACTACTCAAGAGCACAACAGAGTACCACTGCTTTTGATGTGGTCACGGTGGATGGTACTATTCCGAGATTCGTGGACTGTACATATCAAAAGAGGCAAAGCCTCCTAATAACCATGGATCTTAAGACCGTGTCACTCTGCGGACCGAGCTGAACCGCCTTGTAGGGCCCCATAAAATCCCCGTCGACGGGAAAGGAAGGTGGGAGCATGGCATCCAATGATCCAACCCCAGCCTGGCGGGCCGACACCCAGCAGGCCCGGGTTCATGCCACATCCCGAGAGCTTGCAACGTGCAAAGCCAGCAAAGACGGGCGAACTCGAAATAGCCCGGGTCCCGCAGTTGATATTGTTTCCTGGTAATGAACAAACCGGCTTCGAGTCGTATCGAAAGGATCGACCTGTGAGATCTCTTCAGAGAAACTGGGGTCTTGCAAAGATCGTGCAGGGCTGGCCCCCATGGATTGTTGTTATTTTTGGACTCCGCCCCACACAGCTCGGTCGGCTCGATGTCTCACGGAATGCATTCCCGAGTGTGGTTATCTCTCAACAAGTGTCTTAGCCATGGATGGAAGAATGCTGGTCCAGAACCATCATTTCAGCCCTGATGATGGACTTTATCCACCCAATCGTCGAGGCACAGCCTGCTCTACTTACTGGCGGTCTCCTTCCATTGTCCATTATCTGCGCCTGAAGGGAGTTATTGCTATACCACTCCCCGACAAGGCACAATGCAAGGACATGCCATATGAGCTGCCTAATAGACTGCCCGCCGGCACTTCTCCAGCATACCTATATAAGGAGGGACATTGCAATACTAACGAATGCTAACCTGGTTTTTTACAAAAATTCTTTGCATGTCTCACAGCGCACCATTCCAGCCCAGGCTCCGAGAAATGGTGAATCCTGGTCCATCGCAAAATTGAGCCAGACCCTCAGGAAGCTTGTCTCCTTTCGGCCTCCGGACCGAGCCTATCGTGTGAAGGCTGAGCAGTGCCGCCATCCGGGGTGTGCTGCTGTGCTCCCAATCCCAATAAAGAAATGCTTGATACCGCTCGACGTCACACCGCTATCGCAATATTGAGCCACCTGCCTGAGATGCCCTCAGTCTTGACCACTGCACCATTCCGAGAGACAAGCTCCTGCTCTTGAGTCTTTTCGCGGGTAGTAGTCCGGCGGTGACGCCACTCTTCATCCCTTGCCCTCGGTGTGCTGAGTCCGTGGCCCGAAAGCCCCCATGTCCCATGCGAGACTTGGCAAAGCGCATCTGGCTAGCTCATACATATAAGGCGCTGGGCTCACTTCCCGATTTCCAGAGGGCTGCAACGGGGTCTCCCAGGTCCTGCATGTGTGTGGCCTCATCAAGCTCAGTTGATACTCCTCTGCCTTCAGTGAATCTCGAGGCAGCTGTGCCCAGCTGTCCGCCATGGACCTGCTAATAAGGCTCCTCGTTCTTTCCCTCGCTCTGGCACCGGTGCCGATCTCCTGCTCTCCGGCCGAACTGCCCGAACCGCCAGCACCCGCCGCAGTCAACGTCCCACTCACCTCAGCACCACCACCGGCGGCGGTTGTCGAACGGCGCGAGGCACTCGATATCGGCCCCCCTCCTCCTCCTCCTGGCAACATTGACTTCCAACCGGTGCCACCATCCAACAAGGGATGCACGACAACCGTGACCGAAACCTACGGGTTCCCGTGCGAGTGGAACGGGACCTTGACCACGTACCCGGCCGGGACTACCACCCAGTTCCGGCAGGTCAACTGCAACGGCTGCGATGCCGTCTATGTGAGCAAGAGCTGGTACTACTGCCCCAACCAGAAGATCAACGCGACCCGGGCCATGGACGTGCCGAGCACCTACTGGAGCACGATATGTCGACCGTCGACGGCGGCGGCTTTGAGGGATCGGGATCCGCAGCAGCAGCAGCAGCAGCAGACGGCCGCGCGGCCCACGGCAGTTCCTGAGTCTGGCGCTTATCAGACTGCGATGGTGCCTGGCCCCGACCGCCCGGTGGTGGTGGCTGCTCTCCCGACGCCGAGCGCTTGAGCTGGAGGCGAGGAAGGATGCGTTAGGGGACGCGGCGGGGTATGCGATCAGGAGCGTACAATGCCTGTCGAGTGTCTGTGGTTTACGATGGTCACGACTTTTCTTGTTGTAGGAGCCAGTGATATCGTGCATGAGAAGGGGTGAAGGGTCTCTGCGGACAAAAAGCATCATGGTTATCCTACGAGGACATGTCATGGAGAGTCAGGGGCGGGCAGCGGGCTAGATGGTGGATACCCAAGAGCCAAGTGAAGCTTTGCAAGCGGGCGGCTGATCCACGTTTTCTTTGGAAGAACAAGCATTAATGAGTAAAGCCGCATGGCAAATGGGACAACTTGTTTGGATCACCCTAGATGGGCTTTTATTTTTCTGAGAACTGTGGCCTTCTTTCAGCAGTTGTGGCGCCGCAAACAGGCAACTGACGAGCAACTGCCACTACCAAGATATACTTGGGTTTGACATCGTCGGAAGCATCTACCCTACACTTCCATCCGCGTCAGCACAGCAGCAGCATATTGTGAGGTTCATCAACAATGCACAACACAAACCGTTTCTTCACAAGGTGTTTAACCCCTTGTTCCGCCCCCTTTTCACGATCGCTGTCATGGATGCCCCTTCCTTGTCCGTGTGAAAAGCAATGGGGGCTCCACTGTATCCACTAACCGGGTTTCTGGAAGCCCAACGACGGGTTCACCAGAGCCGCAAGCTTCTAACGTTAACGTTAACCCGACGTCAACTGAACATCGCGGTCACACACATGACCAATCCAGGCATCACAAGACCATTGAGAAGGGCGCAAAAGGTTCCGGCTGGTCCAGGCCACCGCCGACCTCACCAAAAGGGCATCCCAAGAAGAAGGCACGCCGGGAGGGGGCTCCACCGCGGACGCGCGATTGGCCCCGGGATGGTGGTGAACCATCATTTTCACGTCTGCCGCCAATATCACGACCACCACCACCACCACCCCCCGTGGTTGAGTACTCCAAGGGTGAAGAAGAAGAAGAAGAAGAAGAAGAACAGCCGCGAGACTCCAAGCCCCTCCAGCTGGGCGGCTATGCGGTCAAGAAGGGACCGTCGGCATCTCCTGAGCTCAAGATCCGGGGGAGATCCGTCGGGGGCCCAAATCTGAGGCCGGATGTGACAACAACCACGCGGAACAGGTGACGGTGTGGGACAGGATTGACAGGGACTTCGCCTTGGCGGGGAACCGGATCTTCGCGCACATCGATGATCTCCAGTGCTTCGCTCGCGACAGCAGCTACCCGGGTGACCATCCCATTCCCCTGGCCACCAGCAGGGTCAGAACGCAGATGCACGAGCTCGTCAGCGTGTACCGCGGCATGACCGTGGAAGTGGATGATGTGCTATACGCGCTGCAACAGGCCACGGCTCGTGAGTACGGGCTGAGGAGGGAGCTTGAAGAAGCGCGGGCGGCGAACATCAAGCTTACGTGCGTCAAGGAGGAGCTCAATGAGCAAGCCAGTGGCCTGAAAAGCGTGGCCGAGGCAACGGAGGCACGGTTTTGTCAGCTCAAGCGCCAGTTTGAGGACCTGGAAGCCCGGCATGAAAAGCTGGAGACCAAAAGCCGCGAGCTGCAGCAGGAATGTGAGAAAGCCACGGCGGAGAAGCTCGAGTTGAAGGACTCCCTCCGGACCAAAGATGAGGAGATGCAAGTGGCGCAGGCCGAGCACCGCAGGCTGCGGAGCCTCCTCGAGCAGAGAGGCGCGGAATTTGAGGGGTTGAAGTCGGGTGTCGGCATCCTGAGGGGCTCGTTTCTGGAACGTGGGGAAGAGATCGGAAAGCAGAAGGCCGAAAACAGCAGACTGCAAAGCCTGGTCAGGGAGAGGGACGCTGAAGTCGAGGGATTGAAGTCACATATCAGCGGTCTGGAACGCTCGGTTTTGGAACGAGACGCAGAGATCGGGAAGCAGAAGGCGGAGAACATGAGACTGGAGAATCTCGTGCGCGCGAAGGAATCACAACTAGCCTTGCTGCCGACATTACCAATTACGCCTCAGTCGCCGATGGTGCCAGCCTTGTCAGCTCCGTCAACCGTGCTAATCGATCAGGCATCATCACAGCATGTCTTCCCTACTACTCCGGACTCCCTACCTGCATTCATCAAGCCGGAACCCCCCGATCCAACATCAACATCACCTCCGCCGAACATGCCTCAGGAGAGTACCCCAATCCAGCAAATCCAGCAAATCCAGGACCCGGTGCAGCAGCTTCATATGCTCAGTACAGGGATAACGAACCTCCTTAGCAGAATGTTCCACATCGATTACGAGGTTACCTGCAACGACGTCCTTATCGGTTTCCTATCGAGACTTGGAGGTACCCCTGCAGGATTCTCCATCAACATCACCCAAGCAGCCGGGTTCTGGGAGCTCAAGGACTCCTGGGAACCGTGCGCTATCACGCCCCGGGTACTGCCCTCCAGCCTCGAAGAGCATTTTATCCTCCTCTCTCTCCTGTTCCCCTTCCCTGGAGACCAACCCTCACTCATGCAGCACGAGTCAGCCTCCACCTTCAGCCTCCTCGCCTCCCTGCTCAGTTCGCTCATCAAAGCGGACTACTCGGCCTCGCCGCGCGCAGGCCTGACCTTCCTGCAGGCCATGTCCGCCTACCATCCGCAACACTCCACAGCAGCAGCACAAGAACCGCTCCCCACCCGCACAGCCCTCCTCGCCATCGTGTTCTGCGAGCTCTGTCGCGCACTGGAACATACCTACTGGCCGAACGGGCCATGTCCCAAGCGGAACTGGAATATCGGCAGTATTTTGGGTGTTGAAGCCCAGGATGCTGCGGAGAAGCTGCCTATTGGCTGGCTCGCGGCTGCGTTGCGGGATACGAATATCACTGGTACTAGTGGTAGTAGTAGTGGTGGTGGTGTTAACAACAGGGTGGAGATGGTGAAGGAGCGGTTGAAGGCGGGTGGTCCGGGAGGCGGTGTGGATCGGTTCTGCGTTTTCTCCATGCCCGTGCCGTCTACCGCTTCCGGTGAGCCTACCTCTGCTCTGACACAACAACAACATCTTCATCTTCATCAGTCCCATCGACTGGATGTGAATGACCCAGCTCCCACTCTAGAAGGGACAACAAGAACGGGACGACGAGAAAACAGCAGCGGTAAAGACATGGGGCTGCTCCACTGCGGCGACAGCAGCTGCTCCTTCCTGGTGCTGGACTTTGGCGAGCGCAGTCTGCGGCTGGTCGACTGTCGGCTCGCGTGGATGAGGCCGAACGAGGCGGAGCCGCGGAAGTTGGATCTCGTGGTCTCGCGGTCTGTTGCCGTGGCGGCGGCCGCCGCTGGGGAGCAGCAGCAGGCCGGCGAGGAGCTGATGATGCGGATCGAGGCCGCGCCGAGGGGTGTGGCGGCGTCTTGGTTGAAGTACGCGCTAGAGGATGTGTGATACTAGTAGGTGAGATAAATGTGAGGGGCGGGGAGTATCTTTTCTAGTATCTGTGGTGTGGTAAGGTAATGATGATGGTTGGCGATGATGATGTGAATTGGCCGGGTGGAGGAGGCTGTTTGTTTCGTGCCGTATAGTGTTATGGATATATTTAGGATTGGTTCTGGTATTTGACCTACCTGTAATAGTCGTGCTGATCATCGTTATCACCAGTCTGCTTGGATTGCCCAGTTTCATGTGTTTCCAAGTTCCAAAGCTTGCCCTCAAGTTTGTGGGCAACTGCCGGTGTAATTCCTCCCCGTTTGCCTCTCACGCTCTTCATACTGCAGAAATCTCCCCAAAATTACTTACAAAATTCATCATCAGGGTTCATCACTACCTTACTTATTGTCTCTGCCACATCCCCCTCTCAGCCACCCTACCAACCGACAACCTAACTAAGGTTATGGCTACCTACGGACCGCTCGAGGCCATGATGGCCAACGTGGTCATCGACAACAATGGCGGACATGACGGCGCAGACGACATCATTGACGACGACGATTACACGCCGCCGCGCGAGGCCTTCCACACCAATCCGCAGCTGTGCAAGGACTTGATTGCCCGCCTGGGCTCGCCCGTCCCGCCGCTTGCGATCCGCTCATCGTCGATCTGCATGGGCTCGGGACTCTTTGCTGCCGCAGAGATTGACGCGGGCCGCGAGATCTACTGCGTTACGCTCCAATTGGCGGCTATCGATGCTGATGAGACGTCCTTCTGTCACTGGTGTTTCAGGGACCAGACGGCCGGGTTCGGTCGCCCGTCTAAGGAAAATGGGGCGGTTAAGGCCTGTACGGGGTGCAAGACTGCCAGGTTCTGTTCTAAAGTATGCGCTTTATAGCCTAACGTACTAGGCCTCACTCACTTGAGTGCCAGACCGGCGTGGGAATTGAGAGAGAAATTGTAGCTAACATCATCATCATCATGTAGGATTGCCAGAAGCAGGCCTGGACCGGCTTCCACAAGGACGAGTGCAAGGTCCTCCGGAAAGCGCCCAAGATGAGGCCCCAGCACCTGCTCGCCCACCGCGTGTATTTCTGGCTCCAGCGCGGCCAGAATGCGCTGGGAAAGGTCCATCGGTATCTGGAGAACCACTTCAACGAATTCTCCAAGAACGGGCCCCGTATCACTGAGATTATGGACATCGCCATGGCGATTCATGAGGAGACTGGCTGCAAGGGAGAGTTGTCGCTGGTTTGGAGGACGGTGCCGGCGGTATGTCCTTTCGATTTCAAGGTCTGAATGAAGTTGACTGACCTTTTCCATAGCTGCGCATGAACTGCATCAGGCTGCGTCCGCCGACCAAGAAGGAGTCTGTCGGATATGCCTTTGATGCCGTGACAGCCACCATCAACCACTCGTGCGACCCCAACGCCTTTGTCTACTTTGAGGGTCGTAAGCTGCACATCCGCTCACTGAAGAAGATTGCTGCCGGCGAGGAGATCACTATCTGCTACCTCGATCCCACCCTCGACGTCGCTGCCCGGCAGGCTCTGCTGCAGCACGAGTACTTCTTCGACTGCAACTGTAAAGTCCCTGCTACCTACCTCACTTGCTCTGAGCTTCACACAGAATTCTAACTTGAAATCCTGAAATAGGCAATCGCTGCAGAGCCGAGCACAAGGAAAAGCTCACCCTGCTCAAACCCAGCAAGGATCTCGACCCGCTGCACCAAGCGCAGCGCGAAATCCACGCGCTCCTGCGGTCGGCGATGCGCGCGGCCAAGCACCCCGGCATCTACCCTTCGTTCGAGGACCTCCCGACGATCGAGACCAAGCTGCGCACCATCATCAACAACGCCGTTCCTGGCGGCGGCGCGGCGACGGCGCCCTGTTGTTGGCCGGAGCACCTCGAGCCGCTGCCGTCGGCCCGCCTCGTGCTGGCCAACCTCTACCTCGACCAGGGCAAGCCCATCCCGGCGCTGCGCAACGCCCTGAAGGGCAAGTTCCTCAGCATCCGCGGCCGCGGTGGCGGGCCCGAGTGGATCAACGAGATGACTGACGTGACCACGGTGCTGGTCATTGCGGGCAGCCTGCCGCGCGAGACGACGGCGGAGGATAACAACAACAACAACAACAACAACAACAACAACAACGACAACGAGACCTCCTCATGCTCCTCCTTTCCGTCGGTGGACGACATCAAGGCTGTCACGTACGGGTATCTGTATGAGACCTGTCGGGAGGCGGGGAAGGTGTTTGGCGGCGAGGCTGAGTTTACTAAGGGATTGTGCACCATGTTGACTGACATGCTGCGCACGAACCCCCGGGTGCGGGTGGGGACTAGGGAGTTTAGGGTGCAGTTTGAGAAGGCGCAGAAGGCGGTTCTGGCTTGGGCTGGGATTGATGGAGGTAGTGAGGGGGTGGGGTTGGTTCTGTCTTAGATTGACAGGAGTTGGCGGTTGCTTGGTCTACACCACGGTTCACATTGAGGGTGGCCTGAAGGTGGAAAGGGGGCATAGTGCGAGACAAATAAATGATCACAGTCTGGTTCTACAAATCTACTTACTCAGAACTCGCTATTCTTTTGTGTGAGTGGTCTGCACTTGCATCCACTCATTGTCATCGTCATCGTCATCTGATCCGGAGGGTGGAGTGTGGGTGATCTCCCAGTCCGAGTCTGGGTCTGATGTTCTCTCCTGGGCCGCTGGTGTTTCAGAAGGGAGGGTGCTGAATTGAAAAGTCAGCCGGAATCCTTAGGAAGATGAAGGGTGGGAGGAGGATGAGATGGGATAGGACTCACCTTCTTCTTCCCCCGTCATCCACCTCATGCACAATCCTGCCGTTAACCGGCTCCTCCCATTCAGAATCATCCAGGTCGAAGTCCATTCCCGGGATTCGAGACGTCATCCCAGGCACAGATCCCTCCCTCTCCGCGGCAACAAGCAACTCCCACAGCAGGTCCAGCGAGTTGCCCGCGCTCACCTTCTCGGGCCGGAACTTGAGGTACCGCGCCGCCAGCTCGGCAGTCGTCGGCGTAAGCAGCATGTTCCAGATCTCCTCGAGCGGCCTGGGTAGCGAGACGCCTTCCTCGCGCAGCCTGGCCCTCACCCATCGCCCCGAAAGCCCTTCGCGCCAGGTAATGTTCAGATCTGTCTCCCCTACGATCTTTGCAGTCCCCGTCCCCCCCTCTTCATCACCAGTGGCAGACCGAAGGGCAGAAGCAACGGGCGTCTCGCTCCACGCCGTCACTCTACCCGGCCGAGCGGGGACAAGCAGCTTCCCCTTCAACCCATCACCATCACCTTCACCATCACCTTCACCTTCACCATCTTCCCAAGAAGAAGAAGGAGGGTGTAACCACCACGACCCCAAATTTCCCAACAGAAACACCCTCAACGAAAACACAAACACCATCGCGGCCAAATCCAACATCTCCCCCAGCAACAACACCCTCTGCCCCTGCCCCTCCTCCTCCTTCTCCTTCCGGAGCACACTAAACTCAATGTCCGCCGCGTCCGTGAGGTACGCCACAGCCGCATGCATCGCCGACGCGCGGGGCTTGACAACCCGGGCCAGCCAGCGCTGGATTTCCATTCTTCTGGGCGTGAGGAGGACTGGTCTCGAGCAGGCATTATCCTGATCCTCCTCCTTCTTATGTCGGGGGAAGTGCCATGCCGCAAGCGCACAGAAGAGCGGGTTGCAAGAAGAAGACGACGCCGTTGCTGACACCGGGTGGTGGTGGTGGTGGTGGTGGTGGTGGTGGTGGTGGAAGGCGCGCGCCCCGCAGCGGAGGAGGACGTCGATGGCGGGGCTGTGCAGGGCTGACGCGGCGGCGGAGAGCGCAGTCCTATTACTGCTCCTGCTCCTACGACTAGTGGAGGAGGAAGAGAGCTTATCCCGTGGCACGAGCTCGATCAGCGCTTCCAGCACGGCCGGCTGCGTGTACCGGTTTGCGGCCTGGGCGATTAGGATTGGCAGGTAATCTGTGTTGTCGGGCATGCGCCGCGCAAGCCAGGTGACGGCGGCCGGGGAGCGGGCTTGTTGGAGGAGGGTTCTGTACAGAGCGGTTGGGGATGGGCATTGTTGTTGTTGTTGTGCCTTGTCCCGATCGTGGAGGTACAGGAGACACTCTAGTCTGCCGGAGCGGAGGAGGGCTTCGCACTTGACCCTTTCATATACCCACGCCGGGTCGTAGGCGAACGGCGATGCTGGCCTGTCGACCCATGACTGCAGGAAGTGCAGGCAGCGGACGGATCCCCGCTCGATGCACATCCCCATCAGCAGGTGCACGCCGCGTCCGCCGTTGGCGTGCAGGAGGCGGCCGTTGGGAGAGGAGGTACTAGTGGCGTCGTCTCCGTCGAACTCGCCCAGCTCAAGCGCGTCTTTCAGGGCCTTGGCGTCGTCCAGCTCGATGGCGGACCACACGGGGCTCTGACGGTTGGAGAGGAAGGGGAGACGCTTGATTTTGTCGCGCCGGCGTTCCTGGTACACCAGTCGGAAGATTGCCTTGCTCGTCAGCGCGAGGTTCAGGAGGTCTTCCCCGGTAAGCGTGCGCGATTCAACAAGGAGGCGGATCACACCGGGTTGCTCGAGGGGGTGCTGCTGGGAAGCTGGATGCTGGGCTGCTGCCATTGTGTGTTGATCGTCAGTATGGGGGACTTGTTACGTTGGGTTCGGTTACGTTGCGAAGTTGGGTGGTGAAAGCAGTAGACCTCGGAGGACAAGCGCAGCATTCATATATATATGGGTTTGACCTGAACACCTAGGCGCTTGACAGAGAATAGAACCAAGTCCTCCTGCATCGAACAGGAAGTCAGATTCCGACATGGAAGCACCACTATCATGGTCTTGGGCGACATTGTGCACAGAGTCCGTCACAAACCACACAGCAACAAATACTTTGTAAACAACTTGAACTTGGAACAGGCGCCCTCTGGCTCGCTTTGTCGTATTAAAATGTCCCTATCACGCTTTGTTCAAAACAATACACCCTAAGCTGCCTAACAGCCGCTGCCTAAGGTACCCAGCCCATAGGCGTGAAACACAACCCCATAAAGAACAGAAGAAGACAGAAAAAAAAAACTAAAAAGCTGATACATCACAAAATCACATTCCCTCTCAAACCGCGCCCCCTCCTCTCACAAGCGCAGGCCCCAACCACGCCGGCTGCATGGGGATGACCGCGGGGCCCGCGACGACAGAGTAATTGGTCGGCGCACCGGGCTCGTCAGCCACCAAGGCAATAATGGCCCCTTTCGCCTCAAACTCCGGCGGGATCGTGACTGAGATGGGGCCGCTGCCGCTGCCACTGCCAGTGTCGATGGGCACGCTGGCGTTGAGCACGCCATGAAAAAACACGGCATAGTACTGCTTCCCGTCCTTAAAGAACGCCGGCTGATGCTGGCTGTCTGACTCCGACTCTGGAAAGTGCAGCGTGATGGTCGCACCCGGCGCCAGGCTCGTCGTGTTCGGGGTGGCCGATAGGATGGGCAGTAGCTGGCGCGGGTGCGGGTATTCCGGGTTTTCGGGCGGGCAGGAGCCCGGCACGACCAGGTTGTGCGTGCTGTACAGGATCTGGTTCGCGTAGGGGAAGGTGGTGTCGGTGGGCCCCGCGAAGGGTTCCGTCTTCCAGAGGTCCGTCAGAGCCCAGAGCTCGTGGCGGGTCTCGGTCTGCGAGATGGCCGTCATGGCGCCCTTGGCGAAGTCGCTCCTGGGCAGCTGCGCCAGGCCCGTGAGGAAGGCCATGCTGGCCAGCTCGATGACCGTCAGGAAGGAGAGGTACGCCAGGGGCTCGTCCAGCGGGAACATGTAGCGGCAGGGCCCCGGCTTGATGGACGTG
Source organism: Chaetomium strumarium (assembly GCF_033439665.1). Taxonomy (NCBI): domain Eukaryota; kingdom Fungi; phylum Ascomycota; class Sordariomycetes; order Sordariales; family Chaetomiaceae; genus Chaetomium; species Chaetomium strumarium. The sequence continues at coordinate 347,364 of NW_026944431.1, forward strand.
GGCGAGATCTGGTTCTGGAAGATGCGCAGGTGGCCGGCCTCGTTGTTGCGGATCTCCATCAGGCGGCGCCGCGTGGTGTTGGGCATGCCGGCGTCGATGAAATCCTGGTCGCTGAAGCGCTCGATGCCCTGCTGGTAGAACTCGAAGATGATCCACTCCGCCGACAGCAGGTTCTGCCAGATGTAGTCGTCTTCGCCAGGCGGGCCGTTCTCAGTCGGGAAGACGGGGTCTGTGATGTTGCCAGGGAAAGGCCGCTCGATGCCCCAGTAGCTGCTGTAGAGATCCGACGCGCCCGGGATGGGCCCGTAGGTTGGATCCGCCAGCTTCTGCGCCTCGCCCGAGTATTGGGGAGGCACGTTGCATTGTGCACAACGTGGAAGTACCGCAGCCTTGGCCGCGAGCAGCGTCGAGGCCGCCAAAAAGAAAGTGAGCCAGTGCATTATGAATAATGGGATGGTAAAGCGAAAGTGTAACAAGACGTAACTCTGGGTGGGGTAAGCTGGGTATTGTCGTGTATGTAGGAGAGAAGCGTGAGGCGAGCGAGGATCTTAAGAGGAAGCTCGTCGTACTAGCAGTCTGAGAGAAGGTACCTGTAAGCAAAGTAATCCGGAAGCAGCGAGAGACAATACCTTACCTGCAACGCGGCAATTGATCAATTGGGAAGGGACATACGTGATGGCTGTGAGCTGGCCCCTCCTAACGGGAACGATCCGTGCCGGCCTCGACTGTCTGCTCCTGATAATGGGCAGGGACATGGCTGCCTTCGTTGCTGTCAGTGCTGATGCGTCCCTTCAAAGGGAAAGACTAGGGGTGGGATGTCGTTTAAGACCTACGGCATAAGAACGGAAAGCACCTGCCGCTGCTAGACTGCCCTGAGCGCCACGGCCTGATTTGTGGGCACCCTCACCAGATGAGTGTCGTTCTTCCTCCCGCATAATGAACAGCGAAATTGTTTGCCTGGGCTGCAATTTCTGCCGGCATGGGACTTCCACCTGCTCCGCTTACAGTTACTACTGCACCTGACCGTCGAGGCTTCCGATAGCCCTCGACTAGGACGCTGATTCACGACAACAGCCAACTCGGACACAAAATAACCGGCTGTGCCAGTCTCTCCATTCAAAAATAGAAGCGTCTCGGCTCAGGTAACTGTCCAGACCAAGTGATAATGAACCCGGGAAAGATCAAGACTAACAGACAGATCCACAGCCTCGCTTCGCTGCTGTTCACCCTTGCGGTTAGACTATCTTAGTCTTTATCCGGGCGCGACACGACCGCTACCCGAGAGACAATGGCGTTCTTGGTGGCATTGCTGTTGCACATTTCCTTTCAGCTTTGCCTCGGCCAGCTCATCCACTACTACCGGCGGCCGAAAGAAGAGGCGAAGCAACGCATTGCGCTAGAGGCGGCCCGTCGAGGATGCAGTGCGGCGCCGGTCATGCCCCGGAAGGGCTTCTTCGGGTTCGGCCGACTGATCGAGGGCCTGCGCGCGACTCGCAACGACCGAGGCCCGCAGTACGTCATCGAGGCGCTCGACGGGGAGATGGGCACCGACGTGCACACGGCCGTGGTGCCCATGTTTGACTATGACCTCATCGTGTCGCGCGACCCGGTCAACGTGCAGGCCGTGCTGGCCACGCAGTCGGCGGACTGGGACATCAGCGAGCACCGCGCCGCCAGCTGGCTGCCCTTCGTCGGCCTGGGCATCTTCACGTCGCGCGGCGAGCAGTGGAAGCACTCGCGCGCCCTCGTCCGGCCGCAGTTTGCCCGCGACCAGATCAACGACCTCGACCTCTTCGAGCGCCACGTGCAGCACCTCTTCGCGGCCATCGACCGGCACCGGTACCAGGGCGGCAGCGACGAGACCGAGACCGACAAGGGCTGGACCGGAGCCTTCGACCTGCAGCCGCTGTTCTACAACCTCGCGCTGGACGTCATGACCGAGATGCTGTACGGCTACTCGGTGCACTCGCAGAACCCGGCCGAGCGGATCGAACTCCCCACCCTGCCCGGCTACGACCCCCCGGACCGCGAGAACATCGGCAAGCACATGGACGCGGGCAAAGCCTGGGTCGAGACGCGCGGCGCCTTCTGGAAGTACCGCTGGCTGCTGCCCTCCGGCCAGTTCCGGAAGCACTGCGCCGCGGTGCACAGGTACGCCGAGTGGTTCGTGCAGCTGCGGCTGCGGCGCGGCGGCGAGGCCGACGACTACCTCAGCGGGCTGCAGCAGCACAGCACGGGCGCCGCCGCCGCCAACAACAACAAGGACGACCGCTACGTGCTGCTGCACGAGCTGGCCAAGTCGACGCAGGACCCCGTCGAGCTGCGCAGCCAGACGCTCAACGTGCTCACCGCGGGCCGCGACACCACCTCGGCCCTCCTGGGCTGGGTGTTTTACCTCCTCTGCCGCCACCCGCGCGTCTGGGCTAGGCTGCGGGAGGAGGTGCTGGCCCAGTTTGGTGCTGACGTCCCGCAAGCCGGCAGCCGCCAGGGCAGTACTACCACTACCACCGCCACCACCACCACTACTACTAGTACCAGTGCTACTACTAGTGCTAGTGGCTTCGGGTTCAGGCAGGTGCGTGACGCGATGCCGTACATGCACGCCGTGATCAACGAGACGCTGCGCGTGGCGCCCGTCGTGCCGCTGAACGACCGCATCGCGCTGAGAGATACCGTGCTGCCGAGGGGAGGGGGTCCCCAGAGGGACCAGCCCGTGTTTGTGCCCAAGGGCACGCAGATCCTGATCCCGACGTATGCCCTCGCGCAGAGGCCGGATATCTGGGGACCCGATGCCGCCGAGTTCAGGCCGGAGCGGTGGCTGGAGAATGGTGGGCGGAAGCAGCATGGCTTTGAGTTCATCCCCTTTGGCGGAGGCGTGCGGCAATGCTTGGGTCGTAAGTACCGTACCAGGCGTACCTTGCCTTACCTGACTTATTTAGTCTTAGTGGTCTAGACTCTACGGCTGTTTTTGAGTTGCCAGAGTCTAGAAAATACTATGCCTTTTTTTTTTTTTTTTTTTTTTTTTTTTTTTTTTTGCTGACCTAGATTCGCAGAACAGTTTGCCCGTATCAAGTCGGCGTATGTGATTATTCGGATGATGCAGCGATACGACCAGGTCGCGAACGCCGAGTCGCCACCGGATGCGCCCATGCGCTTCCACCATACTATCGAGAACAGAAGTGGCAGTGGTGTCCAGGTCCGGCTACACAGGGCGGAAGTGTAGAGAGGGGGGTATTCTTCCTGCATCCTGTTAGGTACATAGCAGTACAACTCTGAGGAGTGCGGAGGAAGTTGACAGGCTCCCATTTTCCAGCATCTTTATATGTAAGGGTTTTGCCTGTCTACCGTAGAATATTAGGTCTCCAATGCAAGTCATCTTCTTATGACTGACCCCCCTTCCAGCCGACGTGAGGCGATGATAAGGGAGGAGCGCTTACGTTGTTCCGGTTGGCCAACCATCCATACATGATCTCCGCAGCTTTTTCTCGCGCCATCCAGACCCCGCATCACTGCAGCGTCACGCATAGGGCGCGGAGATAAGATCATAAGGCAGGGTAGGCTACACCACACTTCACAGCGGAACGCCAGACTGCCAGTTCTTCACAGATCATTTTACCAACTCCTCTCTGTCTACTAAGTGTCCTTATTTCCACGGACCACATACCATCATTCCCGCAAAACCATGCTCGTCAAAACAGACGCAAACAAGACCCTCAAGGGCCACAAGCTCCTGGTCCTCGCCCCCTGGAAAGAACCGGACGGCTTCCTAGCCGAACTCGCCGCCGAGTTCCCGGACCTGCAGGTCGTCTACCGCATGCAACAACTACAAGTGGCCGCAGCCGGTCTGCCATCCGAAGCTGAGCTGCCGGAGGAAACGTGGCAGGACGTTACCATCCTCTTGACCTTCGCCAACCTGCCCCGGCCAGAGCAGGCGCCGAAGCTGGCGTATGTCCAGCTGATGAGCGCCGGGGTGAATCACCTGCTGGATACGCCGCTGTTTAGGGATACTGAGGTGGTGTTTTGTACGGCGAATGGGGTGCATGGGTGAGTTTGAGCTGTGCCGTGCTTGCTGGTGGATCTAGTAGTAGTAGGAGTGGGAGTATTATTCGGTGATTTGCTCCGGGTAATAATAAGAAAAAAAGGCCACAGATCTCCGAGTGGATCATCACCACCTACCTGGCGTTTGAGCACCGCGGTAATGTCCTCCCTCCTCCCTCCTCCTCCTGTCTGTCGGTCTGGCTGGCTGGCTGATGGGATATTGCGCGCTAATAACCCTCCTAGTGCCGGAGTATCTCGAGCTCCAAAAGAAAGCCCACTGGGACCGGAGCGGCGTGATGTCGATCGAGGATGCCGTCAGTAAGACAGTGTATGTTTGTTTTCCCTCCCCCATTTTCCGTCCCCTTCCCTTCTCTTTTCTTTTTACTATGCCCCCCTCCCCCCAACCCCCGGGATGGTATCCGCTGACATCTCTCCCTCTCTCACAACAACAGCGGCATCCTAGGCTACGGCAGCATCGGCCGGCAGACCGCCCGCGTCGCCGCAGCTATGGGCATGACCGTGCACGCGTATACCCTGCACCCGCGCCCGACTCCCGAATCCCGCCGCGACCACGGCTGGACGCCCCCCGGACTACAGGGCGATCCCGAGGGCAGCCTGCCCGCAAAATGGTTCTCGGGCGCCAAGACGGAGGACCTGCACGCCTTCCTCGCGTCGGGCTTGGATCTCCTGGTTGTCGCCACCCCGCTGACGCAGCGCACGCAGCACCTGCTTGGGAAGGCTGAGTTTGAAGTCTTAGGATCCTCTGGTGCTGGTGGTGCTGGTGAGGGAAAGGGAAAGGGGAGGACGTTCGTGTCCAACATTGCTCGCGGCCCAGTCATTCAGACAGAGGACCTTATGGATGCGCTTGAGTGTGGGTTGATCAGAGGTGCGGCGCTGGACGTGACCGATCCGGAGCCGCTGCCGGACGGGCACCCGCTGTGGAAGGCGAAGAATGTCATTATTACACCGCATGTGTCGGGGGCGTCGACGAGGTATTTTGAGAGGGTTCTGGCGATTCTGGAGTGTAACCTAACGCGGCTGGCGGCGGGGGAGGAGTTGGTGAATCGGGTTGATCGGAAGAGGGGGTACTAGTATTGAGGACGTCGGAGGTTGATAGATTCGGGATGTCGAGTCTGGGGTGGGTGGTTTGGATAGATGCTAGGAAAACAGGTACACGTTAGCAGCGGATCGGTTTGGGGTTGCTTCGAGATGGGGAGGCAGCACCGAGTGCTGGTTAGGGTGGTCTCGGGGCTCGGTATTGTCCGTCATCTCGGTCATACTAGTAGTAGGGGTCCGAATCACCCGTCGTGATCTGGAGCATCGAAGGCTTGCTCGAAATAGAGGCCCTCAGTTGCTGTTCTTTTCGTCGATCGTTCCTTGCAAGGAGGTCGAGCCGTCAGGGAAACAATGGACGAGGTACTCAACGACGAGACGGTGTTTCGAAGTCCCGTCGACAATGAACAACCGGGCCGGGGCAGAAAGGTCAAACGTTGCGAGCAGTTTTGGAACGTCAGTGCTCTTTGTTGCCGGCCGTGGGGCTCGTGACAGTGTTGCCGAATCGGCGGGAAGCCGACTGAACAATGGGCGTGCTCTACGTGCTATTGTACAGAGACCCGGAAGGGCGGAACAGCATTCCACCGCCTCCCACCTCCGCATTCCAGCCCCTTGTCAGGGGAACAGGCACAGGATACCGTTGAAGATTTCTGGCTACAATTTTGTGTTTATTCGACTGGCAGCGATCAAGATAACATACTAGCTGATAGTATCGGAAACTAGCATTGAAATAGATGCCCACGTGTATGCGTATCCTATGTACATTACGACCTCGCTATGCATTCCATCGCTGCATGTCAAGCATCGCTCACCAACCCTTCGCACACTAGGTCTCCTAATCCTACATGATGTCGACCTGCCTACTCGTCGGTGTCACGGTGGTCTGTGGTATAGCTGGAACCTTGTGACTGCCCTCTTTTGTGGAAGACCTGTTGCCAGCCTCCTTTACCGTGATCCGTATCCAGTATGTCTATTGGCCGCCTACTGGGTGATGTCTCGGCGTAGGTCAACGTGGAAGGTGGCCTTCCCGGATGTCCCTGTCCGGCCCGTCGACCGGGAGCGGTGTTTCCACCCCCCCCCCGCCTTCTTGCCCTCCCGGCCACTTATTTGATAGATGCCTTCTTTGCGAGGCAGGCCGGGGTTAGAAGCCCTAATTTTGTCCAGTTCATGCGGAAAGGATGTGTAGAAGTTGAAAAAGTCTGTTGCCCCTTCGAGATTTTCCATCGACTTTCCTCTTCCGCACCTCACAACTTTCCACTCTCCAGTGCAACAGCCAATTCTTCATCATAGATAAAATCAGCCATCATCTCCTCCAAACCAACAGCAATTTCTCTCAGCTCCTCTCTTTTTTCTACATCAAGACGTGCTTCCGGTTTTCTTTTCCGCAACGTGAGTGAAATCAATCTTCTCTTCTCCTCATCAACTCTCCGATTCTGTCGTCTACCATTGAACTTGCATTGCTCCGCCGCGAGCACACATTCCTCCACTCCTGGCACTCGCCTCCCCTCCATTCCAATCTACCTTCACGCCGTGCGGAGGCCAAGAGCCGCCGCCTGGCTGGTTCCTTTTGAAAATCCCTGGCGGCATTGCCGAGTACACCGCAGCCCTATCTTGACCACATTCCGGGCACCTGACCGACGAGGATTGTCCTCCGGTGCACGGGAAAATTTCACCGAGCAGGATCCATCCCGCTGGACCGACCTTTCATCTTCTCCCAGCATAGCGAAGCATTTAGAGCAAACGCTCTCTTCCGTTTCTTCCACCCAAACCGCTAACTCAGACAGACAGCCGGCGCATTTTCATCTCTCCTCTCAGAAGTCGCGTTTTTCTCGGCTGTAAAGCAACATTTGCGGCCGGTCAGGCTTATAAAGGCCGTCTAGCTGGGCGTTGAACCCACGACCATCGAGCTCGGGAAGATCAAGAGTAAGCAATGTAAGACCACTCGCATCTCTCGATCGCTATCTCCGCAAGTCTACTACCACCGACACCTCGGGAGTTGATTCTGGGATGAAAGAACAGGGGCTAACGAAAGCATAGACATCCACTGTTCGGGGACCACCGTGCCCGGCACAGTTTATTCCATCAATTTTCAGGACAATAGTTCCCCTCCCTACTTAAAAAATCAGTAGACTTCCTAGGGCGCCCGTTTGTGTCTATCATGGCCAGTTTCACCGCCCCGTCTACCATGGGCTCTCTTCCAAGGAAGGGCCCGCCTACCATGGACAGCTTTCCCAGGGAGGTCGAGCTCATGATCCTCAGACACCTGGACGACGAAGACGACAGAGACGCTTTGGTCGCGGCTTATCCGTCCTGGAAAGATTCGGTCGAATATGACAACATGTTTACGACGGTCAAGGTTGACCCTTCGGGCGTGCATAGAATGCCCCTGAATGACTTCCTTGGCCTGTTCAACGAGAGCAACATTGAACAGCACAAGTTGCTCCACAATGTACAGGTCGGATTCCATCTCGACGGAATCCGAAATCACGGCTGGCTTATCGAAAACGAGCACGTCAAGGAAGTCGATTCCTGGCTGCTCACCCAGCCAATCCTGGATGTGCTAGAAACACTGCACCAGGTTGAAACCCGAGTGCAGGCCAGCATGGGGGCCGGTGCCTCCCCCTTCCGTCTGTCACTGAATAACTGCACGGAGCCCAGCCCGTCATGCGACGTCACCAACTTTAAAATTGTGACGGACATGTGGAAGCATGAAATGTCCCTGATGTTCCGCCAACCCCTCAGTCTAAAGCTTGGACGGCCTATGCGCAACGGGCCGGCACCTAAGATGCTACAGTCGGTGCATGACTTCGTCTTCAAGAACAAGGGGGTCCTTCGCTACGTCGATCCGAGCAACGTTGTGGCGATAGCATGGCTGATGTGCAACCTGCGACGGCTCCGGCTCGAGTTTGACGAGGGCGAGTTTTGGACCGCGAAGTCAAAGGAGAATTGGAGGAGTAGTAAGTCCGATGAATCCCACCAATATCGTGTTGGTAAAGACCCAGAAACTAACCCCTTTCCCTCCTCTGCTTTAGGCATCTGCTGCGCGCTGGCTTTCCCTAGACTTGTCTCGGACGGCATGCCCCTCCTCGAGGAGGCGCACGTCCACATCGGCCGCCGCTCGGTAGCGGACAACGAAGACCTCCGGGACCGCCAACCCGATTCCCAGTACTACCGGTGGCACCATGCAGAACACGTAATCATCACCTTCTCTCGGTGCTCTTCGCTCACCTCCCTGAAACTGACCGGGCAGTTTTGCCTTTCCCCCTTGGCCTTCGACGTGCTCCCTGACCCCTTCAGAGGCGGCGCACGCCCTTTCCCTGCGCTACGCAGCTTCCGGCTCGACTTCGGGCCCGATTCCACGGGGGCGAGGTGGTACTTTGACGCGGAAACTCCGTCGTCCTCGTCCGGTCGGCCCTTCCTGCCGTGCCTGCAGAAGCGCACGCGGCCCAACGACGACATGATGAACCAGCTCCTCCTGAGCGCCGCGAAGGCTGTGGCCAAGATGAGGATGATCGAGACTTTCTCCCTTTGCTTGAGAGACAAGTTCTACTTTGAGGCCACCAAGCGGACATTAGAGGTGCACTTCGTCTCCAAGAACTGGCGTCACGGAGGCTGCCCGACGCTGACCTTCAAGCTGGGCAACTACGTCGATACCTGGCGCCCGCGTGCTGAAGTTCTGGCAGCGTGGAAGGCAGCTGCTGGTAGGATGGAGAGGAGGTTGGAGATTTTGTTCGAGGAGTGAACAAAGGGGAGGGACGGAGATGCGCCGTTTGGTCGACGGGCGCCTGGTTAATAATCCAGCGATGGCAGATCCCAAGTCAGTATCGCTGAGATCGACAAGACCAATTGTCTGAGTATTTGTTTTCCCCTTATCCCTTCTTTTCCCTCCCTTCTTTTTCCGGACCACAAAGTCAAGTGGTGAACGGGGTGTCCTCTTGAACGTATCTTTCGACTCTCAACAACACCTTCGCCGCCGGCGACAAAGGGAGTGTACAACGTTCAGAAGAATCGGACGACAGCAACACTTCATGTTAAGGACTACACTTTCACTTTCAGAACCCCCGGGGATTTTGATGGCCTGCGCACAACCCACACCTGTGGCCTGTACCATTCTGTACTACTACTATCTGCGAGCGCTGCGCCCGAAGCTCGAAGTGGCACACGAACCGCCGACATTTGGATTGATGCCGAAGCCCTCGACTGGACCGTGCAAGACTACAGCCCCTTCGACCATCTTCTGAAGCCGCTCCGGAACCATGTTCGGTTTATTGTTCGAAAGAACTTGTGTTCGAGTACTGTTTGCAAGAACATGTCTGGTTTTCTGTTCAGGCCGAAGGCTGGTTTCTCTGTTTGCGAGAACAGTTCTATGGCCGTTGGCCCTCCCGCCATCTTTTGGAGGTGAGGGTCGGGCCGCCGAAGCGCTCCGGAACCATGTTCGGTTGTTGTTTGAAGGAGCATGTCTGGATATTGTCCCGAAGGGGGCATTGTCTGATTATCGTTCGAAAGAACGTGTCTTGAGTATTATCATCGAGAACCCCGATACCGGGTCGTCATCAGCCCGGTCAGCGACTCAGCCCGCGAGGATTGGAAAGGCGACAAGGGGAAGAGCGGGTCCCAACTCCGTCGACGCGGCGACGCCCGGGCACCTTCTGGAACCTGTACGACCGCTGGTTCGCCGAGCATTGTCGGAATATTGTTCGAAAGAACATTGTTCGAGTATTGTTCGCAGGAACATGCTTGATTCTCGTTCGAACACAACGACAGCAAAGGGGAGGGACCTTCTGGAACCTCTATGACCGATGATTCGCAGAAAGTTGTGGGGGTATTGTTCGAAAGAACATGTCTGGTTATTGTCCCGGAAGGGCACTGTCGGATTACTGTTCGAAAGAACTTGTACAGAATTCTCTGTGTGGGACTCTCGGTACGAAACCCTCCACAAGGGGATGTTTGTATTGGGATCTCTCTATGCGGTCGTTGTGCCGCCTTCGGTAGGAGAGACGAAAGGCATAGTGGTCGGCTACCGGTGCGACTCGCCGGCGGACAGGGCGGAAGATAAACACGGCATGATCGGCATTGTTGATGTCCGCGATCGGCTCTGCACCAGACTCCTGCCGTCCACGCGCGATGGCCGACCGATGGACTTGCGCGCAGAGCTAGATGAGCTCAAGGAGGAACTGGCCTCCGATGTCGGGGAGAGGGAAAGAAGGTGTGTTCGAGTATTGTTCGCAAGAACATGTTGGTTTGTTGTTTGAGGGAGGCCCCGTGAGATGATGCAAGATATAGAAGGCGGGAAGGAAAGGGGTTCGGGAGGCAAGGCGACAAGGCCGCGACGATTCGACGACCGGACTGGACCGCCCCTGCAAATCATGAAGATGGTGGCACGGTTGCTCGGTGCGGGCATCACGGCTATCTTGCTTAATCCTCACGGAAAGGGTCGTCCAGAACATCTTTGAGAACTGACTGGAGGTGGAAAGTCGGAAGAGGACAAGGTAAGACTCACCATGCTGCTGAAGATTCTCGGATGGTGGCTAACAGTTGAGGGCCCAGCGGCCATGCAGGAAGTTTTAAATTTTAAAAACACCAAAAAGAAAAGGGAAAAAACAGAAGAAAAAAAAGAAGAAAAAAGAAAAGCAAATACGAATGCCGCAACATTACTGCCACATTGCCAGTTCAGAAACCGGTGCATCTGGCACCTTTGCGAACGCGGGCCTCCTCCCGACCGGAGTCGGGCTGTTGACCTCGTGGTTCGCTGTGCTGCTAAGTACAGCATGGACCGGGTCGCCTCGAAAGAGATCGACCGAGGCCTCGACCTCGCCGCTACACACCCCAGACAGGGTTGTCAGAGTATTGTTGGGAATAGAAGACGGCCGGGGGCTGTCCCCAACGGCAATAACATCAACGGCTCAGGAGATTCGGGCTTCGCCCAGACCGCAGCGGCGACGACGGCGACAAGAACTTCAACCAGGCCGTTTTCCGTGGACCCGTGGGCCCGTGTCTAATGGACACGCTCCAGCCAAGCGCTTGGAGCAGCGGGCACTCATGCAGAAGGAAGTTGTCGGACAAGACTGTACGATCAGTTGTACGAGTACATGTTCACCGCATGTCAAGAACGGCGACCACCGCACACCCAACGGGAGCCAAGGCGCCAGCGAGGAGATGATGAAGTCGAAATCGAGATTGAAGAGCTTGTCCTGCCGGTCACCATGACTGCCTCCACCGCCATGCGTTATCATCTGCTCAACCAAGAAGTGTTCGACGCTGGCTACAATTACTCGGCGCTCCCGGCCCACGCTCGGGATGCGGTCAAGTCGGCCAGCAGCTCTTGAAGCGGATTCGCAATCTTGGAGACCACATGAAGCTGCTGCGGGACAAGGTGTTTTGCCAAGGGGAACCGTTCGTCGGGCCAAAGACCGTGTACAATCAGTTGTACGAGTACTATGTACTTTGTATACCTATGTCCACCCCATGTCACGGTCGGCAAGAGCCGCGCCCAACGAGGGCAGAGGCACTAGATTGTCGGACAGGATTGTCGGACAAGATGGTACGATCACCTGTACATGCTTCAACTTGGTGGATGAAGATGAAAAGAACGAAGACCTCTCCCCTCTGCCTTCCGACGGGGTACATATCGATATACCGACAGAAGGCTTATTCCGGAACCTTTCAACCTCGACACCAAAGTGACGTTCCACTTCGAGACACTTTGTAGTTGGAACAGGAGCGAGGAGGAGAACCTCCGCAAGTTTGTCAGCGCACCGTGGGACATGTACACCAAGCACATCTTTCCCAAAATCGGCTATGTGGCCAAGGCGGAGAGGGTGGAAAGCAACGACTTCTACGTCCCCCAGACGCGCCAGCGGGGCTATCTGGTTGCCATGGACGTCCAGTACCTATTCTGGCATCGGCTTGGCCACCAAGTTTGCCGCTGAGTGGCTTCTCATGCTGCTCAAGTGCAAGCGTCTGCCGGGTTAACCCTGATGAGTCGGAGGAAGAGGAGAATGATGGAGATGTGGGAGTACATTGTCGACAACATTGTCTGCCAAACACGCGCAGCATTTTTAATGTTTCGGAAGAGCCAGAGAGTCGGCAAGAACCTTCTTTGCCACTAAGAAGCTGATCAACGACTTGCGGCCGAGGTTCGTTCTGTTGGAGAATGTCTGCGGCGCACCATGGCCACCGGCACCCCTCCCTGTCGGCAGCTGCACGTATTCGGCTTGACTGTTTACACTCGTTCATCATCACCACACTCGTTCAATCTTGCTATGGAGGGGAACGAAGTTCCGATGTCAGCAACTGTCGAGTTCTGTACTACTAGAGTATTCTTCTGTACCCATACACCCTTGTCAGAACACCGATGTCATCAGCAACTTGTTGCTTTTGTTCATATGCCCCATGTCAAGATATCTGGGGGCTCAGCCGTCGCAGTGGGCGAACACCTGTGCGCACAATTTCGAAGCGCCTGTAGTGGCCCACCAAACCGGCATGGAGGTCTACCGCCAGGAACGCATGCCAGGGTGGGGATCGGGTAAAGATTTAGGTTTTCATTATCTGACTACTCGGCAAAAGGATGGGTTTGTTGCTTGTTTTCTGTACAACTATCCTCTTCATGTTCAGATACACTGCCCTCCGGGGTATTAGAGCGGAGGCAGGCGACAGGGCCGGGGGGGGAAGTTAGCTTGTTTCGCCAGGCAGTTGTTTGTTATGTCGTGTCGTGTCATGAATGTCATGGGCTGGTTCGCTACTAGGATTACAATAGTACTTGTGTTCAGCACCAGGCTTTGTGCCAGTGGTATCCAAATAAGTTTCTCAATGTGTTGAACAACATGTATCCTTTCATGGCTGGGTCACGGGCAGAATATCATGGCTTTGGAGCTGGCATTGATTAGCATTGGGTGACTTCATCTTCTGGTGGACTAGTAAGAATGCATGTGTTTACACTCACTCCGAGTAGGGCTCAAACGTGACCAAATATCGTCTTAGCTGCTCACACTCACTCAATGCACGATACCGATCCTCTTGTCCTACGGATCCTAGCTTGAACATGCTATCGATGGAGGTGCATACACTTGTGACTCCGAGTGTGGGCTGTCCAAGAACAGCAAGGACATCCAGGCGAGCCAGGCTGCTACTAACACCACAACTCTGAAAGAGCATTCCTCAAACCTGGAAGTCCTCAACATAACCAAATCCTCCACAGACCCCAATGATTCAGATATGCATGTGGCACTCTTTCGAAGCGGTGGCACAGCCATAACAAATATGTACTAACCTAAGCTACTAGTATGAAGTCACGTGAATCCCTGGCTTAAGGCGCCGGGCTACAACATCCGGCAAGTTGAATGCTGATCCGAATTAGCGATGCTGTGTCCCTTAGTCTCAGTGGCATCTAAAGAGGCATGGATGCGCGGGGTGTTTCGGAGCTGGCAGTAGCTGCCGAAGGATGCGGAGAAGGGATGGTTCAACAGCTGATCGCGGGGGATCGCGGGGTAACCAAGACGGTTCTCTGTTTCCGTCTTGGAGCTTATAACGTCTTGGGATTCGGAAACAAACAACCCAATGCAACATGCGTGCTTGTGAGCAACCCGATCAAACCATATCCTGCTCCATCCCCATACGCAATAGTACTGACACAGCATGTCATTTGCAGAAGAAGCCAAGTCGGACGTGCCGACCCTCCCCGGCACACACTCGGGCATACCCGTCTACCTGCTCGAAAAGGCGCGCAAGGCAAAGGAAGGCATCTTTGAAGGGCGGACAAAACCGCTGAATGACAGACAACGACTGCCAGTGGTGCCGCAGGGTATCGAGAGAGATGACTTTCTCAGAGCGCTAGCGGAGCTGAAGAGCGAGTTGGGCGACGAGCATGTCGAGGTCAATGACAAGCCGCTCAGAGATGGATGGTGAGGTTCAAGTCTTGATATCAGTGGGGGTTTGTTGTTTGTCTTGTTCATTTCAGCTGATACTAGAGAGAATAGGTACATGGAACGTTAGTCTGCAACACCTGTCTATGAAAGCGTAGAGCAGCACCCCCTAACCTAAGCAGACCCGAACACCCACGACTCCATGACAATCCTCGACGAGGAGGAATTCGTCGCCTCCGCCATCGTCTACCCCGGCAGTACCGAAGAAGTGCAGCAGATCGTGCACTGGGCAAACAAGCACCGCATCCCCATATTCCCCATCTCCATGGGGCGAAACCGTAAGCATAATTTATCCTCCACCCGCTGCTCACCCTGCTACACAACGAACCTCATGCACTAATAAGAGAACCATTTCCAAAAAAAAAGTGGGATACGGCGGCGCAGCCCCCCGCGTCCGGGGCTCCTTGACCGTCGACCTGGGCAAGCGCATGAACAAGATCCTCGACATCAACCCGGAGGACTACACCTGTCTGGTCGAGCCGGGCGTGTCCTTCTATGCACTGTACGAGGCGCTCAAGGAAAGGGGTCTGGAAGAACACATGTGGATCGATACGCCCGACCTCGGCGGGGGGTCGGTGATTGGGAACACGGTGGATCGCGGCGTCGGATACACGCCCTATGGTGATCACTGGGCCATGCACAGCGGTCTGGAGGTCGTCTTGCCCACTGGGGAGGTCATCCGCACCGGCATGGGTGCGCTACCGGGAAATAATACGTGGCAGGCCTTTCCTTATGGGTTTGGGCCGTACTCGGAGTGAGTGTGTTTCTTTGGGGATGTGCTCGTTGGGTTCTGGTGGTGTGCTGACAAGCCGGTGCAGTGGCATCTTTTCGCAGAGCAATTATGGGATTGTCACAAAGATGGGTGCGTGTATTCCTTTCTCGGGGGGACCCCTTGCCTGCTCTGGCTCTAATCTGCTTCCAACACCAGGCATGACTTTGATGCCCAACCCTGGCGGTTATGAGGCCTTTGTAAGTCACTGCCTACCTTTATTCTCTTTGCTACCTACCTGATACTCGTCGTCTAACTACCGTACCCACAGATGTATACGTTCGCAAAGGACGAAGACCTGGAGCAGCTGGTATGTCTCTCCCATGACAACTACTAGTACTACAAAGTACTACTTACTAATACTCCCTGACACAGATGGAGATCATCCGCCCGCTCCGCATCTCCAACATCCTCGAGAACGTCGCCCAAGTCCGCCACGTCACCCAATCCCTCGCCGCCCTCGGCCAGCCGCGCACACAGTTCTACCAGGGCACCGGGCCCGTCCCACAAGAGATCATCCACGCCGCGGCAGCCAAGACGCCCGTCGGCGACCACAGCTGGGCCTACTACGGGATGGCCTACGGCCCGCCGCACATCCGCGCGCACAAGCTAGCCCTGATAGACACGGAATTCAAGCGCATCCCGGGTGCGAAGCGCATCGACCCGGCCACGCTGCCGGCGGACGAGTACTTCTGGGCGCGCGAGCGGGTGGCGCGGGGGGTGCCCGACATCCACGAGCTGCGCTGGGTCAACTGGGCACCCAACGGCGCCCACATCGCCTTCAGCCCCGTGTCCCCGATTCGCGGGCGCGACGCGATGCGGCTGTTTGCGCTGGGCAAGCGCGCGCACGAGCAGCATGGCATCGACTTCTTCCCGGCCTTCTGCGTCGGGCTCCGGGAGATGCATCTCATCGTTGAGATTGTCTTTGATAGGGCTAGTGTGGAGGAAAAAGAGCGCGCGCTGGGGTGCTTGAGGGATCTGGTTGACGAGGCGGCACGTATGGGGTATGGGGAGTACAGGACGCATCTAGTGCTTATGGACCAGGTGGCGGGCACGTATAGCTGGAATGATGGTGCGCTGATGAAGTTCAATGAGCGGCTGAAGGACGCGCTGGATCCGAATGGCATTCTGGCACCGGGGCGGTGTGGTATCTGGCCGAAGAGGTATCGGGGACGAGGGTGGGAGATGACTAGGGAGAGTGGCGGCAGGTCGGAGGGGGATGGTGTTGAGTCTGTGTGAGGATGCATGGTCTTTCCAGCTGTCTTTGTTTAGATATGGGTGTTTACAAAACAAAGGCAAATGAGCATTCGGAGTTGTTCTTAGTTATGTTACCTACTATGATGTTGTGCGTGCCGCTGCGTGGCACTTGGTGCAATGCTCACGTTAGGGATGGATCACGGGTTCCAGAACAAGACAACTGCCCACACAAAGGAAATATTTACCCTCCTTGCCCATCTTTACTCCAAATCCCGTCTTTTTAACCATGACCGACAAGCACGGGATGAGGCAATGCCAGGTTGTTGCAGATTAATAGCGCGAAATTAAAGCGCGACCTGCGTCGCGACGCGTCACGAAATATTGCACAGCCAATCCCGCGCCGCGGCGCGTCCAAATGCGGAAGGTGAACAATGGGGCTGTTTCACTGTTAATTACGCCACTTGCACTTCAACGTGTTTACCTTACGTCTTCTCAGAAGCCCGATTTGAAGTGAAGATGCCGAACAATAGCACAGCACTTTATTAGCACCATGGTAAAGGATCAATGTTCAATTGTGAATGGGAATAGTAGGGAGTACGGACAAGTACAGACATTCTGGCCTTTTCCTAAGCTCTACCAAGCTGAAATGAGATATGTGTGCGCAAACCATGTGACCAACTCCAACCAGGACAGGAGAATCGGAGATGCTGTGCTGCACTGCGTGCATGGGAAGTCGGAAAAGGCTGAGATCTGGGTGAATTATAAGACTACCAACCACACTCCGGTTGCAACAGGCAATTAGGGTCTAACAGATCTTCATGAACACCACTTCTGTACTATACATGACAAGCTAACATACATTGCTTCCTTAGACTTTTCTCCATGCAAGTCGCACAGACATCCCCGGGGTAGTCCACGGCCGCGCCGCAGATGCCAGACCCAACAGATCATGATTGCTGCACCGGATGAGGTAGTCGATGCTGTGGGGGACCGTCACTGAAAGGGATTCCAGGCTGCTATAGCAATGGACCCTTGCGAAGGATGTCATCCAAGGAATCCAAACGCGTGCTGTAGATCGCCATGGGGTGGAACCGGTTGAACCGTTATGACGGCATCGACGTTCGAGCTCCCAAGGCTCCGACTCCCACCCTATCCATCAGTTTCGAGAAAAGAAAACATGCAAGTTTCGGATCGGAACATCCCCCGCAACCGGTCATTGTTGACTTCTCAGGTCAACCCAAGAGAACATTTTCCGCTGCTCGTTTTTCAGCCTCATTCTAAATCCAACGGTCAACTGGAAAGCTGGAATTTGGAAAGCCACCGATCAACTGGGAGGCTGGAAATGCACCGGTCAACTGGAAGGCTGGAACAGAACTCGAACAGGATGATCCTCAGAAAAAAGCCCATACAATAAAGGACAACAGAAATAAAAGAGGAAGCAAACGGATCTTGCACAAAGACATCCTCGTGTTGCCGTGGTCCACATCCAGGTCGTGGTACGTCGACGACTTGCCCGACACTACAATGCTGTAGGCGCCCTGGGCAGGGTCTGCGGGCCGCTTTTCTCCGGTATTGTTCCTCAGGTTCTCCCATTGGATACTTGCGTAATCCTGCATGAGCAGCGTCATCGTCCTCTTGTATATTCGGGAATAGAGCTCCCCGGTTGTGTACAGGTCCCTGCGTTCCTCTGCGGATAGTGACTTCCTCTCCGCGCGCACTGCGGTCGCCAGGTGGAAATTCTGCAGGGATTACACGTTTTGGGCGACCTCTGCGTGCTGTTCGGCGGATAAGAGTTCCCCTGAGTCCTCGGCTCGGAAGAGGTAGACCTTGCCTACGCTGTCCTTCGGCCCGTTCTTTCCGTCCAGGAGTTGTCGGCCCGCCCGACGGTCCAGCCTGTAGCGGCCACCAGTCGCCTGGTCACCATCTTTGGGAGGAGAGGTAGAAGAGTCCGTCGGCGTGGAGAGGTCTAGGCTGTTGGGAGATATCACGGCAGTGCTGCTGGATGCGGAGGCGTAGGCGTTTCTTGTAGGGTTCGTCCATCATCAGATACCGTCGTAGTCTTAACCAGTTCCTGAATCCATCAGTCAGTTCCATGAGAGGGCGCCAGCCCCCCCAATCATCGAGGACCTCGTCAATGTGTATCTGCCTCCCCACAGTGGAAAGCAAGACAGACCCCAGGCGAACGAGGCATTCTCAGCTGCCTTCAACACGGAGATTCTTTTGGAAGAGCTTTACTTGTCTTGCGAGGTCGTGCTTGATCGGTTGTCTGGTACTGACGGCATCAATCACAGGTAAGGGAATCGTCGGGTCTTCCCTACGGCTATACTCAATCGCCGCTCCTGATCGGAAGCTGATACGAGTTGTCCGAACGATCTTGGACACAGTTTGTCAAGTGAACGCTCTCCTGTCTGTGCGCTCGGGATGCCGAGACATGAAGGTACACATAGAGGTACCAACAGCAGGTGCAATCGGACGAGGGGACCGAAAGGAGAAAAGACGTGCCTCCTAAGACAAGATATCTTGGATGTCGTCAAAGGTTAGCCACCGTTGCTGCTAGTCCCAGCCAAGGGAAGATACCAGAGGGTGAAGACGTGATCTGATGGAGGACTATGCGTTCAAGAACTTCAGTCAAGACGGTGTTGTTTAGTTCCCCGTGTGTTGCTCCTTGTGGGGGTGGACATCTAGAGTGCCACCCGTGTGTCCGGGCCGGAGCCCGGAGTTCTGGCATTGGCGCCGCGGCCGGGTCTCCTCGCCCCCATCCCTGACCTGCCGCCTGGACGGCGAGCGTGCACAGAGCTGCGCCAGGTCACCCTGGCCCGGCACGCGACGCAGGAGGAACTTGTAGTAGGTGCCTCCACGGTCGTTCGTCTTCTTGATCGCGCGCACGACGGTGTACAGCCCGTCATACCGGATCCCGATGTTCAGTCATTGAACAAGTGCCAAGCCGACGGTGTGGCAATGGCCGCTGCTGATACCCTTCTGTCTGTCGGAGAGCTTGATTGCCATGACCGAAAGTCTGTCGCTTGGACCTGACCTTGGAAGGAGTGATGCTTCGCCCAAGGAAGGCGTCTGAAATTGGGCAACCGGCCCCACAGGCGACCTGCAATGGCAGCATCCTTGTACCACCATCCTTCTTATGGGGAGCAGAGACGATAGCGCTGTGCCATCGCTCGTCCTCGCGTGCCTGCCTCGTAGCTCTTCCGGGCCGCCTCCTCGATAACGCGAGGGTCAGCCTTAGCTTGAGGGTTCTTGTGCAAAGACTGCGACCTTTTCCCCGGCGTACTGCTGAAGAGTGTAACCGGCTGACTCCAAAGTCTGGGTTGGTCGACACGTGCATGTGTGCAGGACTTCTTGCCTTTGGTTTCTTTCCACCCGATCGAATATCGGGGCATCAGTCCCCGAGCAGATGGTTGCCACCATCAACTGGGACAGCCGATAACTGTAGCAAAGCTTGGTTCCCACAGCTAAAGCATGTATTAGTCAATGTCGAGAATGGGCAGACCCTTCCTCGCACACGGGGGAATGTAACTTACGTTGTGGAAAGCATCAGCCATCAATGCCAGACGTCGATCTCAAAGCTGAAAAGCTGCTTGAACTGGAAGCCAGCATCAAAGCATTCGGTCAAGTCCCGAACGTGCCTCCAGGCTATGTCGCCATTGTCCCCGGCCCTTATACGTATATCGGCTGTGGGGCTCGGTGAAATGATTCACTTCTCAGCTAGTTTCTGTGTCAGTATTATCTAAACAATGTCATGCAGCTGTCATTGCCCCGGGGTGATTGTTCCAAGCGGGGGTGTGTATCCTAGGACGTACCCTTCTTGGTGTTGACACCCGTTTCCGCGGCAACGCTGTCCCAATCCACATCGGGTTTGGACTTCAATTCTTGAGCTTTCCATTGACACTCTAGGTCAATCTATCCTGATTGCCGGCGTCGTGTCATCTGGACACTTCGGCTGTTAGCTCTCCATCCACCGGCAGTCATGTCAGTCATCGCAGGAAGACTGCTTACCATCAATGAAGAGCCAGGTCGCGTTTATCAGTAGCGCTGGACTCCGAGATGAATATCCGGAATTTCCCCTTGGCGGTGCCGACGCAATTATCGGGTGCGTCGCCGTCAGGGGTGATTTGTTCCGTGACGCCTTGCGCAATAACTCCAACAAGCATCACCAGCAACGGGAGGAAGTTGCCGGCGGTTCACCATCAATGGCTAGGCTTGTGCGATGACGTGATGTCTTTGACGAGAGTGCTGGGCCAAGTGTTGGTAGAGGTGGGTGGAAGTCCGCTGGCGTCGAGTTTGTCTAGACTGCCTTGGTGCCAATATTGCAATGCTTTCTAGCGTGATTATAATGACTCTTTGAAAGGTTTGCTGCCATTAGCTGCTTGTCAAAGGATAGGTAGTTGATGATTGTAATTGGCAAACAGAAGAAAGTAGATGGAACTGAAGAGATTTGTTCTGGGCAAAGTTGTAGAAGGGATGGGCATGGGAGCACGACAAACTTGGTCAAGGGGACAACGGCTATCATCGTGCCTTCCGTATTGGGCAGGTTTGGCTATTGTATGCTGCCCAGAGACCCGCCCCCTGACATATAGGCGACAAGCATAGCTGACAGTAGAGTGAACGAAAGAAATAGGTTAATTACCCGTGTCTTTATGATAGCTCGGCCATGTTCCATCTTCCCCCAGTCACGACGGGATAATTAGATGGTATAGATAGACTGTGATTGCGTTACTATGCTCCCTGCAAGTTGGTTGTAAGAGCAAAGTCGGTCGACCTCCTGAACTATTTGCTCCCCGCCAGCCGCGTAGCCCCGAGATTTTCCCACAGCATTGACAATTGCACGCAAAGTTCAATGTTGAATTGCTGATTACCCCGCGGTTCCAAAAACTATAAAGTGCCTCGATATCGACCGGCTTTCTCTCTCCTCTTCCCACACCAAACAACAATCTTGAGAACCCAAAACTCAAGATACCTTCCAACACAGCAACCATGAGGTAAGACGACACGGTTATCTTGCTCAATCCCCTCGTCTTCATCTCTTTGCTTCTCCTCTTGGCTACTGCCCTTTGCTATCTTGGTTACGACTAGCAGCAATGGTGGCTAACCCTCGGCTGCTTCGCAGCGATAACAACAACATATTCGACTTCGGCCGCCGTGAGTATTGCCCAGCCTCCCAGCAGTCACCAGCCTGGAGAGCACCACTGACATCTCCCCTCACAGACTACGTGGCATTCCTCCCCATGGCGGACCAGGTGACTCACTTGGTCAACCATTTGATCGCCTCGGGCTACGACTGGGGCAGGATGTATGCAGAGGCGGTGTCGGGCCGGTTTCTGGCCACACATGGCACCATTCACGAGCGATGGTATAATGCCATCGTCTCGGAGCTTGTGTGGCGGGGTAAGTGTTCATTCTTCTGTTCTTCACCTCGCCCGCACGTCCTCCTCTGATCACCATACTCTTTCTTTTTTGTTTTCGCATCCCCGCTCTCTCATCATCCTTCTGTTTTTTGTAGACGCGTTATATCAGACGCCTTCCATCAGACGCCTTCCACCAAACTCCCGCGTCAGACTCTCCATCATACTATCGTCCTTTGATCATGGCACCCCATCGGACTTCTTTGATTAGCATCATTCTGTCATTGACTCTATTTGATTATCCCTCCTGCACACTCACTGTCCGGTCTTCAACCTCATTGTCCAGTCCCCAATCTCCTTGTTTTGTCTCTCATCCACCAGCCGTCTTGGTACAAGAGAGCGTGATACTGACCCGGCTGTTGGTACAGTCGTCGGGGCTGCCCTCGCGGGCATCCCGTAACCAACGGCAACCCAGACGCTGTCGGTTGCCTGGATATTGTACGACTATTTCAAGAGGAGGAAGAGTTTGCGGGGCTGAGAATAGGTGGAGAGGATGGGGGAAGCCGAAGAGGTAAGATGTCGTTTGTTAACCTTGGTCATTTTGTGTGAAGGAGCTAACCACCCCAATCTTTGTCCTCAGGGGGTGCTTGCCAACATTGACAAGCAGGGGCTTTCGCCCTTGTTTGCTAAGCTTCCCTGGAGATCCGCCGGAAGATTTGGCCACGGGGGCGGTAAGGCACTCATCTGCGACAAGTGTTTTGTGGTCATGCCATCAGCTAACACATTTGACCAAGTAGAACAAACTACCAATTTCAGTTCGACGCGACCCGGGGCCCAGGCCCCGGGGGTAGCTCGGCGTCACTCTGTCGGCCCCAGACAAGAACGTCCAGTTCCTCCTTGAGGTTAGACACACACTCCATATTGAACCCTAATTAATTGCTAACTCACATCGTGCTATCAACAAAGGCTCCCTGTGACGACGCCCATCGAGGTCATGGAGCGGGAAGATGTCGCAATGGGCGACGCCGTGGACGAGAAGTCGCTTACCGGCCGGTATCCGAAACGTAAGCGACCTCTCGTCAACGGCAGTCTATACGCAAGGACCCCGTGACCGGCCAAGCGCGCGGATACGGATTCGTCCGTTTTAGTGACGAGGGCACCAGCAGCGCGCCCTGATTGAGATGCAGGGCGTGTACTGTGGCAATCGCCTATGCAGTCGCCCCTTCGACCCCATCAGGCTGAAGAGGAAGAAGTCCCGTGGCCCCGCGACCTCACCTGGAGTTGAGAGAATCAAAAAATGTCGGACCGTCGCATCACCCGTAAGGGCTGCGGCGGCGGAGAAGGATCTCGATCTTCGATGATCCGAAGTTCTCTTCAAAAGGAAAGCCCTTGTCTTCAAGGAAGAAAAAATCAACAAAAAAAATCGAAAAAAGAAAAAACTGCGGCATTGGTTCCATTGGCATGTCAGGTTCCGGTTGTGAAAACAACCTAAACCTCACCTGCCAATGGAACCAATGCCGTAGGACAAAAGAAATTCAAAAAGACAAACCCCCCCAAAAAAGACAGGAAGGAGGGGATTGGTGCGAAGATTTTGTCAGTTTATGTCAACAGCCCATCCGAGGGTGGTAGGGAGGGTGATGGGTTGGGTCACACACAGTCGTCTGCCGGTTCTTCCGCGGTGGGGGGAGCTCGAGGTCGTCGTCCGGCTCAGGGGGGACCGCCAACAACCAGGGGAGTGTGGTCGGCACTCAGGTAGTCCCCTCAACACAGCCAAGAGCGTCTGTAACGGATGCAAGCAAGCGTCGTACTGTTCGAGGGAATGCCAAGTTGGCGACTGGCCCCTGCACAAGAAGGTCTGTAAAGACCTCGCGGGCGACGGGGTGGACGACAAGCGACCGAGCCCCGAGCATCGGCGTATTCTCTTCTTTCCGATGCATAGCAGCGAGCCCGAGACCAAATGGTCCGTCTCTTCAACGACATGGTTAACAACCAGTTCATCTTCTTCCGCCGACGATGTGGATCTCTTTGCGAAGGAGCTGTGCCAGATGGGTTCAGAGACGAAGACGGCAGTTATCTCCCACAGAACTTGAAAACATTATTGCCACCCGCTTCGACATCCTGTTAGTCAGGCCCCCGTTCAGACTTTGGATGCTTTGCGATGCGTGTGGAGGGTGTGGTAGAGATGGTGCGCAGGAAGGAGAAGGATAAAGAAAAAGAAACAAAGACAAAACGGGCCGGGGCAGGGGCAGGGACGGGATGCGCAGGAACTTACCACAGGAATGAAGAAAGAGATTCCACAACAGCACAAGAGCCGATGTGAGTGGAGGATATTGTGCGAGCGAATGTTCACCGAGTGGACGCCCCAGGAAGGAGGATGTGGGAGTGTTCAGAGTCGCCACACATGGTGGAGATCACTGAATGATGGCCCTTGGTCCCTGCCACGGCGATGTTGTCGTCACAGGTGAAGTAAGTCAGCCCTTCCCTCATCCTAGCACTGCCTTCGTCTTTGGTCACCGCCACTTTGCTATTGGCATCACAGTCAGCTTGCGATCAAGCATGTCTCTGGCTAGTGTCAAGCTGACTTACCTTCGCCTATGTTGACCTAGAACCTCCCGGCTGACCACCACTCCCAGGCAGTTCAAGAAGAAGTCTGGTTCCCAGTCGAAGAAAGGACACCGAGGCATCGCTCGGTCCCGCGGCCAACGGCACCAATGGCACCGCCAACCTCATTCGCAACAATGACAACAACACCCAAGGCCGCGCCGCCTCAACCTTGCTCGACAACGTGGAACGCCTGAACAAGGTGTGGGAGCGACAAGGAATACCCTGCACAGCGAAGAACACCCAGGGTCCCAGCATATGAACTCGTACCCGGAGTACATGGGCTACCAAGCAGCCCCAGGTTTCCGCGAGGCCTCTCGGCAGCGCGATTCAGACGATAACCTTGAGAAGTTCTTCGGCAGTCTGAAGCGCCACGAAGTTGACCCCGGTGGCTGTGACGAAGGGACCCAAACTGCATCCCATGACGAGAGTGTGAAGGGTTGCACTGGCTGCTCGCTTATGCCTATTCATTCGACTGTCAACCTGCAGAAGACAAAGGAGGAAAGGAGGTGGAATGCCCTCGGTGGGGTCAATAATACTCACCGCGGCACATGGACTGAATTCCATGAAGACAACACTCAAAAAGAAAAAAGAAAAAATCAAAAAAGAAAAAAAGAAAAAAAAAAAGAAAACAAGAAAAAAGAGAAAAAAAGAAGGAACTGTTTGAGCGACCGCAGGGATCTGAAGAAGCATGTTTAAGACACTTGCCGAGGAGTCTGTTTTGGTTCGCAGAACAGCCATTCATGAGCGATGGTATGATGCCGCCTTATTCGGAGCAGCGATGCTGCCGAAGATGGCAATGAATCAGATGCAGGGGGGGCCGAGTAGAAGGGTCCAAATTGGATCTTGACGCAGTCAACCCGGCTGCGGAGCGTGTGCGGACTAACCCCCCCCCCCCCCCGGTCCGAGATCCCTGCGGGCGTGACGTCCCGATGAGCCGGGCCGAAGCCAAGAGACGCCGAGGACACCGCAGCCCGACGCTCGACCAGATCCCCGGCACGCGCCCCGACGAGAAGTCCTGCTCGGGACGTGGAAGAACCCCACGGACGGAGCAGGATCCCGCCGACAAGCACGCCGTGCCGTGTATGGCATCATTGGCTCCAACGATCTGTTCCGCGTGTCAAACTGGCGCGCGAGACTCGGGACGGCGATGTGGTGTTGATGTTGGAGGATGTCAGTTTGGTTTCAAAGATGTTGGGATATTGGTGGTGGGCAGTCAATGTGGTGAGAATGTGTTCGGAGGGATCGGTGATGGGTGATGTTGGAGGAAAGGAGGGACTTCGGAGCAGCTGATGTTGTGGAAAATGAACAAGATCAGGAACGGGCTGGAGAAAGCAGGGGATGAGGAAGCCAAGGGGTTGATGGCTACGATGTTTGGTGGTGTTGGGGGAAAGATGGTGTTGGAGGAAAGGTGATGTTGGGGAAAAGGTGATGTGGTGCTGTGGTGTTGTGGTGATGTTTGTTGGCTTATGGATGTGGGAGTCTTGATGAGGAGGAAAGGGGTGGCGGTGATATGGCGATGTAGTGAGGTTTGTTGGTTCAAAGATGTTGGGGTGTTGATGGGGGAGTTCAGGGGTAAGTTTTTTTTTTTTTTTTTTTTTTGGGGGGGGGGGGGGGGGGGGGTTGGGTGGTGATGTGCTGGACCTGAACGGAAACCCAGTCCGGGGCTCTTCTTGTGTTTTCAAGTTGAACTCTTCGGGCGGTGGCCTGGTAGACCGACGGTAAGGCCCCTTGAACATACTCTTGAGGCCTCTGTTAATTCGATTTCGTGGAACAGGGACGACCGATATGCTGCTGAGTACAGCATGGACCCGTTCGCCTCCAAGAAAACATTCCGATCAAAGAGGAGAAAAAGAAAAAGAAAAAAAGGTTGAAAACAACGAAAACAACAAAAAGATCGTCCGGAGGGAGGGCACTGACCATGAGATGATTAGACCGATGGGAGGCTGCGGACAAAGAACATCAAAAATAAGGTTCAGCTGAGGAGTGTTTGAAGGTTGGGGCCCCAAATTCGACAGAAGAACGGCATCATCGCTTGTCAGCGCAAGGAAATTGCAGAGCTCGAGGGCGACATCGAGCTCGGATTGGGATCTCAACCTGCGGGCATGGTTCGACAACGAGTACAAGATGATGCGAAGCTGTGAGCACGGGGCTCCTCCCGACCGCAGCCGGACCATTGACCAAGTGATCTGGCCATGCTGCTAAGCACAGCATGGACTAGTTTGCCTCGAAGGTTGTAGAGGAATGCCTCAAGATCGGCGGTCCGGAGTTCCTTAGCCGGTACCTGGACCGTGTGTGCGGAGGCCGGGTGGACCGCCCCCGGAACCCCTGGATTGTCATTGTCGGGTCATGTCCGTGCTCTTTTCGAACCGAGGAAGAACTCTGTTTAGTTATTGTCGAGGCGATCGTCGACCGCCTGCGGATCTCCTTGATCTGCACTGTCGGATCTTGTCGGTATTCTTTCGAACCGAGGAGGAGCTTTGTTTGTTTATTGTTGAGGCCACCATGGAATCCCCGACTGTCACCATGTCTGAGGAAAAGATCCAGCAGCCGGACAAGGGCAACATGCCCAAGGATGACAAGGACGAAACGAAGAAGAAGACGAAGAAGGTCCAGTCGTCCGGCAAAAGGTCCACCGGCATGTGCATGTGTCGCTGCCAGAGTTCCTTCCAAGCTCTCTCACATATAAGCTACGTTCGTTCTTTCAAGGCTTCGGCGAAATCACTTACGTCAAGATCCCGCCTGGATCCAGGCACCTCCAGATGGCGACTGTATTGAAGCTGCTATCATCCGCGGAACTGGAGTCAACTCGGATGGCCGCACGCACGGGATCGCCATGCCGAATTAGTCTGGCCTAGACCCCAAAGATCCTGAGGATCGTCGCCAATACTTCGAGGCTCACGGTACCGGTGCCAGTGTCGCGCTTGTCGGCCAAACATCTAGAGCGAGTTTTACGCTCAAACCCAGCGAGCGCTTCCGGTCGTAACTCTTGCTTTCATGAAGGACTACGCTCTCCACGCCATCGTCTGCCGAGGACTCTCGGATTCGATGCCCGTAAGACGGGGAGTTGGACTACTTCATGAAAATCATCGACTTGATGGACATTGTTTATGTTAGCCGGGAAAGGTCAGAGACAGGGTCAGCTGATGTACTGGTAGCTGGAAGTTCTCTAAGCTTAATCAATCTCTTCGAACCCATTTGAGAATTGGTCTCGAGACACATATCTTGTGAACAAAAGTCCCAGGTTGGCTGAGTGTTCAGTCCAACACACAGGTGATAGGCTGATTTACCCCGGCGTGTCCATCCCGTCCAAGACACGCTGCATGCGATGATCCAAGTTCCAGGTCGCCATGATGCCGTGGATTCTGGCAATTAACGGGATGGAAATCTGGGTAACTGCCGGCTGTTCTCAAGGCAAGGACACCTGTAAGTGTTATTACAGCCGGAATATGTTCATATGGGGAAAATAACCTTGTTTTTCGGGCGCTCCAACTGCGGGGTTCTGAACAGGCAACGACCGACTCAATACAAGACTCCAAGGTGCACTCTTCGATGGGCCACAGCTGTTCAGCGTACTGTTGACCCTGTCCACGTTGACAGTGCGATTCTTTAACAAGTGGGAGCCATGGCACGGTTCCAATTCGCAACACTCGTGACTGCCGTGCTGGCATTGGCACGGCAAAGCTTCTTTGTCCTGGCACAGTCACAGTCCAGTGGAGGATGCTCTCCCAGCTCTTTTACGACGCCTGGCTGGCTTGTTGAGAACTTCGTGTCCCAGTCATCGGCAAACGCGACAGTTGCCTCGTATCGTGCACTCAACCGAGCCACGAACGCCTCGGTGGAACTGAGGTGCCAGGTACCCTCCAGCGGTCCAGTAATATCAGGATGGCAAAGGTGTTCGGCGAGGAATCGGACCAGCGCAGACCTTCCTTTTGTCGCGTCATTCCAGACTAACGAGGAGACGGCTTATTTCCTCTTCAATGAGACTTGGGCATGCAATGATGTTCCAGGAAGGCCGTATGTTGCACTCCCTTTCCAGTTTCACTCCTCAGGTAACCACATTTTCTAACAGACTATCAATCGCGACAGGCTTAACTTTACCGCCGAGGGCAACAGCTCTATTCCCATCACCTGTTCAACAAACCAAAGCGGGTCAACGGCCTGCAAGGCCACAAAGCCATTGCTCATCCAAGGCCGCCTCCTGTCCCCTATCAAGATCACTCCGTCTTCTGTCGCCGGACCGACGGGACACGACACTAAAGGCTGCACTGCCAACGCCAGGACACCAGCGTGGGAAGTGGCAGCCACCCAGCTCAACCTGCAGAACGTCACGGGGAAGCTACAAGGAGGAAATGCATTTGTGATCATCAGAAACGAGCACCTCGGATACACCGCGTCATGCGGAGGAGTGTTCACGGGTGGTGCTGCCGGACCACAGGCGATAACCTGTCAGGGCCAGACAGCATACCGGCGGCCAGAAAAATACCAGATCAGCACAGTCGTGCTGTTCGAGCCCGAGACATTCGCACTCACCGTCAACCAGACCTGGTTCTGCGACGATCAAGACCCGTCCCAGCCGTACGCTCTCTCCCCATCTCCCATCCAACTCCATTCCCCATACTATCCACAATCCCACCCAGACTTACTACAGTAGTACTAACCCAAAGATCTACTACCCCTATAAAATTTCTAGAATCGCCATCACAGCAAGCGGAACCACCCACCTCGACCTCGCATGCCAGACCTTCCCGGACTCCTCCACGACGTTCTGCACGGGCGGCACGAGCGGCTCCTTTCCGGGAAACGTCACGTCGCGCGCCATCCTGCCCCCCTATGCGCTCAACGACCCGCTGCCGACGGCCGACGGCAGCTGCACCATCTCGTCGGTGCTGCGTCCGGCGTGGTGGTTCGACAACTTTGAGACCAACACGACCACGGCGCACAGCGAGGTGGTTACGCTCCGGCTGGGGATGGAGTTGCAGATCAGGGGTGATGGGACTAGTAGTGGTGGTGGTGGTGGTGGGGGGGGCAGCCGACGGGGAATTATGCGAATCTTCGTGTGGATGGGGTGCCTGTTGGTAGTAGTAATGGTAATGGTACAGGAGGGGGAGTAGGAGGAGGAGGAGGAGGAGGAGGAGGGGAGGTGGTGCCCTGGAATAAGTGTGCGTTTGAGAGTGTTGGGGATCCCATGCTTGCGCCGACCGGTTGTGAGTTCCGCTATGACATGGCGAGTCGGTTTCTGGGGATGAGGGTGCAGTGGGAGTGTGAGGATCTGGATCCCCGCAGTCCGTAAGTTTCTTCTTTCCTTTGGAGCGGTGTGTTTGGGTTATTACTAGTAGTACTAGTATCTGGCATGCTAACTGGTGATGGTGGCTGTAGGGTCAGCTTCAAGGGGGAAGTGAGGACCTTGCTGCCGGATTATACATGCGTCACGTCGGGCACGAGCATCCGCTGTGCCTCGCCTGATCCGAAGCCTTGGAGGGCGAATGTTACTTCGCTCACGTGGCAGTAGTTTGAGGTATGAGTGGTTGGGGGTTGTGGTTTCTATCAATTTGTTGGGCATACTCCGGGATAACGTTAGATGCTGCCGTTTGACTCCTTGGTCGTGAACTTGTGTGCTATCGGCAGGTCGGGTGGGGGGAAGTTGCTCCGTCTGACTTCCAAGGCAGTTCTTGGCTTCGCTTGCCTGGAGAACCCCATCAAAACTCATCTTGTGAAGTTGCACGCACCTCCCTAATTGGCTCGATGGCGGCCTCCCCTCCCTGTCCAAGAGACTAGTAGGCCAAGACGCTCACTGCTGAGGCTGGGCTGGGCGTCTCCAAACACCATCTCTTGTTGTTGACTAATCCAACACTCCTGCCACGCAATGAGCAGTAAACTTAGTGTGCTTGGCTTCACTCGTCAAGATGGGACGCGACTTTCGATGACGATCTCGGCGGCGAACTGGTATCATAAGCATTCCAAATGCAAAGCCAAAGGCCTCAACGGCGGTTCGACGGAGTGGGTCGGACCGGGCCGGGTGCCACCGTCTACGGCGGGTGGGGTACCGGATGCGGCCATATAAGCAACCAAAGGACTGTACTTCTTCTGACGTTTGACTGCCATCACACTCGCATCTTGGGCCTTACAGACACAATACGAGATTCTCAACTGGACGATCCAGACCATCTAGTATTAAACATCGCAAAAAAGATGCGTATCACTATCGTCCCCGCCTCCCCCAAGACCGGCCAGGCCGCCATCCGATCTCTCCTCGCCGATCCATCCGGCCCCACCGTCCGGGGCGTCTATCGCGACTTGGCCAAAGTCCCTGCCGAATTCAAGTCGAACCCCCGTTTCGAAGCGGTGCAGGGCAATGTAGATGAGCTGTCGACCCTCGAATTCTCCGGCTCCGACGCTGTCCTCAACATCACCCCGCCGCTGTACGACGACGAGACGGACGTCGTGGCGCATGCCCGGATGGTGTCGGAAAATGTCAAGACAGCCATCCAGAAGGCCGGCTCCGTCAAGCGGCTGGTCTACCTCTCGAGCGTGGGCGCTCAATACGACCATGGCATTGTACGCCCTTGCCAACTGACATCGCTAATGTGGCACATACCTGACCTGTCCACTGACCCAAGGCATGTAAAATAGGGTGAGATCCTGAGCAACCACGAAGCCGAGGTGGTCCTCAGAGATGCCGCGCCCGAGGTGGTGTTTGTGCGCTGCAGCTATTTCATGGAGAACTGGGCCATGTGTCTCGAGACAATCCAGCAGGCCGGCTTCTTCTACACCACGCTCACGCCGCTGGACCACGCTTTGCCCATGGTGTGGTCTCCCGCCATCCCTGCCATCCCTCCCCAGGAAAAAAAACACGAACTAACGAGTCACGACACCGGTCCAGATCGCAGTCCAAGACATCGGCGCGACCTGCGCGGCCGAACTGCTCGCCACAGGCAGCACCAGCCCTCTCCCTTCCGGCTCGCCGTACATCTTCGAACTGCATGGTCCCCGCGCGTACACGTCGGCGGACGTGCAAAGGGCGTTTGAGGAAGCGGCCGGCAAGAAACTTGAGATGCGGCCGGTCGAGAGGGATGGCCTGGGAGATTTCTATGCCGCTGTCTTCCCGCCGGGCGTCGCCAAGCTGTTCGCGGAGATGAATGCCAGCTACCTGGAGGGCGGCATCCTGTATGAGGATCCGGAGCCGACGGGTGAGATTAGGTATGGGAAGACGGAATTTGCGGAGGTGGTTAGGCAGATGCTTGCCGCTTGAATTGTCGGGTCTGAAACGGTCAATCCGTAGGAGTATTATTAAAGTCCTGGTTGAGTGTCCCCCGAATGCTTTCTAGTGGCTTCAACTCAATCAAGTTCAAGCTTCCATTCCGTGTATGGTGTGATCACTGGTCAGTAATGTGATATTGACGGGATGATTGTTTGGGCGATTCGAGCTCTTGGCCCGCGTCCCTGGATTCTAATTTCTGGGTCGACGTCATTGCGGGACCAACCCACAACCTTGGAATCCGACGACAACCTCTCAACCAGGGAACTGCGCGCGTGTGGCTTTTCTCATTTTGGAGTTCTAGACCCGTGCTCTTGACAGAATAATAAGAGGGGCGTTGGACACCAACTTCAACGGGTTCCTGCATTTGCAATTTAAGGCCCGAAGATCATAACACAGAGGCCAGTTCACAACCCGAAATCCGTCCCGAGTTCCAGAGAGATCATGGCCGAAACAGGGCTCCTGCGGTCGTTCCTGGCGGCCGTGCAGGCCAGCCTGTCGGTCCTGCTCGTCATGTCTTACGGCGGCATAGCAGCTCACTACAAGATGATCGACCGCCCGAACACGAAGGCTATCTCCAAGATATGCGTGCGCATGTTCCTGCCGGCGCTGCTGATCACCAAACTGGGCGCCGAGCTCCGGGCCGAATCCGCGCCTCGCTACGTCAGCATCCTCGTGTGGGCCGTCATCTGCCACGCCATCTCGTTTCTGTTTGGCCTTCTGGGCCGCTTCGGCCTGGGCATGCCCGACTGGGTGACCGTCGCGATCCTCATCAACAACACTACAAGCTACCCGCTCCTCCTCGTCACCGCCCTCGAGGACACGGGCATCTTAGACCCGCTGCTGGGCTCGAACGAGAGCGCCAGGGACGCCATCGAGAGGGCCAAGTCCTACTTCCTCGTCTTCTCGACCGTCTCCAACTGCATTACCTTCGCCGTGGGTCCGCGCCTGATCGATTCCGAGCATACGCCAGACGAGGACGAGCAAGAGGACAAGCCCGACGACGATGCGACCAACGGGACGGAGCACGCGGACTCGCGAACCCCAGACGTGGAAGCCGCCAACGAGGAAACCCGACTACTGGATTCCCACCTGCCGAACTCGGTCCACTCCCCGGCACCCTTACGTCGGAGCTCCTTCCTGCTGCCGTCCCACCCAAAAAAGGAAAAACCAGACAACCGCCGCCCGTGGTTCGTGCCGCGCAAGCGATGGCACCAGCTCTCGCCGCGGGCCAAGTGGTGGCTGCTCTTCGCCGTCGACTTCTTCAACGCGCCGCTCGTGGGCGCCATGCTCGGCGTCGTCATCGGCATGGTGCCCGCCTTCCACGCCGCCTTCTTCAACAGCTCCGACGAAGGGGGCATCTTCACCGCCTGGCTGACCGCCTCGCTCAAGACCGTCGGCGGCCTGTTTGTCTCGCTGCCCGTCGTCGTGGCGGGCGTCACGCTGTTCTGCTCGACCCGCGAGGCGAGGCGGAACCACGAACGGATTGTCTCCAACCTGCCGTGGGCCACGCTGGGTTATGTCCTGTTCGTGCGCTTCATCGCCTGGCCCGCGCTCTCCATCGGCTCCATCTACGTCCTGGCCACCAGGACCAGCCTGCTCGGCTCCGACCCGGTGCTCTGGTTCTGCCTGATGGTGATGCCCGCCGGGCCGAGCGCCATGAAGTTGATCACCCTTGTCCAGGTGGCGGAGGGGTCGAAGGACGATGAGTCCCATATTGTTAGACTGCTCACGGTAAGTGGAGTGGTTGCTACTATTCCTACTATCTGCGATGGTTCTGTCGGATCTGACATGTATCCCTTTCTCCAGATATCCTACATCATCTCGCCCGTGCTCTCCCTTACTGTTGCTGGTAGCTTGCTCGCTAGTCAGGCTGCTATTCAGAGGTGACCGAGGCAGGTATCACGGCTGCTACTGATGGTTTCGCTTCGAATAATCTCAAAAGCGACAGCTCGTCGGGTGACTACAGGTTCTAGCTTTCCGGCCCTGTTCCTGGCCTATTATCATAGATTCTTAGGCCGCCGTCACCACCGGGAAGGCACATACAAAGACACTTGACCAGAGTAGGGTTCAAAGTATTCGACTGCTGCAGTGTCGGGTAAACGGGCACGATCGCTCAGAGGAAGCGGGCCATACCCGACTGCATTACTCGAGTATGTTCTCTGCGTCGAGTCTGTTCCGCCGCGGGAACATCGCCACGGCCTACAAGGTAGCAAAATAGTAAGAAGGCGTTACGGTGCTTGCGATCAGCTGGTAGGCCTGTTGCCAGTGGCTGATTAATAAGGACAACGAGGGTAGGATCCAGGGGGTTGCGGGGTGGGATATAAGACAAGTGGCAACCATAGAAGGCTAACTGATATGTATTAGATATCATTGTATAGGATAATACCGCCTCAAAAGAATCTGCTCCCTTGAGATGGACATGCTGATGATCTCTTTACGAGCAATCGTCTCTTGATGTGTAGACTACAAGATGAGAAAATAGCTTGAATGGATTAGAAGACCACACGAAAGCATGGAACAGGTGATACATCTGCGACAGGCTAACTTGTTTCAACTACATTACTGCAAATAGTAACCCCAGGTCATGTGGAGGCTGTTCCACCGCCTGAACACTAGGAAAATCCCGGTAGACTAGTCCTACTACTATGTATGTACCCAGTACCGGCCTAAGCGTCTCCAAACGCGCCAGTAAGGAACTCGTCAACCTTGGTGAACTTATAGTCCGGGAAGATGCGATTCCACTCGTCCGAAACAACAGCCGCCCCGGCCGCATGGTTGAGCAACATGGCGCGGAGCACCGCCTTGGCAAACTCGTCGTTGGAAGGTTCCCCCGGGTGCTGCTGGTGGCCAAGCGGGGGCAGCCATGAAGCCTTGACTATGCCGGCTGTGAGGTCTTCGGCCTCGAGGGCCTCGATTTGGAAGGGTTTGCCTGGAGTGGAAAACAAAAGCGAACCGTTAGTGGTGGGGGGCCGCAATCCTAGGTACGTGCCATCACTAGCATAGCAAAAACGAAAAATGCAGAGTCAGTTAAACATACCTCGGATCTTCTCACCGATGGTGATCTCCTCGCCAAGCGACAGCGTATGGCCATTAATGCCGCCATTCGTGGGCCACGCGCCCTCGTACTCGACCGCCTTCGCGACAATGTTGGCAATGTCATGCAGCGCCGTGTACGTGACCGGCTTGTCCAGGTTGCCGGCGCCGGCAACGACGTGGGCGCGCAGTCGCCCGTGGTCGACCAGCGTCATCTCGGATGTCGGCGTGCGCTTGGTCGACCCTCGCGGGCCGGCCAGGTAGTTCATGAACCAGCCCGGCTGGAAGAGCGTGTACTCGATCACCTGCTTGTCCTGGTTCTTGTACTCGAGGTACTTGCGGATCTCGAGCTTGTTGGCGTAGAATGTCTCGAGGTGTGCTTGGTTGGCGCTGTGAAGAGGACCAAAAGTGTGATTAGTAGTGTGTACAGTGCACTACTAGTACATCCAATAACTTAGAGATCCGAGGATGGCATGGGGGCCCGGGGGTGCACGGGCCGGGGAAGGAACTCACAGAGCCCACTCGCTCGGCGCGATGCGCTTGACTCCGGCCTCGATGGCCGCGTCAATCAGCGTCTTTTGTGACGTGTTGTTGGTATCATGGCTGACGACGATGAAAGACAGCACGGTGTGGACCCCTTGCAGAGCGCGCACAAGCGCCCCGCGGTCCTGGTAGTCAACCTTGACCCACGTGGTTCCGGGGACGATCAGGTCAGGAGTTGCATCCTATGGAAATACAGAATTGATATCAGTCTCGTTGATCGTGGATGGGGACTGAGATTGATCTTTGCTGGTCTGATGAAGGTACATCTGCTCACCTTCCGAGCCAGGAGAATGATCTCGTGCTTCCCTGTGGCAAGCAGGGCATCAATTATCTCGCGGGCGAGATCTATCGTCAGTTCGGTGTTAGTGGGTGGCGAATAGTATCAAATTCCTGCGGGATAGACTCACGGCCGGGGCCGGCAATGGCAACTTTCACCATGATGAAGACAGCTGTATAGATGTGATGTACGATAATAGCAATTACGGGTCTGTATTGGTGGCTCGAAACTTTGCCCACTCTATAGGGATTCACACCAGAAGAAGTGAACAGCGACGGGCAGTTCTTATAGGTTTGACAGTTACATCATACATGCGACCTTCGTATACCGATTTGTAAGGAACTTTTGCTCTCATGTTGGTAACCAATGTCTTTATAATTACTGCCCTGTGAAAGAAGTATCCATGTAGTAAAAAGTATCCGAGGACACGGACGAAGTTCATCCGCAAGTTCATCCTGTTGGGCAGACGACTGGTTAACATGAGATCGCTGACAAATATTGAGGGGTTCCATCCTTCTAGCGTTGGGCTATGTACCTGTAGGTAGCATCGGAAGAGCAACGGTGAAATCCTTCGGTTACCTAATTAAGAAAACGAGGGTTGGGGGTTCCGTGCGAAGCCATGCATTAACAACTCGATTCCATTTTCAACCTTCCCGGCCTTCCTATCAAACCAATCGCTGGTACTTGCATTTTTAACATCCAAAAAATTTACGGTATCTATCCAAAGTCTAATTTTGATCAACCCAACCCCTTTCCAAACGTGCAACCTCGACTTTCAACTCGATTCATCCGCCCACAGATCATACCCGAAAGTATCCTTCATGTTGACGAACCGGGTGTGCCTACCCCGGGCAACGTCCTCGACCGCCTGGAAATCGGCGTCGTTGAGAATCGGCACCTGGAGGTTGCTCTCGATGCGGCTCGGCGTCGAGCTCTTGGGCAGCACGACGTAGCCCCTCCGGAGACCCCAGCCCAGCAGCACTTGGGCAAGATTGAGGCCGCTGCGCTTGGCCACCTCGTTGAGCGTCGGGTTCTCGCGCACCGTCTCGCCCGTCGTGGGCACCTGGTTCTGCGACCCCAGCGGCGAGTACGCGGCCGGCATGATGCCGTTCTCGAAGCAGAAGTTGACCAGCTCCGTGTTGGGGAGGAACGGGTGGATCTCAATCTGGTTGACTGTCGGCTTGATGCGCGCAAAGCTCAGCAGTTTCTTCAGCCCCGGGATCGTCCAGTTGGACACACCGATCGCCTTTGCCTTGCCGCTCTCGGCGATCTCTTCCATCGCCCGCCACGTCGGCTCCGGGTTCTCGGTCAGCTCCTTGTTGATGATGTACTTGCCGTCCGGCCCGAGCTTGACGCTGTAGTCGTCGTTCCTCTCCGCCGCAATCGGCCAGTGCACGAGGAAGAGGTCGATATAGTCAAGCCGCAGCTTCTGGCGCGAGTTCTCGAAGCTCCACTTCACATCCTCGGGCGCGTGGAGGTGGTTCCAGACCTTGGTGCAGATGAAGATGTCCTCGCGCTTCACCGTCGGGTTCTTGCCCAGGAAGTCGTGGAGTGCGTCGCCCACCTCGTCCTCGTTCTGGTAGAACCATGCGCAGTCGAGGTGGCGGTAGCCGGCTTCCAGCGCCTTGGTCACCGCCTTGTACGTCTCCCCCTTGGCTCCTTCGTTGGCGAAGGTGCCGAACCCGATAGCCGGGATCTTGACGCCGTTGTTGAGCGTGTATGTCTTGGTAGAAGCTGCCATCTTTGGATCTGGTTTGACTGATGACACTCGGGTAATGGGTTTCTCACTTCTCCTACGGACCCAGCAACAAGACAATCTTGAGCAAAAAAAAAAAAGACGCGTCGGACGAGCACGAGAAAGATTAGGAACAACGCAGCAGCAGACAGGAGGACCCTGAGTCTTCTTCTGGACTGGTGCGACAAATAAATCTGCGCCAAGTTCGTGCTCGATGGAGATTTCCTTGTCTGGTCAACTTTTCCACGGCTCTGACGGCATGTTTCGTTTAGAAAGTCGAGTTTGGCATCTCATAAGATGTGCTATCAAGGTATCGAGGCCCACCTTTCCGCAGGGTCGGTCCCACGTCTGACGTATGAGAGGCCATCCCACGCTCCACAACGTTCGACAGAGCTTCGAAGCGGCAAGGAACGGTATTCGGGCATTAAAAAGGCTTCACCGGCTGGGATCCGCCTCTGTGGAGCCCCTAACGGCAGATCACTTTTGGCGCTGCGAGATCCGATCGTCAGGCCCGAAATCAAATCGGCATTCTCTACCCGGTTCCTACCGTTGCACTCGCCGCGAGCCAAGGAAAGGTTTTGTTGGCTGCCAAGTCACACTCCTACGTGGAGGTTCGGGAATCGCCTCGCATCTGAACGAACCAACGGGAAAGGAGGTAAGAAATGCTCGGTGGAACGGTGAGGCAAACAACACGGGCGGCTCCGCCGAAGACCCTGCACTTTCAGAGATTTCCACTCTGGAGCTGCATGACGACATTGATACCAGGATCTCACCACCACACGAAACCCTTAGCTTACTACACCGCATATTACGACTGTTTCGCTCCTTGGTGATCGACTCTACCGGCCATAAATGAAGCCGTTGATAAGACATGCATACAGATAACTGAGACTCGAGCGCGATTCAGACAAAGAGGAGCGGTGAGACAAAGAGACATGTGAATGAGAGAGCCACCAACGGATGCAGATCCAATCTATCCGGCGTATCATCGGGGCCATTCTGTCAGATTCCCCTCAACGCCACTCCATAGTGTCGTCATACTGGAGCTCCGCGGTGGATAAAGGGTCCAGTTATGATACCTCCGTTGCTTGATAGACGACAGCCGGGGGTTGGCCGTGCGAAGGCGAATCACGGTCTAACGGGTGAAAGCACGTTCCGAGGTGTGGCTTATCGATCCTGAAGGGTTCTGTGCGGTTAGCCTCCATGTTCCGAGATATATAACCTGTCTTTCCCCGAGAGGTATTTGACTCGTGTGTCATCAATCAACTGCCACCGCTCTCGCATTGTTTCCAGGTGTTGTTCACTCAGAAAAGGTCGTTGTTCATTACTCCGGAAATTGTTCCAAGCCAACAACACACCAGCAGCCATGTCGAAGCCCGGGTTCAAGGACGTCGATTTCGGCTCTTCGCCGCAACAGTCGATGCACACTCCCCCTCATTCACCAACCATGACTAGGCACCAGCTGAATAGGGACTCTCCCAGCCAGCACCATAGGGCGGACAGCTTCAGCAGCGTTCGCTCCAGGCAAGAGAACATCCGCCAACGAAGGCAGACCATCCGGGACAGTCTCGGAGAGGGCCAACTCACCATCCCGACATCACCCCGGGGCGCGTCACACAACACCATCGAGGTGCCGGCAGTAAGGTCGCCCGATGCGGACTCGTCGCAGTTCATGCACCAACTGTCGGCCTCTCCGTCCATGAAGGAGCGGAGGGTGTCCCGGAACTCGTTCGGCACCACGCTGCCCATCCCCCGGTCGAAGCGCCAGTCGCGGCTCAGCAGCGTCACCTACCCAGCCGAGCTCGTAGGGGAGCTCCGGTCTGGCAAGATCACACCGCCACGCGAGATCCTGACGTCGCAGGTGCAGGACGTGTTCTCGGACAAGGTCCGGAAGGCCAAGAACATGGCGTTCGTCTTCGACATCGACGGCGTGCTGGTGCATGGTGACCGTCTCATCCCGGAGGGCAAGCGGGTGCTGCAGATGCTAAACGGCGACAACCAGCTGGGCATCAAGATCCCGCACATCTTCCTGACCAACGGGTCGGGCAAGCCCGAGAAGGCGCGGTGCGAGCAGCTGTCCAAGATCCTGCAGAACCCCATCAGCACCGACCAGTTCATCCAGAGCCACACGCCGATGCGCGCGCTGGCCGAGTATTACGGCACGGTGCTGGTGGTCGGCGGCGAGGGCTACCGCTGCCGCGAGGTGGCCGAGGAGTACGGCTTCAAGGACATCATCGTGCCCAATGACATTGTCGCTTGGGATCCGTCCATCGCTCCCTACCGCGTCTTCACCGACGAGGAGCGCGCCACCTCGCGCCCGCGTGACTTCACCAAGGTCAACATCGAGGCCATCCTCGTCTTCTCGGACTCGCGCGACTACGCGACCGACATGCAGATCATCGTCGACCTGCTGCGGAGCGAGAACGGCCGTCTCGGCACCGTCGCGAAAGACCCCGTCTCGCAGCGGATTCCCATCTACTTCTCGCAGGGCGACCTGCTGTGCCCCACGGAGCACCCGGTCCCGCGCATGAGCCAGGGCGCCTTCCGCATCGGGCTCGAGGCCATGTACAAGGCGCTGACGGGCGTCGAGCTCGAGCGCGTCGTGTACGGCAAGCCCGAGCTGGCGACGTACAAGTACGCCGACGAGGTGCTGGCGTCGTGGATGGAGACGCTGCACGGCGAGGAGCGCGTGCCGCAGAACATCTACATGGTCGGCGACAACCCGGCCTCGGACATCGTGGGCGGCAACATGTACGGCTGGAACACCTGCCTGGTGCGCACGGGCGTGTTCCAGGGCGGCGAGAACGACGAGGAGAACCCGGCCAACTTTGGCGTGTTTGCCAATGTCTGGGAGGCCGTCACGGCCGCGTGCAGGAAGGAGTTGGGCGATGACTTTGGCTTTAAGTGGGACGAGAAGGTGGTCAACCCCGTCATGCAGCATGCTCATATCGCGTCGGCGATTGAGGTTTGAGTTCTTAAGGTTAAAGTTGTTTGGATACCTTGGTAGTGGTTTGGCGTTTGGATCGGTGTTTCGTTTTCTTCTGTGCGCTTCTGTGCTGGACTTAGTTTAGGATCATGTCACGTCACGCATTTCGGACATTACAAAAAAGGATATAGAGATCTATGAAACGCTAGCCTGGGGGCTAGTCGTAGTCTCTGGTACACAGACTTCAGTTTATTCCGAGAGCCTATTCATCGCTATGTGGCTATTGTGGGCTGTGTGGCTAGTGCGTTTGTATTTGTGAGGTCTGTGGACGTTGCGAACATTTTCGGTACTTTTGTCACCAAAGCCCCATACAAATTAAAAAGGTCACCATTTTTAATCTTGACTTTCTCTTCTAATTAGTATTGTATAAATTCATGGCTTATAAATAGAAGATAGGAATTAAAAGGGCTATTTAGTAATATATATATTATTTTGACTATTCGTTATTAAGTTCCAGCTCCGAGGGTGTGACGGTGGAACCCACCGTACTATGGCACAGGCCATTGCTTAGTCATGTGCCCGGCTTCCGGTGCATGCATGCATGATTGGTCAACCTGGTTGGTGCCCCACCTTCCACATCTGGGCACATGCCCCACATCCTGTGTTTAGACTTCGCACCTTGCAGTCTTCGAGGATTCCTTGCCTCACTGCAAGTTCAATATTCTTGCAATGCAGTCAGTTTACCACCAGAGGCTTGACCCTGGCCTTGAACGACGGCCCTCGTGACAGAGGGGGTGAAATACTTTTGTCACCAGCTCAACTTTCATTGGATTACCCCATGCGGAATTCACAACTATGATAGCTAGTAGGATAGGAATTAGTAGAAATGATGGCCGAGTAAAGACGATCCTTCTGATATATATATTATATAGACTGGCTTAGTATAGAGGCGTTATGGTGGAATAGTACGATTTTCACGTCTGAAGACCTACCCATTTCGATACCATTCTTAACAACCACTTACCTTATAATGATGCACTTACATTTGGAATGATGCTCCGGATCCTATGGTTCAAATAAGATTTATTCTATAGGTGCGTATATGGTAGTGGTGTGTGACGACTAGATGCAATTGAACAGGGTCAAGCCGGCTGTTGTTCTCATTCTATTTCGTGAATCTAAGGTTGAGGAAAGGAAAGAGAAGTTCTGAGTCGGTGGCTCAGAACATTACACGAAGATATTCCTGATTTGTGGGTCATGTGACCGGTGCTCCACAACAGCCGTCAATCAGGGAGGTCGTGGGTTCGACCCCCGCCTGGGGCGACACCCATACCGACCGCGACATGGTGGTGGAAATGAACATAGTAGGTGGAAGCTGTAGATTCCTACGCTTCTAAAGACCTACCTTCTTCGACACTTTTCTCAACAACCACGTACCGTATAATAGTGTAACTACATTTACAGTGATCTTTTAGATCTTCCAATTCGAACTATACCTATCCTTTATATATACGTATAGTATTAGTAGTGGTGGAATGGAACATAGTAGGTCTTCTACGGAAGCCGTAGCTTCCTAGCTTCCTATGCCTTAGAAGACCTACTGTCTTCGATACTTTCCTCAACAACCACGTACCGTATAATAATGCAACCACATTTGCAATAATTCTCTGGATCTTACAATTTGAACAATATCTACCTCTTATATATACCCATGGTATTGGTAGTGGTGGAATTGAACATAGTAGGTAGGTCTTTGTCGGTGACTGAAGATGCGAACATGTTCGCACTGGGCTCAGACCAGCTGGCGCTGGTGTTGTACGGGGGTTCTGATTGGTTGGAATTGCCTGAGCATGGCAGTGGGTCCCTGCGGTACATCACCGCGCCACAGCTGGTCTGAGCACTCAGCTGAGACTACAGTGGCATGGCTTTTCGAAATATTGCCGTAGCTGTATTAGGAGGAAGGACAAAGCCAGGTATTTATCTAGCTATGAAGCGGCAGTCGAAAAAGGGCTCCTTGGACGGAAGTGGCACGGTCTCAAGGGGGCCGTCTGAAGAACATCACCGCTCCCCGTATTCTAATACCGACTCCCAAGTATCATAGGAGCATTGCTATGTATATACATGTCTCTTGTTGGCAAGTTCAACGGCCTCCATTCTGAGCGTTGGCTGTCATCTCCAAATCGCAGGAAGTATTCCTCTCGCATATTCCAGTGACAATTGATGTACCTTTCTGGACATGTCCAACTTATCCATCATTCCTTGGATGAAATATCTGTGGATGATACCGATGCTCAAGGATATCTTGACAGCCGACTCCGCTTCTTCTCGATACAGATTTGGAGACGCGTGAGTCCACAAAGATTCCCAAAACGTTTGTTCGAGCACTTCCCGAATCGTCCGGCCAGAATCGTCGTCAGCTGGCACATCATAGAAAGACCACTTGCCGTCATCCATACTCCCGAAGAAGCACTCGTACAAGCCCCATACACACATGCCGAAGGCTTCTACCGCGGCTTCATCAAAATCAATGACCCCTGTGAGATGTCCAGAATCATCAACCAGGATGTTGACCGACGCAAAATCATGGTGTGTTAGGACGGCCGGCAGTGTGTCTAGTAGATGCAGTTGAGGGTAATGGCTGCCGATGACGTTGTAAAGCTCTGGCGCAGTGTCCCTCAAGCTGGTATTGTTCATCAAGCGACGAACCGTGGCTTTGGCGGACTTCGTCCAACTTGATTCGGCGTATGGCTTTGGCTGTTCAAAGGAGACAGCCCTCGCAACGAACCATCCAAGATCTGCAACAGCGTTCTTCTCCCTCTACAGCGGGAAGTTTCCTTCCGGAAATGACCGAAGCAGATGCACTCTTCCTGGTATAACTTTGCAGCTGTAGACTGGTAGTGGAAATCCGTCGTGAAAGTTAAGCATTGGTACTAGGTTGCCGTATATCTCGTTGGCACGGCGAATGGTGTCGAGCCTGAGTGGCTTAAGGCGAAACTGAACGACAATACCAAGCCTGGGGCTTGACACGGTGAAGCTGTGGCTCCCTTGGTTGTCGACGGCTGCGATGTCGTCGGTTCCAGAGATTGTCTTTGCGAATTGGATGCAAGAGACTTCGTTGCAAGCGGATGTGGAACTAAGTCCAGAACTTAGATT
This sequence comes from Chaetomium strumarium, assembly GCF_033439665.1. Classification (NCBI taxonomy): domain Eukaryota; kingdom Fungi; phylum Ascomycota; class Sordariomycetes; order Sordariales; family Chaetomiaceae; genus Chaetomium; species Chaetomium strumarium. The sequence goes on from NW_026944431.1 coordinate 390,225, forward strand.
CTCGGGAACCTTCTCATAGAAAAACTTGTCGATGATCTCCCTCTTCTGCCGTTTCCAATCATCGTCCGTGTCATCCATGATTTTCGATGGGACCCCGTTTTGTGAGTCAGAAGGTGAGTGCGATACGGCAACCTTAAGGCAGCATTGAGGTAGGTGCGATACGAAAGAGGCAACGTCTCGTGGTTCAGGTTGCCGGCCAGGTGGTCCGGGCCCCAAGTTCTTCCGCTGCGTGTCAGATGTGAGCACAATGGAGCCAGCTGGAGCCGGGTGCCGTGCTGCATCTTTGTCATTTCCTGCCGCGGGCGAAATACACGAAGACATATCCAAGGAACTCCAGGTCGTAATTTTCCGCTTTGGAGTCCGCAATTGTACACATACGTCCGGAAACTCGACGAGAAAGCAGGGCTCGAGGAGAGGAAGGGGGACACAAGAGGGCATCTTGCCGGAGGGATGCCGATAAGCATCAATCGTGGAAGATGGCGTCAAACGCGAACACCGAAGACACCCGCGACACGCTGAACTCGCCGGGGCCGAGACGGCGACCACTGCGCTCCCCTAAACTGTCTGCCAAAGACTGAGAAACGTTGATTTCACTCGAAAGCAAGGCAAACCCGACCAAGAATACGTCGAGTGCGGCCACCCAACTCAATAGTGCAGATGGAAGGACCGGCGTCGCGCAGAGGCTGCTGGCTGAGGCCAGCAACACGCTTTAAAATATCGAGGAGCTGAAAATCGTCATCCAACAGCAAACCGCACGAATGCCGTGTTGAGAGAACAGACATGCGGCATAATATCACACCCTAGCAATCCCGACTCCTGTCGATCATGAATTAGAGTGAACATTCCAAGGAGCCAAGCTTCCGAGGCAAAGTCACGGTAGGGGGAGATCAAGCTTTCCCGTGGCGGAATACCCGATCCTTCCCATATTAGCTAATAGACGGGATCGACTGCAGATCCGGCAGTTGACCTACCTCCAAGCACTGTCAACACCTTTGCCACCCCACTTCACCATTAGGAGAGCAAGGACGGCTAATATATCAACTACTATCAACCCGCGAGTGCACGGAGAGGGGTCAGGCCATGTCAGTCTTGGAGTAATAGTGCTTTCCCCCTCTCTGCCCCTCCTTTGTCTTATAGAACGGTGACAGTACCTGCATTTCATTTTAGAACCACTTTGGATGTGTAACAGTTCACGGTAGTAGACTGTTGGGGCGCCACTTCTGGGCCGTCGAGTGCAAGTGTAAATATGTCGACAATGCCGCTGTCTATGATCCCCCCCGACTCCCTTATTCTTAGTGTTCGTAACTCATCGAACCGTGATTGTGGTACCTTGATTAGTACTAGTAGTCACCATGTCTTCACTCCTCACCATCCTAACGACCATCCTCACCCTAGGCAGCGGCCTCACCTCCGCAGCCTCCACAGCTTGCACGCGGCCCTTCCTGCAAAACCTCACCACAGCCTACATCTCGGCCCAAACCTCCGGCCAACCCTCCCTGCTCGCCCCGTACACATCGGGCTCCCCAAACCTGATCTACCTCGAAAACAACCGCCTCGCCTCCCTCCTCGGGGGTAGTACTAATACTAATACCAGTACTAGTACTAGTGCTAGTAGCACCCTCTCCCAGCCACTGAAAATCGACGTCGCCCGCTCGCTGCACGACCCAGACCAGTGCGCGACCTTCACCGAACTCATCGCCGCCTCGGACCCGCACCACCCGCGCATCATCCACACGCGGGTCGTGGTCGACGCCGCCACGCTGAAGGCCGTGCTCATCGAGTCGGTCGTTACCGACGAGGGGGACTGGCTGTTCAATGCGACGGGGACGCTGCAGCTGAATAATGGGGAAAAGTGGGATGTTGTCCCAGAGGGGAAGCAAGAAAGGAGGGAGGTGATTCAGGCCGTGGGCGATGCCTATTTCGATCGGTTTGGGAATACGAGCGTCCATGTCCCCTGGGGCGCCCCGTGCTATAGGCTGGAGGGCGGGTTGCAGGCCAAGGGGGAGATGAATAACCGGACGGGGGAGTGTGTGATGGTGTGGCCGAGTACGATTGTCGTGCCGTATCGGAGGTATGTAGTGGATGTGGAGATGGGCGCGGTCGATTTGTTTGTCGGGTTTCCGGGCTTGGACCGCACGCAGGGCAACGCGCCTATGCCGGATAGTCATTTGTTCAGGGTGGAAGGCGGGAAGATCAAGTATTTGCATACTGCGTCGGCTTGTGTGGTGGATGGCTGTGGCTTGAATGGGACCGTGTTTGGGAAGAGGACGTTTGGTGTCAAGGCGAGGAGGCAGTTGAGACCTGGTAGGCTGAGCGTTTGAACTGGGGATCGTTGATGGAGGGGGGAATGGCAGGATTGCGGGCGGGCAGTAGTTCTGTACAAGTACAGTACAAGCACGGATCGGGATATAGGGAGAGAGCAATAAGGAGTAGATCGATGCTAATCCTCACTGGCGCTACTACCGTTCGACGTCAGCACTACTCCCCAGTACCAGCACATGATGATGCTCCTCGTTACTCCGGCTTCCTTCCATACACAACACGATGCGGATACCACGTGTGGATGCTCTTATCCTTCATCTGGCGTCTGAGATGGGCGACGTAGACCTTAATTCTTAGGGAGACCATCCCATGACCGCACCCTACATGTAGTTGATGTATCCTGTTTAAATGCTAACATCACGCGTCAGTTTCTTTGTAATCCCTCTCGCTGGAATAGTGGAAAGGGGTAAGGCAAAAAGATGAAGAGCTCACCCTCCAGATCCGACTCGAGGACTCACTTCGCAAAGATGCCAATCTCCTTCTGGTTCGGATCCACCGGCCAGTCTCCGATCGGGCACTTGTAGTCCCTGACGACGATGTCTGGTGATCGATCTACGGAAGTAGAGTCGATCGGTGAAGTAGAATGAAAACGCCCGCAAGATCGCAGGAGTTAAATGTGGTAGGTGAGGTTGATGGGCACGCAGAGCGACACGGGCTCCGCTCTATATTCGGGCGCTCCACGAAAACCTTAAGCGACAACTGACTCGGAAAATGGTTCCGTTGTCCAATGCAACATCCCTCGTGGACGGTGCTGCCCGCAACGAACAGAGCACCTGTACGGAGTGAACTGAACAAGGAAAGAAGCAGAAACCACTAGCACTTGCCGCGTGGCATATGTTTCTGCTCCGAACATTGACATGAACAATGCCGATTGGATGTCAAAGTCCGGTACCAGGTGCTACCTCCGGTCATAGATGGATTCTAATGCATTTCGAATAAGGCGTCGTACTCCTCCGCATCCCCTAGCGGTGATGTAACATTGGACGATGCGAAAAAAAAAGGCCTACATAAGGTGACAGGAGTAGCCCTCTCCGAGTGCTGTATCTCGAGAGTCGACCTGTCTCAATAACTTGAACCTTGTTTCCAAACCTGCCCTGTGGTTTCGCCAGTGTGAAGCCAGGGCACGACTATGATACGGGAGCGACGACATGTCCTTCCTGAAGCGCCCACGTTTGGCCGCAGTCTTTCCATGTGCCCAACGACGAGACTCCTAAAAAGTAAGCATAATAGACCGGAGCTATGTCGGCTATTGATCAGGTTGAAGTAATGGTGCGATCCAAATGCTGAGTGCCCAAGAGCTGTCCAAGGCTAGATGAATCCAGCTCCTATCGTAGATCAGGTGGTGAATCAACCTAAGAGGTACGACGAGGTATCCCGGGTTGTGCATTGCTATAGAATGCTTGGAGTCACAACGATGGCTCGGCATGCCAAAACCTTTAGAAAACTTCCTAAGTATGTCATGGCCGAGACGGATGCGGCGACACGTCTGCCGCAGGTCAGTATCTTCCACAGGCAGGACATGCCAAGAGACATAGAATAGTATGTCGCGGACGCCGCTCACCAGCAATTATCAGCCTAGTTTGAATATCAGTCCCTTCGAGACGAGACGATCGATCCACTCTTTATGGGAATGTCAGGACACCGACCCGCCCGGTCGGGATGAAACAGATCCGGAGGGCGGAAGCTTTGCCTCTTCGCAGGCAAGCTTCATATTTTCTGTCCGCCTCTTCGTTTATCTTGGTGCAGGATAGATTAGCCGCGAGCGGCTTGGGACGGCTGGCTGGTCCGGCTGAGCGAATGCTCGGCTGCTTAGGCATGCTGCTAGCCTTACACACTCGTAGGCTGAGTCATCGGTTAGTATAACACCGAACTGGTCCCATGGTCGTAGTACGCGGCAGCACAGGGCAGTCTAGCACAGCTTCTTACCGAGCCCCGCTAAGCGCCAGCGTCGTCCTCGGGAAGACATCCGTTGATCAGTGACAAAGGCCGAGGTTCCCTATTTCCACTCCCGGGAGCATACATCCCAGGCGACGATGTGGCGACGGTCATCCTCAGGGCCGGTCTCAACAAGTCTCTTCACCATTGCGAGTCCTGTCTCAAGCACAACCTCTTCCAGACCACCAAAGTATTTCTCCACAGCTGCTGGCAACACAGCCTGGGCGTACAACAGACGGATGGCGCGGCGATGGGGCTTGGGCAGCCGCTTTTCCTTCATGACATATCTGTCCATGACGTGTGCGGATTCGAATGACCAGGCGTTGAGACGGAAAGGGAGTAGCACGGTTTCGTGGTAGAGTTGCCGGCAGACGGGGGACAGTAGTGTCATGCCGCGCGGCGCGGCGGGGTACGTACTCCTCAGGGACCTCCATGGGTTCTGGTCTCTGTCGAGGACGAGGCACCAAAAGCCGCCCTCGATCGTCTCGTAGTACCGCTGGCCGTTTCGGCGCGTCCGCTGCCTGAGTTCCCACTTCTTGAAGCGCACGTTGATCTGGCCGACGTCGAGGACAAGCTCGTAGATTCGGTTGCGGAGTTCGGGCGGCAGGCGTAGGAGCGGAGAAGACTGCTGGTTCCGCTCCCACCTGTGCGGCGAGGATGCGCATGGTTGTGAGCAGCTCTGGGCGCCAAAGCATCGCCGGAAAGGGACTGGGAGAAATGGACAATGGGAACTTACATCTCGCGCTCTGGAGTGCCCTCCTTAGGAAATGACTTGTGCAGCATGTTGCGTATCTTGCGCTGGCGCTCCCGGTTCAGCTGCATTCCTCCACGGTTTCCGAGGACGATGGATGGAGGATAGGAAGGAGTGGATCGGAACTCTGGACGACTGGAAGGTCGGAGTTGAAGCTCGACTAGGTGCAGGTGATGTTCCAACGTTCCAACTTCCGCCCTGCGTTGAGCGATGTGACTCGGCCTGGACCTGCCACTCAAGGAATCCCGGTAGCCAGAAGGCTGAGTGGGGGAGCCTACCACGAGGATGTCCCTAACCCTAGTGTACTCCGTAGTGTAACATAACTGCTGGACGCATTGCATCTGTTGCCAGACCGCCGGAAGCTGGCTGGATTAACCTTATTTTGAGACTGCTATCCGTCTAGTATCCCGCATCATCGCGTGGGATAAATAACAGACGACGTCACGTCGAGCGACTCCGGATCACATTCAATCCAGGCTTTCGGATCTTGCCGCCTCATCGGATGTGGGCCGTCATGCATGGACTTTCCGTGGCCCCACCGTAAGCCAAGACAACCGTAAACCATTTGTTGATGACGGGAACTCAATGAACACAGCCACGATTCGCGATGTCGTCGGGGCAAGTCCGTCCGGGGTCGCAGGGCCGCGCCGAGGCTGGCAGTCAGCAACCTCGGGGCGGACCTTAAGGAGGGCTCTTGGCGCATTCGAAGAATGGGAAACTGCCTCTGAATTTTACCTCTCACCACTCGCCATTCAGCTTTTGCCAAACTGAGCCCGTGAAGCCTTCTCCAGTATGGGGCCGTCCAAACCAAGCATGCAGGAGCTCTATGCGAGCCCGGAGGACTGGGAGACTCAGCGGGAGACGATCACCCGGTTGTACCTGCATGAGAAACGGTCACTGCAGGAGGTTATGGAATACATGGCAGTGAATCATTTCTTCTTTGCAACGTAGGAATCCCCGAACGGAATTCGAGTGGGGGGGCCAGATTGGTGCTGACGGAACCCAGGGTCAAAATGTACAGAACACGGATTCGCAAATGGGGAATAGACAAGAACAACAAGGCTGCTGAGGTGGCCTACATGCTCAGGCTCAAGAAACAGCGCGACGTCCTCGGCAAAAAGTCATTCTTCTTCATTCGGAATCGGCCGGTCGACTGGTAAGTCAACAAACAGCGCGTGGCCAGGACACCACGGCCCCTGGCGGTATTAGCAGCCCACTGACTAAGCGCGTCAGGGAAGATATTGAGCGATACCTCTCTCGGACCCCTGACTTCTGGACCAAATACGGCGGCGCTGCCCTAGATGCAAGCAGGTGTGCACAGGAGATCACCTGCAAGACGCCGCCTCCGGAGAGCCCGGGGCCGGTGCCCGCGTATGTACCGACAAAGCTCGATGCCGCTCAGGAACTCCGCGTCCACGAAGAAATCTTACGCTTCTTCCGGAACTACAACGAAGGCGCCTTTGAGCGAGGCCTATGGCATCTCTCACCTGTCCACAAGCGTTATTTTGGCCCCGGCGGCGCCGAGGCCAACGCCCGTCTCAACGCCTGGTACGACAAGGTGCGCAGCGTCTCCGACTGGCCCGGCCGGGACGCCGATGCCGTCAGGCTAGTCAACTACCTTCTCGACGACCTCCCGCAAATCATCAGGGACCATGACTTCACTGTCTTCCCGGCCCTTATGCGCTGCTGCTTTTATCTCTCGGCGCGAAGAGAGGCATTGGGTCGGGCGGTGGTGCAGTTCGTAGCAAGGTTATGCGACATCATCTTAGGAGAAAGGCACCCGATGAGCTTGGCCTGGTCCCGCATCAGGTCGCTTCCGTTACCCGAATACTTGCTTGTTTTGCAAGGGACGGCCAAGGTCCGGCTCGATCATCTCGAGTCACGCCAGAGCGATGGATGCGAGGACGAGAGCACGGTCAACGCGCTGCGCGAATATCTGTTGGTGCTGCGGCTGCGGGGCTCCGCCGCAGTTGACGAGATCGACCGTGTCACTTGCCGGGCGCTGGAGCGGGTATGTCAGCCCCACCGGGACGGGCTGTCCGCATCGCAGTGTCGCCTTCTGCTCGGCACGGCCAGCTCCTACATCACTTGCCGCCGCTTCGCAGACGCACAGGAGATCCTGGACCGGGTGGGCGCCCACCTCCCGACATCTGCGGTCCAGACTTCCCAGTCGCAGCGCGTGCTCCCCACCTACCTCTTCCTCATGGGCTTCCTGCGCTACGTCACGCGCAGGATGGACGAGGCCAAGAACTACTTCCTGCAGACCTACTACGCCCTCGAGAAAGCACGGGGCCCGCACAGCTCCGCGGTCGCCGACATCCTGCTGGCGTTCATAGACTTCCCCGGGCTCTTGCAGGATCCGGACGACGTCAAGCACTGGCGGCACAAGTACGAGCAGGTGCAGGCCGAGATGCTGGCGAGGATGGATAAGGGTGCCAGGCAGACGCTGTCCGAGCCGAGCGAGCTGTGGGACGAACCGCTGGATACCGATGTGAACACGGGAACATGGTGAAGGATCGGCTGAAGGAAGGGGCTCCAGACGCTGCTACGGCCGGTGGTTCGACGACGGCCCCAACCGAGGCTGAGAGACTCCACGACTTCCAGCTTCCAGGTTCGTTCCATGTATCAGCTCAGTTCCACATGGAGATCTGGATGCCATCCCTTGACAAGCATAGCACGAGATGGAGACGGCCTTCTGTTTTCGGCCGCTGGGCGAGTTCAGTCATCATCATCCGCCACTACGCAACGATGCAACAGAGCGTCGTTCGGCAAAGCATGCCTTCGGATCATAGGACTCAACTGTCCAACCTCGAATCCCCTCGGCCGAGCATATGACGGTCATGTCTGGCCATCTCGGAAGCCTCCCGTACAACGTCGAACCAAGCACGAGACACAACCTCTTAAATTACTCAAACCACGAGTCCAGCGAAGTTACACTCGATCCCGTCTTTGCGCTGGAACGGCCGGGGATCAATGATCTCTACCTGCCTTCTTAGGTACCCTCCTCGGAACGCCGGGAGCAACATCAACATCATCACGATCGTTCGTGCTGCCAGTGCCAAGTTGTGGGGGGGCTTCAGCGGGTCTCTCGTGTCGGTCCGGCCCCTGTCACTGGGCCCCTTCCTTCTCCTATGATTGGCTTTTTTTTGGTCAGGAGCTCCTTCCCCACAGTGGGGCGTACCTGCCCAGCCGCGGGCTGCGGAGAGGATTGCAGGGATAGGCGCACCTGATCAAGGCGCAACCGGGCTGAGACGAATGGCACTTCAGGTCCGAGTCCTTTTAGATCCAGACCTTCAACAACTCCGGCCCTCCTCCATCTCATTTTCCACTCGCAATCTGGGCTTCCCCTGTTTCCTCTGTTGACTTCTCATGAGCATCACCACTGCTAGCTCAGACTCCGTGCCCAAACACCGACAATGGCCGAATATCGGTACACGTTTCCATCCCATCCGGCGACAAACCCCAAGGCCATTGTCTCGGGCGACGGCAAGAAAGGCTCGTTCCGTTTCAGTGTTTTGACTGACCGGCTGCTACGCTACGAGTGGTCCGAGGATGGCGCCTTCGAGGACCGGGTATCGACCTTTGCGCTTTTCAGGTGGTTCGATACCCCGCACTACCGGGCCGTCGAGACAAAGGAATCCCTGGAAATCATCACGGAGTACTTCCACCTCACCTACGACAAGAAGGAGTTCTCCGCCGAAGGGTTATCAGTCCAGGTTGGCCAGGATGTCTGGAAGTATGACGGCAAGAGCTACGGAGACCTGGGCGGCACCGCCAGGACCCTCGACGGCGCGTGGGGCCGGGTCGACTTAGACCCGGGTATTCTCTCGCGCAAGGCATATGCGGTACTCGACGACAGCAAATCCATGCTCTTTGATGAGGATGGCTGGATCGCCACACGCCATCCAGGACGCATTGACGGCTATGTGTTTGCCTACAACGGTGATCACAAGGCTGCCATCAGGGACTTTTACCGCATCTCGGGACATCAGCCGGTCCTCCCCCGCTGGACGCTAGGGAATTGGTGGTCTCGATACCATGAATACACAGCCAGCGAATACCTTGAGCTCATGGACCACTTCAAGCGCGAAGGCATCCCTCTCAATGTTGGTGTCGTTGACATGGACTGGCACAAGGTCAACATCCCTCCCAAGTACGGCTCCGGGTGGACAGGCTACAGCTGGAACCGCGACCTCTTCCCGGACCCCGAGGGTTTCCTGAAGGAGTTGCACAAGCGGAGCCTGAAGGTCGCTCTCAATGACCATCCGGCCGACGGCATTCGGGCATACGAGGATCTGTACCAGGCGGTAGCCAAGGCACTGCACCACGACACTTCGCGCGAGGACCCGATTCCGTTTGATTGTACTGATCGCAAGTTCATGGATGCCTACTTTGACGTTCTGAAACTCGCCCTCGAGAAGCAAGGCGTCGACTTCTGGTGGATCGACTGGCAGCAAGGCACCCAGTCCAAGATCCCCGGCGTGGACCCGCTCTGGGTGCTCAACCACTATCACTATCTCACCAGTCAGCGCAACCTCAAAGTTCTGCAGAGGCCGATAACTTTCTCTCGGTATGCCGGCGTCGGTTCCCACCGGTACCCTATCGGCTTCTCGGGCGACACACAGATCACCTGGGCCGGCCTGGAGTTCCAGCCCGAGTTCACGGCGACGGCCTCCAATATCGGCTATGGCTGGTGGAGTCACGACATTGGCGGCCATTTCGCCGGCATCAGGTCCAACGAGTTGACTGTCCGCTGGGTACAGCTCGGCTGTTTCTCTCCGATCCTGCGGCTGCACTCTACCAAGAGTCTCTGGAACTCCAAGGAACCATGGAACTTTGAGAAGGGACCGCACAAGATCATCAGGGAGTTTATGATCCTCCGCCACCGGCTGATCCCCTTCCTCTATACCATGAACATCCGCGCCAGCTACGAGGATGAGCCGCTCATCCAGCCCATGTACTGGAACCACAAGGACGATCAAGCCTACACGGTACCTACGCAGTATTACTTCGGACCCGACCTGATCGTCACGCCCATCACGTCTCCCAACAACTCCACCACCCTGATGGGCGGCGTCCGCGCCTGGCTGCCGCGCGGGCGCTTTGTCGACCTGTTCTACCCTCACCTCGTCTACGACGGCGATCGATACATCCACCTGCACCGCGACCTCACTCAGATCCCAGTCCTCGCCAAGGAAGGCACCATCGTCCCGCTCGACAGCACACCCAAGCTTGCAAACGGGTCCCCGCGGCCAACTGAGATCACCATCCTCCTTGTTGTCGGCAAGGATGCGCAGTTCGAGTTGGTCGAAGAGCCAGAGAAAGGGGACCAAGGTGACGATGATGGCTCTGCACGGCCGGCGTTGAGCTCATATACCCGCACACCGATTACCTGGAGCCAGCAAGAGGGCATCCTCGTCATCGGACCGGAGTGGAACGGCACAGGCAAGTGGCGGCAATGGAATGTCAAACTCGTCGGGCACACCAGTAGCGATGTGCAGGCGCAGGTGCCCGGGTTCCGGGTCACGCAAGAGGACGGCTGCACGACGATTGCGCTGGGGAACGTGCATCGGTGGAATCCGGAAGGGTTCGAGATTGCCCTGGGGAGCGACCTGCAGCTGGATGTCGTGGATATCAACACCAGGGTGTTCGATGTGCTGCATCGGGCTGAGATGTCGTACGACTCGAAGGATCCGGTGTGGGATGCCGTGGCGCGGTCCACCGATGCGGTCCAGACCAGGGTCGAGCGGCTGCAGAACTTGAATGTGGACGCTGCACTGAAGAACGCGGTCATGGAGATCTGGGCGGCCGATGGGCGGTCGCCAGGGAGTGCGAAGGGGCATGAGATATGGGCGAATACGAAGGGAGCCTCGGCGGAAGGTCTCAATGAGGTTCTGAAGGATTATGTCATTGTTTGAGTTATGCACTGAGAATATCGAGGGTTATGTCTCTCTGGGAGATGCTGGGTTTATTGTTGGTTGTTCTGTTACTCTTACCATCCATCCTCTTCTCGACTACCCAATGCAGAACACGCTTTTGCAATTTGCACTCACCGGGAATGGCGCAGCTCCCGATCGAATAGAGCGCCGCGTCTGGACTGCACGGGAGTAAGGTACTCTTTGAAGAAGTGCCTAGAGGGACTCGGAGAGTTTGGTTAATGAGACCCATGTCGTGGGATTGAACTGGAAACGGGACCAGCCACATCGGGCCCCATTCGGCGTCGAGAAGAACCGATCCCGGGCGTTGTCCTACAAAAGTCTCCGGCACGCAACACAAACAGATACCTACTCCTTTGCCTGATGCACAGTTGGCCACACACACACCGTGTACCTCTGCACGCTTCCTCTCCATCGCCACGACTAGCAACGTTGCTCACTCCTCTCACTCTCTTCTGCAGCGCTCTCTGCGTCCGGACTCCTGAGCATCCTTCTCCGTCGTGTGAGTACACGGCCGCCACCATTATAGCTTGTCCTAACCGGTGCAAGCTGATTTGATACAATACAGAAGAAGCCTCAAGTACAATGACGGACTCGAACAACAGCACCACCACCACCACCACCAACAACAACAACAACAACAACAACACCATCACGGCCCGCGAGACGCCGGGCGGTCCGCCCCCAGGGCTCGGGACGCTCGGCAAGCTTCGCTGGGGCGCCAAACACCCCCCGGCCGACCCCACCGTCTCGTTTGCGGGCAAGACGGTGCTGGTGACGGGCGCCAACACGGGGCTAGGCTTCGAGGCGGCCGTCAAGTACGCCAGGCTCGGCGCCAGCCGGCTGATCCTGGGCGTGCGGTCGGCCGACAAGGGCGAGGCGGCCAAGCAGCGCATTGTGCAGCTCAGCGGCCGCCGCGACGACGACTTCTTCATCACCGTCCTGCTCGTCGACATGGCCCACTTCGACTCGGTCAGGGCCTTTGTGCAGGCCCTCGGCAGGGCCACACCGCGGCTCGACGTGGCGCTACTCAATGCCGGCTTGGCCAACCCGTCGTTTCAGCAGTCGGCCGCCGGGTGGGAGATGGCCCTGCAGGTCAACGTGCTCTCGACCGCGCTGATGGCTGTTCTGCTGCTCCCTCTGCTCCGGGCCACAGCGGCAGCAGAAACCGGGACGCCGCCTCCGACGCCGCCGCATCTGACTTTTGTCAACAGCTTCGGGCACATGCTGGCCGAGAGGGAGTGGCTGGGTCCGTCCGGGTCGCTGCTCGAGCTGGCTAACAACAGGGAGGGCTGGGATCCCAGGAAGAGCTATGCCACGGTCAAACTGCAGGGCATGGCGGTGATGCAGGCCGTTGCGCGGGCGACTACTACGACTACTACTACTAGTAGCGCAGAACAACAACAACAACAACAACAACCCGAAGTCATTGTCAATGCCGTCTGTCCTAGCCAGTGCAAGACGGACTTGGGCCGGCAGTACGGGCTCATGTCCAAGATCCTGATGGCCCCTTACCAGGCCCTCTTCGCCCGTACCGCCGAGCAGGGCGCGCGGTCCCTGGTGAGTGCGACGGCCCTCGGCCCGGAGAGCCACGGCCGGTTCTGGCACCATGATATCCTGCACCCGTAAGCTTCTCTCTCTTCTCTCTTTGTCTTCTTTTCCTTTCTCTTTCCTTTTTTCTTTCTTTTCTTTCCATTGTGTGTGTGTGTGTGTGTGTGTGTGAGAGAGAGAGAGAGAGAGAGAGAGAGAGAGAGAGAGAGAGAGAGAGAGAGAGAGAGAGAGAAAGCGACGAAAGGGTTTTGTAATCGTGGCTGACGCGTCTTCTTCTCCCCCCTGCAGAATCGGTGATCTGGCAAAGGACGAGACCTTGATGCGGAAGGCGTGGGATGAGATCTTCCAGGTCGTTGTTGTTGCCCAGCCGGATCTGCAGCAGATCCTCGCCGGTCAGGGACCTCAGAGTTGATTTTCTTTTTTTCCGCGTACATACATACTAGTAGTAACTACTTACTCTCTTGCCTTGGTGGATTGGTTGGAGTGGCTTGGAGGAGTAGGAGTATGGAGGGCATGAGTCACTGGAATTTGGCAAAAGTCATTCGGGTTGGTTACCAGAGATGTTTGTAGTAGTTGAGGGACGGGCACGGCCGCGAACTCTGGAGGAAGGTGTATAGCACACTGGCACTGGGTAATCGGGGGCAATTTGAGATAGTAGTAGTTGCACTCGGCCGCCTCATAAGTGTAAAGATTGAATTAAAACACGTAGACGAAGAACGAAGGTACTATTCACCGAGGCTGGATCATATCTTGAGCTGTATTCCTGGCACCTCTTTGTTCTCACTGGGAGATATGGTATGGCATGACTTGGCACAGCCCATCTAGAGGACTTGGAGATCTTGTGTGAAAGAACACCCTCTTCGCAATTGGGTAGTACTGTACGGTTGATGTTGTGTGACGCTGCTATCAGTGTGTCGATGAGAACCGCAATGATCATCAAACTCCTATCATGATCGAGCCTTCGGCCTCAAAGGCCCATCCAACAGCCACTGCCCGACCAAGTCTATCACCTTGACCTTCTTGATCCTCGCGTCCTCCATGAGCACGGGATCCTTGACCAGACGGTCGATATTATCCTGATCATGCCCGTGTATCGTATCCGGAACCAGCAACCAGCGGTAGCGCGACCCATCCTCCCTGGTCGTCTCCCACGCAAATCTCTCGTCCCCCTCCGTGATCAACACCCCCTTTCCGGCCTCCTCCTGCCGCCCAACCACCTCGTCCAGCCCGGGTATCCTCCTGCCCGCAAGCTTGCACGCCATGCGCCACGCATCCGGGCTAGCATGTCCAGCTCGCACGCAATGAAAAATATATGCTTCGGCAGGCTCTCCCGCGCCGCGAAGATGGGGCTCACGAGCGGGTCATCCAGCCTCGTGCCGGGGTTCAAATAAGCCCAGTTGAACAGCCCGCTCATGGCGAGCAGGAAATCCTCGTCCTTGCCCCTGAACCCGCCCAGGGCCGGTTTATACCGCCTGCCGCGCGCCTTCTGCTCGCTCGTTGTCGTGCGGTCAGTTAGCGGATAGAAGGGCACGGCGGCGTGGATGCGGCCTTGCAACGACGGCAGCTGGCTCGCTGCGAGGACGAGGTTGCCGCCCGCCGACCACCCCGCTAGCGCGACGCGGTTGGTGTCGACCGGGAGCGAGGAGTCGGAGAGGACGCACCCGATCAGCGTCTCCACGTCGTAGATGGGGCCCGGGAAGGGGTTGCCAGGCGCTTTGGCGTAGTTGAGCGCGACTACCAAGAAGGAGTTCCGTGTGGAGAAGGTGCGGTTCCAGTTGTCGTTGTCGTTGGCGCTGCCGACGACGAAGCCGCCGCCGTGGATGGTTAGGAGGGTGGGGAGTTTGGTGCTGGTGGCCCCCTTGGTGGAGGGGTTGTGGCCCGGTGGGAAGAAGATGCTGGCTCCGGTGTGAGCTTAAGTCTCGCTCACTGATAGTGGCGATAATAGGGGGGCGCTAACTCACCGAATTGGCAGAGACTTCCGCACTGGGTAGGTCTTGACCAGGTCGGGCTCATTGGGATCTGGTGGGACGAAATACTTCTTGGTCGCCTTGATCCATAGCCTCGAGTTTGTGAGCAACTTTTGCAGCACAAACGCGATGAGGGAGTACTTGAGGCGCTCAGGAAGGGACACCGGTGGGGCCACGAGACGGCCCGTCTCGCTGCTTCCGGGGGCAACTGTTGCCCCGTCTGCCGCTACGGCCGCCGCGTCTGCCATCCTGTTAAAGATGCAAAAGGGTTATAGGAAATGGTGTGGACGGCACGTTACAAACGCTGGAGAAGGGGGAGCCATCGCCGTTTTTGATGACTTCATTACCAGTGCCCGACTTACCTCGGCAGTCGGGGGCGAGGGCGGGCTGCCGGGCCACCAGCGTTATCCGGTACAGGGATGGTGAGTCTAGGAGAACATACCTACTCCATACAAATACGCAGCCATGTATGCAAATAAAGTGGTCTATGATCTCCCTGCGTGCAAAACGATTCAGAAACGCATATCGGTGGGGTGGGGCCGCCTCGGTTTCGGCTCCGCAACCGACGGGTCATAACGTTACTGGTAACCGCATCGATGGCGGTCTCGTCATGATCGTACAATACCAGTTGCGTAAAAACATGGAATGTTATCCTTCAGAATGGGTCAAGTTCCGCTTCCACTCCACCGTCAACAAACTGTAAATTCCCGGAGCGGTAATGACACGTTGTTTGAGATTTCGTCATTGAAAAAGTGCATACCGTCTCCAAGCCCGGAAATTTCAGCCGAGTGGCAGAGCAGACCTCGAAACGGGCTCATACTTCCTTCCATTCTCATCATCACTGACTGCCAGTGGTCTCCAATACTAAGG
Organism: Chaetomium strumarium; assembly: GCF_033439665.1. Taxonomy (NCBI): domain Eukaryota; kingdom Fungi; phylum Ascomycota; class Sordariomycetes; order Sordariales; family Chaetomiaceae; genus Chaetomium; species Chaetomium strumarium. The sequence goes on from NW_026944431.1 coordinate 405,557, forward strand.
TAGTATCAACCAAATCACTGTGGTGCATCCGTACGATCCCACAGGGTCTGACACGCAAATCATCACTATCATTCTAGTAGGAAGTCATCGTTGCCCCCTCCCGTCCGATCAGGAAACACCTCCCTCATTGTAAGGACAGGTTCAGAAGTCTTCTTCCTCACTGAAACGACAGGTGACATTCTCCTGGAATGCCTGAACGGACTCGGAGACGGTGTCCTGCGCGCGAGACGCACCGGAGCACTGAGCAGGTGATCCCCTACGGTCAACTCTGAAATCTGCCCCGGTACGAGATTGTGCCGACTGAGGGTAATCAGCCTGGCTAGATCCTCCGTGAAGAGAGGCATACTCGTGATCGCCCGTGTACTCTCCCCGGGGTTTTGGTGAGCAAGACCTTGACGACAGGCACTAGCTTCGTGTCATTGACGATGGGCCGAAACCGCTCCATGACTGTGTTGAGATTATTGTGCAGGGGACGAACGTCAAACCAGGAGATCGAGTCGACAATGCAATAAATGCAGGTGTCGACGGGAAACTGGTATAGCAGCGAGTGCAAGACGAAGCATAGGCCCACGAGCGAGTGTTCCTCCAGATCCTGCAGCAATCCGCGGTCGTCGATGAAATCCTGGTCCCAGGTCTGCATGTTTGGGTCTCTGGCGTCCAGCTTCATGAGCAGCTGCATGATGAGCGAACGGACGAGACCGGGCGGCCCGTACCACGCGTCCTTGGGCCAAGCATGCATGCCGCAGAAGAAGTGAACAACAATGGCCGTGTCTGCGTACGCCTGCATCAGGCTGGTCACTAGGGTGCTGCTGAGTACCGAGATGGCCGATAGGCCTTCCAGCGAAGATTCGCGAATGTTGGCGTCGACCAGCATGAGGGATGGGTGTGAGGAGGATAGCCAGTCGAGAAACTGTGGATGCTCGAGGAGCAATTGGACTTGGCCTTGAGACTTCATGGACATCTGCCCTGTTCGGCGAGGGCGTGTCGCAAATCATTGCTGTGATGTTGGAACAACGACTCGAGAGTCGGGGCTTTGTCTGAACTGTGTGCAGACAAGGGTTGGGCCAGGATGCTGCAGAGCTGGGTAAGGTTCACGATGACGGTGTGTCTCGAGATGTGGGATGCTTCAAGTTGCTGTCGTAGCGCAACTATCTCAGCCATCTCAGCCTTCCGCTCTTTTCCACGTCGTGTAAGTCAGCCTGGTTTGACAAAGACCACCATTGTTGGCTATAGCCGTCACAGCACCGTGGTAACTCACGTTTCGACTCCATAATGAACTCCAAAAGCAGAGTTCTATTTGATGCTTGCATCTCAGCCATCAGTTTCTCAGCAAGCAGTTTCAGCCCTGTCTCAGCCCCGCGCATGGCTCTGAGAACGTCGGCACGGAAGTTTTCTTCCTTCTGGCGTTGTTTTCTCTGAATGGTGGCGTCTTTGTCTGCCCTTTTCTTCTCTTCGTCTGCCCATTTCCTCAGATAGCTGGTGTCTTGATGGACAAGAGCTGTGTTGGCGGCGGTGAGGTGGCTATACACTTCTGTTCTTTCTGTTGCGTGATCACGGGCCAGGTTGACTGCACCGTTGTATCCGTTGATGTGCTCCCTAAGGGCCTGCAGGATTGCATCCACTGTCGGCGGAGGCTGTTGGCTCTCATTGCCACGCTTCAGCCTAGTTGCAAGCTTGGTCCCTGCGTGATAAGGTATTTTGGCTCAGTCAAAGTCCCGTCGTTCGTTATTAGTGCAAAACCCTGTTATCACGGACACCTACTGAGAGACTGCTCCATTTTTGACAGCACCAGGGCCAAGTCCTCAATGGCTTTGACGATTGCTTGGTACAGATCTGCAGCAGACTGTTTGACTTTTGGATCGACTCCAAAGCAGGCACAGTCCAGTCATAGCTCGAGTAGTGCATCCCTGAGAGCTTCGAAGGTGTCGAAAACCTTCTCCCGTTTGTCTCGGGAGTTTTCGGCAAGCTAAGGTAACCGCAAACCGAGCTTCCTTGTCAATTCAATGCTTAGCGGGAAGACTAGTACGGGAAGGGGACGAACCTTGAATACGAGCGCAATTCCTGCCTTGATGACTGACAAGCCGTAATCGTCGGGGATTACCAAGTCCTCCACGTTCACGCCACCCATCCCGTACCACAAACGGTGCCATAGACCTCCATTGAACTTGCTGTAGGCTTTTTCCATGACACCAATCCGATGGCAGAGATCGTCGTCAATGGTGGTGACCTGGTTGCGCAGGGTTTGCGCGACATACTCCTTCAGCGCATGCTCCAGCTGTCTGATAGGGGGATGATTAGTTTTGTCCAAATGGGCCGAACTTCGTGCTTACGCATAAGGCCTGAACTCTGGCACAAACTTGACATGCTCCACGTCAAGGTGTGAGGAACCCCCGAAATCAGTGTGCAGCTCTGCTGCTCGGCCAGCGACGTAGCTGCCCACCACAGCGACCTCTTGTCTGCCGGGCTGTAGCCAGTTGAGGCCGCGGCCCGTTAGCTGCGATGCCATGACGCTGATTGTTCGGTGAGCCGAAAGGATTACTTAACCCTTTTCCCGAACTCCGAAGCGTCTATCTAGTGTGAGGACAAACAGAGAGCCGGGAAAGGCAAGGAGGGGAAATGGTTCTTTCTTCGAAGGCAGAGTGGCGGATTCACTAACACAAATTCTGGGCACAAGACTCTGAGGACTCCTCCGTCCATGTCATCTGCATAAGTACCATAACGTTTCACAAGATGGACAGGTAGAGGCCCAGTAAAGGCATCTGACACCCTCCTTCACGATGATCGGCGACCCGGATATAGCCACGGCAGACATGATTGTCCCGTGAGCGAGCCAACTGCATCTACAGGCCGGAGTTCCCTGCCCATCAGACGCAGAGAACTGCAGAGTCGGGTTCTCCAATCAGGGAGCAGAACTATCGGACGGACCGGTTGTTGACTGGTATCGGCCGCATAAGGTAGGTTCAGCTCCTGCAATATTGTCGGTCCGCGTCTGTCGAGCTTATCTTGTATATGCACTTGGATGTCGCACGCGTTCCCTTTCAGTCCTGTTGTATTGCACAACCCTCAGCTCCTGCGACAGGGCTCACTTAGCGGCCAAGTCTATACTCCCACCGGGATATCGCGGCGTCGCACATTGCTCCGCTCCCGAGCCTTGTCCTAATGTTGGGACTTTCAGGTATAACACAGCATCAATCAGAGTTGAAAGAGCCGGTACCCGACAAGCTCGAGACATCGCCGACGTCTCTCTCCTATGAGAAGTAAGTGCTTCCAACTCCAAGCCTCTGCGTCCTCGCCTTCTCAAAACGCATCGCACATCGTGTCCCGATTCTGGCCTAGACATTGTCCTCTGTTTCGTTGCCGCTGGACACTTTCACGCTATGACCCCTGAGGAGAGCCCAGCGCTTCAGGCTTCCGAACCTGCTTTGACTCTTTCAGATGGCTCATCCTCTCTTGAAAACCTAAACTAACCCGGCGAAGCACCTGGAAAAGAAGGCGTGCCGGAGGAAGGGGCGCCAAATGAAGAAGACCAGTGGAAGGCCCAGCGTGGGAAGATACCGCTCCGAGCCGACGTGGAATGGCTCGACTTCGAGCATTTCAAGAACCGCTATTCCGAGAAGGAGGGTCTTGCTATCATCGAAGTCCTTTGCGGCCATTCGCAAATCGCTCATGAGGTCGTCCGAGAAACCATGAGATGGGTCTGTGAAATAGGCTCGGCCAGCGATTCAAATACGAGCAGGTATCCACCCGAGCTGCGCTTAAGGCTGAGGAAGACGGCAATCCGCTCAAGGTGTTAGACCTTGATGACGACGACCTGCTGCTGCTGCCTCGCCGCGTTGTCGCCTACGCCTTCCGCGAGCGCCGATTCGTCATGCTCGATATCCTTTCGCTGAAGGAGATCGAAACTTCGACCAACGTCTTCGAGGACCTCAAGATTAACGAGCGGCACAAGAGATTGGTCACATCGCTGGGGAAATCACATCTCGACAAAAAAGCGGTCCAGAAGCTCCGCCCCAGTGTCAGTCTGAATCAAGACCTCATCCGTGGCAAAGGCTCTGGGCTGGTAATCCTGCTCCATGGTGTCCCCGGTGTCGGCAAGACTGCTACAGCGGAAGCTGTTGCCCAAGCTAACCGGAAGCCCTTGTTTGCCATTTACGTGTGGGGATCTTGGCTTCACCCCGACGCAGGTCGAAGACTCCCTCAAGGACATCTTTCGTCTAGCGCACCTCTGGGACTGTGTCCTTCTGCTTGACGAGGCGGATATTTCCCTATCCCGCCGGGAACTGGGAGACCTCAAACGCAATGCGTTGGTCTCGGGTAAGGACCCAAAAATTTGCAGGCTTAGAGGTCTATCCCCTGTTGTGTCACTGGTCCGCTAATAGGGATTCCTCATCACCAAGTGTTCCTCCGTGTCCTCGAGTACTACAGTGGTATCTTGTTTCTTACGACCAACCGGGTCGGCACTCTGGACGAGGCGTTCAAATCCCGGATTCACGTCAGCTTGCATTACCCTCCGCTCAACAAGCACCAAACACTCGAGATCTTCAAAGTCAACATCAGAAAGCTTCGGGAAATCGTAAAGGAGAAGCAGAAGCTGCAAGACCAGTTGGAGTCCAATACAACGAAGCAGCATAAGATTACTATCGATGCTCAAAGCATCCTCCATTATGCGAAATGGCACTTCGACGTCAACGAGGAGACTCCGGAGCAGAGATGGAATGGCAGACAAATCAGGAATGCCTTCCAGATTGCCTACTCGCTTGCGCAGTTTGACTTGAATGGTGCGGCCCCAGATCAGGGAAATTGGGCAGACGAACGCAGTACTACTACAGCAGGCTGCCTTAGGACTGGCGACGGAAGGTTGGACTATCGACAATTCGAAACGGTCGCCGACGCCGTCGCGGAGTTCGAGAATTATCTAACCCAGGCGACGAACGGGACAGACGCCGACCGAGCCCGCAAGGATTTCACCCGGGATGATTACTTCGACTCCCGCCGGCAGTCGCAGAGGCCTGCCTACAACCCGCCGGTATACCAGCGGCAGTTGTTGCCGAGCTCTCAAGCGGAGCGACCCAGGTACCGACCGCCTCCAGCACGCCGTGGCGAGCAACCCACTCCGACAAGGAAGCAGTACCGGCCTAGGCCTACCACACAGCAGGCGCACGACGGCAGGCCACAACAGCGTCCAGCGAATGTCATGAGCAGCGGCCCTATCAGAAACAGCCCCGTCCCGCGGAAGCACCCAAATGCCCGCGCCGGTATGGCGAGGGCAGGACCAGGACAGCAAGAGCAGCAGCAGCAGCAGCAGCAGCAGTCACGGACAACCAACGCTCGCAACCCGATCCCTAGACCTGCCCGGCTCGCCGGCGCCAAGTGCAGCGACTCTGGATATTCTGGATGGAGCAGTGCCACGGCCCGCTCCCCTGGCCCTGACCTTCTTGGTGCGTCCCAAGACTGGCAACTCGATGAGCAAGACGTCGCTGTGGATGGTGAGTATCAAGATCAAGATGACGGGTCGTATGAGGATCGGGATGAGAGATATGGTGGTAGTGGGCAGTACGAGGGGGACGGTGACCGGTATGGACCCCGCGGCGAGGATCAGCCTGTTTATGATGACTTGGATGGGATTGATGGCGAGGACGGGCAGTATCTCGATGACGACGAGGACCAGGAGCGGTGGCCGAAATGAAGTTGTGGCAGCTGCGACAATTGGCCCCCCCGGCTCAATCTGACTAAAACGAATCGTATACAACTTCGATCTCGGTTGCTTGTTTCCCCCCGTCTTCTTTACATGGGATACCTTATCTTTTTCCCTTTATCCCGCACTCTGTTACTATTTCTCATTTTCCTCTTCTCTTCTCTCCTACTTAGGTCTCTTATACCTTTTTTCTCCTTTTGTGTGATGTATTCGTGTTGCGCTAGATTTGGTGGTCCAGGTTTCGAAGACCGAGTATGGCCTTTTTTGACCTTATCCTGCGCGGTCTCGGCAGCCACGTGGGAGCTAAGCTGAGGGTTAGGGGTCTGGTTATGATGTCATGAGCACATCAAACAAGCAATGGGAGAAACATGCTCGCGTCAACTACTAAAGGGTATACCTTCTAGATTATGCACCTGCAATTCGACTCCAACGTCTCCTGTCCACGCCGCACGCTATCTAACAATTGCCCAAGTTATTGACCGTGGCTTCCATCTAGGCTTCCTCAGAAGAAGAAATACCCATCCCCGTTACCAAGCCGAAAGCCAACCAACTTTACGCCAACATTGAACATCAGCTGGAGCCACCATGACCCGGTTCCCACTCCGCTCGATTTCCACCATCTCCAGGCTGTCCCCTGCATGTCGGAGGTCAGCGGGGCCGACACACCCCTTCCGTCCGACAGTCCGCAACTACAGCAACGGCAGCACCTCGTCCCCCAAGTCCGCCGAACGAGCGAGCGCCAACAGCGGCGGCTCGCGCAGCAAAGAGGCCAAGGAGACCGGGTCGAGCCCCACGGCGGGGGCGATCCCGGACGCGCTCTCGGAGGGCGACATGCGCGGCGCGACGGGGGGCGGCACGCCACTCGACAGCTCGCACGACGCGCCGCCGCAACCCAAGATCAGCAACGCCAGCGTGCCGGGCTCGCGGCCGCAGCTGACGCCCGAGCAGCAGGCCGAGGTGGACGAGCACAACCGCGACTTTGAGAACAAGCATGGCAAGGCGCAGCCGGCGGGCGATGATAAGGTTGATAAGAGCTTCTGGAGCGGGAAGGGGTCGCGGTATAATAAGGCCTGATTTTTATTATTTTGAGTAAGAAGGGAGGAGTGATGATAAGGAGGAGTGTTATGGGTTGGTGCGGATAGGAGTTGTTTGCAAGTGTCTGCTTCGGCATGATAGCGGGATAATCAGCCGAGCTATGGAGTTTGTGAATACTATCTAGATCTCTCTATACATCGGGTTGATTACAAAGTACTAAGTAAGACGTGGCGATGCACGTGAGATACAAATCTGATGTTCATTGAGGAGACGAGTTACTATGAGAATGGCCTTGTCATGACCTGGAGGAACTGGTTATTATCAAGAGTTTGGGCGAGGATCGCTGAAAGAGGGAAGATTCGAGAGGATGGCACCAAGCCACATTCCATCCCCATGTTTTTGTCATCTTTGTTCAAGACATCTGTCTAACCAGCGCCTCCAGACATCAACTGGTAGCAATAATGAAAAAGAGCCTCAATCTTCGAGCAGTTGAGACTATGTCTCCTCAGTTTCCCCCCTCTCATTGTATCATTCGGCACCGTCAAACTCCCTGGTCAGCCTTGTTCAGCACGATGGAATCAAGATGCCCACTTGGCGTGTTTGCCCCTGCCCCTGAACACTAAGTCAGATGGCATCCATCATCTATTGAGAACCCGAGTCCCTTGACCAATTTGCTGGCATACATGTTGATGCGGCAGCAGTACCCTCCTCTTATTGAATGCACACAAAATCAACGTGGTGAGAACATTTGATGTTGTTGGCCTGGGCACTCCACGTGCCAAGTTGATTCAGGGAAGCTTCGAGTAGGGTGTACAGATAGCAGCACTTCATGGGAGGCGGAGGATGATGAATCAAAAAGAAAAAAAAATCATCGACTTACCCCTCCGGAGGAGGGTGCGCACCCCAGGACAACCGTGGGCAGTGGTAGAAGAGCAGATATTGCCCTACAACACGGATTGCACCGGCGACCAACCCAAGGGTTGAATTGGGGACCCATAGAGCCGGTCAACGGGACGTGGAGCCGCAACACCCGCTCCCCTGACCACTTCGCCGAACGGCGTCCTGGGGCTTGGTTAACCACCCACCCCGCCGGCCGGCATATATGGGAAGGCAGGTGCTCTCCCATGGGCAGGACCCGCTTCGTATTGTACAATGAACAGCCGTCGTGTATTACGGCCCGTGTCAGCGCAAGCAACCCATATTACGATAGATCCCGGCGGATGCCGGGGCTCTGGAATGTGCCTGGGCGCCGGAATGTTCGCATTCCGGAGCCGCTCAGCCGCATACCAACACCCGACACTCGGTTCCTTCCGCCTTGATGCCCTGACATGAAGCGTGATGAATTCAAGCCCATCACAATATGTCAGAGAAGAAGAACGAAACGGACAGCATGGGCCACAAGCTATCAAGATTACTATATCTATAAGAGCAGTATAGTTTCAACTTTCAAGTCCTTTCGATCACACGACAGAATGACCAGGACTGGCAATCCCGGGCCTGCCAACAGCGACCGCTCCAAAGTTCAGGTTAGGCAGCGGTGATACGAAATGATGGAGGATTGAGTCTACAAAATCGTACAGCGCAGTCGTATTCCGCAATGCACACCACATTCGGTTGTCGAACAAGCAGCGTTCCGTTCCTGCGGGGTTGCCGCCTAGAAATTCTACTAGCAATACGACGTTCCGTGCTTGTCCATATTTACGCACCTGCAATGACGTAGTAAAATCTCCCGCTCTTTTCCCCAAAGTCAAACCATCGTGAACATCTCACATCGCCAACAATGGCTGCTGATTTACACCTCCCCCGCCAACTGCCAGGAGCTTACAAGACACTGACCGCCGAGTGCCACTGCAGATCCGTCCACTTCCGCGTCACCGTTCCGACATCCGCGCTCCCTCTCCCGGTGCACCTCTGCCACTGCAGCATCTGCCGCTTCACCCATGGCTCGCTCTGCTGCTTCCACGCTCCCCTGCCGAAAGGCATCGAGCCCGAGTTCATCGCGCCCTCTTCGCTAGAGTCTTCGGTCACGGGCTACATCCACTCGCCGCAAGCGGCGTCGGAGCGCTTCTTCTGCAGCACCTGCGGCTGCCACATCGGCGACAGAGACGTGAAGCCGGACCCGGAGACGGGCAAGCCCGAATGGCGCGTCGCAACCTCCATCTTCGCGGCCCACGGCGAAGACACGTTCCAGATCCGCTCGCACTGGATGAGCGACGCCGCCACCGAGCCCAACCTGTCCACCTGGCTGCCCGCCATCAACTCGCGGCCCGTCCACGTCCACAACCCGCGCCCGGACGACCCCAACTTCCCCTTGGCCGCCGCCGCCGGCCGCCAGGCCGCGAAGCCAGAAGGCCTCCCAGACGGCAACGACGTGCTCCTCGCCCAGTGCCACTGCGGCGGCGTGCGCTTCACCATCCCCCGCCCGTCCGCCGAAGAAGTCGCAGACCCGTTTCTCTCCCGCTTTCTCCGGCCCAGTCCCACCCCTTCCACCACCACCATTACCACTGAGTTTAGGTCTAAGACTGAGAGTCAGAGTGAAAACGGACCATGCACCCGTCTCACAGGCCAGCCCACCCTAAAACGCGTCGCAACAATCTGCCTATGCCGCGACTGCCGCCTCACAACGGGCACCCACGCCGTAGCATGGACAGCCGCACCGCTGAGGTCCCTCTCCCCGCCGATCCCGCCGTCCTTGCAGGGCGGGCTGGGGATGGATGGCACGATGACAACGCTCAAGAGCTACCGCTCCTCGGAGAGAGTCCGGCGCGGCTTCTGCGGCGTGTGTGGCGCCACGGCGTTGTATGCGCTGGACGATGACGACTGGGTTGCGCCTAGGAGCGAGAGCGAGGAGGAGGAGAAGCGGGTGGTGGAGATTGCCGTGGGCATTCTGAGGGGTTCTTCTTCTGATGACTCGGTGGTGGCAGTCGAAGGGTGGTTGGCCTGGCGGACGGGCCGGTTGGCTGGGTTGGAGACGGGGAGGGAGTTTGATCCCGGATTTGCTGATGCGTTGGCGGAGGGGTTGAGGGAGTGGGGTGTTAAGAGGCATGGGGAGAGCGTGAGTTTTGATATACCGCAGGAGCAGTAGGAGGGTTAGTGTGTCTGCTGTTATGTGGGATGGAAGATCAAAGAGTAGGTGACTTATATCGTATCTATCCCAGGTCATGATATTCATCAATCCATACGCTAAGCTACCTGGTACCAAGGACAGTTCCATAACTTCCATTACTGCTCACGACGTCAACCACCTTCTTCTTCTACTTGAGTGTCTGTCCACTTCATCAATTCTCCCCCTCGTAGCATCATTGATCCGACAGCCCCCGACCGAGATATCCCACCAGCCTACCTCCTCAGCTTCCCCCACCGTTATGTCTCCCCGGCTCAAGCCCATCCGTAATCGTGGCATGCGACCCCATCGCATCCGGGTCATCATCCATCGCACTGCCCGTGGCAATGCTCACGCTATCCCACCGACGCTCCTGGTGCTGTTCTGCGTCGTGATGATGATGATGATAATGATGATGCTGGCTCTCCAAGTGGCAGCCGTCATACGGCGGCGGCGGATCGGCGAGCGCAGCCCCAGAGGAGCAGCAGGAGGAGGAGGCCGCCGTGGTGCCGTAGTCGACGGCTCGGGCCGACATGGCAGCTTCTTCCTTCATGGCGATCTCGACGTTCTTCCTCGCTCGCCGTCGGCGGTAGTTGAGGTAAGCCAGCAAGCCCGCCACGAGCAGGCAGAAGGCAACGGAGCCCACGACTATGGCTGCGATGACCCCAGGGGAGAGGTGCGCGTGGTCGTCGTCGTCCCGGTCTCGATCTCGATCCGGGTCGTCCTGGAAGGGATCACCGTCGTTGTCATTGTCATTGTCGGGGCCTCGGAAGGGCGGGAAGGACGGCGGACTGCTCAGGTCTGGCGTATACCACGGTTGAGTGACGCTGATCGTTCGGGTGCCCCAGAGTAGAGTCGGGTCCGCCATGATGATGATGTAAGTGGGGAGAGGGTGCTTTCCGGGATGGGGATGGAATCAGGAAAGAGAAGGTTCAGACGACCACTTCCCGGGGGTTCCGGTCTCCCCAATGCGCCCCCGTTGGCTCTTAATACTAGTATAGACCCCAAGTGGACAACCGAGACACATACTGCATTTCGGGTCTGGTCAGAACTCCGAGAACCCACCACCAATCGACCAACTCTGTGCTCTCTCGCCGCTCGTCCGGTTACAACTGGGACAGGAAAGCTGTGATACTGCGCCACACAAAAACTGTCGGCAGCCGGAGACCGGATGCCCGCCCCGTATGCATGGTGAGAAGCGCCATCGGAGACCCGCCACTTTGCTTGTCCGCGGCGAATCGATAACCGGCTGTGTTGCGTCTCTCTTGCTGTGATTGGCGTGAAGTGTCTTGCTTTGTGTTCCCCTCTGAAACATGGTCCCGAAAGAGGTGTCAGCAGAGAGTGTGACGGATGCAACGGCGGCTGCCGGTGATCTTCTGAATCCCGAGGAAGAATGCTGCGATATTTAAATACCGCTTCCCTTATGTGTTGTACAGCAACCAATCCCACGAAACCTTTTACTGTTGGGGCCAAAGTAAGTAGGAGATAAGCATGGCCGCGGGAAGAGGTGTTACAGGGAAGCCGAGACGCACATTGACACGAAACCAAGAGTTCGTTGTCGCATATTTCAAGAGACATACTTATCTAAGCTCGCAGAGTATCGTTGCCCTGACACATCAAGATACCAGCGCCCAGCATCATACCGCAAAGTGTCAACAGCACCAACTCAATGGAACCGCATCGTGTAGAGATTCCATCACCGATTGATCCTCTCTATAGCTCCGCCTCGTCCATATTCCTGACAAACAGCAGGAACCAGCGCACGGCGTTGACATGATTCGCCACGCTCACCTTCTCGTTGACAGTATGGATCCCCGAACCCAAGCCGGGCTCGTCCTCGGGATCGAAGCCCGGCGCAAAGCGGAAGATGTGCCGCGTCAGGTCCCAGTAGTAGCGCGTGTCGGTGTTGCCCGTCATGATGCCCGGCGTGACGACCACCTCCTCGCCGTACAGCGCGCGCGTCGTCCCCGCCAGGACCGAGAACGGCCGGCTGTCGCTGCCGCTGGCCGGCGTGACCGGCGCAACCTCGAGTTCGTGGCCTGGCGATGGCGCGAGCGTGATGATGGAGGATGCCGATGATTCCGCGGCACCATCACCATCATCCGCTTCCTCCTTGCTGTCTTCGAAGGCGTGCAGCGTGAGGTTGTGCTTCTTGGCCAGCTCCGCAGCGAGCGCGGTGAGCCGGTCCTTGACGACCTGCGTGGTCTCGCCGACGTTGATGCGGTGGTTGACGACCGCCGTGGCCCGCTCGGGCAGCGCGTTGACCTTGATGCCGCCCGAGATCACGTCGACGGCTTGCGAGGTCTGCATGAGGTACTTGATCTCGGGGCCCTGCTTGGCGGCTTCGAGCGCGAGCTCATCCTTATTACTATGGATATGGCAGGCTCCTCCCACTCCCATCTGGGTCTGGGAGGAAGAAGACTGGCGCTGGCTCAGGAGCCTCTTGAGCTTGTCGGGGAATTCGGGAGCGTATGCCGCGCCGCACTGCAGCTGTGTGTAGTAGGGGTTCGAATCCACCAGGCGAGTCCGGTACTGGCTGGCCTCGATCTTGGTGATCAGCTCGCTGAGGATGCCGATGCTGGTGTGGTCCCGTGGCACCGAAGAATGCCCGCCGGGCGTCTGGATGGTGATGTGCACGTCGGTGTAGCCCTTCTCGGCGGTGCCCGGCTTTGCGAAGAGCGTGCCCCAGGCTTTCTCAAAACCGCTGCCCTCGTCGACAATCACAGCGATGCCGTCCTTTCCGTACCGCTTCTGGATGAAGGCCGAGAGGGGTGCCGCCCCTCGCAGGCCAGAACACTCCTCGTCAAAGCCAAACGAAAGCAGGATCGTCCGCCTGGGCTGGAAGCCGGCCTCGAGGAGGAGCTCAAGCGTCTCCATGGCAGCAATCAGCTGGTTCTTGCAGTCGCTGGCGCCGCGACCCCAGATGTACTTGCCGTCGTAGGCGCCGCTCCACGGCGGGTACGTCCAGGAGCTGATGGTCTCGGGCGGAACGGGCACCGTGTCCTGGTGGGCCATGAGCAGTGTCGGCTTGAGCGAGTCGTCGCTGCCTTGCCATGTGTACAGCAGGCCATGCGTGTTGACTTTCTCCACCCGCAGCTTCGTGTGGATGAGAGGGAACGTCTTCTCCAGGTACTCGTGGAAGCGGTAGAAGACGTCCCATCGCGCGTCCTCACCGATGGCGCCGAGGTCGTCGAACGACTCGGTCTTGACCTGGACCGCGCCCGAAAGGCGACGGACCGTAGCATTCCTAAATGCGCTGCTGGCGACGTGATTGTAGACTTCATCGAGCTTCGAGTCTTTGCTGGGGAGCAGAGGTACGGGCTGGTCGCATCCGGATTTGAAATCATGTTTTATCCCCGCTGTCGGAAGGAGGGACGTAACGTCGGGAATTGGAAACCACAAGATAACCGTGAAGAAGAGCACAATGCATAGGCTCACAAACTGGCAGGAAGCGAACCGTGGTTGTCTACGTCCTCTATACGGAGAGTCCGCTTCGAGGGGTAGAACTGGCGCCGCTCCTGACTTCATGATCGTTGACTGGCAAAGATTAAGGACCGTTGTGAGTGTCGAGCCGACGAAGGACGCCGGTATAGGTTAAATTCACTTCACAAAGTGGGGCCGGAATCCCGTCGTGGGTCAATGATCAAGAATCCGTGACGACCTGCTGTTTTGGGACAGGAGGCCATCGATCTCAAGATAACGAAGGCGTTCCTGTCACATAATAGGTGACTTACTGTATTCTACTCCGCAATCTCCAGATACTTATGTTAAAGCCGGTGGCCGGGAATAAATGCAGCCCCGCCGACGAGTCTGATCTGCCTCTACATGTAGATACAGAGTAACTAAAGCTTTGAATTATTGCGAGATGCTCTATTTTTCAGCCTTGAATCGATTCTTTTAGTCCAAGAGAGAAGGGCATAAAGCATGAAAAGGCTTTCGATGGGGTGAAAGAGCCAAGCAAGTAAAATCCTGTCGAAAAGAAACAGAAAAGGAAAAGGAGAAAGGAAATATAGAAAAAAGAAGAAAAGCTTAGAAAGTGAACCGAAGAAGAAGGAATAACTATAGGAAAGGAAGAAAAGAAAGTAAGAAAGAGAGGCAAAGGGAAAAGAAAACACTATTAGCAGCGTCACTTAGTAGTCGATGGCCCCGGACCCTCAAGTACGTTGCCACCTCTGAACAGGACATCACAGGACACCTCGAAATGATCAAATGATTTGAATGGTCCAATGTCGTTATTTTGTTGCAGTGATTGTCAAACTCCAACTAACATACCTACTATTTAAACAAACCGACTTCATGGAATCTGACCCAACCAACCGATCAACCAGACTTCAGCCAAAACACTTTCCACAAACAAACCCCTCTGCGTACGACTTCAAAATTAACAATCATATCCACGATTCCACCATGGCAGAGAAGATGTCCGAAAACACATGCCGCACTGAGGCTACTCTCTGGAAGGAGATTCGACAATATCTCGAGCACAAGGTCAAGGAAGACACGCCGCAGCCCCCCTTCGCCGTGTGTCCCATATGCCGACTCAATGAACTCGACATCTTGGGTATCCCGCCATCGCCATCGTCATCGGGATCCGACGGCAACCTCGCGCAGGGCGCCATCCTTGTCTGCGGACACATGACCTGTCGCGACTGCATCCGGGACTAGTACACTCGGTGCAGAGCCGACCAACGCGCCATCACCTGCCCGATGTGCCGGCTCGGCATGAAGTTCGAGGGCCGCGACTGCGCGCATGTCGGCGCGCCCTTCCCTATCCCGACCTCGCGCAGCGCGGAAGACCAGAGAAACTCGAACTCCATCATCAGCGAGTTTCTCCAGCGATTGAGCCCGACCATCAGCGAGCGCGGAACAAAGCCGCCGAGGTGCAACCGGTGTCGGTCTGCAAAGGCCGACCTGCTTGGTGCGGTAGTCGGACCGCAGATCGAGCAGCGGAGGGAGGAGATGGTGAGCTCCGGGCAGTTCTTCCAGGCCGAGGTGATCTTCATGCAAAATGCCAACTTCGCCAGGCTGATTTCCATCTTCGTTCGGGAGACCAGCAATTCCACCTGGGGCGAGGCCGACGATGGTTGATGCTTTTTGTGCCCTAAGCATAGCATAGTGAGGGAGGCTGAAGGTACCTACCAAGTACTTAACATCTAACGCACTGGACAAACATCACCCTACATCCCTTTTGATTTTGAGAAGAACCGAAGGGAGTGTTAGTTAATACTACCTTAGCTACTAGTAGTACTACTAGTACCTGACTGGGCTAGTAATATACCCCTTTTTCCCTACCATCGTAGATACACACACAGCCCTTTACAAACCAAAGAACTTCATATCGTCGCTGCCGCGGATGGGCACCGAGTGGCCGACGCCCTGGGCATAGACGCCGACCAGCTTGTCGCCCCAGGTGTAGGTGGTGTAGCGGGCCTGGGGCGTGTTGGGCAGCGTGGCGTCCGGGCGGGTGTAGTCGTAGCCGAAGACGCCGCACCACTGCTTGATGGTCTCGTTGTAGTTGGCCGCGTAGAGCGTGGTGTCGGCCGAGCCGTGGTAGATCTGCATCTTGGGCCGCGCGCCGCCGTAGCCCGGGTACATGTCGAAGACCATCTTGGCCCACACTTCGGGCGTGCCGCGCGCCTGCCCGTTGGCGCACGAGTTGTTCCACTGGTTGACGCCGCCGGACTGCGAGTAGAAGCAGCCGGCCGCGGTGCCCGAGTAGACGATGCCCGCGGCGAACAGCTCCGGGTAGGTGGCTGCCATGACGTTCTGTATAACTGTGAGTACTATACTAGTACTACCAGACTACTAGTAGTAGTACTTTGCTAGGTCACGTACCGTCATCATGGCGCCGGACGAGCTGCCCGTGACAAACACCTTGCTGGCGTCGCCGTTGTACTTGTTCAGCGTGTAGGTGACCATGTTGGCGATCGAGTTGCTGTCGCCGCCGCCGTTGTGCGTGAGCGCCGACCGCGACGAGACATCCCAGCACGTGCCGCTGTAGGGCGACTCCGGGTAGATGACGATGAAGCCCTTCTGGTCGGCCAGCTGCGCATACGGCGACCCGCTGTAGTACGCCTGCGCCGTTCCCGTGCAGTAGTGGATGGCCACGATGACGGGCGGCTTCGCGGCCAGCTTGTTCGGCACGTAGATGTACATCTTGGTGTTGGAGCTGTTGGGCCCGAAGTCGTTGACGCGCGTGAGAGCAGCCTGGGCGCGCCGCAGGGGGGAGCTGGGCTCCATCAGCTGGTCAAACACCGGGTGCGCCGCGACGATGCTACCAGTACTGCCCATGAGGGCCAGCACGGCTGACAGACAGCTCAGAAGCTTCATCGTAGATTGTTGGGTTGTCAAAGATAATACTACCAAATAGTCCGGAATGTCTGATGGGCGCGGTGGTTAGCGGATTAGCGGACGGGCATCGGCTGTGTACCAGGTATTTAACTCTTCACGTTCTCTGTGAACATCCATCGTCTCCGCCACAGACCCAACCCCCGCGGGATCTCATAAAGATACAGACCTCCCTTCCCCCGCTGCCTTCGGTTGCTGGAGTTGATGTTTCGGAACATATGCAAGTCCAATCGGGAAGGGATCAGATACAGGGCCCCTATTTACCCGGATGCTTAGCCCTGCCCTGCCCTGCCCGGGTGGGTCTGGGGGGAGGAGGCCTTAACGTTAACCAAGGCATCGTTCCATCTGAAAGCTCGATTAGAGGTGGACGATGCTTAGAATTGGTGGAATTTAGTACGTGGCAGGACCTCGTCGGAGGGGCAAAGGGTTGAAGATCGGTAGCTAGAGTACAGGAGGCTACCCCAACTTGGACTTAACAAGCATTCTCCGCCGTGGCTCCAATATGGCTGAATGGGCAAGGAGGAACTCTCTCCGCGGTTCGGACATTTTTGCTGCATGTGCATCGTCATCCAACCGATCTAGGTACATCCTGAGTCCATGTGTGCGTGTGTGTGTGAGCTGATGTTATTACCCCTGCATCCGACTCATACAGTACCTAGCACCACCAATGTATTGCCCCTACTAATTACTCGCGTTCCACCACCTCCGGCTCCCTCACCACAACGACAGGCACCGCATTCGGCACCCGCATCTGGCGCTCCAGCCGCCACTCCCATCTCGCCCTCTCCACCACGTCCCCGCCCTTCTGCAGCCTCGCGCGCCATCCCTCGACCCAGCGCCAGGCCAGCCTCGCCTCGCCCACAGCCTCGATATGTCTACAACCCGAACCAGAACCGCTTCCACTAGCACCAGTGCTACTAGTGCGATTACTGCTGATAGCGGTAGAAGTGCCGCGTCTTACATGACCGATGCCGCCATGCCCCATCCGCCGCAGCCGCTTCTGTTTCTGTGGCTGCTGCTGCTGCTCGCCATCACCGAGGTCATGACTACTAGTAATAATAGTAGTAGTGGTGGTGATGGTACTCCCCTCTTCTTCATCGCTACTGCTACTCCTATCAGAGGAAGAATCATCATCGTCGTCGTCGTCGTCAACCGAGACGACGGCCGTGATGGAGAGGACCCTGAGCCGATCAAAGTTGTTTTCGAGCACGATCACCCCCTTGTTGGCTGGTATCGACTGCTGTTGCTGCTGCTGTTGCTGCTTTGAGAGAGCCTGACTACTACTAGACCCTCTTTCTTTCCCTCTGCCTCCTCCTCCTCCTATCTCCGTTTCGCTGCCCGAGCGTAGTCAATTGTGACGAGCCCGAGGTGAGAGCGGGCTGGTGGGGGGGCTGGAGATGAAGGAGGGGAACCGCTCTCGCGTCGGCGACTGCATCTCCGCATCTCCTCCGCCTCGTCGTTGTTGTTGTTGTTGTTGTTGTTGTTGTTGCCGAGTCCGGTCAGAAAACCAGGCACCGCTGGAGGGGCGTGTTGGGAACGAGCTGGGGCGATGGTGATGGTGGTGGTGGTCGCGGGTCGGGCTTGCTGGTCTGGACCGCGGCGGTTCGAAGATGCTGCGCATCCGTTTGAAGAGGCCTCCTCCGGTATTGCTCCCTCCGCTGGTGGGGCTCTCCGGGCCGTTGTCGAGGCCGTCGGTGCGTCCGCCGGTAGCACCGAGGCTCGGCTCGGAGAAGTCCCGTCGTTGCCAGGGCGCGGTGAGGCTCACGGGCGTCTTGTTGTCCGCCTCGTCACCGAACGGGTGCTGCCGCCCAGTGTCTTGACCCTGGTGGGAATGGTATGGTGATGACTCGGTGATACTAGTAGTAGCTGCCAGTACATGACTGCCGCTTGCAGGCTCGGGCTTCGCCGTGTCGAACGGCCATGGCGATGGCGATGGAGGAGACGATACAGTGCTTATGGTGCGCTGGGACTGCGGCGTCCACCCGTCGTTTCCACGCCATAACACATTGGTGGCGTCGTCTCGCTGTGCTGATGAGGCCTCCGGCGTTACGTACTCGGATGACGAGATAAGTGACTCCAGTTCGGAAGAAGGGGTTTCCGGCTGCTCAGAGTTATTATGATGTCTGCTGGCAGCAAGACCCCTACCGCCCGGTGACTCTTGTGGCACCTCCGTCTGCCGGCTGTCCTCCTGTAGTACCGCCCCCCTGACCAGTTCGTGCGGTGGCAGAGGAGGTGGCGACCCGGGCCATGCCTGCGGTTCGCCGCTCCTGTCAAAGTAACTCTCCATCTCCTCGGCCAAGCTTCTGCTACGCGCAAACTGCTCGGGGTAGGTTGGGACCTCGATTGTTAGTTCGGGGATTCTCCGGACCGTGCCTCGGTTTGCCACGCGCTCTTTCGCTGTCTGTTCCGTACCAGTAGGCCGGGCTCCGTGTGGACTGGCATAAGCGTCGCCGGTGTCGCTGTCTCGTGGCGGGACATGGAGGTCTTCGCTCCGATCATCGTCGTCAAAGAGATCGTCTCCGCCCTGGACAGTGGTGGCCTGTTGAGGTCCCAATGCCTCGTGGTGCTGAGCAAACTGTCCTACGGCCGGATCTTGGCTTTCCACGTAGCCGGGTCCTGAGTCGATGCTATCTTGGCGGAGTGAACCTGCCGGTGTTTCTTGAGAGGGTAGCGGCGTGACGAAGTCTGGAGAATCGGTGTCGGTTTCGTTGTCCTCGGGATGGTCATCATCATCGTCGTCGTCGTCATCATTATCACACGCGGGCTCTGGTGATGTAGAATCCACCCTGAAATGGGCATGGAGCGGACTCGTCTGGGAAGCGGGCTCCTTGTGTTCGAGCCGCTCGCCGTGCTCCTCCTCTCTTTCTGGCTCTGTCACAAAGCCCTGATCCTCATGTGAGCGTGCATCTTCCTGGGACAGGACCGGCTTCATCGACCCGGCGTGCTTGTGTTCACTTGGATCATGGTCTGAGGCGCCATGCGCCACACTCTCGGGATCAAACGGCTCACCGTGGCCATGGTCCGATGATCTTCTCGAGCCCACGTCGTTAGGTTGAACTTCTTGCCCAGCACTGGTTGCGAGCTGTTCTGGTTCGTGTACGGGACGGCTGGCTTCCGAGATGTCCTGCGGGCTTGGAGACTGGGCTTGGCGAGGTGTTTTGTGGCCGTCGTAACCATCATCGGCGTGGCCAGGAGCCTCTATGTCCCTTGAAGTCTCCGACGGTTTAGTGTCTGTCGGCAGGGTAGGGCTCGTTATTGTCGGCCTCCGCGCCCGGGTGAGAGCGACAGGTAGTATTGTGGGCAGTGCCAACTCGAGTTGCTCCTCGATGAGCCGATTGAGTTCCTAGTCGATATCTATTAGCTGCACGCCAGGGAGACAGACGACGACGAGAAGCCCGAGACTCACCCTTCTCTTCGCCTGCAATGCCCGAAGCCTCTCTCGGCCCTCCTCAATGGCCATTCGGGCTTGGTCTTCGGCCTGAGTCATCAGACTGTCTGTTTCCAGCTCAACTTGCTTGGTGTGCTCCTTGAGCCTTCCATCGCGGGCGTCGTCTTCCTGGCGGTCCCTCATGGCAAGCGCCTCGTCTTCTTCCCGCCGTCTCCTCTCACGCTCCTCGTCCTCCCTTCTTCGCCGCTCTGCAATTTCGTCGCGTTCGGCCTTCCGTTTCCGGGCCAAGAAGTCCGACTCGGCAGAGAAGGCGGCAGCCAGTGCCTGGATGGCATCGTCGCGTTTCTTCTCCAGCTCATCGAGCTTCACGTTGTGCGGTGTCGGGTCAAGCGTGGCAAGCGTGCTATGTATTGCCGCCAGGGTCTCCTGCATCTGGGCGACGAGCGCCGAGACGTCCGTCACGCCCATCTTGCCGGAATGCTGTCTATAAGCGGGAGGCAAATGTGAAGGTGACCGGCTGAAGGACTGGAAAACGGGGGCCTGTTCGCGCAAGCCTAAAAAAAGGCCGCGGGTATACCTTCACCTCGCCAACGGCACACTTGCTTTTCTTTCCGAGATGGCAGGTCTTGGAGATCCGACAAACACCGCAGACAGTGAACGGACCTGCTACTCGGATTCCGTCTTGTGCACGTCCCTGGACAAACCTCTGCCGCCGATGGCTTGGGAACAAGGATCCGATATCCGTGGGAAGAGCACCTCAGAGAGCATCGACAACCGAATAGCTAGCTACCTGGCCGTGAATTGAATGACGAAGAGAAGGAGAAACCGAGCTGCACACAGTCTGAAGAAACGAAACAGACCTCAACCCGTTAACCTTGAGTCGAACAGGGAAAAACGGGAAACGTGATCCGCCAGTCACCATGGTTGCTGAGTCGTGCCGCGATACCTGAGCCTCCATTCTGGTCCCCATTCGCCTCCTTCAATGCCGCCACTCCAAGACGGCGGTTCCCGAAGCCAGGAGTGCCCGGCGGGAAGGAGGCCGTTATGGAGTCGACCGAACCACTCAAGGCCGACTGGAGAGCGGGGGAGCCATCCCATCTCACTGTTGCTGCGGCACCTGGAGAGCCGCGAATCCAGCCTCAGCATCGTACCAACCTGTTTGGCTGAGTACCAAAGCTTTCCCTCGCTATCATCTATGCTCGCCTGTGGTCCAGGTGAATTTTCGGATGGTGCACGCCGCGAGCAACCCTACCAGGGGGTCCAGTCTCCGGGGAACGGGATGCCAAGCACAGCACATTCGGCACTCGGCAGCGGTGCAGAGCGGCTCCAGTTCGCCGGAGTTCGTCGGTGTCAGTGACAGCAGAATGTCATGCAATGCAATCCTGCATCCTCACCAAAAGAGGCTCAGAGAGCGCGTGGCTGTGGGCAAAGCTCAAATGACACGAAAGTTCTTGCGAAAGAAAGCTTGGCTCCGGAAGTGTTTCAGGTGAAGGTCCGGTGGGTCAGGGGCAGTGCAGTAGTAGAGAACTCGCCCTGCATGTCTGTCGTAAGATCCGAGTCAGGCACACTGAAGTCTTCATGAAGCACAGGAAGAAGAGCTGAAAGAAGAAGTCTTTTGACACTCTATCTTCTATGTTAACCAACAGCCGGTAAGACAATGCTGCGTGTTATTTACTGATTTCCAAAGACTATGTAGTATGTACCTCACAGAGGGGTTGCCGCTGGCAATTACCCTGTGTCGAGTAAACACACCCGACCTTGTGTGACGGTATTGATGTAGAAAGATCATCTGCAAAATAAAGACACGCGCTCTCACGGAGCGTCTGGTATAAAGATGTAAAAAGATGCAAAAAAAGGAACGCAGAAGATATTCTTTCACTCACAGCACCATTAGCCAATGCTGGAATGCTTAAATCCTGGCCACGCCCCCCTTCTCAACGACCGCAATCCTCCTCCTGTGCATCTCCCGGAAGTTGTAGCGCTCGTACGTGCCGATACCATAGGCAACCAGCCCAAGGAACAACCAAATGCTGGTGATGATGAGACCGATCGGGAAGATCATGAGCTGGACCCCAGGGAGTACAAAGGCGGTCGTGCCGTTCTTGAGGCTCGCCACCTCCTTGTCGACAGCTTGCTGCGCCGTGAGGAACGTGCTCATGACCACTTCTTTCGAGAAGACGCCCGAGATGAAGGAGGCTTCGTTGGGCGACACGTTGGTGGTGACCTCCTTGCCCTCGCCGTTGGTGGCTTTGAGGGTCACGATCGGCATGACGAGCGCTTGGAGTTGTGCTCTGGGAAAATTGTCAGCCTGAAACCGGGAAGCCCTTCTCAAGAGAGTTGCCTCAAGTCTGACTTACGATGTCATCTGGCCAGACATTTTGTCTTTATCCACCTGCCCGAGAAACATGTATGACTGCAGCATCCTGAGATCTGTGCCGTTGCCGTCGTCCTGCCTTGCCCTGAGTGACGCCGCTGCAGGGACCTCCGTCGTCTCCTTGAGCTCGGACACCGACGCGCCCTTGTAGGACAACTCAACCTCGATTTTGTCCTGTGGGATGCCCTGGAAGTCGCCCCTGGGCTTGCTGAGCTGATACAGCCTCAAGTCGGCCTCGAATGCGCCCGTCGCGTTGTTCATGAGTGGCAAGTTGTAGCACACGCAGGCGCCCGACGGGTTCGATGCTGTTCCCACCTTCCTCAACGCCTCTTGGCAGGCCTTGTCCGTCTGAGTGTTCCACGCTTCCAGGTCGAGGCTCCCATCGGCTTTGAGTGGTGTATCGTTCCCCTCCTCTTCCGCTCTTGTCACCAGGAGATCTCCGCGCGCCATTAGGTTTGCCTTGGCCACCTCTTCTAACCTCCGCTCCATCGCCGGGCTGTTGCGCGTCCAGCCCTCCACGACTAGGCCCCCGATTCCAGCTTGTGCCCCTGTCGCCAGGAAGGAGGCCACGAGCGTCCTTTGCCAAAGCATTTTGCTCTCTGTGTGCGCGACTCCACCGCCTGTTGCTCCCGAATTAGGATGACTGGACTACAGACCAGCCTGTTTTCCGTCGTATTAACTGCCCTTCTCGCGGCTCCCTCAGTCGAATTCGATGACCGTATTAAAAAGGTCCGGTAAGTTGTAAAGAGCGTGGTCGAAGAGAAAGCGGGACCCGCCCGTGGAAGGGGAGGACTTGTCGAATGTGAGGATGGAAACGCCACTCGGTGATGATGACGGGTAGAGAGATAGAACAGAGAAACCACGCCCGTGGCAGTGACCAAATGTGTGATGATTAAACAGTGGGTAGAATAACAGCAGGGCTTGGGAACAGATTCATGCAAAGTAGATCAGGGCAATCAGGGCCGAGGCCAAGTATATGGCCTGACTCGAAGGATGTGATGCCAGGATCTGGGGTGGGAGGGCGGAAGAGAGCATGACATGACGTCGAGGGGGGGGGGGGGGAGAAGGGGTATATCTTCGTTGACACGACAAACCCGATAGACCAAGCAAACCATCTCCGCTCGGAGATCGCTTAGCGGAACAGAGTTACATTGCGAAATATGGGACGACGATGGAGACCCCAGCGCGCTTGTCCAATGACGCCGCGAAATATCACCATGGGTCAGCTTCTCGACTGTGGACGGGCCGCCGGGGAAAGCCTTGAAGAGTGGAGGTAAAACGCTGTGCGCCGGTACAGTGGTTGCACAATGAGTGTCGGGCTCGGCGGAAGCACGCCGACCTGACACAGGCGAAGCTTCATCCCAGCGCATTGGGCATGCTTGGTGAGCGAAAAGGTGCAAACCTCGTACGAGCCCTCCAAAAAGCTCGTAGGGGACTTTGTGTGATCGCCGTCCAGGATGCGAGAGAAGTGCAGTGCAGTGTCGGATCGACCGCATGTGACAACCCGAGACACTTGGGCCGGGGTCTCCGGCAAAAGCTGATCATGCTCCGCCGCTCATTGGTTGCGACGGGGTCTTGGGGTTTGGCCGCAAGCTTGGGCATGGCGTCCAGACGCGGAAGCGCAAGGCCAGTGAAATCGCTGCAGCATACATAAAAGAGTGAAAATACCTGTGTAGTGGAAATAATTGGCCAGCCATTAAACAACTACACAGTAAGTCGAAGTTGGGCTTATTGGCTGGTGTTGTTCCGGGAGGAAAACCAGTTGAGCGGTCAAGGGAGGCTCGGGCGCGGAGCGTCAAAGAGTGGGTGGAGTCTCGGGTGTGGTCTTGGCTTTGTCGGCAAGACTCTGCTATTCTCAAATGAGCGCAAAATGACAGGGATGTTGAATTTTGTGCCCGCAACTTCACAACCAATGGTGTGATTTCCGGTACACCAGAGCGGGAACTCTGTCGGCTCCTCAGATACCGGGCGCTTACACGTGTAACTCTCAAGCTCGGAGAACTTCTTCAACCATCGATGCGAGTTGCAGGTGTGTGTGGTATATCAAGGTAAGCACATGGTACTATCTTGGTGTCAACATTCTGCAGGCTTTCTGGTGGTGACCTGGTCAACAGCAGATAAGTTGGTTGAGTGCATTCAAAGATCGTGCAGGTGGTGCCCCAACTCGCAGCTCACTCTGATTCGGCAGAGTCGGCATTTCACTCGTCAACCCGGCGCTAACTGATGTCTAGGGCCTGCCGCCTGTCGGGTTACGGCACAGACATGATGCGATCGGCCGCGGAAGTGGCCGCCGGCCGCCGGCGCACATCCGCGGATCATAAGATGTGCTTGCCGCCTGCCCTGCCGGTCCATGGCACAGCATCAGCGATTGACCCTAGGTAGGTACATACCTATGGACATACTAGGTACCTTATGTACACTAAGGCATAAGGTATAAGGTATGTGTCTGTGCCTGGTCTTGTCTCCCGCACCTACCTGAATGATCTTTCATTTGGCCGAGCTGTGTACAATACCAGGTCTACAGTCTACTAGTAGTACTTGTGCCTACCTTAGGTAACTATCTTCCTTCCAAGACAACACACGTCCTGGTCTCGATAGTAGGCTCCGCCGATGACCGAAATCTCATCCGCCTTCAGCAGGCTGGATGTGGAGCGCGGACTATACCATCGTCGAGGACGAACTCTCTGTCGGGCGTTGAGGCATTTCTGTCCTTGGCGCCGTGGACCATCGTGGCACAGAGTATAGCAGCAAGAGGTTACTGTCCACTGAAATAAGTAGGGTGAAAGTGCTAGTTAGGTTTTTTCTAACTTTCTTTGGGCAGGCTAATTATATGATAAAGCCCCTCTAACCTAGACATCTGACCGTCTAAAGCTAAAACTGGATAAAAGTCCTCCTCTGACTCCTAACTTCCTTCACCACTAATGGCCGTTCCTAATTAGGTCCTGATTACAACAACGCTAAACCTCAAGTAGCCATGAATTCCCCATCTCGAAAACAAACGCTTCGATGATAAAACATAGTGTAACGCCTATCCAGCCTTTATGCCTCATCTCCGTCATTCGTACTGGTTGCCCAGTTCCACAATCTCTCTAGATTCCTTTTCGACTTGGTGAGAACGAACTTGGCCAATTCAAAATGGCGGGTGTGCTGGTGAAAGTCGATTTCCATGTTCTCGGCATGGAAAACTTTGGACGCTCGGGTTGCAATCCGCAGGTACTCATCCCGCTCATTGTCGTCAAGGCCGATCTCTGCCACGTGGCCGGCGTAACGAAGCAGGATCGCATTGAGGATGATCCGCGACATCCGGCCGTTGCCGTCGCCGAACGGGTGGATGTTGACGAATTGATGGTGGTAGTGAGCGGCGAGCGTATAGGGGTCGATACTGCCAGTCTTCTCTGCCTCTTGCATGTCCTGGTTAAGATTCTCGACCATTTCCTTCATGTATTTTGGGACGACCTTCGCTCGCATGTACTGGCTTGCCTTGGCCCGTTGCTGGCCAGGCTTTTCGTATTTGACGGCTACCTTGTAGGTGCGGTACTTTCCGGCTTCGACGTCCGAGTCGAGGCTGGTATAGAGGATGCGATGTGCTTCGAGGATTAGCGCCTCGGACCACGGCTCCTTGTTCATCACGGTATGATCAATGATGAAGGTCAAGGCTTGTGCGTGTTGCACAATCTCGCGGCGCGACCGGATCACGTGCTAATGACCCGTCGGACGAGATGCTCCAGGTGGGCCTTATACTCGGGGTCACGCTCCTCAATGTCGATCGGGACCGCCTCACCGCGGAACACAGCCTGGCAAAGATTGATGGTCACTCGCAGGCTATTCCCAGCGGACTCGATCAAGTTGGAGGAATAGACCAGCTGCACCAGTGCGCCCTCCAGGCTTTCCCAAGCTTCAGCGGACTTCGCGGAAGAGCTTCTCTGCGAGCCGGCCCGCACAGTGTGAATGATCTTGGCGGGGTCTTCCACAAAATGCTGGCGCGCAGCCTCTTCCCGCAGCTGCTTCGCAAGCCGGATGGTGAACTTGGGCTCGCGGGGGTCAGGGCCGTTCCAGGAGGGCCAGCCCTTGGAGAACGTCTTGAAAACGTCCTCACGAAGGTCGCCAATCTGCTGGATTGGCTGGGGCATGGGCGAAGACGCCGAGGGCGGACGCGACGAGGGCGATCCGCTGGGCGAGGAGGAGCCCGACCCGATCTCAAGTCGCAACTCCGGGAAAAGACCTGAGTCGCTTCCTCGGGTGCTGGCGAGACATTGTGACGTGGATAGATTTTAAGAGAATAAAGAGCACGATGAACTCAACAGCGATGGCAGCTGGGCGCTATAGCTCAATCTGGTCGGGGATCTGCTACGAAGAACGACAAGAGAAAAAGCAAGATTTGAGGGTATGACAAGGTTAATATAGGCCCCCAGGCAAAGCTCACGCCTGTGCACTGTCTTCATGTTGCCACTAAGCCCTTGTCAAAGGGTAGTCACGGCCCTCATGAGTGGCGAATACCTACTTCCTGTCTCGATGGTACTCTCCTTTCAAATGGTAGTCACGACACTCAAACTACCTTACACCAAACCGTCCCATCATTGAGCCAGCGCTGTTAGGAATCGAACCTAATCCTGTCACGCTATGGCCACAAAAATAGAGAGGTACCCAGCGCACATACCATAGGATCGCTCTCTTTTTTTGTGGCCAGCGCGTGCCTGTTTAAGTACCAGACAACTCATCAATGACTCTCGTTGGCCCTGTCATCCGATGAAGTGGCAGATACCTACTTCGGATGACGACGTCATTCCCTCAGATGCACAGACGAGACGAGGGCACGAGGCTGCTATCTCACAGGCCGCCTTACCTGCTGACATGTATGAAGATGGTACGTACACTAGCTAGTGGCAATACCCAAAACTTACCTACGGGCAAATTGGGCTACCGAGAACACCCACGGGCCCGCGTGGGCAGAGCCCAAACGGGTAACCGTAGGCGATCGCTTGACGTATACCTACCTACCTAGGTACTTACCTTAGGTAGTTGAAGGCAGCCATTCTTCGAGCTTATATCTCAGACTCTTGCCACACCTCGGGCCTGCCCTATTGGTAAGGTAGGTTCAAAAGTGATTGCGTAGGTAAGGTAAGGTAGGTGCATGGACGCTGGACCAGGACCCAAGAGCCTCGGGGCTAATGTAGAGCACCTACCTGGGTACCTTACACAAGCCCGCTAACATCATAAGCTGCTGCTAGTAGCTGTACAGAACGGATATGAACTCGCCTCTTTGGTGAACAGCATTTTTGATTTCCCTGTGAGGACTTATCTCAGGTCAGACGTCTTTTGTAGGCGTTGTTACGGCCTGCAGCTGCAAGTGGTGTGGATGGTCCGTGCGGATATGTAAGACGTAAGCACGGTACTTCGTAAGACCGTGGACAATTGTATGTAATGACGTCCATGCTAGCCAATTGAGGATCTGGCCCACCTTTTTGCACACAACGCTCCTATACAAATTAAAAAAGACCCTATTTCCATTCGCGAATTTCTCAACTACCGTAACATGAATGATCCTTATATTTAATACGGAGCTAGATAATTAGCATAGCTTCCTGATAATACCGCTTTTATCATTACTATCTATTGGTTTTGCTAAACGGTAAGGGCAAAGCGTTTTCCGGACCTAACGGTTACTTTCTTCTTGTTTAACCAACCCCTCTATACTTTGGCTAGCTTTTATATAAGGAGTCCATAAAGGTAACCTCGTATAGAGACTGACCGAGAGAGCCTCCGGAAGCTCTGGTAACCGATTGATACTGCTTAATTCTATCGATGCTTCGGGGTGCGGTTCAAATCGCCCACTCAGACCAGTTCTGGGTGTTGGTTGCTGCGATGATTTGATTGGCTGCATTCAGTAGTTGTGGGCCCTGGTAATGGTAACCCAACAATTACACCCAGAACTGGTCTGAATCTGAGATAAGTGAGGACGAGGCAGGTGAATATTGAGGCTCCTCCTCCAGGGAGATCAAGTTCTATCGTGAGCAAGAAGTAACCCCATGATCGGACCTTTCTGCTCCCTTCTCACGCCCGATATACGGGCGACTTTCATCGGCATTAAACTCAAAACCTCCCAGTAGGTGCAGGCCCATAACATAGAGGGAGTTACTCAAACCTGGGTCCTCTGGATGCCTCACTCACTTTCACATCACCGGGGTTTTGCCCCTGCCTTCTCCGCTGGACATGCCAATCGGTCGCTTGAATCCCAGCGAGCGAGCGACTTAGAGTCTAGAGGGCCTCTCCCAACCAGCCTATCGGCCTCTGCAACTTGTGAGCACTTCCTCGTCCACAACTCTCTCTGGCCAAGCACTTTCGCTCATCACAACCCTGAAGCGCTTTGCCCTACAGCCTCTACAGGTGAATACCAGCAGTGCCCTGCAGTCTATGGTTTGCTCGCTAACAAAGTGTCTTTCAACAGCACGCAAGTTCAAGACAAAATAATGACCGACTCGAGTGAACTGTCAGACTTGTCCTCCGAATCGTCCAGTGCTCTTTGTGACAGCGACAGCGACTCAGACACAGCGACCAACAGCAGTGATGATGAGATTCCACGTCGTCGCCGTACCCTAAGGTTTCTCCCGCCCACCGGGACTGGGCCTTGCATCCGGGGAGGCTACGTGCCTCGATCCACCCCGCCGCCGAAGATCTCGCTTCGGCAGCCCGACAACAAGACGACGGGCTACATCATCGACAAGGTCATGATGCCGCGCCACTTTCCCCATTTCCCGCCCGGCCATACGCAAACGGTCGCTATCTACTACGTTGGCTACCGGGATAACCCCTTGGCGCGTGGTATCGTACCGTACGACAAGATCCTGGAGCACGTTTCGCTGCGTGAGCTAGAGGACTGGTATGTATTTTTTTTTCTTTTGCAAGGACTTTTTAGTCTTTTTCTACCCCTGGCCTTGAGCTCTCTCTCATCGCAATCAATCAGGAAGAACCACAGAAAGGCTGACATCACATTTTACTTGTTCAGGGAGGACAAGCTGCCGGCGCTGGTGAAGCAGTCGGCGCGGGAGAATAAAAAAGCAAGGGCCGAAGAGAAGGAGCAGGTGAGACAGAGGCAGGAGGAGCTACTGAGGGAGAGGGACAGACAAAGGAAGACGGGAGGCAAGAGACTCACGCGGGGACTGAGGAAGCGGTTGGGGCTTCAGTTGGATGAGCCGGATGCCGGTGGCAATAGAGAAGAGAAGTGATCTGGCGTTTCGATAGACTTTTTTGGGGCAGCCATAATGAGAGATGGGCCGGATGATACCCAAATATGGAGAAAGAGAGGGAGTTGAGGCTACAGCCCGGTAGCTTACAATCAGCTTAATATTAGCAATTGCTATCGTGAACGGCTGGAGGTAGCCCATCGACTCGACACGTCGACGGGCTTGGTATACCTTCCTCATACATGTGTGCGTGGGAACCTCCAAGACTCCCGCTGGAGAATCCCATGTGAATAGGTCTGGCACTGTGATATGCTCTCTGTAAACAGATTGAACAGATTTGGTCGGAATAACTTCCCGGGTCCTTAGATCATGAACAAAAGCGGCACTTGTCCCGCTTGCCACATGTGCCTCCGGTGAAGTACTGTGATAGTGTTGCTGCTGGAAACTCCCTCGGCAGCTCCCTTTCCTGGCTCAGGTTCCTACAGCAAAACAAAAGACAAAGGAGCCATTGGTGGTAGACGAGAACTTGAAATATTTGTGTGGTCTCCGGTTCGCTCGTAGAACCGTTCCAAAAATAGGACGTCCCAGCAGAGCAACGTACTTAGCCGGTATTATTGCGCAGCAGCTCAACATAGGACCTCATATGGGGTCATTTCTCCAGCAGGTGATGATATGATCACCAAGACCTGTGATGCAACATTGTCTTTTTTTCCGGAGCTCAAGTCTTGGCTCCGGGACTGCCGCCGCCGGGATGTAGACGGTCCTACCACATTACGACGCACATATGAATATGCTGACGCAGGAACGCCACCAAGCCTTGGGAGAGCAACAGCCCTCTTTTGCTCTATCTTTCTCTCTCTCCTCGTGGCCAGCACTGCCAAAACCTATCTCACACCATGAAGAAGAACCTTTTAACCCTCGCCATGGCGGGCGTTGCCACCGCGAGCGTAGTGATCCTCCCGGGCGGCAAGCCGCGGCCTCTGCGGCGCCAGGGAACGGTCGTCTCGTCCGCCACCGACTACGACGCCATTCTCCGCGGCAGCGCTGAGGCCGAATTTCCCAACTCGACCGTGCGCATCATCCTGTCGTCCTACAACGGCACGCTCGAGCCCATCATGCCCGCCAAGGAAGCAGCAGCCTACTACCACAACCACAACCACAACGCAACCGAGATGGCCCCCTCGGCCGACTCGTTCGTGCGTGGCGCCATCCAGGCCTGGGCCGAGCACCTGCACCTGGAGGTCCGGCCGGACGAGGTGTGGTTCACCATCCTGGCGCAGCTCAACTTCTACATGGAGGCCCACGCCGAAGAGGTACGGCACCTCTTTGTGCGCCACGACGGTCAGCAGACCATCTATATCGAGGATAACGACTGGACCAGGGTCTTGTGGCGGTTCAAGGACGAGATCCAGCGCCGCGTGCAGACGCCCTGGCTGGAAGACTGGATCCTGCCGGACTTCTCGACCACGAGGGCGGACGATGTCATGACGGCCAATATCCTCATGATGGGCCTCATGAAGGCGTATTTCCGGTACGAGGGTGGGATTATTTGCGGGTTGCCCAGTGTGACGCTGCTCGGGGAAAAGGCGGACTGGGAGAAGTTGCTGGCGAGGCTGGACAGATTGGCCGAGTTTGGAGCCGAGCCGGAGGAGTACCGGGGCAGGCTGGCACCGATCTTGACGCGCTTTGTGAAGAGCTTTGACGAGCCGGACTCGAAGGAGATCAGGGACTTCTGGTCGACCATTGTGTTTGCGCAGGATGCTGCCATGTGCGGAGATGCGCCGCTCAAGTTGTCGGGCTGGATTACGGGGTTCTTGTTTTGGGATACCGAAGGGCGGAGATGGGCAAAACGCGCGGTAGGTGCGCAGGCTGGACTGGTTCTGGATGGGGTGAGCTATGACAGATGGCACGACGTCAGGTACTTGCCGGTGGGATATGCGAGGGCTCCCTTTATCATGCATGACTTTGGCGGCATGCCGCGGTTCCCTGCATATGTTGCTGCAGGGACCCTTGGCAAGAGGCTGGTCAGCGGGCCACCTGACGGCTATGCCGCTGCGCTCGCCCGGGCCGGTGCAGATGAGAGCCTGGCTGCGAACGCCAGTGCACACGGTACCCTGAGGCCGCTGTCGGCATGGATGCTGTATGGGCCGCTGTATCCTCCCGGGCCAAACATTACTGAAGGGCTTGACGAAGAGCTCTGGTGGATGACTACCCGCGCAACAACTTGTCAGCGGGACTTCTAGGGATGAAATTGAGGAAGCGAGTGGGCTTGATGTACCGTCGTAGCGAAGTCATCTTGTCGGGGCGACGATGGGCTCTTGAGATTCTGGGTGCCACCATGCTGTGTCCCGGGCGGGTTCCGGCTTAGCGCCCCGGAGCCGGTGGGTCAAATGCTGCATCGGTGCCCCACTCGGCCGGACTCCGCCGGGGAGAATCGGGCACAGGAGGACGCTTTGGGAGCCACGCTGCACCTAAGCGTCTCTCGATCACGGCTCCAGTATTGTTATTCATGATTGTATGTTATGTGTGCAAGAAGTCTGAGCCTTCGAATGCAACTGTGATGCTCGGCACTCCAAGTCGGTTTGATCGGGGAAAAGAAGCTTGCGGACCAGGAAACGTATTCTCATCTGATAGACCTGGTGTCAGCATTAGGCTATAGAGCTGCATCCTGGCAAATGTGATGATCTATAGCTACCAAGAATGTAAGCAATTTCTGTGGGTTCCGGGAGTTTAGGTTGGGACGTCGGTGGAAGCACTTGAGGGCATGAGTGCGAACCGTAACAGAAAGTTAGCAGCTGAGTCACTGACCATATGTGGTGACAAAGTGAGACAACGGGGGTGCGTGGTTCTCGCTCGACATCTATATGTCACTTCGATAACTCGGGGGAGCATGCAGAGGATCCAAACCCCTATATTCGTGTCTAGAATTCCAGGCAGTTTTCATCAGATCAATCTTCACCAATCTTCACAGCGTTATTATATCCAAGCCAGCGCCCCATTAACCGCCCATTTTACCTGAACCGCCCCAAATGCGAACCAAGAACGACTCGAACCATTACCGCATTACCGATCTTCATTCGTCGTGCCTCATGTCAGTTCATCCTCCGTGGACAACCCCTCGCCTGCCATGCTCCGACGCAATGCATTACTCGTGGAGCATAGACAAAGGGAAAATATAACAAGTGAATCGGAAGTACAGAAGTCTAACACATGTCGCCAATCTGTGTACAACGAATGGAAACTGTTTTTTGCGAACGTTGTGGCTCATCCTAGCCCACCCATCCACGGCCCACGACGCCCAAGACATAAGAGGAAGAAATCAACATAGGGAAGAGGGGCGATGAAAGGAAGAAAAGGGGAAAGTGGCGACTGTTACACTCTGCATCCACTCAGTTTGAACTGGTTGCAGTTTACACTCGGCTCCCGCAGGAAGTTGCTTGGGGCCGGGCGGCGATGATGATGGTGATGACGACGACGACGATGGGCTGGCCCCTTTTTCTTCACATATCGGATCCGGGGCCTCCCTCCATCAACTCGGATGCCGTCTGGGAGTGGGCGAGGAAATGAATCGACTTTGCGCTGCGCACGGGACTGCCGCTCCTGCTCTGGCCGGGCATCGACAGGGTGCGGGCACGGCGCGACCCGGGCCTCGGGATCATCCTCGACCGCGTGCGCTGCTCCTCGAGCGCAGGACGCGCCTGTTCCTTAGAGATGACCAGGCCCTGCGTGATGGACATCAGCTCGCCGCCTTCCACCGCGCACATGCTGGGCCAGACGACCAGCAGGATCTCGTCGGGATCGACCTCGCCGTCCATCACCTCGTCGTCCGGGTTGTGCGACATCATGGAGTGCCCGAAGGCCGAGTTGTTGTCAGCGACATCCCCCTCGCCGGCAACGGACCGCCCCTCGGACCGTGCCTCCGCCGTGTCGAGCCGGCCGTCCTCGACGATGGCCGACTGGCCGTCCTCCCGCGTGTACGCGAATCCAGACCCGCTGCGCTCGGCCGCCTCGGCGAACTCGGGCAGCTCCAGCACCTGCCAGTCGAAGTCGTCGTAGGGCGGGCCGAAGTAGGGCTCGATCTTCATGTGCGCCAGCTGGATGCGCATCCACTGCTCGCACGCCAGCTTGCAGGCGGCCTCAAGCCCGGAGCAGAAGGTCTCGAACTGCAGCGCGCTGAGCAGGTGCTGCACCAGCCACGACACCTCGCGCACCACCATCTTGATGCGCCGCGTCCGCTGCTCCAGCTGTCGCTCCGGCATCATCGAGAGGAGCGTGGCGCGCATGTGCGCCTCGCGCGTCGGGTCCTCGTCCTCCAGCGCG
The DNA here is from genome assembly GCF_033439665.1 of Chaetomium strumarium. Lineage (NCBI taxonomy): Eukaryota > Fungi > Ascomycota > Sordariomycetes > Sordariales > Chaetomiaceae > Chaetomium > Chaetomium strumarium. Next base: position 439,001 of record NW_026944431.1, read on the forward strand.
CGCAGGAAGCGGACAAGGTTCTCATCATCGTCGTCGAGCAGGTACACGGGCCGGAAGAGGTGCTTGTGCATCGCCCGCGAGAGCACCGCCAGCACGGCGCTGATGCGCATCCCCTTGGCTGCCGCGCTGTTGGATTGAGGGAGCGGGATCTGCAGCTGTGTGGCGTGCTTGAGGTAGGGCGAGTTGCGCAGGTTGGTCCAGCACGACGAGTCGTGGAGAATGGACTCGTCGATGTCGGGCCGGAACATGCCCTCGACGAGGGTCACGATGGTGGTCCAGATCTTGTCGAGGACGGTGACGCTGGGAAGAGTTGTCAGTAAAGTAATGTGTGTGTGGGGATTTGGAAGGTGTGTGTGTGTGTGTGTGCTCGCGAGGGACTTACTAGGTGTCGTCGTTGTCGGTGTTTAGCGTGATGCGGTACTGCTCCAGGTTGGCAAGCTTCGCCGACGTGACGTGGAGGTTTTGGCTTGTTTCATCCAGCTGTGACCGGAGGTCGCGGTTATGTGCCTCGGCGCTGTCAGCCCGCTCGCTTTCGGCCGTGAGCTTGCCGTGCAGGTCCTCAATCTGGGCGTTCTTCTCCTCCACCGTCTGCTGCAACGAGACGATCTGCTCCTCAGCCGCCCGCAGCGACTCCTGCAAGCTCTCGATCTCGTTGCACTTTAGCGTGAGGGTGGCGTTGAGTGATGCAATCTCTTGCCTCGCTGCCTCGAGTTCCTCCTCCAGCTTCGCCTTCGCCTCCTCCAAGTTCGCGATAGTCTCCTTTAGCGAAGCGATCTCGGCCTCGTTGTCAACCTTCAGTTGCTCGAGGTCCGCTTTGGCGGTCTCGAGGTCGGCAACATTGCTCTTGAGGGACTCGATCTCGGCTTCATTGTTGGCCTTGGTCTCCTCGAGGCCATTCTTCGCCTCGGCGAGCGCCGCAATCTCGTCAGCGGCTTCGGCCGCGGCGGCTGCGGCAGCCTCCTCGCCGAGCCTCTTCTCCTCCTCCACCGCAGCTTTGGCTGCTTGCAGGTCTGCATACTCTTGGGCGGTCTTCGCTTCCAGATCTGCGTATTCCTTGGCGGTCTTCGCCTCCAGGTCCGCATACTCCTGGGCCGACCTGGCCTGCAAGTCCGCATACTCCTGAGAAGTCTTCGCCTCGAGGTCTGCGTACTCCTTTGCAGTCCTCTCCTCCAACTCGGCATACTCTTTGGCCGTCTTCTCTTGCAGATTGGCGTACGCCTTGGTCGTCCTCTCTTGAAGGTCGGCGTACTCCTGGGCAGCTCTCGCCGCGGCCTCAGCAGCATCCCTGATCTTGTCGTCGAGCGTTTTTTGCGTGTCATCCAGGTCGCCTTCTAACCTGACCTTGGCCGCGGTGAGCTGGTAGATCTCCTGCACCTTCTCCTGCACAAGACCCTCCAGGACCTGCTTCTCGCTCTCGATCACATCCTTTTGAGCCTCGAGCTCGTTCCGGAATTTCCGGTACTCCTCCAGCACCACCTGGTGTGAGCTGGAAAGCTTGTTGTTCTGCTCCTTGACGTACAGGAACTCGCTGAAGACGTCGGCCACCAGCTTGTAGTTGGGGTCGGATGTCAGGTCGCGGATGGCCCGGACCAGGCCGTCGACCGCTTGAGTGGGATCCGCGTCCATGTGAGAGCCCATCTTTGGCTTGGAGACAGGCGGCGCTGCAGGAGGCGGTCTGGTGCCAGTGCTGTGGTGGGAGTAACTGTGAGGGGAATTGCGAACCTTGGGCGTAGCCAGCTTGACGGCGTGCCTCCGGCGGGGATGCAATAGAGAAACAATGGGGAGGGGGTTCAGCAAAGAGGAAGAGGAAGGGAAAGGAGGAGGTTCAGGGAGACCAATGATGTGGTGTCCCTGATCCAGTTATTAAATGAACTCTATCGTGAGTCCCACGACGGTTCGGGCGTCCAATCCTGGAGCAGGTCTTGGGACGCAAATGCTGTACGGCTGTGGAATTAGACGACGGCTCGGCTGAGTTGCTGACTATATAACTGGGAACGACGCTTTGACCGCGTGTGGCCTTTTCTCGTCTGAGGCAGCACCGTGCAGGCATACGGACAGACGACCGGGGGAGGCTGAAGCGCAGGCCGGGGGATGGAACGGACAAGTGTGGTCTGGGTGGCTGGCATTGAGTCACCGCGCATGCGATTCGCGAAGCAACAAACAGATCACCAGACTGTCGCGGCGCCCAGTTCCCGGGAGTCCACACACGACCAAATTGTCAAGTTGTGGGTGTCAATTGGGCTCGAAGCTGCTGTAGCGGCGCGCGGACTGGCTCGTCTGGGTGATCCATCGGCCTGGCCGGCCCATCACAGCACGTTTGTTGATGTGGCAGCAACGACCGAGCCCAACATCCAACCACGCGCCTGCAGCCTCTTCTTCCCGCAAGCGGTCACGATTGCTCGCCCGTTCAGTTGTTCTTGCGGTTGGCCGGTTCCATCTCAGATTCTTAATCTCCCCCACTCCTTGCAAAACGCCTCGCAATCGACAGCCACTTGCCTCGAAACAGGCTTCGGCCGCTTGATTGTCGTCCAAGGGGTTCCATCCAGGCTCTTGACGTGGCAGCTCCCGCTACCAGCGCTCTGCCGCAGGGGCTGACATTGGCGGTCATTAGCCCCGCTTCCGTGTCTTCCGACCCCGCAACGATGCAGCGCCAGCATTAAGATCAATGATCAATGGGAAATATCATTACTCGTGGAGTATACTGTACGGAGAATGCCCAGCGAGACTCCTTTCCTCTTGACGGATCATTCAACGGTCGCTGGACTGGCTGGCTCGGGATACCCAATTCTCACGGCCTGTTGTTCATTGTGGTAAGATCCGGCGCCGACAAGCTGGGTCCCGCTGTGCCCCGATAAACGGCTCCACCAACCGCGTTGCCGGCCGGACCTCGTGCCAAGACTTGGGTCCTCATCACCATTGCCCGATTGGTACGGGCGCATGGCCAACTGGCAACTGGCAACACCACCGCCGTAGGGATCCTAGCCCGATGGTCGTCGTTGCCGTCCGGATCGGTGCAGCCAGGATACCCCGAGACGCAATGCGACGTTCACCCGGAAACTGAGCACTCCCGCCACGTTGGCTTCGGAGGACTTCGGAGGAAGACCTTTCGGTCATCTCACAACTCGTTCCTCCGGCCGGGACGATAACTTCACACGCCAGAAGACACCGCTTGAGCCGCCTTACCGCCGGACTGCTCTCATTTCCCCGGTTGCCCGCCTCCCGTCAGCTGACCACGCGATGCAACTGTATCCCAGAATCTCCCTCCAACTCACCCACAGCCTCACCGCCTGCCGCCTTGCCTTCAGCTCGGCATGCTCATTTAGGTTCCACGCCGTTGGAGAGTGTCTGAGCTATGGCCCGTTCGAACTGGCCAATGAGACTTTCAGGCATTTACTACTACTAGTACTGAGGCGAAGGTATCTTTAACTCACGTTGTTAACCCTTTGGCACCGACTGCCAAGTTGTGCAGTCAAGAGCATTGTCGACAACTATCGGGACCATAACCCCCTGTCATGCTCCGTTGCCACCAGGGGGGTGTTGTGATCTCTAAAGGGTTGTTATGTTCCGCTCTTCATGGTACCGCTCGGTATTTGGGGTCAAACACTTCGTCAAAAGAGACCGCACTATTGCCATGCAAGCACCTTCCGGAGTCCCAAGAATGTGACTTCGTCCATGGTTATCCCTCTAACCTGTACGCGGTTTCCGACACGGAAGTTCAGGTATATATAGCTAACACTTCCGTCGTAGTAGCCAGACCCTTCGGCTTCAAGTCCTAAGTTAGCTCTTTTCATTCACTCTGTTAATTATCCCATACCGGAACCCCAAGCTTCCCTACTCTCCACCTCTTCCTCCCCTTCCCATGGCCAGTATATGACCCTTGATTCTCAGCTAATGAGAAGTCAAGATGGAATGCGTAGTACGTATATATCAAAAACTCACCTCGTCTGTTCAGAATTAGGCTTCAAGTCAGCCTGTTCGGTGCTGTCCTTGTAAGGCGGCCGTGCCGCTGGAGAGGCGTTTCGGTCGGGGGAACGATGAGCTAGTATCATCGTGTCTTCAGCTCCTTGGACTGCAGAGATAGGGTGTTCCGGTAGTAGGAAATGAACACCTGCTGCTGATACAGGTGTCCCTCTTGCAGATGTAGAACCAGATCGGTTGTTAAATGGGTCCTGAGAGGCGACCTGTAGGAAGTGCTGCGGATTGTTGCCCCGGGCCGTACAACAGTGCAACACGACGGCGCCCAGTTTCGATAGAAAATGCAAGGGAAGAAGAAGCCATTGGACAGGATCGGCGGGCCAGGCCGGCCACATCATACCTACCCACCACGTATGACTGAAGCAAGTCCCGGCCGTGCCGTCCGCCGGCCAATCCGCCTTGCCCCTCCACAGCCTTTCCAAGTGACGAATAGGTACTCGATATCGTAGTGATGCTAGTAGTCTGTCATATATACAGTCCAGTGCACCCCCCACTCCAGAACCACGGCCCAGAGAAAGATTTAAGAGTATGAGGCTCTTGGTATCTAAAGACTATACCAGTATACTCCTCAATTACATCGGTGATGTGTGGATTTGACAGCACAAAACATGATTGCCTACCGCAAGCAGACACAAGAAAGAACAAACTAGTACTAACACAGCAACTGTAGGGTAACCCTTCTAGAACCAACTCTCCGTCCAACGTAAGAGCTGCGTTGTCCCTCACTGTCCAATCTGCTTCACTCCCATGTCCCTTATGAGTTTGCAAGTGACTGACGACCATGGTTTGTAGTGACGGGATGGGACATATACTGTACCCAGGGTCATATCACTGTTCCACCCACTGACGACGACCACTCCATCCTCAGTCTTTTCCAACATGAACAACCAACTTCCCCGCGTTCCTCCCTTGTTTCAGCCTCTCAAACGCCCTAGGCAGCTCCCCCAGCTCATACGTCTGCTCAACGACCACCTTGATCTTCTTCTCAGCGATCCACTGCCCCAGCTGCTTCAGGTCCTCCGAGCCATGCTTGAGGTTGTACATCTCATACTTACGCTTGCCCCCTCCCAAGAAGGAGGGGAGCAGAAGCCTCGAGGCCACCGTCTTGGCAGCCTGCAAGCTGACAGGCGCACCAACCTGCACGAACTTACCTTCTGGCAGAAGGAAGTCGTTAGCAGCTTTGTAGAGGTCCCCGGGCGCGCCCACGTTGTCGACAACCAAAGAAAACACCTGGCCCTTGGCGGCCTTGAGAGTCTGGGAGACGTCGGCCGAGGTGTAGTTGATGATCTCGTCGGCGCCCAGAGAGCGGCAGAGGTCCGCTTTGCCGGGAGAGCATGTCACGGTGACGTGGCAGCCGAGCGTTTTGGCGATCTGTATGCCAAAGGTGCCGGTGCCTCCGGAGCCACCGTTGAGGAAGACCTTGTCTCCAGGCTTGACATTGGGGGCAATGGCATCTGTTTATAGCTCCGTCAGCTTCTTCCATGTTTAACTTTAAACCTTCAGTTTCCCCATGCTTGAACCTTCCAGTGAGTACAAGTACGAGTGACGCACGATAAGCCGTCATGCCCGCAACACCGACCGCCGCAGCCTCGTCAACGCTCACTCCGTCTGGCACCTGGGCGCAAGCCTTAGTCGGCGCAACGATGTACTCCGCCATGGTCCCATGCTGCTGCCCGTCGATGCGCCCAAAGACCAAGTCTCCAATGGCAAAGTCGTCCACTGTCCTGGTAGTCTGCGCTACCCGTCCGCAGAAGTCTACGCCGGGCGTCGCCGGTGTGCGAATCACAGCGCGGGCGACCAGACCCAGCTCGGGCACCTTGTAGTCGACTGGGTTGAGGCTCGCCGAGAGGACTTTAATCAGGAGCTCCGAGTCCCCGAGTCGGGAGGATATAGTGGGAATGGGTGCTGCCTCGTTGAGAACAAGGTTCTTTTCGATGCCGCCTGTCGTCGCCGAGTATTGCCAGGCTTTCATCGTCTTGGGTAGCGGTGGGGCGGACATGTTTGTTGGTTTTGTTACGTCTCTGGTTCTTATCTCATTCTCCTGTCTTGTGTTCTTACCAGGATGGGCTGAGTCGTCGAGGGATGAGTACCGTACCTATATGAGACGGGAAGAACAGCTTGATGACCATCTTGCGTAGCATGAGATCATGGTGTGATGATCGAGATGCAACTTAACATCTGCCCCGCATCTCAAGCTCAATCCATAGGGTTAGGGCTAAGTAGGATGTCTTCAATCCGGGACCAGTTCTATTTCACCGGAAAAATGCCTTAAAAGATTGCTTTGAGAGGAAAGAAGGAAAACAACACTCTCCTCGCTTGTCAGCTACCCTGATCTCTTTTCAAGGGAGGGAGGCCATTGTCAAGAAGAGCAGTAGTCTGTTCCGAGGTGGCACCGAACGACGTTACTACAGCTCGAGTAACTCGCGGCTTGGCCAAACGACCGTATGGTCTCATGAACCTGTATACAAGGCGCTCAGACCGACGAGCATTGCCTGGACCATAACCGGGAAACGAAGCAACCCGGCTTGGATTCCACTCAGTGCGCTTCGGTCCGCACGGCCCCATATTTCACAAAGAGCTCCGGGTCCGATCGCGACTCCACATGGCCCACCCGGACCGAGAAACTTCCCTTAGTCTGTGCAACTTGGGGTCTTGTCCAAGGACGGTACACATCAACCGGATCAGGTTTGAGAATTCTTCCTTGCAAATTACCTATCTAGGTACCTATGCATTCTTGGAACTACCTAGTAATTGTAAGAGCCTACCCAATTCGGCTGGCCGACGCAGTGTCAAGGGCGCGAGCGCGAGAAGCCTCATTTCGGCAGATTTGATGCGAGCTTTACCCTCGTTTGTCCGCAAACAGACAATCCTGACATAATAACAACTAGAGCCTGGCTAGCAACCATGAAACCACCGCCTTCGCTCGGCCACGGGCGCCTATCCGTCTGCACTGATCCGGGCTGTCTTCAACGCCGACGAATAGACAGCGTCAACTTCTGAAGTCGACAACGGCCTCTCACTGGCAGCCTAGCACGTTTGTCTGCCCTACCAAGTCTCAATATACGGCAAGGAGCCGCCCAACAAGCAGGCAACCAGCTCCAATCGAGACGGGCGAACTCCGTTTGTTGCTCCGCCCTGGACATATCCTACAGGCGTGTCGTTATGTGTCCGTATGTACCTTGGGCCGGTTTTTCTCTGAGGCAAGGAAGCATATATTAGGTATGTCAGGTAGTATTATGCCCGGACCCTCCTTGCTCCTCCCTCCTTCAGAGACACAACAAGAGAAAATAGAGACACAGACCAGTATTAACGCCAATCCTTCCCATTCAGGTAGTTATTCCCTGTCCACCTCCTAGTATTGCTGCTTACTGCTTAACTCTCTCAGAATCATCATCCATCACATCTCCGGTTCAACTCCCTAGTCAAGATGGTCATCTGCGGGAGTGATACCTTGAGTGGTCTCTGCTCGAAGGATCAGCTGATGCTTCTTGACTCGATTGACCGACTGCGCTTGCAAGGCATCAACAACTATATCTCCCTACCGCAAATCATCGTCTGCGGCGATCAGTCGTCGGGCAAGAGCTCCGTTCTTGAAGCAATCTCGGGCGTGTCGTTCCCCGTCAAGAGCAACTTGTGCACCCGTTTCCCGACAGAGTTGGTCTTGCGCCGGGCGCCATACGTCAGTGCGAGTGTGTCCATTGTTCCTCATGAATCTCGCCCTGAAGTCGAACTGAAAGCTCTCCGCGCCTTCCGGGAGGAACTAGAGAATTTCGGCGGCCTTCCCGAGTTGGTAGAGAGAGCCAAGGCCGAAATGGGTATTACCGTGCACAGCAGATCTTTTGCAAAGGATATCCTGCGCATCGAAGTGACCGACCCGGACCGTCCGCACCTCACAATTGTGGACCTCCCGGGGCTCATTCACTCCGAGACCAAGAACCAGACAGCTGCGGATGTTGAGCTTATCCAGGATATGGTCGAGTCGTATATGAGCGAGCCTCGCTGCATCATCCTTGCCGTGGTTTCGGCAAAAAATGACTACGCCAACCAGGTCGTTCTGAAGCTGGCTCGCACTGCAGACCCGGATGGCACCCGGACTCTCGGTGTCATTACGAAGCCCGACACGCTGGTACCTGGAAGTGAGAGCGAGGCCCTTTACGTGTCCCTTGCCAGGAACCAGGAGGTTGAGTTCCGCCTTGGCTGGCATGTGCTGAAGAACATGGACTCCGAGAAGGGCGCATGGGACCTCTCCACCAGGGACGCCGAGGAACTCAAGTTCCTTAGCTCGGGCGTGTGGACTTCCCTTCCCCTTTCCTCCCTCGGCATCGAAAAGCTACGCGGGCGCCTGAGCGAAGTGCTGCTCGGACAGATTGCCTCGGAACTGCCTAGCTTGGTGGCTGAAATCGACCAAAAGTTTGAATCATGCCAGGACCAGCTCACCATACTTGGCGATCCACGGGCGAGCCCGGAAGAGCAGCGACTCTACCTACTTCACCTGAGTCAGACCTTCCAAGCCATAGTCATGATGTCGGTGGCTGGGAATTACACCGATTCCTTTTTCGCGGACGCCAAAACTCAGAAAGGCTATGAACAGCGCATTAGGGCAGTCGTTCGGAATCTGAACGAAGACTTCGCGTCGGAGATGTCAACACGGGGTCATTACCGTCAGATCACTCACGCTGGGACAAAAGGAGCAAAAACTGCTTCTGATGATTCCGAGGGCGTGATTCGCATCACTAGGAGCGACTTCGTCGACAAAATCGAGCATCTGATGCGCAGAACAAGAGGCCGCGAGCTGCTGGGCGCTTTCAATTCCATGATAGTTGCCGACCTGTTCCGCGACCAATGCCGCCCATGGGAGGAGATTGTGCGTCTGCATGTGGAAAGCGTCTGGAACGCTGCAGCGCGCTTTATCAAGCTTGCTGTGGCTCACATTGCCGACGCGTCGACGGCCACGGCACTCCAGCAGGAGGTATTTGAGCCAGCGATGAACAAAATCCTAAAGGAGATGAATGACGAGACCGGCAAGCTGCTAGATCATCATCGGAAGGGACACCCTGTCACATATAATGACGACTTTCTCGACACATTCCAGAAGACGGGCCACAAGAGAAATGATCCGGAGAGTATCCTGCGCGAATGGCTCCGGGTCGAATCATTTGAGCCACACCACCGTCTGAACGGATACTATGACCTTCAGGGTCTTGCCAAAGCTTTGGCTCAGGACGTCGTGCCGAAACGATCCACTGCCCACCAGATCCTGGATTGCCTGAATGCCTACTACAAAGTGAGTTTCAATGATCTATCCCCTCGGCTCACCGATCGGTCATCCACACCTCTTCTCTTGGGTGCGAACAGGAACTAAGCATCTATGATGGGAGTCGGCATGCCATCTCAGTGTCATTGCTTGTTAACTTATGTCGCAAATAGGTTGCTTTGAAGCGCTTCATCGATGATGTGGCGGTGGAAGTGGTGGAAGTAAAGCTCATGTCGGCTCTGGGTGACATTCTGTCTCCCCTCCTTGTCTACCAAATGCCCGCGGACCAAGTCTCTCGCATTGCTGGGGAGTCGGAAGAAACACGCATGGAGCGCGAGCGGCTCAGCAAACAACTCGAGGTTCTCCGGAGCGGTCTGGAGACGTGCAGGCGGTTCCCAGGTTTAAGTTACAGTGAAGGTACGAGCTGCAATCGCTAGATTTCCAATGCATGATTAACTGGTAGGAACTCCTAGACTCGGTCTTTGCTTCCACCGAGCAATCTCAGCCCTGAGGTCTGGACAACTCTCCAGGGAGCCTCCGTGTATACCCGGATGCGGGTCTCGAGATATCGTCCATCAGGAAGCGTCAGGTGTAATTGAGGACGCTGAAGATCCGAAGAAAGGGGAATGGAGGGAAAGGGTTAGTGCTACATCATTCTGGTAACAAATCTCTGCGAGACGACCTTGGGAAGAACCTCGGGCCATGTCTTCAGCACTCATTGTTTTGTCCCTCTTTGTCCAACTTGCGAAACCTATTGTGAGATTCTTTCTCAGGGTTGAGTCCAGCCGTTGCCCAGGTCTGGGTCAGGTCTTTGTTCCCATCAACAAGAATACACACAAAGCCCAACAAGTACCAGCTCCTTTGTCTCCCAATTACAATATTATGTCGATGTTATGAACATGGTCTTGACATTTGCCTCCGTAGTACCTGCAGCACGAAAATGGAGAGGCAAAATCCACTTATCAACTTGAGTCCTTACTTTCCGCCTCAGCCTGCCCCATTGGGGTGGCAGACTCGGAGGCTTGCCCGTCATGGCTTCCTAAGCAATCGCTGGGGCCTTCAAAGACACCGCCTGCCCCAACTTATATTGATGCCCACCGCTGGGTCTATCAGCATGTCGCATGGAAGAAACCGCTTGAACTCAGCAGCTCATCGGGGGCTGGGCGCAGAGAATCGCCAGGAAGAGATCCCGCCAGCATTGGACGCCAAACTTCGGGCGCTTCAAGTCGGGCTACAAGGTGTGATGGACAGCATACGACAACCAGAGAAGACGGCAGACACTGTTTCCAAACAATTTACCGTAGACATCAACAGACTAGTCGATGTACAGCCCGAGACAGGAACGTGGAAGCGTTTAGGGAAGATCCATGAAGCTCTGGACGCCAACGGGGAATGTCTGCATCGTCTTGAGGTTGAGAGCCTGGAAAGAGAGAGGAGGCTAGATAAGGAACGGCTAAAAAAGACGGAGATGGAGTTGCACGCGGCAAATTCGCAGATGGAACAGCTGGCAAATGATCTCGCCCAGGCCCAGCTTAAGAAGCTCACACACCGGGAAGAGGCGGATGAGATCAAGAAGGAGGCTGCGGATCCTGACAAAGCCATTCAGGCTGCGTTCCTGAGCTTGCGGCAGTCCGTCCTGGACTTCACCAGTAGTTCCGCGCTCCAACTGGGTCAGCTTCCGGACGCTTCTTCTCCTGTGGACAGCTTGTTCCATCCCCGCACCTGGAACTGCGCCAGTGTATCTCAGCGAAGGCAGCGTGTCATGGCCACAGTCTTTCACCTGCTCTTCCGGCTGATCCTCAGACCCGGCCTGCGTATTTTCGGGCTTCGGGCATTCCTTAAAAGCGATGAACATTCCATTTCCGCATCAGAGGCTCATCTTCGGTCCCTGGAAAAGGAGTTGGAGGCTCAAGGAGGTAAGACGACCACCTCGAACATATCACGGATTTGGCTTTACTGACCTTTGATGCTATGCTTCAGTTGATAGCACAACCCTCCACGCCTGGATCGCCGCAACAATCGACATTACCGCGTCTCTCCGAGATATACCGAAACACATCGAGCGCGTCACACAGCAGATCTTCGAGGCTCTGCAGCCGGTGATGCGTAAGCTCACCTTCAGCCGTAACACCGACAAGGTCAAGGCCCGCATCTCTGCCATCTGCGAGGAGGCTGTCCAACTGAAGCTGGCCATGAGAGTAGCAGACGGCAGCTACAAGATTGAGGCCCCTTCTCGAGACTCAAAGAGGTGGGGGAAACCAGGGTGCGACCAAGAGACCAGAGCTTTGAAGCCGAGGCTATGGCTTCAGGTGGTAGACCATGAAATGGAGCCCGGCGGTGACAGCAGGGCCGATGGTAGTGGCACCCATGCCAGAGAAACAACCGGGGACATTGCGTGTATTCCTTTTGGAGCTCTGACGAAGCTTAAGAAGGGCCAAGACGGAGGGACGGAGAAAGTTATTCTGGAAAAAGGGTGGGTGATCGCCAGAAGAGGAGACCGGGAGCTAAAGCGGAAGGCTTCCGTCGCGGCCGTCGAAGAGGGGAGACCGAAGAAACGGATCGGGTCCAATCATCCTGTCCCGCTAGGGCAGTTGGCAAGAATCAAGGCATTGATGGGCGGAGAGCGAAGGACTGCTGGCACATCCACTCCCAATCAGGAGTCATAGACTGTATTATCATCGTGATTTACACACCAGGTTGGAGAAGGAGTAGGAGTTAGGTGTAGGCTTGCCGCATAGGTACTAATCTTGTTGTACTCATCTAAAACACTGACGGTGTTGATCAACCAGGGAGTGCGAAACAGAATAGACCACAGCAAAGTCAGTCAGATATGGTATGAATCATGGTTACCTTATGAGATTGAGTGCTTCTAGTTGCAGGACTCTGCCGCCGAACCCACGCTGCTTTAGGAATAGCCCTATATAGTGCTCCCCGCCGCACTATCCGGGTACATACGACCATACCTGGTAGAAAATACGGGATCCCGTCCGCTCTCCCTTAGTCAAACTACCAAGGGCCGAATCAGTACTCAGGTCGGTGACGACTGGGGAATCCTCGGTGTTGTATGTTTTTGTTTATATTTGCTCCAATCTCGTATGTGATATGAATGAATCAAGACATCAACAACCCGGTTCTTATCTCAGAACTGCCGGAATTTTTGATATTTCATTCCCCTGGCTTCCTTCAAACAATGATCGGGCTGACTGCGAGGTCCGAGTCCGAGCGGAGCCTTCAGGTGTTGTGAGGTCAGCCACTGGCAGTAAGTCCGACCCGCTAACCCCGGGTAAAGCCAGCGTCGTCAGCTTACTGCCTGGACACAGTGGACAGGAACCATGGCATGTGTTCATAAAGCGACCATGATCCAAGCACATTCTGTATTTACCGCACCTTTGAGATTGAAGTGTTTCGCATACCTTAGCTCATACCAACAATCAATACTAAGAATCTAAGTGGCAGCACCGCCTCGATACGGGTAACTCATCCCCCGGAACGACAACAACAACAACGACGACATGCATCTCATCTTGACTGGTGCCACCGGCCTGGTGGGCACTGCCGTACTCGACGCAATGCTCAAAACCAAGGACATCAGCAAAATATCCGTCCTCAGCAGGCGGCCCGTGAAGTTCCAGGACGACCGCATCAACGTTATCATCCACCAGGACTTTGCCTCATATGAACGCGACATCCTCGACAAGCTAGAAGGGGCTCAGTCTTGCGTCTGGGCCCTTGGAATCAGCCAGACACAAGTCAGCAAAGAGTGCGTAATATCCCAGGTCCCGGACCATCCAACCGAGCCGTGAGTATGGATGCCATGGCAGAATCAGCTGACAAGGACGCCGGCGCCAGGGAGTACATCGACATAACAAAAGCATACCCCCTTGCCGCAGCAAAGGCTTTCCAGTCTCTCCCACCCCAGACCGAGACCAAGCAGCCCTTCCACTTCGTCTACGTCTCCGGGGACGGCGCCACCTTCACCCCAGGCCGCTTCACCCCGTTCTTCGGCCGCATCAAGGGCGAGACCGAGCTTGCCCTGGCCGAGATGCAGAAGGCAAATCCTTCTTCGTTCCGCGCCAGCACCGTCCGCCCGGGCGTGGTCGACTGGACGGGCCATGCCGAAGTGAAGCCTTTCCTGCCCGACATCGGGCTGTTTAGGAGCGTTGCGGGGGTTGTCATGTCCCACATCACGAAGCGTGTCGCTCCGAGCAAGTGGAGCCCCACAGAGCCTCTGGGGAGGTTCCTAACCGGCATGGCCATGGGGATGTGGGACGGTGCTCTGGAGGGGGAGGGCGTCCAACGCTTGCCCAGTGGCTTCACAGTAGTGGACAATAACGGGATCAGAAGGCTGATTGCGGGGGGGCTTGATGAGGTGACTAGGCATGGCAGGGACGTTAGTTAGCACTTGATACCCTGCCAGCCTCTTACCCTTTGTCTCTTGCTGTTCTTATGTTTGATTTTCGGCCATCTTCTCTATATAGTTATTAACTCTAATTATCACGCTACCTCCCCATCTTTCTGTGAGTAAACCGCAACTGAGCATATAGGCCCATCAGCATGTCTTTCTTCTCCCTGTTTCTTATCTGCTGACTTGATTCAGGCCGAAATCCGAGTGCAAAATGTAACTTGTCACAGCATGTTTAGTACTTCTATTTCTATAAAGCACACATAGAACGTGATGTTGAAGTTACACTGTTACGATTCTTGAGTGTCATGGGCGCTAAACGGCATACTATTCTGGAGCATGCCAGTAGGTATATCACCTACTAGTACTTGACACAACATGTAACCGACGGGGAAATAGCCACAGTTTGATATTGTGCCTGCTGACCACCTTCTTGAATCCCCCAATCAGGCACCGCATCTATTTAACCTGCGTGAGTGAATGGACGACGGGCCACGCCCTGGCCGATCTGCACTAGGACCCTTGACAGTGGGAGAGTTCACCAATCAGCAGCGAGACCGTTGCACGTTCCGGGAAGGAGGTAACGCCCCGCTGCCCGTACCACCGATATGCTAACTGCCCCGATCCGGTGAACCGGTCGGATCCGGGACCAGGTAAAACATCCGCAGGCGATCTCGATGCTTGCAAATGTGCTGAGAGTTTGAAGTCTCAGCAGCCTGATTTTTGAAACATAGGAACTGATTGGCGTTGGCAGCCGAGAATAATTTCGGGGTTCTCTGAAAGGGTTAAAGCTGCAGTATTCCGTACAGTACGTGCGTGATACGGTTGGTATGAGAGCGCATCCCGCTCCGTCTCCCGGATACGCGCTCTGGACCCCGACAAAACCGTTCAAATCTGGAAAGCTGCCCAGCCGGCATGCACTTCGGAAGCTGCACTTTTGACCTCACAATGCCACATGCCATGATCGCCTCCTCAAGAATCGCGAATCATGGGCCCCACGTGGGCCGGCCTTTGGAGCGGGGTCCACGGGGCCACAACACCACAATGCCGGTCGCCACTTGAGTTGCGACTCATTGAGAGAGATCTCGAACAACAGAGGGGCTCGAGGGGTTCAGGAGAGTTGAGAACTACAACCGCTCTAGCAAACGCAGGGGACATGGGACTAGAGAGTGACTTAGTGGGCCGCATGCAAAACGTGACGAATTGCCAGCGACGAAAACGGCCCGGCTTGTCACGATCAGGTATTGATGAGCGCCAAGACATTCCACATTGTTCGGTGGTGGGGTCGTAGAAGGGTCCATGGACCATGATCCAGCTTCATCTCGAGACGAACCACCGATTCCGTCGTATCCGCCGGGGCCTCCTCTCGGCATCTTCATGTAAAAAGTTTAAAAAGCGAAACAATCTCTTTTCTCTCCATAGCATACAACTACCTCCGAACTCCTGCAGAAGTTCTCCCAAGGCCATGCGTATCAAGATCCCTTGTTGACAGATGGAAGTACATGTATTCCCAAAGCAACCACCACTCCTCCACAAACATGGCCCTGCTAGCCGCTTCGAAGACCACTCCGAACGTCTCGCTCAGCCATAGCCAACGGTCCGACGTGATCTCTGTCCTCCACCCGCTCGTCAACAGCGCGCTGCAGTTCCAACAGCTCATCGGCTCCGCCGCTTTCCACCTCTTCGTCCGGACCTACTTCGCGGCTAGCATCCTCGCCACGACCTCTTTGTGGGCAAGCAAGAGCATTGCCTGGAGGACATTCCTTGCTTCCAGAATCCTCGCTGCGAAGAGCTTTGCGCTTACCAAGCGGCTCGCTTGGGCCGGGTGGGATTGCAAGCGATCAAGACGTCTCCGCAAGCGACTCGAGTTTGAGCTCTTCGTGCTGCTCCTCGGGCCTGGTGGTAATGCTTTATTGTTGATGGTCTTCTGGCCGGGCTGGCTTATGCTGGCCCTGTTGGGATGGGGTCTTTGGCGGGTGATCAGTTGAGGTTGAGAGTAAGTGAGGTACCGTTGTTTGTTCGGCGGGTGGACAGACAGTGCTCACACGGCGACAACCCAGGCCGCGTTTGGGGCCCCAAGAGATGTCAAACTCCCTGCTATTGCAGTGACTCCCACGACGCTAATTCCAGTTGACACACGCTTGCTGGAAGACTTTTCATCGCGAGAAGAAAAAGGCATTGCCGCCGGGATCCCGACGGATCTCCTTCGAATAATCCTTCTCGGGGTCGAATTCCTGCCAGAGGTTGGCCGGATAGAGGTGCTTGTTGCGCTGATACCACCGCCGATCCACCACTTTGGTCAACGTCGGATCATCCGATGCCCCCTCAAGTTGAGAGAGATCAGGCGCCCGACCGATGCCGGCCGCGCCGGATTCTTTCGGGGGAGCTTCGGCGCTATAGTTGAAGAGGAGCTTGTTGCCTGGACCAACGGTCTTGTTGATGATGAAGAAATAGAACTCGTAATGCTAGATAGACGGCACGTTAGTTTAGATCGTCTTTGTAATAGAAAGCCAGACATGTCACACTTACGTGAGGAATGATCATGGTACCCCGGACGAGCATCAAGTCGTCCACGCTGACACGGGCCCAGTCCCGTCTCGCATTCGAGCTCTTGTCTGCACCGACCCCAAGCTGCGCGCCCACCTTGCGGCTCTTGTCGAGAAACAGCCACACAAAATCTCCCTTCTTGACCCTCACAATGCCGCCGGGGATGTTGGTGCCGTCGTAGAAGACGAAAGGGATGGCGATCTCCGTAGCCTTGATTGCCGCCTGGAGCAGGAGAAACTCCTTCCGTAGCGCCTCTCTCTCCTCAGCTTCTCGCCGCAGAGCGGCTTTAGTCAGGGCCCGCGGCACGATACCGACTGACGTGTTTGCCACGACCTTGGCCTTTGATTTGTCGCCCTTGTCTCTGTCCTTGTCATCACTGGAGACGAGTTCTGCTCCTGCAGCTGCCTCGCCATTATCACCCGCGCCGTTGTTTTCGCCATGTCTTGCCTTCTTCTTCTTTCCCACGTCACGGCCGACAGAAAGGTTGGGTCCAGCCTCGTCCTCTTCCTCGTCAAAAGACAACACCAGAGCCTTGGTCCTTTTTGTCTTCTTCTTCTTCGGTCTCTCCGCCTCGCTACTATCGGCACTCACGTTGCTCGGGGTCGCAGCCAGGGACCGATCCGGCGTCGACTTGTTGGTGCGCGCAGCGAATGCCGCCTCGCGCGCCTCGCGCTCCTGTTGCTCGAGGACCTCGGCGCGCCGCTTGCGGAAGTCGGAGAGCGCAACTAGGCCGAATGTGTCCGTGGACAGCCGCTCGTGCGTCGTCTTGTTCTGCGGTGTGAAGCGCGACGCTCCCGGTTGTGGCGGCGGTTGGTCTGACATTCCGGTAGATGTTGGGTAGCACTTGCTGGGAAGGGAGGGGCCTGGTGTGTTGGATGAGTTGTCAAAGACGGGCAGGTGTACTGTGCTAGGTAGAGTACAGTAGAGTTCTGCGAAGATGGGATATATCGTGTAGATCCTTCAGGGAATTAAAGTTCTCTTGATAGGCTAAGTTTTGGGAGCGGCAAACATAAGTGGTCCATTGCACATGCCAGCCAGCAAGTCCCGGTAAAAACCAATCGGATCGGCCGCACAACCGCGTCAGCCGATAGGAGAACGCGCCATGTCCCCTTTGCCGACCCACTGGGCTTATCTCTTTTACGCAGAATTATCTTCGTACTCTACTTCGTACACAATACTAGTACGATACTGGCATGGTGCTAATACATACCTGTATTTTAGCAATGTAATAATGCTAGTATGCGAGGTTCTAACAGGCTTGTACTACATTATTACGCTACCAAACACCGGAGTCCTCAGTCATGACCAGCAGTTGGATATTTCCGTCATTTATCTTTATGAGTGATAACAGAATTCCTCAATGCTTGAATCATTCGTCCGATAGGAAGTCTTTCAGTTTTCTTTGTAGGAAACCACCCAAGCTCTCAAAGATAAGCGGATCGTGGCCCTCTCGCCAACGCAAGCTGACCGCTGCCTCTGACTTGCCGACCGCGACTGTTATTTCGAACCCAAGTCGGCATTCCTCCGCTTCCGCTGCTGGAGTGGTGCAACCCCTATTCGGTCCTTCCCCGTCTTGTTCTCGGAGCTTTCTTCTCCTCCAAGCCCTGCTCCATACGTTCTCCCCCGTCCTCCCCAGGCCGCTTGAGGTTTCCGGGTGCCAGGTCCAGGACATAAGCTCTAGAGATCCCACGATATCTCTGATTCGGGATATCACGGGATTGATTGGCTTTTCAGCCGGTATCATCAGCAGCTGCATCGTCACAGGCAGTGGCAAAATCTTCCTCCAGATACTCGCCTTCATCCCTCGCGCCACGTGCTCGGCCGGCCGCATGGGCCCGAAACTCCATCCCAAAGCCCACCGCCGCGTCTTGCTGCCCTGGACAAACTCGGTAACAGCATAATTGTCGATACCCTTCTCGCGTAGCTGCCCGATGAGTGCCTCGAGGCTGGTGAGCTTCCCGAGCATCGACGTGTACCACTGGATCCGGTCCCGCAACACAAGTGACTCCCCTATCAGCCGGCCAACATGGGCGACCTCTCCACCCTCACAAACCATTTCCACTGGGGCACCGGTGCAGGCTGAAAGCGGAGGCCGGGCCTTCTTCTGTGCTGACGAGAGCATGTCGTCTTCCGAGGTGTAGAATGGCGGGTTCATCATGACGAAATCGATGCATTGGATACTAGCCTCGTCTAGAGGCACCAGCGGGTCCTCTGGCTTCCGTTCCAGCAGCCGGATACGTTCTTCCAGGCCGTTCAGCTTGATGTTGGTCTTTGCATAGCTCAGATTCCTGGTGTCAATGTCTGCGGTGAGCTTAGCCTACCGTCTTCTGCCTATTGGACAGAAAGCTCACCTGTTGCCACAAAATTCCAGGGCCTCTGGGCAGCCCCTAAAAGCGGGTAGATACAGCTTGCGCCAGTGCCGACGTCGAGCCCGCACAGCTTCCGGCCGGGTGGCTCATACGACGTCGTGTCCATCAGATCCTTCAGCCACAGGATGTAATTATGCCGGTTGGGAACCTGGCACGGGGATCAGCAATGATGATCATCTGAAGTTGCTCAGCAGTCAGGCTGGGCCATACCGGGGGGCAAAGTCTGTCGTCTGGCAGCTCCAACGTCAAGCCAAAGTCAAGCTCCAACAATGTCTTGGTCAGCTGCATGGTAGCAGCCGGGTTGCTGAAGTCGAGCTGTCCATCGTTGTGAAGCCTGCAGGGAGGTTAGGCATTTAGCACAGGTCCAAGCAGTCAAGAAGTGAGGGAAAACCAAGGTAAGGGGGGACGTGGTATAGGGGAAGCGTGCTAGTGCAGTGGAGTGAGAGCAAGTAACCTACAGTGCAGCAAGACGACTGTCGTGCTTCGCAAGCTGCTTGAAGTCTGGCTCCGTCTCGTAAAGCCGGCGGAAGTAGCCGTCGGCGGTCACCCCGGCCGGCGGAGGATGGGGCCGACCAGGATTCGGTCTGCCGGGGTTGGGTCGGCCGATGGCTGATGGTGTGGTTCGAAGATCGGTTCCGGGCCCGATGTCCATCTCAGCCGCATCGACTGATGCTTTTCGCTTATTTCCTGCCATAACAGTCTCCGAACTTCATCTCTTAGACTCTAACTGCCACACGCGGCCGAACGCAAATGCCTGGTACTGGCACGAAGGCCCGACAGCAGGTGCCTTGGAAAGTGCGATATTTGTACAGTGCAGTACCGTTACGTGTTGATTCTTGAAATCCTATTCTCGTCATGTGAGGGCATACATCGTACTCAATGCTGGTAACGGCTGGTAACGCCAGCGAAGCAATCAAGAGATTCGAGCTTGAAGACTCCTACTACAGATAACGAAAGATGTCCACGTGTAACGACTCAGGTCGCTTATCAGCAGCTGCCATATCGTCGCAGGCGACCAATCACGCAATCGCACCTACCAGAAGAATTTGAGTCTTGACTCTTCGTCGGTTGTTGTGTTCAACCTGGTGAGGACGGGGTTAGTGTCGAGCATTATGAGGATCAGGGTGTGGAAACAGTGAGAATTACTCCGTACTCCGTAGAGCATATTGGTGCCCATAGCTGGTGCTGACAATGCTGACATCCTGGGCTTCCCACAGCTTCCACCTACACAGTAAGTGTACACTAAGGTTGTGTTCCACTCTCGCCCGCCTTAGCAGTGGGCCTTCCCCAGGTGAGGTGGGGAAGACCCAATCGCTGTCACCACCATCCAAAAGAGCCAGGCTGTGCTGCCTGTCATGACGGAGGTTGCTGTCCAGTCGAGCGAAACAAGGCTGCCAGAAGATGTGGGAGTCCAGGGCCTTCTGCAGCTCATCTTCACCATGCGGACTAGCTGAGGCCAGGCTAGAGTTCCTTGCAGGAGATGCGGATACTACTTAAGCAGCCAAGCCCCGTTCATTCCCATTGCCGTTCACTCCTACCTATGGTAGAGTTACAGTCTCCTCTGAACCAATCCATCTTGATCGGGCTGACTTTGCTTCCACTTTTGCCACCTGCTCCGGCTGTTTCCCAGCTGCGGTCATTTACCGACAGCGTAACAATTCGGACAAAGTGAAAGGGACAAACGAGCTGCTCGTGGCTTGATATCGCAACGGTTCGGACGAGCTGAAGCTGGGCCACCCACCTGGTAGCAGACTTGGCACGACGCAGCATCAAAGACCCCGTCGCAATCGCATCGCTCCCCTTCCAACCTCTCACCGACTTCCACCGACCTGCGCGCTACAGACTCACCACCTTGCATCGCCCAGAGTACCTTAATTGCTCACGCTGACGCCGCGAAGCGAGTGTGTGCGGTTTGAGAAGCACCAGTGTAGAACACACTGGGCTCAACGGGCAGGTAAAGTACCTATTCAAGGTATTATCATCCCGGTTCCGCTTGCACTTTCACAGCCAGCTTCTCTTCTGTCACGTTGCACTTGGTTCCTCGTCCTGTACGCTGTTGCCTTGCTGTGCATCCCTCTCAGTCGATTCTATTGGATCTGCTCGGCTTTCCAAGTTCCATCGTACTGCTCCTCCGCAAGCCGACGCCGCTTCTGCTGCGCTCCCGCTTGTGTGTCCTGATGCTATGACTGACCATATATGAATTGACAACAGAACGCCTAGCATTCGCTGGTCCCGCATCGGGTGCATGCCCCGGTCAGCTAGGCACTTCTGCAGCTCTCCGGGCCTCCCTCAGCCGGCCACGTCGCTCCCGTCAGTCGCACAGCGCTCCCAAGTTCTACCACACCTCGGAGCTCCGTTGCCTTATTGCGGTGCAAGCCTTCCCAGTTCCCACACTCCTCCGCCGTTTCCCCAATACCTCCCTCATTTGGCCCATAAAGTCTACCCCAGCAAGCTAGCTGCCCATCGCCTCTTGGCGGAAGCCCGCTTGTCCCGCCATCCTTGATACTCACCGAGAAATATGGACTCTGAAGACAGGAACTCGGCCGATGTGCGCGAAGGAAACCCTCCAGTGTCGGCAAAGAGCGAGGAGTCCAAAGCGCCTGCCGAGAGCATCCCCAAGTCAGCCGAGGGAGAGCCCAAGGCTAACGACAGGTCCGATGGGAATAAGAAACTGGCCAAGGACAAGAGCTCCAAGAAGGGCGCCAAGGGCAAGGCAAAGAAGTCCAAGAAGGCAGCATCACCCGCCGCGTCGGATTCGGATTCGGACAGCAGCGACACCAGTGATAGGTCATCTTCATCTTCGTCCGCCGACGACAGCGAGTCCGAATCAGAGGTTTCTAAAAAGAAGCGGGTGACCAAGAAGCGTCACGGACCCCAAAGAGGCAAGAAGACGCGCGTGAAGAAGCCTAAGAAGACAGCTAAGACGCAGGGGTCATCCGACTCTGACTCCGACTCCTCCGACAGCAGCGACAGTGACAGTTCGGAGGCTGAGGGCGCCCAGCAAACCCAAGCAGATGATCTGCTAAAGAAGCTCCAACTGTTACTCCTGCAACAGCAGCAAGGTGGCGGCTCCTATCAGTACAATGGGGGGCTCAACAACAATGTTCCTCCCCCTATCTATGACACCGGTCTACGGCAGAACCCCGCGAGAGTCCGCCGCGGTGGCGCCCGTACTTCTGGTCGGGCAAACCCCAACATCGGTGGCATTGACCCCAGCCTCCTCGTAGACGGGCAGCAGCAGCAGAAAGACAACAAAAAGCGGCAGAAGGCCAGCAAACTTGACTACAAGCGCGTTGACCAAGTCTGGGACGACACGATCCACAACTACAAACTCCAGGACACGGCCGAGGGGACAGTAGACGCCCAATACGATGAGTTCATTTTCCACGTTCGTCGTACCTTCGATTGGGAGGGCAAGTACAAAGCCACCATTGTCGATATCAAGAGCAAGCTGCTTCGCGAGTGCCTCCAGGATGTCATGGGTGGCATCAAGGGTGTGAGCTTGGTCGATGATACGCCAAAGCTTGACCCTAACATGCTCTTCTTGTAAGTCGTTGGCCTTTCTCCAACTACTTCACCAGTTCCGTGACAGCCTCGCACTCACACCATGGCAGATATCTTGAAGATCTCCGCAAACACATGAAGGAATTGAAGAAGCAGGCGAAGGCGGCCAAGAAAAAAGAGCAAAAGCGCATTGAATCGAAGCGACAGCATCTGAAAGTGCTGATCAAATACATCAACAAGGACTATGCGGACATCAAGAACAGGTAAGCCTGATCTGCCTGTGCCTAGTGCCGCGCTTACGTTCGCTTTGTAGTCTCTACCCGATGCTGGAGAACGGTCTTATCACGTTCGACCTGCTCTGGGCCTTGTGGAAACCAAACACGCTGGCATACACGACTACCTACGGGTCACACGATGAACCTCGTGTGTTCAAGGTCGAAATGGCAGAGAAACACCACAGCCTCATGAAGGGCGACTACTACTACATTGAGGGCAAGGTACGATGCCGTCCTGCCGGAAGATGAAGCACGTTTGCTCACTTACTAATCACACCTTTCGATTTGTGCTAGTACTTCGAGTATGATGGGAAGCAGTTCGGCTTTGGAGGCATGGCCGAAGAGATCGGCGACTTCCGTGGAGCGCGCAAGATCACGAGCTTGGGCTGCTATCCGCTCAAGTACCACAAGAACGAAGCGCAGCTGCGGAAGGAGTTGATCGAGCGCGGCAAGAAGTTTGTGTCGCTCAGCGGCGTGCACTACAAGAGCCATCACGGGATGGCCTACTACAAGAAAAAGAAGGCCATCATCAAAGTCAACATCAACGGGCGCATCATGATTGACCCCAGTATCCACCGCCGCATCAATCCGAACTATCCGATCTCCCTTGTTAGGCCCAAGGACCACGACCTCCTATCGGACGATGAGGACTCGGACGACGAATCTGGCTGCTGCGGATGCGACTCGGAGTTAGAGGTCGACGGCGATCTGGACGGTGAGAAGACCAAGTTCGTGACCAAGGTCGTTCGAGACGAAAAGGGCAACGTTTCGCTTGTCCGCATGCCCAAGTTCGATGACGACGAGGCTGCCGGAAAGGAGAAGCTGGACAAAGTGACCGCCAAGGATGAGGACACAGCACAACAGAACGGGGAAGAGACACCCACCTCTTCGGCAAAGGGAAAAGAGGCCAAACCGATACCCGAGTTTAGTGATGAGGAGTACTTAATCGCGTCTCCGGTGGTTCTTGGGTTTGCCTTTGCCGAGAAGTTGTGGCTGGAATTCACCGTCTCCGGCGTCAAGGAGATTCAATGGAATGAAACCGCTTACGAGTCCCTGGTGCTTGAGCCAAAGACCAAGGACATCGTAAAGGTAAGGCTCTACACTGATGGCAGAGCTCCCCCTTCGGCAGCATGGCATTAACGGGTTGTGAACAGGCTCTTGTCGAATCCCACAAGTACCACGCGGCCGAGAGCATTGACGATGTGATTCAGGGCAAGGGCAAGGGCCTAGTTGGTATGTTGATATCCTCATCTGCTCCTATAACCACTCTCTGATAACGTTCAATTAGCTGTGCTACATGGCCCTCCCGGCACTGGCAAGACCTTAACGGCGGAAGGCATCTCGGAGCTCCTCAAATGCCCTCTATACATGGCATCCGCAGGCGAGCTCGGCACAGACTCGAGGTACCTTGAAAGCGAACTCCAGAAGATACTGGATATCTGCCACGCCTGGGGAGCGATCCTCCTGCTGGACGAGGCCGACGTGTTCTTGGAGAAGCGGAACATGCACGACATCCACCGGAATGCCCTTGTCAGCATCTTCCTTCGCCAGCTCGAGTACTTCCAGGGCATTCTCTTCCTCACAACAAATAGGGTCGAGGTAAGCACAAACCGACGAGACCTTTGCTCACCGGACACCGAGCACTAACTAAAAGCTCTGCTTGTTAGACCTTCGATGATGCCTTCCAGTCGCGCATCCACATTGCTCTTCGATACGACAATCTCGACCACCGAGCCAAGAAGACCATCTTCAAGATCTTCATCGAGCGTGTGCGGGTGCTTGAGAAGATCAGCCTGATGCCCTTCAGCGAGGAGGACTACAACCAACTCGCACGACACGAGCTCAACGGGCGGCAGATCAAGAACACTGTCCGCACCGCGCAGGCCCTGGCGGTCAATAAGGGCGAGCCGCTCTCCATGAGCCACATCCGCCAGGTTCTCGATGTGCAAACCAATTTTGAGCGGGATCTGAAGGGCGGTACTGGCTACCAGGACGCGATGAGGAGCTATTTCTGAGTCTCATTTCTTTTTTTTTTGGAAGTACCTTTGAGCGTTGGCGTTTTTAGTGTGGTTCTCTTTCGGCCATGCGGTGGTGGGCACCCCGTTCAGTTGATACGCGTCCATCTCATGGAAGATATCCTTTTGGGGAGATATCGTCTTCTTTTGTTACTTCAGTCATTTTTCGGTCATCTTTTCCCGTTTGTTTCGCGCGCTCCTCCCTGGACCTCATCAATATCCCGGAACGCGTATCTCAGAACCCACGCAAGGTAGAGAAGACAGCATGGTCTGGGCACTGCTAAATGCCGATTGATGATATTGACATGACGGATGCAAATAGGCCTGTACCTTGTGTAGGTTTTAACAGAGTATGGACGCTATGCGGAGAGGGATAGTTCAGGGGCAAAAACCAAGATGAAAAAAGCCCAAAAATGTAATTAGCTGCGACTCGTTTCGATCGAGTGACCTCCGGGTTATGAGCCCGGCGCTATTCCGCTTAGCTACGCAGCTTATCCTTGAATTGTCGATGCTGAGGTGGATTCTTTTAAACCACTATATGGACGTACCAGCACCAAGATCGACCCCACAACTAACCCGATACGGACGTGGCACAAAGAGTCAAGCCACACTAAAACTTGCAGGCATCTCCCCCAACTTGCCTGTCACTGTCGCGCATGTAAACAACCACATACCAAATACCTGATTGAATTTTCAGAGAATATGGAGTGTGTATACTGCAACTGCTAGCCTAGACTGCCTACCTTCCTAGGCTATATGGTAGCACCTAGCATTCGAACCTAACCTTGCCCTATACCCTCCTCCCCTGAGCCCACCCTTGGAATTACGCCTATGCCTACGCCTGTATGAGAGCATTGCCGTATTGAGATTGCATTTGAGACTGTTAAGAGTTGCCAAACGGCGTGTCGAACGGCGCCTATAGGCATTTGGTATATGGTTGTTTACGCATCTATACATGCGCGACAGAGATAGGCAACCTGGAAAAGTTAGGGAAGATGCCTGTAGGTTTTGGTGTGGCTTGACTCTTTGCGGCCCGGCCGCATCGAGTTAGCTAGGGGGTCGATCTTGGCGGTGGTAGGTTAATATAGTGGTTTCGTGTCTCTTTGCCAATCGTTGATATGTCTCTTTTCCAATAATTTGACCTAGTCCTATACGCAGCCCTGTACTCGTTGGGCCTCCTAAACAAGAGCGGGGGCTGGAAGTACGGGATAGAGCCTCAAGTGTGTGTGGATCTACCTCCATTACTTTGCTCAGGCGGAGAGAGCCTACCCAAGTAGTATCTACTGTATCATCTTCAATGTAACTACTACGAATATTGTGTGGCTGTCAAGCTCTCCCGACAGACAGGGGCGATGGACATGGACAGCTCCTGTGGGGCGCGAAGTTGCTAATCGCGGTACAGTGGGGACAAACACCAATCAGCGAAAGTGCGGCCTCTGAAGCCGACGTCATCCGATCTCGAAGAGAGCTGAAACAAGCTGCCCTGTTGGCCCAGTTCGGACGCCAACGGCGCCGTCTTTGTGACCAAGGCCATCGATGTAAGAGGCGGATTGGCTTGGAGATGTATTAGGGATTCCGGAGCCCTTTCTCGTCTCCTCGCTCTGCTTGTCTTCCTGTCCTTCTGCGCCTTGCGTTCTTTTAATCGTTGGCTGTCGATAGTCCCCGGCCCGCGCAGAAGAAGCTGGTTGCGATTTGCGCTCGGTTCGTCCCGTCATCCGAACTACATACATAAAAAAGTCCTGGAAGTCGATCTTGTCGCTTGAATCCCGGGACCAGCGCAAAACCCGGACAGCAGAATGCCGCGCGGACAAGCATGGAGCCGCTTTCTGGGCTTAGGGACTTTGGGACGAGGACATCGTGACAGCGGCTGGTGGGAGGAGCAACGGCGTGAGTCAGAACTTCTCGCTTCTCTCTCTCCAGAGACTAATCCCGTACCCCAGTCCTCCCAACCTACCGGACCAGTTCGATCCAGTCGGCAATTCCGGCCCAGACCGTCACCGAAGTCGCACTCCGTATCCGCCATCTGATCGAGGAATGTGTCCCATGCGAGCTCAAGGAGGACATGGTAACCTCGCCGCACAGCAAGGTCATCACGCCCAAGGTCATCAAGGCTGCCAAGGAAGCTGGCGGTCGCGAGCATGGGGCCTGCGTCGTCTTCTGTCTGCTGATCAATAAGCGCTGGTGGCACCACCAGTCGCTGGTTGAGCTATGGGATGCGGAGCTTCACCAGCTCCGCGCCACGGCTTGCGAGGTCATTGCCAAGAAGCTCATAGAGTCGGAAGAGGATATGGAATACCTCTTGCACTCCGTCCTGCTCAAGCGCTACTCCATTCTTGTCGATGGGCATCCCACGCATCCGGTCAACGTTGTTGAGAAGGCAGTTGACCTGCACGCTCTGCGCGTCATTGGGTCCGCGGGGTACCAGAAGTGCGTCAACTACCTCTGGCGCGGGTGGCTGATCCAGGACGAGAAAGACCCGGCCACGTTTATCGACTACAGGGACAAGGATAACACGTCGTACTGGGCGCACCTCGACCCGGACCGCATGCGCGCGCCAAGGTACCAGAATGCCGCTCAGATGCTCTTTTCCTTCGCTTACCTCGGCCTATATACGCTCGCGATGAACTCGGTGAACGAGGATGGCGGCATCGACTTTGTCGAAGGTCTGCTCTACATGTTTACATTCGGCTTCATCTGCGATGAGCTCGCCAAGTTCTGGAAAGCGGGTTACCACATCCTGAATTTCTGGAACGCATTCAACTCGATTCTGTACGGCCTCCTGAGCACCAGCTTCGTCCTCCGCTGCATAGCGCTGAGCCACGGTGGTAATGAGCCCAACGGGCTTCGCCATCATTACAGCGCCCTCAGCTACAGCTTCCTCGCAGTAAGCGCTCCCATGTTCTGGGGCCGTTTGCTTCTCTACCTCGACAGCTTCCGTTTCTTCGGTGCCATGCTGGTCGTGCTCAAGGTCATGATGAAGGAGTCCCTCATCTTCTTCGCTCTTCTGGTCGTCATTGTTGTCGGATTCCTGCAGGCCTTTGTCGGTCTTGACTACGCCGATGACAGGGTCATCGAAGACATAT
Source organism: Chaetomium strumarium (assembly GCF_033439665.1). NCBI lineage: Eukaryota > Fungi > Ascomycota > Sordariomycetes > Sordariales > Chaetomiaceae > Chaetomium > Chaetomium strumarium. The sequence goes on from NW_026944431.1 coordinate 466,425, forward strand.
TCTTCATCGTCCAATCGATGGCCAACGCCGTGATGCAGTCTCCCGACTTTAGCGGTTTTGAGAGGTTCCGGCCGCCGTTCGGCTTGGTCCTATATTACTGCTTTACATTCGTCGTCATGGTAACGTTACCCCTATCTCCCCCACAGTCATAATCTACACCCCTTTACGCACCAAGAACGTTGTCTAACCCCCGGATCCAGGTCGTACTTCTCAATATCCTCATCGCCCTCTTCAACTCGGCCTACGAAGACATATACGACAATGCCAACGACGAGTATCTTGCCATGTTCGCCATGAAGACCGTAACCTTTGTCCGCGCCCCCGACGAGAACGTCTACATCCCTCCTTTCAACCTGATCGAAATCTTCCTGATCGCCATCCCCTTCGAGTGGTGGATGGACAAGAAGTCGTATGAGCGCATTAATGACATCGTCATGGGCTTCATCTACTCCCCCCTGATTTTGATCTCGGCCTACTTCGAGACCCGTTGGGCCCGTGACATCCGCGTGAACCGCGCCCGTGGCGACGCCGATGATGATACGGTTGAGGAGTGGGAGCAAATGTTGGGGCAGGTTGACTTTGAGGCCGACGGCTGGAAGAAGCAGGTTGACGCAGCAAAAAGTAACCTGGAGGAGGACCTTGCGGTTGCAGAGGTCAAGAAGCTGAAGGAAGAAGTGAACAAGCTGAAGGAGCTGGTTCTGTCCCTGCATAAGGCGCTAGCCGATGGTAAGGATGAGGATGGCGGACTCTAGGCTTGACTCCTTCAACCCTGCCCGTTGCGCAATGATGCCTCTGCGCATTGTGGTTGCGGAGACTTGTGGGCTGGATCTGAACAGTTCCATCCACACGTCTTGTTGGGAAGTCTGTGTCTTTCAGGGCATTGGCAGCCGGCGTTCGGCGTGTTGAATGTGATGATCTTCATACCCCCATATCTACAATAATGGCAGTTTTACCAGGTGGACAATTCTTGTGAAACAAACCTTTGATTCCTCCAAATGATCTTACAGACAGAAGACTCTTCTCAGGCTTCGGTGTCTATTGTGAATGACCCAGCTGTGCCTTGGACTAAATCGCATTGCGATCGACATGAGGCGGTCTGTTACAGAGAGTCACCTACCTCCAAGAGCAAAGATCACTGTCAAGGATTTGGAGAAGGTGGAAGCAGATTATCTTTTGGACGCTGCCGAACACGCCCTAAACCGAGCCAGCAATGTTGCTGTTCTGTTGAATCCGTAAATGTCCAGATAGCCCCCCGAAGCCTCTTGCAACAAGGATAGAGAGCGCCCAAGTACAGTTGCGCCCATTCCTAAGCTGTTAGAGGACAGTCCACGAGAGGGAAGTCCCAAAAAAGAAATGACGCCACCACCGTTGTCCCATCTGAGCAAAAAAAGAGAGAGGGAAAAGAAAAGCGAATAACCGAAAGGTTGGTGTTACATGTACACAGTATTACACCCTTGTCAACCGAGCCACCGTTCCCAGTGTCGTCTTGCCTGTTAGCGCCCATAGATTATTGTACAGTCTCATGTTCAATGACAACCCAGCTGCCACACAGTTTAAGCGAAAGGAAGAATCAAGTCGAAGGTGCCAAAATGAGGGTTTGTGACCTAACTGGGTGCCCTTGAACAGCGGTCAGCCGGCAATCCAAAGGGAAACCAGAGGAGAGAAAACGCAAGGGAAGACTCACACTCCGCCTCCCATGAAAGCAGCCAGGTCATCAAGCTCCAGCAGTTGTCGTTCAAAAGCCGCGCACAGCTCCATCGCTGTCATGTCGACGTCGGGGCCGGGTTGCGTCGCCTGGGGAATACCACTAACTGAGGTCGACGATGTGATATCAGGCGAGTCCGCCTTTGGCACGGTGCCTGGAGGAGGGCTGGTTGTCATGGGGGTCGCCGCACCGACAGAACCACCATTAATCGTGGTGACACCTGGCCGTCTGGGGACGGGAGGTTCGCTATCGCGGCTGTCCACAGACGCAGGAAGCGGGGGATGTCCTCCGAGGCCCGTCATCTGATCGTAGTCCATCGCATCAGGATTCGTGTCAGCCTGGCTGGGAGTGTCGTCCTTGATCGAGGGCGAAACATGTTGGTTTGACTTGCTGTCTTCACGCGTGTCACGGATGTCCCGCGGAGCGCTGTTAACCTGGCGCAGGACCTTGGACATGACGGAAAGGTGACGCTGCCAAGGGACCACCAACGGCCACGACTCAGAACCATCCTGACAGAGCCTCAGGCTGTCGCGCACAATGCTCGAAGCCGACTCGATCACGTCAGGCGGAGCCAGTCCCTTGAGCGTAAGATACGCAACCGTAGATCCAGCCGTGAAGGCCGAGAACAACATGAAAATTGGGAAGCAAAGGATGCTATCCTTGTCTGCTCCGTGCTCGAGGGACAGAAGGGAGTGGATGATGCTGTGCGACGCCGCAAAGATATGGTCGACAGCCTGCAGCATGAGAGGGTACGAGGAGCTGCGCCAGGCCTCGAGCGAAAAGTTCTCGTCGGTGACAACCTGAAGGATGCGGCGGCGGTTCACAAAGATAGTGCCACAGTTGAGGAGCGAATGGATCATCGCGTACGTGTATCCGCTGCCCATCGTGATATGGAGGTTGATCTGGCCGGGCTTGTCGGCAAAGTGCAGCGGCAGGGACTGCCTGATGGCATCAATCTCTTGCTCAAGCGCCAGACATTGTTCCTCGGAGAAGGTTTCGAGGGTGGTGGTCGTCATCATCTCAACCACGTTGCGCCAAGCCTTCGTTGCCAGGACGATGTGCCCGAACTCGCCGACCTCGCCAAGAGGACTGGCAGGGTCAGGCATGGTCGAGGGAGGGGCGCCGCTCAAGGTACGGACATAGACCGGGCTGCCGAAGTGGTAATTCATCAGCGTACACGGCAGTGATACATCGTGAACGTCGTGCGACGAGAGAGCGGGGTGGCGGCCGGGGCTGCTAGTGAGAAAGCAATCCAGGATGTAAATCAACCATAAGGTGCGTCGGAATGATTCGTCCTGAAGGAACTGGTCTGGATCGGCGTGGAGGTGGTGGGAGTGGACAATACGGTACATCTGAGCCATTCGCGCAGCCTGGCCGAGATAGATATAGGCGCGCACCGCATTGCGGCAGCCCCATTCATGAACAACAAGCAGGCACAGTGCCTGGATATCGGCAAGGCTAGGCTGGTCCAGAGCCTGGCCAATGAGGTGAATGGCCTTGCTGGCAAAGTGTTCGGCAGCGGCGGAACCACCACCGTGGCCGCCATATCGGCGAATCATGGCCGGCGAGTGCCTGTCATACAGTGTTAAAAGCTGATCGGAAGCTTCGGGAAGGTTGCGGCGTTGCTTACCGGGCGGCTGTAGCAAGCAGGGCATGGATCATGGTGGGGTCCATGGAGGTGTTCTTCAGCTGCTGAAGAAAAGACGGCTTGTGGAAGGCCACACATGCCGGAAGTGTCTTTGAAATCACACGCTCGCATTCTTGCATCAACTCGGGCGTGAGTCTGCGGAGAAAGTTTGGTTAGGCTGTTCGTATGCATCTTATGGCAGAGTTGATCGTAATGGAAACATGGGATGCGACGGTTTGCGGTAATCCGTCGGAGCCTCTATACGAATAGCTCCGGTGGTTTGAGGCCAAAGCCAAGACAACCGGGGTAGGACGGGAGAAAGCGCACGGAGCAAAGGGAAAATTGCGCGTGCCGGTTTGGGAAATGAGGGCCGGGCGGAGAAAATTGGTGGCCCTCCGAGCGCGAGCGCTAGAAAATGAACTCGGCGGGTGGAGGCAACCGGGAGCGGGAGAAAAAAGGCGCTGGGCAAACGGAGCGCCCGGACGCCAACAAGATGACCGGATAAATGGGATCGAAGACCGTGTAGACGTGTAATGATGAGGTGCAACGCTCGGCTTGGGAATAGACGATAGATGCCAGATTTAGGTATGCATATGAAGGGAAAAAGAGATGAAACGTACTTCTCAGTGACTGTTGGGACATGACGCGACACGCCTGAAGCGGGAGGCGCCTGACGGTCGCCCGACGTGTTCGGGACAGCCCGCTCGCTGGGCAAAGATTCGCGCGCTCGCTGCTGGGCTCGAGCTGGCGATACTCCATGGCTACCGTGCGTCGGAGACTCATGAGGGAGGTAGCAATTGTGCATGCCCTTTATGCAGTTCTTGCAAGGGGGCTTGCCGGTATCATAGACGCATTTCGTCTTACCCTTGCGACAGCGGACACAGGCGCCTCCAGCTCGGAGGGCTGTCGATCGGGGGACCGACGCCATTGCGGACAATCGCGTCGCACCTTACAAGGGTGCGCAGACCAGTGACAAGTTGTTGACAGAACGCGAGCGATGATGGAAGATTGAGAAGATGACGGAACCAGACCGATGCGATCGGAGGAAAGAGTGAGCTCCGGAGGGGCGCCGATGGGACGAAAACCGACAGCCCGGTGCAGCACAAAAAAGGTGCGCTTTCAGAATTGAGAGACGAAGCTCGGTGCGAGGGAGTGCGTTGTTCCTCAAGTCCGGTCGGGGAAGTGATGAAAGGAGGGAAAGTAAGGGGAAGAAGGTCAGGGAGGACGGGGAATCGATGGGGTAAAAGGAGCTGGACGGGAGGGCTCGGGCGGACTTTGAACCTCTGGAAGTGAGGGAAGGGAGGCGGCGGCAGCACTCATAAAAAAGAGGCCACAGTCGGGCGGATCGGCTCATACTGCCGGGGTCAGGTAAGGGAAGACGGGGATAAAGTGGGTCACTTGAGGAAAGCGCCAGCCAGTCCAAGTGCCCCAGCATCCCGCCCGCCGCGAGCAGCCCGGCGACCGGCAGACAGTGGAGGTCGAGAGCGGAAACCATAGACCCGACTCACCGTCAAGTGAAAAAGTTTGATCCCTTAATGAGTCATTACAAGGCGCACTTGATATCATCCCGGGTCTGGAACAAATTCGAATGCCAACCGGTCTGTTTGACGCCGGGTTTGCGCTTTGGCGCGTCCGCCCCGGGTACCCCGCCGACACTTGGTGCCTCAGCCCGTGAAGTCCGGCACCTACCGAAATGGCCGCCACTGCTGCCCAGGTGGGTTGGATGGAAGGCGCGCCTCAAATTCCGTGATTACTGGTAGGTACCTACTGAACTATAACTAAGGTACACAACTTACTCCTCTAAGTGGGTTTCGCAGCTCTAGTTGTTTCAACCTTTCTCGCAAGAGACAATACCACGATTAAATAGGTAACCCGGTTTACATCGTCTGTCCGCAGAATGCCGGTCTCGATCTTCAGTTGGCCTGTGCTTGGTGCAATCTGGTACAGATAATGGCAGTAGTAGAGTTATCGACACAGGTACGTTGGGAAATGCCTCACGGCAAAGCCACTGCCCGATGGCGGCTGGAGATCTGTGTCTCACCTGTGAAGCTGTGGCCCGAGCCTTGCCTGATTTGCGTGCATGCGCACGGGGTGGTGCCTCCAACCACCATCGCAAGCGCTTCCTCTTGGCCTCTGTTGGCGGGCCCCGGTCGGTTCTCGTTCTAACACATAATACCGTAGTTGGGGAATCTGGGCGGCAATGACGCCCATACCATGAATATAGATAAGTGTTGTCGTCACCACTTGGCAAGTTCTCCTGTTAACGGGGTGCGATCTAAATCTCGATCTCGCTCACGGACTTGAGTGGGCCCACGATCTGGTCGGTGCATTCGGGGCACGTTGACGTTCTTCTTCCGCTACTGGCACTGATTCTCTTCCTCATAATAACGGTGGCAAACTCGAGTTGCCTAAGGTGCGGGGAATAGCATGCAGGCAGGCCGTGGTCAATTAATAGCTCCTCGGTGTGTGAACGAAGGCTGCGGAATACGTACAATACCAGTGATACATGGTGGCAGACAAAACCTGCGCGGGACCCAGTTCCGGCCTCGGACCCACATTTCCCGAGGCAGAACCTTGAATGCTCTCTCGGACGCTTCGGCCGCCAGACCATCCAACGCCGGCAACTAAGGTTCGTGTCCATGCTTTTCGGCCATGTCCAACACAAGCGAGGGGTGGAAACTCATTGAACGCACAGAAAAGTTGCGTTTCAACCTGCAGTGTTTTGGCTTGTCTGTACATCATCACACACTCAAACACAGGAGTGGGCATACTTATCGCCCGTGGAACGATGGGATAAGCAATCTCCGGGTGCGAAGTCCGCCTGTCCAAGTCGGTTTGTGGTCAAAAAAGCCTCGTCGAACACGACACCTCGGAAGGGAGTGGGAGCCACGAGTTGCATGCTGCACCAGCCGCCTTGGCCCCGCCCTCTGAAAGAGGCCGACGGGACTCCTGAAAAGTCGAGCGGTGACTACAATAGCTGTTTTACGGCTCCTACCAGAAGCCTCATCGCCGGCGGCCACATGCTCTGAGTGGGACCTGTAGCGGAGTGTCCGCATTGCCGGCCCGTCCTCGAACGGTCTCAAACTGTCTGGCTAAAGTGCGCAGCGCGATGCATCGCGGCCGTCACCTAGTCTCCTTGCCTCAAGACTCAGGTATGCCTCCGCCATGTACCGCGACCGTGATTTTGACCTTTTCCTTGAGCGAGCTCTGAATCTACAATTACCCGGCTTCCATCTACTTATCCCCCACCTAGCTCCCTATCTGGTCCCAAGCTCGCAGGGGCACTCAGACGGGACTTCAAAATAAATGATCCCAATGACGGAGATGATGGAGATGCTAACGGCCGGTACCTTTTTTTTTGCTTTCTTCATTTTTTCCTCGAGTACCAGATCCCTATGCTAGAGTGTCCTGGACTCCCATCTGGTCTGCTCAGCCCCCCAATGCGGGAAGTCCGGCGGGGGCTAAGTAAATTTAGGGATACTGGGGAGATCACGAGGCTCACGACTCGGCTGTCAGCCATAAAAGAAGTACCTTATAAGCCATATGGCAAGGGTCAAATTTTGATGTGCATAGACGACGGCGTCCGAGAGGTCGGGTCTGTTCAGATAGCCAACGGAAGAGTCTGGAATGTTATATTGTACATAGGTACCTAACGTATGTACAATACATACACCGAGTCGCTTCTTGACTTGGATATCGGACTCGCCGGTACGCGCGGAGAGCAGATAGATGCGCAATTCTGAAACCTGCCGCGGCCGTCGACTTCGACACATTGCAGCAGATCCCTGGAGGCGGCGCAGCGAGAGAGACACGGAGGCTTGGTGGGTCGCGAACCCCCGGGCAGCTCAGGCCTGCGAGCCAGCCCCCCAAATTGGCTCTGCTTTTATGTCACCGAGCGCTTGCGTCGGGCGGCCCAAGATCGGACTCGGCGCCTGCAGCCCCCGCCTGCACCACCACTAGCCGCCAGCTCCAGCCGCTGGTATTGTCTCGCTCTTGAATGAGGTACACAAGGTCAAGAGCGAATGCTGTTTCGCAAAGTCTCCCTTGCCCCCCGCCCCCTTCCTGGGTACGCGTCATGCACGGTTTTGCTACATAAGCCGCTCCCGATTTGCGTTACCATCCGGTGATATCGTCCAGATCGGCGGTGGGTATTCCGTACGCAGACAGGCCGATGGGCGGGGCCCCACTGCGGCCGGATGACGACTGGAACAGCCGAAACACATCCGGGCGGCAGGACAGGACGGCCCCCTTTTATTATTTAGACCCAACTAGGCGTTCAACTTGCATAACCCTCACAGTCCCTTCTGGGCGGGTTGGACAGGGCCAACCAGCCCGGCGACGGCGTGCATACGGTCTCATCCACAGGTCAAGCGTAGAGACAATGAACGGTCTCCTGGGAGGGTACCGAGAGCTGTAGCTATAGTCGCCAGATCACTAAAGTGCGATGTGAGCCTAGGTGGGGTGACGAGGGCTGGACCTCCATTCCATTTGGAGTCTGCTCGTCCTACGCACATCGGACACGGCCCGGTCACTCGGATGGCTGACGGAGGGAATACGAGGAAGAGCAACTCCGTTTCGTGCCGATTTCCCCATTCCTATGTCAAGGCGCCTCGGACGTTACTCATGACCTTTGCAGTCGGCCTTTCAAATGTCCCCCTCCTACTTTGGCGCTCAAACCACCAATGGATCCATCTCTCCCAATACCAAGTGAAGCCGGGCCACGGGTGAAGGTGAGAGCATGGTGTCCGACGTCCGCCTACCCCCCATGCTTCTTTAAATTGGTGGAAATAGTGGGCGTTTTGACCTGAACCGTGCCATCAGCCATTCCGAAATACGCAGCGACGGGCTTCTGAGCGCCCGCGGCAACCTCCAGCCCATTCTCGCCATGAAACAGGCCTATCTCGGCCACACCGGGAATCTTGATCAGCCTATCCGCAAGGGCGTCGACGGTCCAAACGCCACTGGCCCCGCTCCCGGTCTCACTGCCGTCCTCGAGGTCCTTAGGGAGGAGGAGCGGCGCAAAAGGTGCGTCAATAATCCACATGCCGTTGTCCGTGACGATGGCGCCGGCCTTGCCGGGGAGCCCGGGCCGGACCCGTGGGTTTTGGGAACCCATCCGGGCGAGTTCGTCCAGAACCCTCGGCGCAGCCATGGGTAGCACCTCTATTGGAATTCCCTTCTTCCAGGCGGTCCCCAGACGTGGAGAGAGCTTGCGGAAGTCGGCCACGCAGACGAACCGCTTGGCGCTGACGGCCACGATCTTCTCTTGCCACAGGCATGCGCCGCCGCCCTTGATCAGGTTCAGGTCGTCATCCACCTCGTCGGCACCGTCGAAGGCAACATCCAGCTGCTGCCCGGCCGGCAGCTTGCTGATGTATTGCAGGTTCAGCCCGGCCGCTTCGATCAGCTCCTCGGACTGGGAACCCGTTGGGTAGAAGGTCATCTTGGACGTCACGGCGGGCCCGAGGGCGGAAATCGCTTCCACCACGTAGACGACGGTGCTGCCGGAGCCGATGCCTATCCTCGTGTACTCAGGAAGGAGGTGGTCCTTGACAGCCTGGAAGGCGGCAAGTCTCTTGGATGTCTCGACCAGCGCCGCTTGCTGCTGCTCTGTGGTAGTAGCCATCCTGCGTGGAGCTGGCGGTGCTGTTACCCTCCGCGGGTGGGTATTGAACGGTATCGTGGTCCCTTTGTCTCCGGGTGTAATGAGAGATAGCGTCAAGCTGGAACGAGTGGAAAAGCCGCACGCAGGAGACCCAGAGAGCGCAGAGACGAGATGAGAAGACGAGCCAGCAGTCCCAGCGACAGCAAAACGCGCAAGATGAGACTTGCGGAAAAGCGTGTTCAGCCTCGTCACTGAGCCTGCAATGCGCTGATTCATGCGAATACCAAAGTGTCAAGGGCAGCACAACCCAAAAATGGAACGAGTTAAGCTTGCAGTGCGGCTATTTGAGGACCGTACACTGTAGTAGGAGAGGTGATGTTAATGCCATGTTAATAATGCCCCCTTGCTTCCCGTCCTTCCCTGCGAGCTCGGATCTGCACCTGCAATCCTGGCCCCACATCTATGGCGGGGTAAGTTGAGCCCAATGAACCGGAGGGCCCCATCAAACTTGACGCTGGCTCTTGAATCTAAAACCACACTTCCTCCACCGATTCTCTCGTTCTTAGAGTCCGCATGAGCCACAGCTCGAAAGTCTATTATTAGACTTGAGTAAGACCTAGTTTATAGTTCCAGAAAAGCGCCCGCTCTGCACAAAAAGCCTCCCACAGTTGACCCAAGGAGCACCACCGCAAGAACCTGCATGCAACGTAGAGGCTGGCTTCGCAACCGGACGTGCCGGGTTCTAGTGTTGGAACCTGAAGTCCAACCTCTTATTTCCCTGGTCGGTGGTGGTGGCCAGGTAATGCAGCCGCTTCTCTGGGGTCAGGGCGTCCCACTTCTTCGCCCTCGCTTTATTCCGGAAGACATAATATGCCTTGACCATACCATACAGCACGATGTTCATGCATAGGATTCCGAGAAGTTGCCGATTACCCCGACGGTACAGCGGCGCGTCGTCTGCGATGGGAGTTAGTGCCTGCCACTAGAAGATCCGTTCGCTTCTGACTCCGACCTACCAGTCCGGTATATGTTGGCGGCGATGACGGAACCCGCCTGGACAAACATGTTGTAGCATGCGGCAGATACGGTGCGGGCCCGAACGGTGTTGGAGTTGCGAGAGTTCCACCCGACTTGGATTGGGTGTGCTGGCCCCTGAAGTCAGCTACGACGATGTTGATCCGCGGGGACAGGACGTGCATGACTTGCCATTAGGGTAGCTGAGCAGCAGCGTGGTGACCGCGTATATTACCCACCTGCTCACCTTGGAGGTATCGACCACGTTGAGGTATATCAAGAACGGCAGTGCCCATACCTGCCCCGCACCGGCCACGAGGGTCAACTGTCCCGCGATCTCGGCGATGTAGGCTATGCCCAGCATCGTTATTACTGGCCGGCGTCAGACTCACACCCCTCACCGCAATCTTCGACGTTAAACACGGTTGTCGCTTACTATGGCCAATAGTGTAAGGTATCGCCAGCAGATTTGTCTGGAATGTATCGAAACCCAAACTCCTGAGAGAGAGGGTGAGATACTGCTGAGGAGGTACCATCGGGATCTGGAACGTGAGTCCAAGGATATACAGGGGCCTTGGGCAGGATCAGCCTCGTTCCGATCCGAAATGGTAGGTGCGGACGTATATATATGTCCAGGACAACCACTCACCAGAGGTCATAGTCTTTGAGAGTCTGCCAGAGCAGTTTCAGGGTGATGGGTTGGCGGTTGTGCATGTCGCTTTTACTCGGGTCTTCCCGCAGGACACGGTTTACTATGATCTTTTCTTCCCTGGAGGTTACACCCGCACGATATCTGTCAGCTCTTGTAACACGAGCGTTCCGGGGTAGAAGACGGCCGTACCGCTCGCTAAACCATCCATCCTTGCCCCGGAACCAGCTCGCGGTTTGACACGGCCCAGCAGGCATCAGCAGGAAGGAGAGGACACCGATAACCAGCGTCAAAAGGCCCTGCGGTACGTGGTCAGTGCCTTATCTAGTTGTGTCTGTGGCTCGAGGACCAGCTCGTGTACGCACCTCGATCAAGAACAGCCATCGCCAGCCAGAGTGGCCCTCAACACCCCGCATGTGCAGAATGCCGTACGCGAGAAGGGACGAGATGATGTCTGCAATGCTCATGGCCGTCCAGAAAAAGCCGAGACGCACGGTCAGCTCGTGGTGCTTGTAGAAGTATGAGAGGTACAGGACCACCTGCCACGTTGAGTAAGCTTCCGTTGACATCCACAGCAGGCCCCGGCATGGCAGACTTACATCAGGGATGAACCCCCCTTGCAGGACACCTAACAAGCAGCGGCATACAAGGAACGATGTGCGACCAGACAGCCAGAATTGGCCGGTAGCGACCAGACTCCAGAGAGTAATCTGCGCGGGGATCCAACGGTCCGGCCCCATCCACTTCGAGACCAGCTGGGACGGGAGCTCGGCGCAGAGAAAGGAGAGCCTGAAGATGGTGTTTCCCAGGTTATAGTCTAGGGGTAGTACATCCGTCAGCCCATCCGTAGCCCATGCATGTGCTCATCAGCAAGGCACGCTCGACTCACCGTCGGTGGTCAAGGAGAGGTCCGGGAGAAAGTTGTCGCTGAGGGCCTGGCCGAGGTTGGCTCGGTCGAACTCGAGGGCCATGAACATGATACAAGCCCACAGCATGATCCGGAAGTCGATCTTGCGCAGCAGGCGACCCTCTTCGCGCCAGGTCCATCGTTCGAGAGGGTCGAACCGATGAGTGTTCTCCCTTGAGGCGAACTGTCCATCAGCCACTCTGGTATGAGGTACCCGGGAAGCAGAAGGAAAGGTTACTCACCAGTCCGGGGGCGGCCGATATCGTTCTGCCGTGTCCGGGTCATCAAACACGCTGGGCTACACAGGAAGGTGTCAGCGACGGTGGTGAATCGGGCAACGTGTGCCGGGAGACTTGCCTGGGTGGCAACAGCATCTGGGTCGTGGGACTTGTTTCTCTGGAACCAGAACCGCTTCTCCTGGAGGGCTTCCCCAAGCGGTGGAATTGTGTTCACGGACGTCGTCGATGTATCCGGCCCAGGCTTGCCTTCGAGTTCCCTTTCAGCCCTGACGGCCCTGTCTCTGGTGAAAACGGTAGCCATGTCTGTAGGCGGTGCTGCCAGGCTCGCTCTTGTCGGTACACCATCGAGGCCAACAGTCCAGTACTTAAAGGCAGTGACACTTCCGAGGACAGAGTCCGGTGTGGGTCGCCATCTCATATGATGGCATCACCACCGGCGTCGGCTCGTTATGGGGACCGCGGGACATCCTCTTATCGGGCGTGGGTTGGCCAACCCTTAGCTTAGCGCCGAGTTATCACGTACATGGCCCGCGCAATCACGCCTTTGTTGTACTTGGGGCGGTTTGTGTCGAGTCCGCTCTAGGGAAGACAAACAGGGGACTTGGGAGCATGGAGAATCATGGTATGTCTCTACGCGAAGACGAAAGTAGGGCCCACGTTCCCTTTCCGCATCTCGGGATTCCGCTCGAAGATAAGACCATTCGTCTTATCAGTCCTTGAGTAGGCATATTCCATGACATATGGATTCCATAGCCTGGTGCGAGGAGGCGGCTGTGACTTCGGAGGCAGCGAGGTTGAGATCATAACACAACGACCAATGCCTGGGATTCGCAGCGGGGGCGCAGCATGGAGAATGGCGTTGTAAGGTTGGGTCCGCATTGGCGTTGTAGCTGGTGTCGGACGCAAGGTGAGGGGAGCAATTGCGTGATGAGACGTGCTCACCCCAAGATGCAACACCGGCATCCTCAACCACCAACTTACCACCCTCTACCATCACTATTGTCGTCAAAGCAATGCGTTTCGGCAAATCAAGTTGCCAATCAGGTCACCACAAATGCTCCCAACAGTGCTTCCTTCGATGTTGCCGGCGTGGGGGTTCGACATTGCGCCATCACCTGCGATTTCACGGACATGTCGCTGATATCCGTGGCCGTCTCGAAGCAGATGGCGGCATACGGCATCAGGAGGTCGTCATCAGTACCACCAACGCCTATTCGACTGCTGCCCATTAGTTCCCCTCCGCACTATCGACGGCCGCGCAACTACTTACCAATACGACATCGGAATGGAAAACCGCTGGCGGTTGGCATGTGCTAGCTGCGCCCCCATCCATCCCAACGCGAGGATAAGAGTTGCAAACTCCCCGCTCCGACAGGAGCGCCAAGTGAAGTCGACACCAGGTCATCTTCCTCGCCGAACGGCACCAACCCAGGATATCTTTCCATCCGGTACCGACAGCCAGAGAAAGCTCGACAGCACAATGGCCCCTTCTGCTGTTGAGGCAGACGTGCCCGTGCATGTGAACGTCAAGGGAGTAGCCCGCGCACCACTCCAACTGTCAGGTGCACTCGATCCCTATGAGTCTTTCGACGTCACCCCTATCATCGGCCGGGAGTTTCCCACTGCCAATCTGGTCGAGTGGCTCGACGCCCCCAACTCGGACGAACTTTTGAGGGACCTCGCCATCACCAGTAAGTTCCCTTATCTCGAGTGACAGCCTGCGCCAGCGGACTGACCAGTCCAGTCTCCCAACGCGGAGTGGTATTCTTCCGGGCCCAAGACGACCTGACCAACGAGCTCCAGAAGAAGCTGATCCTGCGCCTTGGCGAGCTGACAGGACGGCCGGCTACCTCAGGACTCCATATCCACCCCCTCCTTAACTCGGAGCGCGAGCTGGGGGGCGACGATCCTGAGATCAGCACCATCAGTTCGATCCAGAGCAAGAAGTTCTATTCCAAATCCGTGCCAGAGACGCTCAGCGTCAAGAAGCAGAGCAGCGCCCAGTGGCATAGCGACATTGCCTTCGAGCCGGTGCCCGCCGACTACACGTCTCTGCGCTTGGTCCAGCTGCCCACGACAGGTGGAGGTGAGTGTCTCCAGATTCGTTAGGTGGGCAGCAGGGCGTCTATCGGTACTGACACTGAATCCACCGCAGACACCCTCTGGGCATCGGGCTACGAGATCTACGACCGCATCAGTGAGCCATACCAGAAGTTCCTCGAGACGCTCACCGTCACCTTTGAGCAGCCGGGTTTCCAAAAGGTGGCCGAGCTGTCCGGGTTCAAGCTCTACGACAAGCCGCGAGGCGCACCCGAGAACATTGGTGCCGAGCTCAAGGCCGTCCACCCGGTTGTGCGCACGAACCCGGTCACGGGCTGGAAGAGCATCTTCCCCGTTGGAGGTCATGTCAAGCACATCAACGGCTTGACCCAGGAGGAGAGCTCCAGGTTGCTTGACTGGTTCCTAGACCTGGTCTACAAAAACCACGATCTGCAGGTCCGGTTCAAGTGGAAGCATCCGAACGATATTGGTGAGCAATTGCCAGCCGGCAGAACGTCCATGCCAGCCGTTGTGACTAACACAGTCCAGCCATCTGGGACAACCGCTCCGTCTTCCACACCGCCACATTTGACTACGTCGACGGCAACTACGGCGAACGCTTCGGCAACCGCGCGGTCGGCCTAGGCGAGAAGCCGTTCCTCGATCCTAATAGCACCTCCCGGAGGGCCGCGCTAAGCAAGGCTTGATAGGAACTACATCTACCAGGAATATAGCGTATTGATTGCAATGCAAAGCCCGAGCCGATCTAGTAACTACTCTTCCGAGTGACATCTCTTATAGAGATCTGCACTATAATAGAATCCGCCTTGATGGAATCCTAGCTACCCTGCTCTGACCTTATCTCAGAATCTCAGACCTCTTCAAGAGCTGGTACAGGCGTAATACCTTACAAATCTCAGTGTAGTGACGTCAGTCTTTACTAGCCTAGATCAGGGTTGACCCACTTCTTATAGAGAACGCCTTTGAAGGAAGTCTAAGAGGCTTTATTGGGAGTTGAAGCAAGTTGGCAATCAGAGGAAAGCTTTTATCTATTTTAGGTTTAGCCGGTTATATGACAGGAGAGAGGGGTTTACTATGGAGTAGCCTGCTTAGGGAAAGTTAGAGAAAAACATCGCACTTTCACGCTACTATTTTCATAATGTCTAATTATAGGAAGGTTTATATTCTATCTACGCCTGGCTATTCTTTTGAATTGAATTACTTTGATTTGTGTTAGTGTCACGAATTATGCCAACAGGGTGGCCACAGGTGGGACCATCAACGGGTGGCACGGAGCCGACCCGAGCTAATCATTATGAACCAATAAGGATAAAGCTCTAGAGGCTCTGGACAGAGCCGCGAGAGCCGAAGAGAACACCCAATAAGGAAGCAACACCAGAGGCTCTGTAAGTAACACTGAGAGCCGTGGCTCTCAAGGGCTCTGCGAGAGCCCCCAAGAGCCAGGAATCATAGCTAGTATATAGTCACTCGTTCTGGAGGACTCTGGGAGTTCTCCAGTGAGCAATAACAATCAGTAGTCTTCATCTACTGTGTAGACATTGCGACTTGCATTGTTGTGAACCTTTTAGCTTCACCGAGACCTATAATCCGACCCGCAAATACCTTCGACCGGTGAACTCTTTCAGAGGCAGGACTGCCTGTGGTTTCATCACAATATAGGATGTTACTACTTATTTTAATGTAAGATTAGCCTACTCTGGAGAATAGATCACCCTTGAAATTTACCTGGTAATAG
The DNA here is from genome assembly GCF_033439665.1 of Chaetomium strumarium. Lineage (NCBI taxonomy): Eukaryota > Fungi > Ascomycota > Sordariomycetes > Sordariales > Chaetomiaceae > Chaetomium > Chaetomium strumarium. The sequence goes on from NW_026944431.1 coordinate 481,967, forward strand.
TTATATTTATAATACTCCTTGAACTTACCCTTGAAGTTTCTTAATATAAAAGGCTTGTAACCTTTAAATATTATAATAATATTACTATACTTAGAGAATCACTATAATCGAGAGATATTGCCTAGTAATGAATATATAGTAGTAGCTATTTATACTACTAAATAACTAAACCTTAGTGTCACGAATTAACCTGCAGAGGCCGGTGGGGCCGACCTGCATAGGCCACGAGCGGCGCCCGTATCCAATCATTCCAGTCTAGGAACGGACCGATCAGAAAAGGATCACGCTTGGCATAGGGAAGGCTTGGTAATCCAACTATAAGGCTTACAGAGGATCACCAGTGATCCAAGGTGATCTAGTATAAGGGATCACCAGAGACAAACAGTGATCCATAGAAAGCCCGTAGTGTATAGGTTAGCTAGTCATTCGTTCTAGAGGACTCGTGTCACGAATTAAGCCAACAAGACAGCTGCAGGTGGGACAACCCGCCGGGTGGCGCAGGGCGCACCCGAACCAATCATTCAGGACCAATAAGAAGGAGCTCTAAGGTGCTCTAGAGAGCAGACGAGATCTCAGAGAGCTAAGCCAATCAGCACGAAGAAACGGAAGCTCTAGATGGAGTCAACAGAGCACCAAGCTCTAGGGAGCTCTATAGAGCACATGAGAGCACCCAAGATAGCCAGTATATAGCCACTCGTTCTGGAGGACTCTGGAAGTTCTCCAGTGAGCAATACAAGCAATAAGGTAGCCCTATATTACTATGCAGACATTGCGACTTGCATTGTTGTAAACCTTTTGGCTTCACCGAGACCTATAGTCCGACTAGCAGATACCTTCGACCGGCGAACCCTTTCAGAGGCAGGACTGCCTATAGTTTCGTCACACGTTGCTCACTCCCTTGGACTCTATTACTGTTCAGATCAAAGGTAACACCGATCGTCATAGCGCCTTAGACACCTAGCACCCCAGAATCGTAGAGCCAGGCTACAACCATACGCTAGATATAGCAGGCTCTCGAGGCTCTCAACGCCAAAATCGCCCAGCTTAAGGCCAAGAATAGCCATATATAGTAGCTCGTCAACGAGGCCTATAATAGCAAGCCTAAGGATAAAGCCAAACTCGAAGTACCCCCTAAATATAGAGACGACAAAGAAGGACTTATTAGATTCCTTATATCTATAAGGGCCTACCTCAAGTACTACCCGGACAAGTTTATAGATGAATCTGCCAAAGTTATATTTATCTCCTTGCGGCTCGAGGGGAAGGTACTTCGATAGTTTAAACCCACCCTTAAAGATTGGCTAACCAATAGTATAGACACCTAGAACGACTTTACCATTGAAATTTTTAAATCGTATAATAAATTTGAATAGGAAATCTAAAAGGTGTGCAGAGACTATAATAAGAAGCTCTATATATAGGAGCAACTTATATACCTAAGGCAGATAAAGTTAGTAGCTATCTATATTATATAGTTCTGCTAGGATTTACTTCGGTATAAGATCAATGATAAAGGTCTTATATAGTTGTTCTATAATAGCTTAAAGGAAGAAGTCAAAGATAAACTATATTAAAAGGACCGATCTAATATACTTGATGAATATATTGCTATAGCTATCCGTATTAATAACCGAATTTATACCAGGTGTTAATAGTATAAAGGATATAAAATATAGCTTATATTTGTCAAAGCCAACGACAAGAAAAAGCGATAGTACCCTAGTATATTATATAGTACCTACGCTAGTCTAATAGATATAAATACTATCTAGCATAAAGAAAAGGGATATAAGGACAAGTCCTAGGTCACCTGTTTTAACTATGGCAAGAAAGGGCACTTTAAATAGGAGTGCTATAGCAAGAAGAACTAGAAGTAGGTACCTGGCAAGGAAAACACTATAATCGATAAGTTAACCTGTATGGTTAAAGTAGCTATAGCAAGCTATACCAAGGATGACTTCGACGATATAGTTGACCAAGGCATAGCTAAAGGAAGTATCAACGACTCCTCTCGGTCAGGAAATAACAGCCCCTACATTATATTCGAAGAACCTATTATAGGCTATAATATTACCACCGCTATAGTATTATAACTCATAGAAGATTAGGGCTTCTAATTAACTTAGAATGAAGAAGGTTAGTAGAGAATATGGCAATCGAGCGACGAACCCGTTGGCCCGAACCCTATCTTTCTTACTTAACGCCTTTAGAAGGCTGAGGAGGAGCAAGCCGAGCTTCGGACGGTTACCTAAAGACTTATAGAAGAAAGGGCTCAGGTTATAAGCTAGCTGGAATTTATTAAGGCCAAGTTGGTCAGGGTCTAGGAAGAACAGTACTTGAACTTATAGGATGGACCGGCATAGGATAAAGGCCAGGATAGGAGAAATGGTAGAATCAAGAACCCTAAGGCTAAATACTAGAAGGCCTAGAACCAATAGAGACTCAAGGGGTAGGAACTATAAGATTAGGATACTTTTTAGAATAAGAAGCTATATAATAGCGTCGGGGATAGTAATATAGTACGTATCTGGATTGGATTTGGCCCGTGTTACGAACCCTATAAATAAGACGCACTTCGACTCTAACCCTAGCAATATAACTATATCTACGTTCTATAGTTCTAGTATATTATATATAAATGCCAATATTATTTCCGATCGAAATTTGACAACGACTTTTGGCCTAATAGGCCTACCGATTGAAGCGGAGAACCTCGACTAGTCCTATAGGTTTGGGATATAGGAACTGGCGACAACTAGTTCCTATAGAAGGTCGAGAGGACCAGCGTATATAATAGAATCAGGGTGGCACCGTAAAGAACCTAGCTAGAAGACTACCAGCGGTAGCCTAATAGCACTCGATAGTATAAGAGCTAGGATTGCTTAATCTATATATAAGCAAGCTCTAAGAGCATTATAAACATAAGATATATATATAAAGATAGATAACGCCTTGCGAATAGTAACAGGAAGGAAAAAGAGCTAACGAAATTCGATAATTGTTTAAAGAACTCCCGAAACTTGGACTATAGGATAGTGATCAAGAGGTATAGAAGGATAGGGACGCCTATCTAGATATTAGGACAGAGTTAGGAAACGGCTTAGGGCCCTCCGAGGGGCCCGAAAACCACTAAATCTATTATAGCGACGATAGATCCGCGGGTATAGGAAGAACCATATAAGGAAAAGGATTTACAACCTCCTAGTAAGCGAAAAGGAAGCCGCTATAATTCAGAATAATAAACCCGATAATAGAATCTAGGTTATAATATACTAGAAAGGATTCCAAATATTGGCATTAATAGATAGAGGATCTTAAGTCGACCTTATCTTACTAATACTTGTTAACCGACTTAGGATCCCGTAAAAGATTAAGAAGAAATAGTATATCGTTAAAGGACTATTTAATATCTAATAGGTCCAACGAGAAACGGAACTATTTAAAATCATAGTAGAAGGGAAAACTACTAAAGTAGTATTTGATATTGTTAAAATAGGGCCTAGGAAGAACATGATTCTAGGACGCCTATAGCATCGAACTTATAACCTAGACATTAGTTGGAAGGGAGGTGGCTATCTATAACCTTGGGAATAGAGGCTATATCCGACTAATAAAATAGGAAGTATAGATAACGGATTATAGCAGGGAAGATCACCCTAGAAGGCGGCCCCTATAGATCTACCGCAAGAGATAGATAGTGCCAGGTAATGTACTATAGACTTAGGAAAAGGCAGTAGTGACTAGGAAGAATAGCGAGAATTAGCAAGACCAGGCTAGAAACGACGCCATTTATAGTGATACCCTTGTATAGCTTAGAGAGATACAGATAACATTGAAATTGCTATCATCTCGATCAATGAGACCGGAGAATTCGAATTCTAGGATTGGGTCACCTAGAGAGAAGTAGCCAGTATTATAGCCGGAGATAAGTTCTTATACTACCGGAGTATAGAGAAGAACGTAGAAATAGGCAAGATCCTAGTAGAATACTAAGGATACCTGGTGTTCGAAGTAAAGTATCTTAAAGGGCTACTAGACTATGGACCTTGGGATTATGAAATCAAACTCAAGGAAGGAGCCTAGTTGAAATTCTTTAAGGTATATTATACTAATAAAAAACAAGATGCTAAGTTAAGGAGATATCTTAAGGAGAATCTTAAGATAGGGTATAGTAGACTATCGATATTACTAGTAGGCTATCTAGTCCTATTTATTCTAAAGAAGGATAGAAAGCTTTGGATATATATAGACTACTGATAGCTAAACAAAGAGATAGTAAAGAACCGGTACCCTTTGCCACTTATCTTATAACTTTAAGACTAGCTGGCAGGCGCCCGTTATTTTACTCGCCTCGACCTTCCGATAGTATATACCTATATTCGCATTAAGGAAGGGGATAAATAGAAGATAGTGTTTTATACTCCCTATAGCTATTACAAGTACCTTATAATGCCCTTTGGATTGATAAATATATCGGCAACCTTCTAGATAGTCGTTGATTATACGATTCGCCTATTCCTCGACCAATTCGTAGTTTATTACCTAAATAATATCCTTATCTTCTCTAAAATATTCAAGGAATATAAGAAGTATATAAGAGTAGTGTTAGATATACTCTATAAATATAAATTATTAGTCAACAAGGATAAAAGTGAATTTTATATTATAAAAATAGTATTTCTTAGATACGAAATTTCACCTAGTAGAGTTAGGATAGAGCTAGCAAAGATTAAAGCGATTAAGAAGTGGCTATAACTAATAATAACGATAGAAGTATAAGGATTTATTGGATTCGCTAATTTCTACCGAATATTTATTAGGAACTTTGGTAACCTTATACGACTATTGTATAAACTTATAAGGAAAGACATCGAGTTCCGGTAGGAAGCCGAATATAAATAAACGTTTTAGAAGATCCGTAATACAATTATTGCCAACCTAGTACTCTAGTTACTAGACCTATAGAAGCCATTTAAGGTCGAAACCGATGTATCGGACTATATAATCAGAGGATAACTCGGTTAGCACGACGAATATAGGAAGTTATACCTAGTTATATTTTTTTTAAAGAAGCTCGAAGGACTATGGTTCAACTACCCGATCTATAACAAGGAGTTGCTAGCCATCATCAAAGTATTTCAAGAATAGAGACTATACCTTAGTAGTATAACCTACGAAGTTCAAGTCTATATAGACTATAAGAACTTGCGGTATTTTACTACTATAAAGGTGTTGAACGGACAACAAACTCGATAGGCAGAGTTCCTCTTGGAATTCAACTTTAAAATCAACTATAAGAAAGGCTTAGAGAACGTACGGGCAGATGTGCTAAGTAGAAGGCTAGATGACTTTAGAAATAGCTAGCTAGAAGCCTCGCTACCGTTACTTTAATAATAGCTAGACGGTTCCCTATAGTATATTCCCCAACCGATGGAAGATCTCAATAACGATACGCTTCTATAATAGGGCGAAGATCCTAATCTACAACCTCTATAACCGCTTGAAGAATATTATATAATCTTCAGGGAAGAACGGCTAGGAAAAGACTTCCAGGACTAGAAGTAGAACAATATAGACGACAAGGCAGGTATCTCTTAGAGAGATAGAGCATTATAGTATAACGGCAAGGCCTACGTCGCACCATAGGATTAAACAGAACTGATTAAGACAATCCACGAATCGAAACTCGGAGGATATATAGGAATCGCCAAAACAGTCGCCAAGGTTTGGCAATACTATAACTTCCCAGGACTCAGGACTAGAGTCAAGACTATTATATAAGAATATGACCTTTGCAATCGAAGCAAGTTAAAGCAGCTTCGCTAAAATCTCCTCCTCCTTATGCTTAAGCTTGTCCTCCTTGGAAATAAAGGAGCGAACTAGTACTATTAATACTAACGGCGGGCAGCGGTAAAAACCAACTTATACGTCCCTAGATCGATGCCCTAGATATTATAGGACGGGCGATTTATATGGTTATAGGAACTATAACATTTAAAGATGCCAGATATCTGATAATTGAGCCTATACTTATAGTAATACGAATACTTAGGCATTAGAAATCCAGAAGATATAGCAAAATCGGCGAGACGAGACCGGCGCTAAGTACTCGACCCGGCTTGAGTTTTTCGCTTTTGTATACAGTCAGCTATGACTGGCGAGGATAGGAGGATATAGAAGGAAAAATACTTATAGCTAAGGACTATTGGCGCTATTTCAGAATACAGGAAGAACAAGGTTGCCGAGGCGTCGACCTCGGAGAGGGGACATCGTATCACGAATTAAGCCAACAGGACAGCTATAGATAGGATAACCCGCCGGGTGGTGTAGGGTGTACCCGAACCAATCATTCAGGACCAATAAGAAGGAGCTCTAAGGTGCTCTAGAGAGCAGACGAGATCTCAGAGAGCTAAGCCAATTAGTATAAAGAAACGGAAGCTCTAGATGGAGTTAACAGAGTACCAAGCTTTAGGGAGCTCTATAGAGTACATGAGAGTACCCAAGATAGCCAGTATATAGCCACTCGTTCTGGAGGACTCTGGAAGTTCTCCAGTGAGCAATATAAGCAGTAAGGTAGCCCTACATTACTGTGCAGACATTGCGACTTGCATTGTTATGAACCTTTTGGCTTCACCGAGACCTACAGTCCGACTAGCAGATACCTTCGACCGGCGAACCCTTTCAAGAGGCAGGACTGCCTGTGGTTTCGTCACAACTCGGGAAGTTCTCTAGTGAGCAATTCAAATAGTAGCCTTCACCTACTGTACAGATATTACGGCAAGCATTGTTATAAACATTTTGGCTTCACCGAGACCTATAGTCCGACCAACAGATACCTTCGACCGGCGAACCCTTTTAAAGGCAAGACTGCCCGAGGTTTCGTCATACGTTGCTTACTCTCTTTGACTCTGTCACGGTTCAGATCGAAGATATCACCGACCATTATGGCGCCTCAACCACCTAACACCTTAGGTTCCCAGGGTTAGGCTACGACCATACAGTAGATGTAGCAGGTTATCGAAGCCCTTAATATAAGGATTGCCTAGCTCGAGGCCTAGAACGATAATACCTAGGTTCTCGAGGTTCTTAACGCCAAAATCGCCCAGCTCGAGGCCGAAAACGGCAATATATAGCAACTCGTTAATAAGGCCTATAATAGCAAGCCCCAGGACAAGGCTAAACTCGAAGTACCCCCTAAATATAGAGGCGATAAAGAAGAACTTACTAGATTCCTTATATCTATAAGGGCCTATCTTAAGTACTACCTAGATATGTTTACGGACGAATCTGCTAAGATTATATTTATTTTCTTATAACTCAAGGGAAAGGTACTTTGATAGTTTGGACCTACCCTTAAAGATTAGCTAACAAATAGTATAGATACTTAGCAAGACTTTACTATAGAGGTTTTCAAATTATATAATAAGTTTAAGCAAGAAATCCAGAAGGTATTTGCAGACTATAATAAGAAGCTCTATGTATAAGAGCAACTTATATACTTAAGGTAGATAAAGTCGGCAGCTACCTATACTATATAGTTCCATTAGGATTTACTTTGGTATAAAATCAATAACGAAGGTCTTATAACGTGGTTGATAAGCGAATGTCATAGACAAGCGAATGTCACATGAAAATATACCTTCTCAACTAAATTTACATTAATTCCACCAAAACAACGTAAAACCAAAGGAACTACTCAGAATCGTCTTCATCAGACGTTTCCACAATTACCTGACAGGTACGCGCATTGTGGCCAGGTTCGCCGCAGGTGCCATAGCGCCGCGCGCGTGTCTCGACCCTTGGCCTCCGACTACTACCCGCCTGTGTTTCCTCCTTTATCTGCACCTTAGCCTCTCTCTAACCTTCTAGATCCTGTGTATCCTGTATAGAAAACGATCCTCCTTGCCGGAGCAATTGTCTTTTAGTCCTCTGACGCTTGCTTAGTGCCTCATTTGCTGCTCGGAGACTTTGGTTCTCTGCTCTTAATAATGCTAATTGATATATAACCTTGGACATCCCTTTTGCAAAGATATTAACCGCTCTTAAAATCTTAGTCGGAGAGCTATTTTAATACTAGGAAATTCGATTCTTGATAAAGGTGGACTATATAGAGGCTTCGGTTAGGTTGTTTAGGGTCTTAGAAACCCAGGCATAGGTATTGCCGGGCCGCGAGTTCGAGGGTGTTGGCGTCTTTAGACGGATGTCGAGCTAGGATATTACCTTCTTGGGATTAAGAGAAATGAGTCTAGCACCTTTAAAACCCCCTTGAATGTTTTCGGGGGTTAGGGCGGCCTGGAAAGTAGTATAGAATGTAGGAAAGAAGTCCTCCTTAGTGATATAGGTTATGTTTGCCCGTATTATACCCTCGATCTGCTTGCCATATGCTGTCTTAAGCGGGCTAAAACACCTAACATCAAGTAGCTAGAGGATATAAGACAAGTAGGCAGGTATATAGAGTATAATAATATTGTTCTCCTTATAGTAGAGCTCGAAGTTAGTCGAGTAGTGGCTATTATAGCTATCAAGGACAAGAAAGCGATGAACTCCAACTATTCGAGCTTTGGTATGCTTGTCAAAGTGCTAAATCTATTCTAGGCCTCTCTCGTTGGTTGTCGAACCGTTTTCGGATGTCGCGATAACCTAGTCTTTCGGCAATAGGCTATTCTTGTACTAGGAGGAGAGGTCGTCTGAAGCTTGGCTTATTCTTCTTCAAGTTCCTAAAGTTATTATATAAGGAAAATATGGTTTAGACCAATAGGTTCGTTATCTGACTACTATACTCTCTATTAACCCTCTTTGTTCTAGGTCAATCGAAATCCCTAATCTTCTGCGAGTTATAATGCTACGGCAGTGGTAATATTATAGCCTATAATAGGTTCTTCGAATATAACTCTAGGGCTATCATCTTCTAACTAAGAGAAGCCGTAAGTGCTTTCTTTAGCTATGCCTCGATCAACGGTTTTATCGAAGTCATCTTTGGTATAGCTTACTATAGCTACTTCGACAATATAGGTTGACTTATCGATCGTAGCGATTTGCTAGGCACCTACCTCTAGGTTTTCTTGCTATAGTACTCTTGTTTAAAGTGCCCCTTCTTATTACAATTGAAATAGATAATCTAGGACTTGTTCTTCCGTCTCTTATCCTTATACTAGGTGGCATCTATATCTATAAGACTAGTATAGGTGCTATATAATATACTAGGGTACTATTGTTTTTCTTATCATTAGCGTCGACGAATATAGGCTATGTCCTATATCCTTTACGCTGCTAGCGTCTGGCATAAATTCGATTGTCGATATAGATAGCTATAGTAATATATTCGTTAAGTATATCAGGTTAGTCTTTCTAGTATAGTTTATCCTTAACTTCTTCTTTTAAGCTATTATAAAATAACTATAACGTGGTTGATAAGCGAATGTCACAGATAAGCGAATGTCACACGAATTCGCCCTGACATATCTTCTATCTTTCTTCCTATCTTCCTTTACAATGCAATATAGGTCACAAAAGCAACGAGGCCCAGGTGCAACTAGCCCTTCTGGCAATGCAAAATGATCCGAAGTTAAGCGCTGGAGCGGCTGGTAGGATCTACAATGTAGATCATAGAAGCTAAGCCGCCGCCGACGCGGTATGCAATTACAACACGATATTCCAGCCAATTCACGGAAGTTGACCAATCTAGAAGAATCGGTCATTGTTCAATATATCCTCGACCTGGATTCTAAAGGATTTCCTCCCCGCTTGTCTAGTATAGAAGATATAGCCAATCGACTACTTGCCGAACGCAACGCGGGATACATCGGAACGCGTTGGGTATATAACTTCGTTAAACGGCACCTAGAGCTTACTATACGTTTCAATCGGAAATACAACTACTAAAGGGCCTAGTATAAAGATCTAGAAATCATTCGCGGCTAGTTTGCACTTATACGGAATACGATCGCAAAGTACAGTATCTAGGAGGTAGACATCTATAACTTTGACGAGACTAGGTTTCTAATGGGCGTTATCTCAACCGCAATAGTTGTTATAAGCTCCGAACGGCGTGGCAGGGTAAATTTAAAGTAGCCTGGCAATCGGGAGTAGGCAACAGCAATCCACGGCGTTAACGCAACTGGCTAGGCGATCCCGCCATTTATCATCGTCAAGGGTAACTATCACCATTTAAAGACTTGTGAAAGAAAAAGCTCAGGCTATAAACCAGTTGGAATTCGCTAAAGCCAAGTTGGTTAGGGTCTAAGCGGAATACAACTCGAATATATAGGACGGACCAATATAGGGCATAGGTTAGGAAGGGCAACTTAATAGTATCAAGAATCCTAAAACGGAATTCTAGAGAGCCTAGAGCTAGTATAAGCTTAAAGGATAAGAACTATAAGATTAGGACGACTTTTGGAACAAAAAGCCGTATAACGGCATTAGAGACAGCAATATAATGTATATTTAGATTGGGTTTAGCCTATATTATAAACGCTATATATAGGATATACTTTAGCTCTAGCCCTAACAATATAACTATATCTATATCCTATAGTTCTAGTATATCGCGTATAAACGCCGATACTACTTTCGGTTGAAGTTTGATAATGACTTTTGGCTAGATCGGCCTACCAATCGAAACGGAGAACCTCGACTAGTCCTATAGGTTTAGGACATAGGAATCGGCACTGGCCAGTTCCTAGAGAAGGTTGAGAAGATTGGCATATATAATAAGATTAGAGTAACACCAAGGAGAATTCACCTAGAGGATTGCCAGCAATAGCCAAACAATATACGATAGTGCAAGAGCTAGGACTGCCTACTTTATATCGAGGCGAAGCTTTAGAAGCACTATAACAATAAAAGCACACGAGAAGATAGATGATACTATACAAACGACGGCAGGAAGCCAATAGAGCCAACGAAGTTCGATAAGTATTCAATAAACTCCTAAGACTTGGACTATAGGACGGTAGCCAAAAGGCATAGGAGGATAGGGATGCCTATCTAGATGCCGATATAGAGTTAGGAAATAGCTTAGAGCCCTCTAAGGGGCCTAGAAACCACTAAATCTATTACGACAACAGAACGGCTAGGAAAAAACTTCTAGGACCAGAAGCAGAACGACATAGACGAAAAGGCAGGCATCTCTTAGGGAGATAGAGCGTTATAGTATAATAACAAGGCTTACGTCGCACTATAGGATTAGACAGAGCTGATTAAGACGATCTACAAGTCGAAACTTAGAGGACATATAGGAATCGCCAAAATAGTCGCTAAGGTTCGGCAGCACTATAATTTCCTGAGACTTAGGACTAGAGTCAAAGACTTTGTATAGAACTATAACCTCTATAATCGAAGCAAGTCGGTACAACATAAACTTTATAGGCTCTTAGCTCTATTGCCAGTTGTAGAACGACTATAGAGTTTGGTAATAATAGACTTTATTACTAAACTACTACTTTTAAAGGATATAACTACCGGAACAAAGTATAATAGTATCCTTATTATAATTGACCGACTTACCAAGTAGAGCTACTTCTTTCCGTATAAAGAATCATAGTCGGTAGAGCAACTTATAGATATAATCTATCGGCATATCGTATTAGTTTATAGATGGCCGAAAGAATAGATTATAGACCGAGATACCAAGTTTGCATCGAAGTTTTGGCAAGCGCTTATGAAGCATTTAGGTATAAAGAGCAAGCTTTCGATAGTATACCACCTATAGATAGATAGTCAGATAGAAAGGCTTAGCTAGATCGTCGAACAATACCTTAGGATGTTCGTCAACTTCCAATAGGATAACTAGATTAATCTATTGCTAGCAGTATAGCTTGTATATAATATAACGCCAATAGAGACAATAAAGGTTACTCTATTCTTCGCGAACTTTAGATATAAAGTAGATTTGCGCTAGGGACTAGATATTATAGTGCCTAGCATAAAAGTCAAGGTAGAAAAGATATATACGCCTTATATAATACTAAAAGAAGAACTTAAGCTCGTTAGGCTTAAGATAAAGGAGTACTACGACAAATACTAGCTTCAGGGACCTTGCCTTAAGAGGGGAGATATAGTCTACCTTATTCTTAGAACATGAAAATATAACGGCCAAGCTAGAAACTCGACTTTAAGAAGATTAGACCGTTCAAAATTAACGTAAAAATTTCGATATCTAACTGCCGACTTTTATTACTACTAACAATAAAGTTATATACTAACGTCTTCCATATCTTGCTTCTCGAACTAGTATCTAAGACCGTATAGGTTATAAAGGATATTAAAGCTAAGGATAAAAAAGAAGAATAGGACGTCGAAGAAATCTTGGACTTATAAATAGCTAATGGAAGGCTAGAATACTTGATTAGATAGCTTGACTTTAGGCTAGAAAACAACTTATAGGAACTAATAGAGCACCTTAGCTATATAGAAATATTCAAAGAATTCTATCGACGGAATCCCAATCGACCTAAGCAAAAGGGAAATATAAAAAGCTAACTATATTCTAGGTAACAACTGCCATAATATTATCCTATACTATAGGCAGCAATAGTATAGACGGAATTCGAACCTATAATCTCCTAGAGCATTTACTCGGGTATAATAACTAAGCTATACTACTAGGCCATTTCATTTGTTAGGAAATAGGCAGCAAGAATTAGATTAGGAACCCTAGGCAGGGAAGAGCAACTATAAGCAGCAACGCTATAAATACGATATATATAGCAGGTACGACCAAGACCTAACTACTACCAACTACAAACTCCCATTGCCCTAAGAAACTAGAAGAATCCCACCAGAAGAACTCCGATCGACCTTAGGTGGCGGCGCCGCTAAAGCGGCCAAATCAACATCGGACAAATCGAGCCCTAACGAACCCTAATCGAAAGGAACATCCGCCCCAAGCGTCTAGACGTCGCTAATCATACGGGACTCGGACTCCTAGATCCGATGTTCCTCTGCCTCTATCTCCTCCAACGACTATATACTACGATAGAATAACTCGGAATCCTGCTCCTTCAGAAAATGCTTCTGGCGATATAACCGGGCCAGGCGCCTAATAGCGGTCTACAACTAAGTCTGAAGAATAAAGAGCGCCTCTTTGGCATCGGCCTCTTCCTACTCTATATACTTCTGCTTAGATATAATCTTTGTTACTAAAGGAAGTCAGTCGATATACTATAAGAAAAGAGGAGCGAGTAACCTATAGGATAATACTATACTAGAACCGTTATATAAGCAACCGCGATAAATATATTCGCTATAACGAGAAGAACCCTATATAATATAGCAAACAAGGTTATACTTAAAATACTAAGAATATAATATAGTATCTATGCTATAGAATTCAACAAAGGATATAAGAGCTATATATTCTTAGGCTTTCTTAGACTATCGCTTACAAGCATAGTCTATTATTATATTAGTATCTTTTAGGAAGAGAAAAGGGAGAAGTAGTATAGAATACTTATAATATAGGATATTGGTACTATTTAAAACGGACTTAAGCTTTCGAGACGAATAGCCCTGAAAAGGGGGTATTATATTACGAATTAACCTATAAAGGCTGGTAGGGCCGACTTATATAGGCTATAGGCGGCGCCTACATCTAATTATTCTGGTCTAGGAACAGACCAATCAGAAAAGGATCATACATAGTATAGGGAAGGCTTGGTAATCTAACTATAAGGCTTACAGAAGATTACTAGTAATCTAAGGTGATCCAGTATAAGTGATCACCAGCGGTAAGCAGTAATCTATAGGAAGCCCGTAGTATATAGGTTAGCTAGTCATTCGTTCTGGAGGATTCGGGAAGTTCTCCAGTGAGCAATTCAAACAATAGCCTTCACCTACTGTACAGATATTGCGACTTGCATTGTTGTGAACCTTTTGGCTTCACCGAGACCTACAGTCCGACCAGCAGTACCTTCGACCGGCGAACTCTTTCAGAGGCAGGACTGCCTACGGTTTCGTCACAAACTAGTACCTTATATTATTTATTTTACGACTTAAGACTAGTTGGTAGAAGCCTGCTATTTTATTTATTTTAACCTATTAACGTATATGATAAGCGAATGACACAGATAAGCGAATGACATACAAAATCGAACCTTCACAACCAAATCTCTATCTGTCTCACCACAATAGCTCAAAACAATTGAAACTACTTAGACTCATCTTCTTCAGATATTTCTATAACTATCTGACAGGTGCGCGCATGGTGGCCGGGCTCCCTGCAGTTGCCACAACGCCACGCGCGCGTCTCGGTCCTCGGCTTCCGACCACTACCCGCCTGCGTTTCCTCCCAGATCTGCACCTCCACCTCTCTCTGGCCCTATAAATCCTGTGCATCCTATATACTAAGCGATCCTCCTTGTCGGAGCCGTTGTTTCTTGGCCCTCCGGCGCTTGCTTAGGGCTTCATTTGCCGCCCGTAAGTCCTAGATCTCTGCTTATATTAACGCCATCTTATGCATAATCTTTTTAGTGCCTTTCGCAAGGAGATCAACAGCTTGTAAAATCTTAGTTAGAGAGCTATTTCGATGCCGGGCAATCCGAGTTTTAATTAGATTAGTCTATAAGAAGGCTTTAGTTGTATTGTTTGGCGTCTTAGAAACCCAGGTATAGGTATTGCTAGGCCGAGAGTTTAAGGGTGATGGCGTCTTAAGCCGGATGTCGAGCTAGGAGATCACCTTCTCAGGGTTAAAAGGAACAAGTCCGGCGCCTTGGAAACCTCCTTGAATATTTTCGTGTATTATCGCCGCCTGGTAAGCTGCGAAGAAGGCGGGAAAGAAGTCCTCCTTAGTGATATAGGTTATACTAGCCTATATTATCTCCTTAATCTACTTGCCGTATACTATCTTTAGTGGGCTGAAACACCTAATATCAGCTGGCTAGAGGATATAAGATGAGTGGGGAGGTATATAGAGAGTTATAATATTATTCTCCATATAGTAGACTTCAAAGTTGGTCGAGTAGTGGCTATTATGGCCGTCGAGGATAAGGAGGCGATAAACCCCGGCTGTTCAAGCTCTAGTATGCTTATTAAAGTGTTGAATCCATTTAAGGCCTCTCTCGTTGTCGTCCAACTATTCTCAGATATCGCGATAACCCAGTCCTTCAGCAATAGGCTATTCTCGTACTAAGTGGAGAGGTAATATTTGCCTTGGACGATGATAAATGGTGGGACCGCCTAGCCAGTTGTATTGATGCCCTGGATCACCGTTGCCTACTCCCGATTACCAGGCTGCTTCGACTTTGCCCTGCCTTGCCGTTCAGAGCTTATAATAACCATTGCGGTTGAGATAACACCTATCTGAAACCCGGTCTTATTGAAGTTGTAGACATCTGCCTCCTAGATGTTATACTTTGCGATTGTATTCTGTATAAGTGCGAAATAGCTACAAATGATTTTTGGATCTTCGTATTTGGCCCTCTAGTAATCGTATTGCCGATTAAAGTACGTAGTAAGTTATAGTTGCCGTTTAACGAAGTTATAAGCCTAATATGTCCTAATACGTCCCGGATTGTATTTGGCAAATAGTCGGTTGGCTATATCTTCTATACTAGATAAGTAGGGAGGAAATCCTTTCATATCTAGGTCGAGGATATATTGAATAATTATTGATTCTTCCAAATTAGTTAACTTCTATAAGTTGGCTGAAATATTGCATCGTGATTTTATATCGCGTTTACAACGACTTATTTTTTAATGATCTATATTGTAGATCTTGCCAGAAGCTCGAGCGCTTAGATTCGGGTTATTTTGCATTGCCTGAATAGATATGATCAACTGACCATCGTCGTTTTTGCGATGTATGTTTATATTGTAAAGAGAATCAAGAAAGAAGCTAGGAGATATATAAGTCCGATGTCGTATGTCATTCGCTTATCATATATATAGTAGTATATATCTATATATATATTAAAAATGGAGACAAATAGAAAATAGTTATTTACACTCCCTATAAAGTACTTATATAGCGAGTCGGACAACATAGCAAACCGGATCTTCTTCTTAGACCTTAACAAGTTTATATAAGTCAATTCGTCTATAATACCTTAAATCAATTAAAACTACTCGGAGTCGCTATCTCCAGACGTCTTGCAAACTATCTAATAGGTTCGCGTATTATGGCCAGGCTTCTTGCAGTTACTATAGAGCCGAACGCGTGGCTCGCCTATAGTTATCCGACCACCACTCCTAGACATTTCCTCACAATCCCGACCAGCAAGTCCCTGGTCGCCTATTAAAATAGTCGCCTCTTGTAAACTAAGTGATCCTCCGTCCTATAAACGTATTTTCTTGGTCCTATGTCGCTTGCTTAACCGCTCATTTGCTATACGAAGCTCCTTGGTCTTAGCTCGGAGCAATACTATCTTATGCGCCAATTTCGAGATGCTCTTTACTTGCAGGTCGATAATATCGAAAATGTAAGTAGGGGAGCTACCTTGATGGTTTTCGATCTTCCGCTTAAGTATACTAGAGCTTAGTTTCGCTTCCTGCGCATTGGAGGGTGTCTTAGGGATCCAAGACGTAGCTATTCCGGGACGCAAGCTTGGAGGAGATAGGGTGATTGGCTTAGGGTCGAGGCGAGAAACTATAGATTCAGGGTTGAAAGGAACGAGGCCAGATGCTTTAAAGCCTGCTTGTATATTGTTTACTATAATAGAGGCGTGGAATACCTCAACAAATACGTCGAAGAAGCCTTCCTTCATAACATAGGTGATCTATATCTATATCATCCGCTTGATTTGCTTGCTATATGAGGCCTTGAACGGGCTAAAGCACCCAATATCGAGAGGCTAGAGGAAGTAGGAAGAATAGGGGGGTATGCAGAGCGTAACAATATTGTTGGCCTTATAAAAATCCTCAAAGGCTACCGAGTGATAGCTATTATAGCCGTCGAGGATAAGCAATCGATATACCCCTCTTATACGGCGCTTGGTAGACTGATTAAAATGTTTTAGCCAATCGAGACCAATCTCGTTGGTAGTCTAGCTATTCTCGCTTATATAAACTCTCTATTTGGGCTAGAATTAGCTGTCCTAGTACCAGGGGAGGAGGTGGCTTTTCCCCTTGACAACCATGTATAGCGGCACGATCCAGCCATCTATATATACGGCTTAGATTACTATAACCTACTCCCGATTGCCGGGCTATTTCGTACAAGGCCGACTACGGCGTTCCCTGCTTATTATAACCTTTGTACCCGAAAGTATGCCCATCTGGAACCTAGTCTCGTTGAAATTATAGATATCCCCCTCTTAGATTACGTACTTATCTATTATATTCCGTATAAGCTAGAACTATATGTTAACTACGTTAGGATCTTCGTATTACGTTCTCTTATAATCAATTCGACGTCGAAAATACATTGTAAGCTCGTTATATCGGTCTACGAAGTTATTTGCCTATTAGGGTCCGACGCGTAACGCGTCGCGTACTATGCAAAGATAATCGGCTATATCTTGAATGTCAGAGAGCCGGGGCTGAAATCCTCGCGCATCGAGGTCGAGTACCGTTTCAAGAAGCACCTTTTCTTCCAAGTCAGTTAATTTCCTCGAGTTGGCAGGTAATTCGCGTCGTGGTTGCTTTCCGGCATATTGGTCGTAGAGCGAGCTTTTCGGGATTTCGTAGATCGCAGTAGCTTTTCGTATAGAAAGTTTCGGGTCTTTCTTAAGAGCTTCAAGCGTAAGGATAATCCAACTCTCTTTTGGAAGAGGTTCCATTGTGTTTTATAGGAGAAATTGGTGATGAAATTAGAAGGTTGTGGGATCTGAGAAACATGTCCGGTTCGCTATGTTGTCCGACTGGCTATGCAAGTACGTTAGCTATTATAAGTATTATATAATACCTCTCGGAATAACGAATATATTAGTAACCCTTTACATGATTGTTATATATACTATTTTAAGTAGGCTAAAATATTTAATATTAAATAGCTAGAGGATATATGATAAATAAAGAGGTATATAAAATATAATAATATCAATCTTCTTATAATAAAGCTTGAAGTTAATTAAATAGTAGCTATTATAGCTATTAAAGATAAGAAGGCGATGAACCTTAACTATTTAAGCTTCAGTATATCTATTAAAATATTAGATCTATTCTAGGCCTGTTGCATTAGTTATCTAAGAATTTTTTTAAAAGTTATAATAACTTAGTCCTTAAATAATAGGGTATTTTTATACTAAAAGAAGGAGTAATATTTACCTTTAATACCAATAAATAATAGGATTATCTAGCTAATAGTATTAATACTCTAGATTATTATTATCTACTTATAACTATTTGGCTATCTTACCTTTACCCTCTTATATTATTCGGAGCTTATAATAACTATTATAATTAAGATGATACGTATCTAAAACCTAGATTTATTAAAGTTATAAATATCTATCTTCTAGATATTATACTTTATAATTATATTCTATATAAGTATAAACTAACCGTAAATAATCCTTAGATCCTTATATTAGACCCTCTAGTAGTCGTATTTCCAATAAAACACATAGTAAGCTTTAGGTACTATCTAACAAAGGTTAAAGCCTAAACGATTCTAATATATTCTATATTATATTCTGCAAGTCGTCGATTTGCTATATCTTTCATATTAGACAAGTAGAGAGGAAACCCTTCAGCGTCTAGGTCGAGGATATATTAAATAGTAACAGATTCCTCTAAATTGGTTAATTTCCGAGAGTTAGCTTGAATGTCGCGTCGTGACTGCTCACTATATCGACGGCGGCTTAACTTTATTAGGTCTATAGAAAAGATCCGAGCTATAGCTCTAAGACTTAATTTGGGATTATTTTTAAGAGCCTAGACGGCCGAGATAATTTGGCTTTCGTTATTTTTCTGAGGCATGTTAGGTTGTAGAGAAAGTAGGTGTAGAAGTGAAATATCGTATCCGTATAGTTTAGTGTAACTTTTGCATATATATACCTTTCTCTATATATCTACATTAGACTTTATTATTAACTACTATTTTCGAGAAATTTAACTACTAGAATAAAGTATAATAGTATAAGTACTATAGTCAATTGACTTACTAAATAGAGTTACTTCTTCCTATATTAAGTATTATAATTAGTAGAGCAACTTATAGATATAATCTATAGATATATTATATTACTTTATAGATAGCCGAAGGAATAGATTATACATTAAGATACTAAGCTTACATTAAAATTTTGACAAGTACTTATAAAGCGTTTAGATATAAAAAGCAAGCCTTCAATAGTATTCTACCTATAAATGGATAACTAGACGGAATAATTTAACCAGATTGTCGAACAATACCTTAAAGTATTTATTAATTTCTAATAGAATAATTAGGTTAATCTATTGCTAATAGTATAGCTTATATATATATATTCTCCTACTCCGCTATGCCTAGCTATTTACAAGGCGCGCCGGACCCTCTACTGCTATGTACAAAGGAAAAACCGTACCATTCAGGCCGGGTAAAAACCTTCGTCGGAAGTAATAGGAAAGATATGGTTTCAGTGATACACGCTGCTGCAAGTAAGGAAAAAGGCCTTGGGAAGGCCTTGGGCCAACGGCTAGTAGGGTGCTAGCTCGGCTAAGCCGTGGCCACGGGTGTGGCTAGCCGGGCTCTCTAGCTTCCAGTTCCTCATCGAGGTTCCGAGCGAGCCTATATTCCCCTAGCCGGCCCAAGTCCATTAGCCAACCCAGTACCTTCTTCAGAAGTCTTCGGTTCCGGTAGCCTAGGCCCTGTAAAACAAGGCTAAGGTCCCGGTGGGTGCGTATTAGTTGCCTAGGCCAAGTTCTTGGTATAGGTGGTATAGAGCACCAAATCACAAGATGCTCTACTGTCTCTCTGGCTTCTCCGCATTCGCAATAGGGGGTAGGCTGGTTACGGGCCTTTTGTTTGAAAAGGAAGTCCCGTAGGCCTATAGCTCCTGTACGAGCCTGTACTAGTAGGGAGCTCTTAGCCTTTGTAAGGCCTTGGTGTTTCTGTAGGCTCTGGTTCGTGAAGAGGACTGTTGGTAGGCCTTCGTCGGCTAGCCTAGTTGGCTGTCCTTGGACTTGGGTATTCCACCTAGCCTCCCAGGCTCTTAATAGTGCCCAGTCTTCCTGGGTCTTAGCCAATGGTGGGCCCAGGGCCTTAGCTTGGGTGTTCCATTCGGCCACTGTAGCCGAGGCCTTTTCGACATCTGTTGGCTTTTCTAGGCTCCAGGGCCGGCGCCGTAGCCTCCGGAACCTTCGTTGGAGCCTATTGCAAGCCCCTTGGATGATTTCCTTTGGTGGGCGTCTCGGGGCCTCTGGGCCTAGCCCGGCCTGTAGGGTAGGCTCGTTGAGCCGGCCTTCGAAGTCGGCCAGCCTCTTGTTAAGGTAGAGGTCTAGGGGAGGGATCCAAGTTTCCGTCTCGAGATTCCGTATA
This sequence comes from Chaetomium strumarium, assembly GCF_033439665.1. Classification (NCBI taxonomy): domain Eukaryota; kingdom Fungi; phylum Ascomycota; class Sordariomycetes; order Sordariales; family Chaetomiaceae; genus Chaetomium; species Chaetomium strumarium. Next base: position 502,365 of record NW_026944431.1, read on the forward strand.
GGGGTAGTCTTATAGGCCCCGGCTACGATGCGTAGGCTTCGGTTCTGGGCCTTTGCTAGGTCTCTGGCTAGGCCTTGTGGTGAGCCGTTGAGTGTTGTAGGCTTGTGGAAGCTGGATGCCCCATAGGCTATTGCGCTACGAATGCACTTGGTATAGACCTCTCTGGCCCTGATTAGCCCCGGGCCCCAGGTCTTGGCTGCTATCCTTGATAGGGCAAAGTCTTGGGTTCTTAGCTTGGTAGCTATGCTGGCTCCGTGGGCCTTCCAAGAAAGCCTCCAGTCGAGCCAGACCCCTAGGAACCGGGCTGAAGCCGTTGGTTTAACCATAGTATGGTCATGAGGGTGGCCCGGTTTGGCTAGTCGTAGTGGTTCAGACCACTGTTTACGGCCTTTGTTGAAGTGGATTAGCTCTGACTTGGCCCCATTGAATTCCATTCCGTAGGATCTAGCCCACTGTAGGCATGTAGCCCAGGCTTGTTCTAGTTGCCGGCAGTTGATATAGGGGTCCCTTCCAAAGGCTAGGATGTTGGTGTCGTCTGCGAATCCCACTAAGCTGACCAGAGGGTGCTTTTCCTTTAGTACTTTATATAGCGAGGCTATATATAGTATAAAGAGGATTGGTGATAGTGGTGATCCTTGTGGCACTCCAGCTCGGATGTCGATTTCCGGGGCAAGTTGGCCGTCGAATAGGAGTGTGGCCTTCCGGCCCGTTAGCCACGACCGTAGCCAACCTACAAGCCACTGCGGGAGCCCGAGGTCCCGGACTGTAGCTAGTAACCGGGTATGATTTACCCGGTCGAAGGCCCCTGTGAGATCTAACTACAATAGGGAAGCCGTAGCGCGTTGTCTCCAGGCCTCTTGGATCTGGGCTACCACAAGCCGAATGGCTAGGTCTGTTGACCTATATTCCCGGTTACCCATCTGCTCGTCGGGCAATAGGCCATAGGCTTCGGCTGCCTCTGTGATTCTTTTGGTAACCACTATTTCCACTACCTTGCCAATGGTAGGAAGGAGTGAAATAGGCCTATAGCCTCCGGGGGTAAGGTAGTCAGCTGGGGTTTTACCAGGCTTTGGGAGCACTATAGCTATAGCCTCCTTTAGCCTGGCCGGCACCCATTGTAGTTCGAGGCATCTCTGGGTAAGTAGTGCGAGGATCCTGTACAACGGCCTACCACAGGCCTTCAATAGGCCTATAGGGAGGTAGTCGTTACCTGGGGCCTTCCAGGGAGCAGCCCGGGCAATGGCATCTTGTATGTCCCTAGCACTAACCACCTGGCTTATTGGGATCTTCGGTTCCCACGGCTGGGAAAAGGTGGGATCTTGGATGTTGGAGAGGTCGGCTGGCGGGCTTGGAAAGAAACGGTTGGCCAGGGCCTGGGCCTTCTGGGTATGGGTGGTATAGCCGTTGATGGCCGGGAGCCTAGGGGGGCTAGTAGGCTGGAAGCTCTTGCAACGAGCCCACCATTCTAGGCTCCAAAGGAGTGATTCGTTGTGACTGGCTTCCTATAGAGTAGACCTCTAGGTCCTTGTTCTAGCCTGTCGTATAGCCCTTGAAAGGTCCCGGAGTCTCTGGTTTAGCTAGCCCTTGTTATAGGCTGTAGGTGCGGCTTTAGCCGTACGTTCGGCCTCCCGAGCCCCCTGGACCTTTTGTTGCACCTCGTTCGTCCACTAGGGGGCTTGAAATCCATTGTTAGGCTTCCTTCGGGGGGTGCTAGCGTTGGCAATCCTTGTAAGTTCTTCGACAAGCCAGTCGAATGCCTTATCTAGGCCTTCTACTGACTGGGTACGGCTCTGTAGGCCCTGCGGGCCAGGGTTATCTAGCCCGCAGAGGCCTGGTAAGAGGGCTGCTTCAGCCTTTACCCTCTTTTTATCCATCTTTTTCCAGGACCAACCAGGGGGGGGTGGGGCCGTAGGGGGGTGTTCGAGGTGGACCTCCACTACTTGGGGGTAGTGGTCGGAATCTCCCCTTTCTTTGATACCATAGTAGGAGCAGGCAAGGTCTGTAGAGGCCCAGATTAGGTCGATGGTTGATGGGCGTCCTCGTTGCCTACCTTGTGGTTCCCTAGTTATAGTACCCTTTGGGGTTACTAGCCTAAGGTCCCAAGAGGTGGCTAACTGGAGCAGGTTATTAGCTTCATTGTCGTAGCGTTCGTAGTAGTCCCAAGCTGGGTGTTGAAGGTTAAAGTCCCCCGTAAGTATTACTTGGCTGGAAGGTCGGGGGTATTCTTGTAAAAGAGTGGCTGGTATTGTCTTGATTGCTGGGGGGTTATAGACCGACCAGACCTCAACCCTCTGGCTATCTTCGTAGCCTGCAAATCGAACCCAGCACCAATGTTCGGCTGTCCCATAGTCCCACTGGCTAAGGTCAATCGTCTTTTTAACCAGTATAGCTGCCCGGCCACTAGGTTGATGGACTAGGTGGTACTGGCTGCGTCGGGGGCAGTAGGTGGACTTGGTTTGGTGGTTGATCCATGGGTCCTGTATGGCTAAGACGTCGAACTTAGCCTCCTCCACTAAGATTTCTAGTGGTTGTTTGATGCCTCCAGTATTCCATTGTAGTATGGTAACTACCATATAGTACTAGAGGGTTGGCTAGCTAGGTGATCGGTTGGTTGGCTGGCTAGGTGGTCGGTTGGCTGGCTAGTTGAGTTGTTTTAGTTTATAGCCTGGTCTTTAGCCTGGCTTGTAGCTTGGCTGGTAGGTTGGGAGATGGATAGTCGGAGCTGCTTAGGGTCTTGTTGAGCCTTTGTTGGCCTACCCCGTGGTCGCTTTCTAGAAGGGCCTGCATCTTGATCATCGTGGCTTAGAGAGAGGGAGCCAGGAATAGAGGTTGTGGTTGCAGTTGTAGGGTAGGTTGTTCGGGTAAAGTCGAGGTCGAAGGTTAGTTGTTGTGGCTTGGAAGTAGTCGATTCAAAGGTTCTAGGCCTATGTTGGTAGGCCTCCTTAGCTATAGCCCGTATCCGAAGCCGTTCTGGGCACTGCTTGTCCCTAGCCGAGTGGCGACCCCCGCAGGCTGAGCATCTAAACTGGCCTGTAGTATGGGTAGGGCATTGCTCTTCGCCTTCCTTACCACCAGGCTCATGGGTTCCAGTACCACAACGGGGGCAGAGGGGGTCCTTCCTACAGTAGCGGGCTATATGGCCCCACTTCCAGCACTTAAAGCACTGCGCTGGCCGTAGCGGAGCCCAGTATGGCTCGCAGTTAAAGAGCTGGGCCCGGTATAGGACCCCTAGGTCGCAAGCCTTTTTAGCCTCCTCCTGGCTAGTGAAGGCTATAACCACAGGGACCCTGGTGAAGTCTGGGTTGTGGGGGTATTGGAAGATGATCTTTTCCACGGCCCGTAGCCCAGCCTCTTCTTGAAAACTAGCCTCTGTAGCCTCCTGGAGGTCAGCTTTCCTTAGGCCCTTAACTACCACTCCGTAGATCCGTCGGGCTTCCTTTGCCTGGCTTCCAAAGGCCTGTTGAATCCAGTCGTGGTTGGTAGAGTGCCATTGCTTAGTATCCGGGTTGTTGAAGGTGACTACTATGTCTCCGCTAGGCAGTTTCCGAGCTGCAATAGCCCCTTGCCGGCTAGAGGCCCCGTTGACAGCTTGGATAATTTCTAAAGGGGTCCTCTTAGCTAGATCAGGTGATAGATGGCCCCCCCGAACAAGGATCTCGCAGTTCTGCTTGGCTGGGATAACCTTGGCTGGCTGGGCTATAGTGTCCTGTAGTGGTTCTCGGACTATATCAGCCCAGGTCCGGGTAGCTTGGGCCTGTCCTAGTTTGGTTTCCCTTAGTGCCGCTCGCACTTCTTCCGCTACTACCTTCCGTAGGGTAGGTAGGTTCAACGCCGTAGCTGTAGCTGCAGCCTTGGCCTGGGAGGGGGGTATGGTAGCTTGTTGGTAGGCTTGTTGGTAGGCTTGTTGAATCTCCGTTGCAAGTGCCCGAGCCTTGCCCTTATCTTTGGAGACTAGGGCAAGTAGGTCATTAACAAGCCTGGTGATATGCTCGTATGTATATAGGTGGCTGGTAGACTTGGTCGTTTTGGCCGGTTTGGATATAGTGGCTAGAGTCCTCTGGCTTGCATGCTGGCTTGTATATAGCCCTAGTTGGCTACTATTGCCCTGAGGGAGAAGGGGGAGGTTTTCTCCCATCTCAATATCGGGTGCCGGATCCGGAACGTCGTTCATTTTCGGCTCCTTCTGGTAGGATAGGGCCTGTGGGGGCCTGTAGGGTAGGTTGCGTGGGGAGTGTAGGGGATCGTTGGTAGGGTGGGCCGTTCGGGAATAGCCGGGTCCGGTAGGGTAGGTGGCCCGGGAATAACCGGTTGGCCCGTGCGCAGGGAAAAATTTGACTGACGGTCGGGTGTCTGCAACACAACGCCTGCTTCAACGACCTGTTGCAGCCGCGCGAGGACGGCCGCGCGGGTGCAACTAGTGCCGTTAGATAGAGCTCGTCGAGGCGGTTAGAATGACGTATATTTCGAAGGGTTTGCCGCTCTTGCGGGCAAGCAGCGATCAAGTGGAAAAGAAAGAAGTCTTTTCTCTAATTTTTACTTAATATATACTATTTTAAGTAGGTTAAAATACCTAAGAGTAAATAGCTAGAGGATATAAAATAAAGAGGTATATAAAGTATAGTAATATTGTTCGTCTTATAGTAAAGCTCAAAGTTAGTTAAATAATAGCTAATATAACTATTGAAAATAAAGAGATAATAAACCCTAACTATTTAAGCTTTAATATGTTTATTAAAATATTAGATCTATTTTAGGCCTTTTTTATTAGTTATCTAATTATTTCAAAAAGTTATAATAATCTAGTCCTTAGATAATGACGTATATGATAAGCGAGTGACCCAGACAAGCGAATGACCCACTCTCCACTACCCTATGTACATTATCCTCAATTATAAAACAACAGAACTATCAACTAATGTGACGGTGGGGCATAAACCTAACCCACTCGGCTATGCACACCTTCCGAAAAGGATGTCGGAATCGCAAGTCCCTCGGACTTGCGACTCGGTGGATTATATTCTCCCTGACGGCAAGCACCCCGCAGGCCGCACTTGCCGTCACAACCAACTACAATCACATCAGAAACGGCTGAATCAGATGCTTCTGCAACCTCCTGGCAAGTGCGGGCATTATGACCAGGCTTGCCGCATACACCATAGCACCGAACCTTCGTACGAGCCCCCCTATACCACCACCATCCGGCTGCATTTCTTATGCCACCTCCATAACCATAGGCTTTTGGTCTAGTAGATCCTTTGCATCTTCCACTGCAAGTGATCCTCTAAGCTATATATGCGTTCTTTTGGCTCTTCGGCGCTTGCTTAGCGCCTCGTTGGCCTTGCGGAGCGAAGCATTCTCTGCCTATAGGAGAGCCACCTGGTGCATTATAGCCATTGTACTCTTTATCAGCTGGTCTATAGCAGCCAACATCGAAGTCGGGGAGCTATTTTAGTGGGTAGCAATACAAGTCTTAATAAGCGTTGACTATAAGTTAGCTTCTTAGGTATTGTACGGTATCTAGAAGACCTAAGATTGTATAGTGCCCGGCCGTGAGGTTAGGGGTGTTGGTGTACGAAGCTTGATATCTAGCTTCGAAAGCACCCTCTCTAGATCGTATGGCATAAGGCCAGCCATTATAAACCTACTCTATATATTCCTCTTAGCAATAGAGGCAAAGAAGGCTGTGCGAAAGGTATAAAGGAACTCGAGCTTGCTTATGTGGTTGATATATGTGCACATTAAGTCCTCGATCTAGCGACCGTACGCCTGCTTCAACGGCCTAAAGCAGCCAATATCGAGCGGCTAGACGAGGTAGGAGGAATGTAGAGGCATGCAGAGCGTAATAATATTGTTCTACTGGCAGTAGAGCTCGAACTCGGTCGAGTGGTGGCTTTCGTGGCCATCGAGGATTAACAACTAGTATTTACCCTGTATATAGAGTGCTGTATAGTAGTCGAAGTGCTTAATCTAATCTAGGCCTACTGCGTTGGTAGTCTAGCTATTCTTAGCGGTTGTAATACGCCAGTCGGCCAGGAGGTTGTACTCAGTATACTAGGTGGCAAGGTGGTATTGTACGGCCAAGATAATGAACAAAGGGATAGCTCAGCCGAGAGCATTGACTCCCTGGATTACTATTACCTACTTGCAATTGCCAGGCTAGGCCAGCTTAGCCTTGCTCCGGCCATCTGAGGTTGTAACAACTATACCTACAAAGATAATGCCCATTATAAACCCGGTCTTGTCAAAGTTAAAGATATCGTCATCTATGATACTATATTTGGCCTTAGTGTTCTATATAAGCCTAAACTACTCGCGAATAATGTCTAGATCTTTATATCTACCCCTCTGGTAGTTATATATATATATATATATTATATAGAGCTCTGGCCGGCGTTTGACGAAGTTGTAAGCCCAGCGTTTGCCAACGGAGGGCGCATGTGACGGTGGAACGCACCGACATGATGATGATATCATTTGCATGTATAATGATTCATCATACCAAGTGATGATTCATTATGCATGTTCCATTACATCATGCATGCAAGCTCAGACCTACTCGCATCCTGTATTTAAAGCCTACCTTGCAGTCTCGAGGATTTCTTTCCTCCTGCAAGTTCAATATTCTTGCAATGCAGTCAGTTTACCACCAGAGGCTTGACCCTGGCCTTGAACGACGGCCCTCGTGGCAGCGCATCGCATTTATATAGTAGTTGGTTGGCCATATCTTCTACAGTATATAACCTAGGCGGGAATGCATATATCGATAGCTTATTGATATATTGAACTATCGCCTTCTCTTCTAGATCTATAAGCCTATGCGAGTTGGCTAGAAGATTATATCGTATAGGCTTGCCGGCCCGTCGGAGCTCCAAGGTCCTACGGTCGACCCTATAGATCTTAGCTACGGCTCGTTCGCTTAGATTCTTGTCGTTTTGAAGAGTTTGGAGAGCTAATATTATCTGGCCTTCTTTTGAAGTAGAGGGTATTTTGGATAGTAGAGGAAATTGTATTGTTGAGTGCAAAGATGTCGCGTCGTATAGGAAGTGGATCACTCGCTTGTCAAGGTCACTCGCTGATAATATACGTTAGGCTATTTTTATATTAAAAGAAAAGGTAATATTTGCCTTTAATAATAATAATAATAGGATTACCTAGTTAATAGTTTTAACATCTTAGATTATTATTATCTATTTATAATTATTAGGCTATTTTGATTTTACCCTTCTATATTATTTAGAGCTTATAATAACTATTACAATCGAAATAATATCTCTCTAAAACCTAGTTTTATTAAAGTTATAGATATCTGCCACCCAAATACTGTATTTATAATTATATTTTATATGAGTATAAACCAAGTATAAATAATCTTTAGATCTTTATCTTAGGCCCTCTGGTAGTTATACTTCTGATTAAAACATATAATAAGCTTTAGGTACTATTTAATAAAGGTTAAAGCCCAATATATTTTCATATATCTCGTATTATATCTAACAAATAGTCGATTAGCTATATTTTCTATACTGAACAAGCAGGGAGGAAATCCTTTAGCGTCTAGGTCGAGGATATGTTAAACCATAATAGATTCCTCTAAATTGGTCAATTTCTAAGAGTTGGCTTAAATATCGCGTCGTGACTGCTAACTATATCGACGGCGGCTTACCTTTATTGAGTCTATAGAAAAGATCTGAGCTATAGCTCTGAGATTTAATTTAGGATCATTCTTAAGAGCCTGGAGGGCCAAGATAATTTGGCTTCCGTTATTTTTCTAAGGCATGTTAGGTTATAGAGAAAGTGGGTGTAGAAGTGAAATATCGCATTGGTATAGTTTAGTGTAACGTTTGTATATATATAACTTCTGCTATACACCTATATTAGCTTATTATTTAGGGCTTTAAATAATATACCATTTCAATAGCAAATGCCCTAGAAACTATATATAAGTAGTAAGGTATAGTTTATTTAGGATGAGTTATATTCTTATACCGATCGGATCGCTGCTATTAAACTATATCCCTATGATGGTAGAGTGTAGTTTACAGGGTCAAGCCGGCTATATGTGTTACTCAACTCCATGAAACTAAGCCTGAGGAAGTTCTAGGTGGCCGACCTAAAATTACAAGATATTTTCTAATTTGTGGGTTATATGACTTGTGCCCTACTTAGGCCGTTCTAGCATATTATTATAGCTATAATAGTCTTTTAGTTATTTATTGGTATCTATCTTAATATATTACTATAGTTTTATAGGTATAGGCAATAGCTATAATAGTCTCGGGGTATTGTCTTGGGGGTGTTTCGAGGATCTATAGAGTATTTAGTTCTCGATAAACTAATTGATATAACTACCTATTTATAGCTACTAGTATTACATTACAATAATTTTCTAGGTCTTGTTCCTTCCTAGGTATACTATAGTTAGGTGGGTATAGGCTTTCTTAATACCTTAGGTTTATAGTTATTTAACTGCTAGAACTATTAGCATTTCATTATAAAGCAGGAGCCTATTACTGAGTATAATATAGTCTCTATATATTCTTCTATATTTTCATACCATAATATAGTATTTTAGTTATAATATAATAAATCGTTTATTAGCTATATACCTAAGCCTAATAGAGATATAATATCTTCGTCTAATAGAGCTAGTTCCTTGCTTAGTTCCTCCCTATAATCTTATACCTTTATTATAGTCACCGGTATAAATAGCTATATTATGTACTATGTATTATTCTTAGCCTTCTTGGTTATAATATCTTCTATCTTTTTAGATAAGGTATTAGTAGCTATATTAGCCTTTTCTAGACGGTAGGTATTATAGAAGTAATATTATAATATTAGTTCCGCCTAGCCGGCCTAGTAAATGTTTAAGAGTCGCTTAGTGCTAAAATACTTTAACGCTTTATAATCTATGATAATTAGAAAGGATACCTTTATTTATAGGCCGATAAGTTCGGCCCTCTAGTATTATAGGGCTCGAATTATAGCTAGAAGCTCTGTATTATGGATATAGTAATTTAGCTCTGCTCTATGTATCGACTGTAAAGAGAAGGTAATAGGGTGCTTTTCTTTATATTTTTATTATTATAATAGTATACTAGCGATAACTCCCTTTAAGGCATTAGTTTTAAGGTATATAAATAGTCTATATAAGAAGTTGTGACGAAACCATAGGCAGTCCTGCCTCTGAAACGGTTCGCCGGTCGAAGGTATCCGCTGGTCGGACTATAGGTCTCGGTGAAGCCAAAGGGTTCATAACACTGCAAGTGGCAATGTCTGTACAATAGGTAAAGGCTACTGCTTGAAATATTGCTTACTAAGGAAGCTAACTATCTGAATAAGTAACAGAACGGTAGAACAATATACGGCTTCCTCCCCTAGGTATTCCCGTACCTAGATCTCTGGAACATTTGGAACAATTATTCTTGGCATTGTTCTCAATCTTCCCAATCCTTATTGGTTCTCCCTGGCCTATAATGATTGGACGCGGGCACCGTCCGTTGACCATGTAGGTCGGCCCCTACCGGCCTTTGCTGGTTAATTTATAACAAAAGTATACTAATACTAAGGTGTTTAATAGCTAGTCTTTAGCTCCTTAAAGGCTTATTAGCATTCTAAGGTCTAGTTAAACGGGATATCTTTATAGGTTAATGCTATAAGGGGATATATAATATATCTATATTTATATAAAACAGTGGCCGAATGGAATACCCGAGCTAAGGCCTTGGGCCCACCATTGGCTAAGACCCAGGAAGACTGGGCACTATTAAGAGCCTGGGAGGCTAGGTGGAATACCCGAGTCCAGGGACAGCCAACTAGGCTAGCCGACGAAGGCCTACCAACAGTCCTCTTCACGAACCAGAGCCTACAGAAACACCAAGGCCTTACAAAGGCTAAGAGCTCCCTACTAGTACAGGCTCGTACAGGGGCTATAGGCCTACGGGACTTCCTTTTCAAACAAAAGGCCCGTAACCAGCCTACCCCCTATTGCGAATGCGGGGAAGCCAGAGAGACAGTAGAGCATCTTGTGATTTGGTGCTCTATACCACCTATACCAAGAACTTGGCCTAGGCAACTAATACGCACCCACCGGGATCTTAGCCTTGTTTTACAGGGCCTAGGCTACCGGAACCGAAGACTTCTGAAGAAGGTACTGGGTTGGCTAATGGACTTGGGCCGGCTAGGGGAATATAGGCTCGCTCGGAACCTCGATGAGGAACTGGAAGCTAGAGAGCCCGGTGTCATGAATTAACCTGCAGCGGCCGGTGGGGCCGACCTGCATGGTCTGCGGGCGACGCCTGCGTCCAATCATTCTGGTCCAGGAACGGACCAATCAGAAGAGGATCACACTTGGCATAGGGAAGGCTTGGTGATCCAGGTATAAGGCTCACAGGGGGATCACTGGTGATCCCAGGGTGATCCAGTGTGAGGGATCACCGGAGGGAGGCCGTGATCCATAGGAAAAACCGTAGTATATAGGATGGCTAGACACTCGTTCTGGAGGACTCTGGGAGTTCTCCAGTGAGCAATTACCAGCAATAGCCTATACCTATTGTGCAGACATTGCGACAAGCATTGTTGTGAACCTTCTGGCTTCACCGAGACCTACAGTCCGACCAGCAGTTACCTTCGACCGGCGAACCCTTTCAGAGGCAGGACTGCCTATGGTTTCGTCATACGTTGCTCACTCCCTTTGACTCTGTCACGGTTCAGATCGAAGGTATCATCGACCATCATGGCGCCCCAGACACCTAGCACCCCGGAATCCCAGAGTCAGGCCGCAACCATGCGACAGATGCAGCAGGCTCTCGAGGCTCTCAACGCCAAAATCGCCTAGCTTGAGGCCGAAAACGGCTATATATAGCAGCTCGTTAACGAGGCCTATAACGGCAAGCCTAAGGACAAAGCCAAACTCGAAGCACCCCCCAAGTATAGAGGTGACAAGCAAGGACTTACTAGATTCCTTATATCTATAAGGGCCTACCTCAAGTACTACCCGGATAAATTTATAGACGAATCCGCCAAAGTTATATTTATCTCCTTGTAGCTCGAGGGGAAGGCACTTCGATAGTTTAAACCTACCCTAAAGGATTGGCTAACCAATAGTATAGACGCTTAGGACGACTTTACTATTGAAATTTTCAAATCGTATAATAAATTTGAATAGGAAATCTAGAAGGTGTTCGGAGACTACGATAAGAAGCTCCACGTATAGGAGCGACTCGTATGCCTAAGGTAGATAAAATCGGTAGCTGCCTATACTATATAGTTCCGCCAGGATTTACTTCGGTGCGAGATTAATGACGAAGGTCTTATATAGTTATTCTATAATAGCTTGAAGAAAGAAGTCAAGGATGAACTATACTAAAAGGACCGACCCGATACGCTTGACGAATATATTGCTATAGCTATCCGCATCGACGATCGGATTTATACCAGGTGCTAGTAGCGTAAAGGACGCGGAACATAGCCTATATTCGTCAAGGCCAACGATAAAAAGAAGCGATAGTACCCTAGTACGTTGTATAGTACCTATACTAGTCTAATGGATATAGACACCATCTAGTATAAGGATAAGGGATATAAGGACAAGTCCTAGGTTACCTATTTCAATTATAGCAAGAAAGGGGCACTTTAAACGGGAGTATCGTAGCAAGAAGAATTAAAAGTAGGTACCTGGCAAGGAAAACGCTACGATTGACAAGTCAACCTATATAGTTGAAATAGCTATAGCAAGCTATACCAAGGATAACTTCAACGACGCTATCGACCGGGGTATGGCTGAAGGAAGCATCGACAACTCCTCCCGGTCAGGAAGCCATAGCCCCTACGTCATATTCGAAGAGCCTATCACAGGCTACAATATCGCCACTGCTACGGCATTGCAACTCGTAGAGGGTTGGGGATTCTAGTTGACCTAGAACGAAGAAGGTTAATAGAGAATATAACAATCAGACAGCGAACCTATTGGCCCGAACCCTATCTTTCTCGCTTAATACCTTTAGGAGGCTAAGGAGGAACAAGCCGAGCTTCGGATAGTTACCTAAAGACTCGTAGAAGAAAAAGCTTAGGCTATAAGCCAGCTAGAATTCATTAAGGCCAAGTTAGTCAGGGTCCAGGAAGAATAATACTCGAACTTATAGGATGGACTAGTATAGGACCAAGGCCAGGATAGAAGGAATAGTGGAATTAAGAACCCCGAGACCGAGTACCAGAAGGCCTAGAACCAATAGAGACTTAAGGGGCAGGAACCACAAGATTAGGACACTTTTTAGAATAGGAAGCCGTATATTAGCGTCGGAGATAGCAATATAATATATATTTGGATTAGATTCGGCCTATACTATAAACCTTATAAACAAGACGCACTTCGACTCTAACCCCAGCGATACGACTACGTCTACGTCCTATAGTTCTAATACGTCGTATACGAATACCAATACCATTTCTGATTAAAGTTTGACAATGATTTTTGGCCTGATAGGCCTACCGACCGAAATAGAGAACCTCGACCAGTCCTATAGGTTTAGGACATAGGGACTAGCACCGACTAGTTCCTATAGAAGGTCGAGAGGACTAATATATACAATAGAATCAGGGTAATACTATAAAGAACCCGGCCAGAAGACTGCCAGTGGTAGCCTAATAGCACTTGATAGTGCAAGAGCCAGGATTGCTTAATCTATATATAAGCGAAGCTCTAAGAACATCACGGACGTAAGACATATATACGAAGATAGATAACGCCTTGCGAATAGCGATAGGAAGAAAAGAGAGCTAACAAGACTCGATAATTGTTTAAAGAACTCCCGAGACTTAGACCGCAGGACGGCAACCAAGAGGTACAGGAAGATAGGGACGCCTATCTAGATGCTTAGACGGAGTTAGGAAATAGCTCAGGGCCCTCTAAGGGGCCCGAAAACCACTAAATCTATTATAACAACAATAGATCTATAGGTATAGGAAGAACCATATAAGGAAAAGGATCTACGACCTTCTAGCGAGCAAAAAGGAAGCCGCTACGATTTAGAACGATAAACCCAATGATAGAATCTAGGCTATAGTATACTGGAAAGGATTCTAAATATTAGCATTGGTAGATAGAGGATCTTAGGTCGACCTTATCTTGCCAATACTTGTTAGTCAACTTAGAATCCCGTAGAGGGTTAAGAAGAAATAGTATATCGTTAAAGACTATTCGATACCCAATAGGTACAATAGGAAACGGAACCACTTAAGATTATAGTAGAAGGAAAAACCATTAAAGAGGTATTTGATATTATTAAAATAGGGCCTAAGAAGGACATGATTCTAGGACGCCTATAGTATCGAGATTATAACCCAGACATTAGTTAGAAGGGAGGTGGCCACCTATAACCTCGGGAACAGAGGCCGTATCCAACCAACCAGATGGAAAGCGTAGACGATAGATCGCAGTAGGGAAGATCGCCCCGGAAGGCGGCCCCTATAGATCTACCGCAAGAGACGGACAGTGCCAAGCAGAGCATTACGGACTTAGGAAGAGGCAGTAGTTACTAGAAAGAACAGCGAGAGTCGGTAAGACTAGGCTAGAAATAACGCTATTTACGACAACGCTCTTGTACGGCTTAGAGAGATACAGACGATATCGAAATCGCTGTTATCTCAATCGACGAGACCGGAGAATTTAAATTCTAGGATTAGATCACCTAGAGGGAAGCAGCCAGTATTACGGCTAGAGATAAGTTCTTATACTACCGAAGTATAGAGAAGAACGTAGAAATAGGCAAGATCCCGGTAGAATACTAAGGACATCCGGCGTTCGAAGCGAAGCATCTTAAGGGGCTACTAGACTATAGACCTTAGGATCACGAAATCAAACTCAAGGAAGGAGCCTAGTTAAAGTTCTTTAAGGTATACTATACCAATAAAAAGCAAGATGCTAAGTTAAAAAGATATCTTAAGGAGAACCTTAAGATAGGGTATATTAGACTATTAATATCACCGGCGGGCTATCTAGTCCTGTTTATTCCAAAGAAGGATAGAAAGCTTTAGATATATATAGACTACCGATAGCTGAATAGAGAGATAGTAAAAAACCGGTACCCCCTGCTATTTATCTTATAATTTCGAGACCAGTTGGCAGGCGCCTGTTACTTTACTTGCCTCGACCTTCCAATAGCATACGCCTATATTTATATTAAGGAAGGGGATAAATAGAAGATAGCGTTTTATACTCCCTATAGCCATTATAAATACCTTATAATGCCCTTCGGATTGACGAACGTACCAGCAACCTTCTAGGCGGTCGTCGACTATACGATTTACCCGTTCCTCGACCGATTCGCAGTCTATTACCTAGATAATATCCTTATCTTCTCTAAAACACTCGAAGAATATAAGAAGTATATAAAGGCAGTGCTAGATATACTTTACAAGTATAAGTTATTAGTTAATAAAGACAAGAGCGAATTCTATATTACGAAAATAGTATTTCTTAGATAAGAAATTTCGCCTAGTAGAATCAGGATAGAGCTAGCAAAGATTAAAGCGATCAAAATATAGCCACGACTAACGACGACAATAGAAATACGAGAGTTTATCAGATTCGCTAATTTCTATCGAATGTTCATTAGGAACTTCGGTAACCTTATATAACCATTATACGAACTTATAAAGAAAGACATCGAGTTCCGATAGGAAGCCAAGTATAAGCAAGCGTTTTAGAAGATCTGCGATATAATCATTGCCGATCTAGTGCTCTAGTTGCTAGACCTATAGAAACCATTTGAGGTTGAAACCAATATATTAGACTATGCAATCGGAGGATAACTTAGTTAGTATAACAAATATAGGAAGTTACACCTAGTTGTATTCTTTTCGAAGAAGCTTGAAGGACTATAACTCAACTATCCAATCTATAACAAGGAGTTGCTAGCCATTATCGAAGCTTTTCAAGAATAGAGGCCATACCTTAGCGGTATAACCTACGAGGTTCAGGTCTATATAGACTATAAGAACTTGTAGTACTTTACTACCACCAAGGTATTGAACGGATGACAGACTCGATAGGCAGAATTCCTTTCAGAGTTCAACTTCAAAATCAATTATAAGAAAGGCTCAGAAAACGTACGAGCAGATACGTTAAGTAGGAGGCCAGATCACTTCAGGAATAGCTAACTAGAAGCCTTGCCACTATTACTTTAATAACAGCCAGACGGTTCCCTATAGTATACTCCCTAACCAATAGAAGATCTCGATAACGATATACTTCTATAATAGGACGAAGATCCCGGTATATAACCTCTATAACCGTTTGAAGAATATTACGTAGTCTTTAGGGAAGAACGGCTAGGAAAAGACTTCTAAGACTGGAAGCAGAACAATATAGACGAAAAGGCAGGTATCTCTTAGAGAGATAGAGCGTTATAATATAACGGCAAGGCCTATGTCGCACTATAGGATCAGATAGAACTGATCAAGATAATCTACGAGTCGAAACTCGGAGGATATATAGGAATCGCCAAAACAGTCGCCAAGGTTCGGCAATACTACGACTTCCTAGGACTTAGGACTAGAGTTAAAACCATTGTATAGGAATACAACCTCTGTAATCGAAGCAAGTTGGCACGCTATAAACTATATGGGCTCTTAGAACCATTGCCAATTGCAGAACGACCATGGAGTTTGGTAACGATAGACTTTATCACCAAACTACCGCTTTCAAAAGACCCGACTACCGGAACAAAGTATAATAGCATCCTTACTATAGTTAACCGACTTACTAAGTAGAGCTACTTCTTCTTATATAAAGAATTATAGTCAGTAGAGCAACTTGCGGATATAATCTATCGGCATATTATAGTAGTTTATAGGTGGCTGGAAGAATAGATTATAGACCGAGATACTAAATTCGCATTAAAGTTTTAGCAAGTGCTTATAAAGCGTTTGGGTATAAAGAACAAGCTTTTAATAGTATACTACCCGTAGACAGATAGCCAGATAGAAAGGCTTAACCAGATCGTCGAACAATACCTTAGAACGTTTGTTAAATTCTAATAGGACGACTAGGTTAATCTATTACTAGCAGTATAGCTTATATATAATACTATACCAATAGAGATAATAAAGGTTACTCTATTCTTTACGAACTTTAGTTACAAAGTAGATTTATACTAGGGACCAGATATTATAGTACCTAGGGCAAAAGTCAAGGCAGAAAAAATATATATGCTATATATAATACTAAAGGAAGAACTCGAGTTCGTCAGACTTAGGATAAAGGAGTATTACAATAAATATCGGCTTAAGAGACCTTGCCTTAAGAGAGGAGATATAGTCTACCTTATTTCCCGAAATCTAAAAACGAAACTGCTAAGCCAGAAACTCGACTTTAGGAAGATTAGACCATTTAAAATCGACGTAAGAATTTCGACATCTAACTATCGACTTTTATTACTATTAACGATAAAGTTATATACTAACGTCTTCTATATCTCGCTCCTCGAACCAGCATCTAAGAATATACGCCTTACGAAGAATATCAAAGCCAAGGACAAAGAGGAAGAATAGGACGTTAAGGAAATCTTGGACTTATAAATAGCTAACGGAAGGCTAGAGTATTTAATCAAATAGCTGGACTTCAGGCCAGAAGACAACTTATAGGAACCAGCAGAACACCTTAGCTATATGGAGAAGCTAAGAGAGTTCTACCGAAGGAACCCAGACCACCTAGGAAAGAAGAAAAACGCAAAAAGCTAACCGTGTTCTAGATAACGACTTATACGATATCATCCCATATTATAGCCAGCAATAGTATAGACGGGATTCGAACCTATAGTCTCCTAGAGCAATCACTTAGGTATAATAACCAAGCTATACCACTAAGCTATTTCATTTGTTGGAAAACAAGCAACAAGAACCAGATTGAGAACCCTAGGAAGGAAAGAGCGGCTATAGGCAGCAACGCTATAGACAACACACGCAACGGCAGGCGTAACCAAGACCTGACCACTACCAACTACAAACCCCCACTGCCCTGAGGAACCAAGGAAGTCCCACTAGAAGGACCCGGATCGACCTCGGATGACGGTTCCGCCAGAGCGGCCAGGTCAACATCGGACAAATCAAGCCCTAAAGAACCCCAGTCGAAAGGAACGTCCGCCCCAAGCGCCTGAACGTCGCTAACTATACGGGATTCGGACTCCTGAATCCGACGGTCCTCCGCCTCCATCTCCTCCAATAATTGTATACTACGACAGAACAACTCGGAACCCCGCTCCTTCAGGAAACGCCTCTAATGCTACAACCTAGCGAGACGACCGACGGCAGTCTGCAACTAAGTTTGAAGAACAAAGAGCGCCTTTTCAGCGTCGGCCTCTTCCTGCTCTAAGCGCTTTTGCTCGGATATAATCTTCGTCACTAAGAAAAGTCAGACGCTACACTATAAGGGGAGAAGGGAACATAGCCTATAAGACGACGCTATACTAGAACTATTATAAGAACGACCGCGACAAATGCATTCGCTATAACGAGAGGAGTTCTATACGATATAGCAAGCAAGATTACGCTTGAAACACTAAGAACAAGGTATAATATCTACTCCGGAGGATTCGACAAAAGATGCAAGAGCCATATACTCTTGGGCTTTCTTAGACTAACGCTTATAGACACGGTCTGTTATTGTATTAGCACCTCTTGGGAAAGGGAAAAGAGGAGGCATATAATATGCTCACAATATAGGATGTTGGCGCTATTTAAAACGAACTTGGGCTTTCGGGACGAATAGCTCTAGAGAGGGGGCATCGTATTATGAATTAACCTGCAGCGGCCGGTAGGGCCGACCTATATAGTCTATAGGCGATGCCTGCGTCCAATCATTCTGGTCCAGGAATAGACCAATCAGAGGAGGATTATACTTGGCATAGGGAAGGCTTGGTGATCCAGGTATAAGGCTTATAGGGGGATCACTGGTGATCCCAGGGTGATCCAGTATAAGGGATCACCGGAGGGAGGCCGTAATCCATAGGAAAAACCGTAGTATATAGGATGGCTAGACACTCGTTCTGGAGGACTCTGGGAGTTCTCCAGTGAGCAATTACCAGCAATAGCCTATACCTATTGTGTAGACATTGCGACAAGCATTATTATGAACCTTCTGGCTTCACCGAGACCTATAGTCCGACCAGCAGTTACCTTCGACCGGCGAACCCTTTCAGAGGCAGGACTGCCTGTAGTTTCGTCATACCCGGCTAGCCACACCCGTGGCCACGGCTTAGCCGAGCTAGCACCCTACTAGCCGTTGGCCCAAGGCCTTCCCAAGGCCTTTTTCCTTACTTGCAGCAGCGTGTATCACTGAAACCATATCTTTCCTATTACTTCCGACGAAGGTTTTTACCCAGCCTGAATGGTACGGTTTTTCCTTTGTACATAGCAGTAGAGGGTCCGGCGCGCCTTGTAAATAGCTAGAGGCATAGCGGAGTAGGAGAATATATATATATATAAGAATATAACCTTTATAACCAAAGTAAGTTAGTATAGCATAAGCTATATAGGCTCTTAGAGCTATTGCTAGTAGTAGAATAACTATAGAGCTTAGTAATAATAGACTTTATTATTAAACTACTATTTTCAAAGGATTTAACTACCAGAACAAAATATAATAGTATACTTACTGTAGTTAATCGACTTACTAAGTAAAGCCACTTCTTCCTATATAAAGAGTTATAGTTAGTAGAGCAACTTATCACTATAATCTATAGGTATATTATATTAGTTTGTAAATAGCCAAAGAAATAGATTATCAGTTAAGATACTAAGTTCGTATTGAAGTTCTAACAAGCGCTTATAAAATGTTTAGATTAAAAAACGGGCTTTTGATAGTATATTATTTATAAATAAATAGCTAGATAGAATAGCTTAACTAGATTATTAAATAATACCTTAAAGTATTTATTAATTTCTAGTAGGACAATTAGGTTAATCTATTACTAGTTGTGACGAAACCATAGGCAGTCCTGCGTCTAAAAGTGTTCGCCGGTCGAAGGTATCCGCTGGTCGGACTATAGGTCTCGGTGAAGCCAAAGGGTTCATAACACTGCAAGTCGCAATGTCTGTATAGTAGGTAAAGGCTACTGTTTGAATTGCTCACTGAGGCAACTAGCTATCTGAATGAGTGACAGAGTGGTAGAACTATATATAGCTTCCCCCCTAGGTATCCCCGTACCTAGATCTCTGGAATATTTAGAACAATTGTCGTTCTCGTTGTTCCATCTAGAACAACGTTCCTTAGCATTGTTCCCAATCTTCCCAATCCTCATTTGGTCCTTCCTGGCTCGTAATGATTGGACGCGGGCTCACCTGCTAACTATGCAGGTTAGTCCCCACCGGCATCTGCAGGTTAATTCATGACATATAAGGATGTAGTACAGTCCTTATTATAGTAATTAACTACTAGAGGCGTTGGGCTATATAGAGTATAAGCTCTTATGACATTGTATAAGGGAGATAGATAGCCTTGTGAATTATAACTAGCTAAAATGAGAGTAGTATGCTCTAAGCTATATACTTATATTAACGTGCATGATAAGCGAGCGGATCAGATAAGCGAGCGGATCATTTTCTACTATCTTACCACAACTATCCTTCACTGTAACATATCAACACTAGGAACCAACTATAATTACATCAGAAATAGATGAATTAGAACCTTCTACAACCTCCCGGCATATACGTACGTTATGGCCAGGCTTGCCGCACACACTACAGCCCCGAACCTTTGTACGAGCCCTCTCTGCACCACTACTATCCGGCTACGTTTCTTGTACCACCTCCCCAACCACGGCCTTCTAGTCCAGTAGATCCTTTGCATCTTGCACTGCAAGTGATCCTCCAAGCTGCACGCGTGTTTTTTTGGCTCTCCGGCGCTTACTAAGTGCCTCGTTGGCCTTGCGGAGCGGAGAGACCTCTGACCGAAGAAGAGCCACCTCGTGCATTATAGCCATCGTACCCTTGGCAAGCTGGTCCACCGCAGTCAATATCGAAGTTGGAGAGCTGTTTTGATGGTTGGCAATGCAAGTCTTGATAAGCGTTGACTGCGAGGTCGCTTCTCGAGGGTTGTGTAGTGTCTGGAAGACCCAAGGTTGTAGTATGCCGGCCCGCGAGTTCAATGGCGTTGGTGTACGAAGCTTTACATCCAGCTTGGATATCACCCTCTCTGGATCGTATGGCATAAGGCCAGCACCTAAAAAGCCACTATGGATATTCTTCTCTATTATAGAAGTAAAGAAGGCCTTGCGGAAGGTATAGAGGAACTCGAGCTTGCTGATATAGTTAATATATATCCGCATTAGATCCTCGACCTAGCGACCATACACCTGCTTCAACAGCCCAAAGCAGCTGATATCAAGTGGCTGTAGGAGGTACTAGGAATACAGAGGCATATAGAGCGTGATGATATTATTCTCCTAGCAGTAGAGTTCGAATTCGGTAGAGTAGTGGCTCTCATGGCCGTCGAGGATCAACAACCGGTTCTTGCCCTTTGTATAAGGTGCCATATAGAAGTCGAAGTGCTTGATCCAATCGAGGCCTACTATATTGGTAGTCTAGCCGTTCTCGGTAGTTGCAATATGCCAATCGCCCGAGAGGTTGTACTCCGTATACCAGTTGGCGAGGTGGTATTGCGCGGCTAAGATAATGAAGGGCGGGATAGCCCAGCCAAGAGCATTGACTCCCTGGATCACGGTTGCCCATTCGCGGTTACCAGGCTGGGCTAGTTTTGCCCTACCACGGCCATCCGAGGTCGTAACTACCATGCCTGGGCAGATCATTCCCATTATAAACGCGGTCTCGTCAAAGTTGTAGATATCGTCATCTACAATGCTGTACTTAGCCTCAGTGTTTCGTACGAGTATAAACTACTCCCCAATAATCCTTGGATCCTTGTACTTAGCCCTCTGGTAGTCGTATCGACGGGCATAACGCGTATGGAGCTCTGGTTGTTTTTTGACGAAGTTGTAAGCCCAGCATTTACCAACAGGGGGCGCGTTGCGTTCACGTAGTAGTTGGTTGGCCATATCTTCCATACCACACAATCTAGGTGGAAATACGCGTGTAGATAGCTCAGTTATATACTGAACTATTACCTCCTCTTCCAGATCTGTAAGCTTACGCGAGTTGGCTAGAGTATCACGTCGTGCAGGCCGGCTAGTATGCCAGCGATAGAGGGTAGTATAAGGTATAGAATAGATCTTTGCTGCAGCCCAGAAGCTTAGCTTAGGATCATTTTCAAAAGCTTCAAGTGCAAGAACCACTTTAGCCTCGGCCGGAATTGCAGACATAATAGTATGGTAGAGGAAATTGATGTTGTAGGTAGAGACATGCGTTGCAGAGAAAATTGATCCGCTCGCTTATCTGATTGTCACGAATTAACCAACGGCGGGCTGCAGGGCAGACGGCCGTATGTGGGGACGCGGGGGCGTCCCGAGCCAATCACTTGGACAATCAGGCGGACCAGTCAGAGACAAGCAAAGGTGCTAAGGTGCCAATGGCGCTGAGCACTCTGTAGGACATAAATGATCAGAGTGATCAGGGGCATATCACGATAAGCACCCAGGTGCTCATCCCAATCGAAGCACTAAGCACCCAAGAAGATAGCTAGTATATAGTCACTCGTTCTGGAGGACTCTGGGAGTTCTCCAGTGAGCAATACAAGCAATAGCCCATACCTATTGTGCAGACACTGCGACAAGTATTGTTATGAACCTTTTGGCTTTACCGAGACCTATAGTCCGACCAGCAGTTACCTTCGACCGGCGAACCCTTTCAGAGGCAGGACTGCCTATGGTTTCGTCACACTGATCCGCTCGCTTATCATGCACGTTATCTAGTATAAGAGTTTTATCTAGCCTAGCGATAGAGATAGTTGTCTTACCAACAAAGTATATAAGAGTCTAGCAAGCCTATTATAGATAGGTATAGTAGTCTAGGAGATATATATTTCATTAGTTAAGTTCTAATAGCAAAGCTAAAGCTAGGTATTATTTAAAGATTAATATAATATCTTAGTTTATCTTTTATTTAACAGTAAACATTTTCGAGTTATATTTAAAGTAATAGTTTAGTAAGTACATCTTACTATATACGCCTTTTTAGTATTATAAGTATAACGGAGAAGGAAGATAACTATCAAAGATCTAAGAAATGAAGATTTATTCCCTATATATGCTAATACTCTTCATTCTCAACTAGGTTTTTGATATGTGTATATATCATCTGCTTTATCACCTTCGTCTTGAGAATCACACATGACCCCGCGTCTCCTAACATTATTCATTACAAGGCTCTGTCTTCTTCTCGAAAGCACATGCCAAAACGTTGAGAGCTCCATGACCATAGTGGCGCACAGGACAGAACCGCTTCCTCATACCTAACTAAGGCTTCTCAGCTAAAATGAACCCCGTGGGGCGTTTTGTTAGCACTGCGAATACAGGCGAGCTGGCTCGTGTGCTAGGATGTCAGGAAGCTTGAAGTGCACTCGTCGCCGAATACTGGCTTCAGCCCGGCGATGAAGCTAGTCATTGCCGCCAGCCAGTTCTCATAGGATGGTACTTGCTATTTCGTATACCGCTTGAGGAATTGTCGCCACATATTGTGAGACTTCGTTGGGGATAGCATGCCACCCGACACCAAGATAGCTTGGCCGGTCTGACTGAATCGTAGACGTTTTGCAAAGTATGGCAGTTTATCGTGCCCTATGATGGCTGGGGCGCTGCAAGGATGGACAAGTTGTTCACACTGGGGGTAACCGTGGGCCGTATATTCCTGGACATCGTCCTCATTGAGATGTTCATAGTCTGCTTTGCAAGCGGGGGCCCGAAATGCTGCCAGGGTTGATATGAGGCCGTATGTACAAAGAGTACGGGGTCTCCCTTGATCTTGCTCGCGCTGCGACGCCACTGGAATCAGGCCTGTGACCTCAAAAGCCTAAGGCGTGCCTCGATCTTCCAACGTTTTCAGAAATACCTAGACCATCAGGCACAAGGAGGAGTTCTGGGTTGCACTCGAGTCATGGCCGATGGGGCCTCGAGTGCTGTCATCTGCTGCCGCCGCCGGCCCGAATACCTACTTAAGTAGTTATATAGAGTTATAGACGGCACTCAGGTTCGCACTGTAGCTCACAGTCTCGCTCATGTCTTTCAGCCCAGGCTGGTACGTCGTCAAACCCAGGGTAAGCACAATGCACCAGACTGTTTAGTGTGTGTTTGTCCCACGCGGTGTAGACAGCCTCGGCCGCGCATTATGGCGCAATACCGGGGATATAGTTGCCACCAGGCATGTATGTACAAGTTGGATTCAAATGGCTGCTCCTGACATGTCACGGCTCGTCGTAGTTTGGAGATCTGGAGGGCGCAATCCAAGTTGAGGGATGACCCTTTCCCCTGGGTAGGTATTTTACTTATGCAGGTCCCCACAAAATCCGAACGGGACTGCCAGCTCCGTAAGACGGCCTTGGTTCTAAGATGGCAAAAGACAATATTCACAACACGACGAGAAACGCATGCACAATTCGACAGATATGCATCTCAGACAGCGTAGTGTATGGTCCACGAATTAGTAGCGTGGAACGGTCATAACGGTGAAGGTCATTGTTTGCAGGCGCAAGCCCACAAAGGCATTGGGATTATCTTGAATTGCACCACCTCCGCAACGGATGACGCGATTTCCAATGTTTCAGAGATGCTCCGGAGGCACTTTCTTTACATTGTTTGACGGACTCAGGCCATTACAGGCCGCTGTCGCCATTTGCTCATGATATGTCCCCATCAGGTGTTTTGCTATCGTGCTCCTAGGCCGAAGTTCTCTAATATGCCTGTGTTTTCTATGGCCCCTCCACCATATTCCTCAGACCTCTACTCTTCCCAGAAGCACACAACCAGCCCGCCATTGAGCCGAACAGGGTACAGATATTGATTCGCCATATCATCGGACCCAGTTGCTGACCAGAACTCCTGGAGACCAGCTCAACTCGAGGGGGCCCCAGCAACGCGCCATTGAACCAGCAAACCATACCCCAACCATGATGATACCGACGGGTCCGGTGGTCGTAGCCGAGGCGCAAGACCAGTATCTGCAACAGCTGGATGCGAAGGACTTGAGCGTGGTCTCCTGCATCGAAGATTTGGCTGATGCACGGAAGGCGGCCTGGGAGAGATATCTCGTTGTCTCACCATACCAGGAGCAGGACCATCTTCTCGACCTCCAGAGCTTGGACGTCGAGAACCAACTGTTAGCGGTCTCCCTGACCACAATGAAGTGCTTGCGAGACGACTATGCCACCGCACCATATACTCAGACGTTCAACTGGGATGAGATTATGGCGACCCTCCGAACACTGGCCCGGGAAACCAACCATGCGTGGAAAAAGACATCCTTCTTTGTGGTCGCCTTCCGCTCCCGTATTCCTCCGACAACAGTATACGAGGAACTGGGCGCCTTAGACAAGGCGGCCCACGCCGAGGCCACAGCAAGCGGTGGCTTTCTGAAGTAAGTCCTGTCCCCCCAAGGCAGCGGCTGGAGCTACCTCCCTGACACTCGTCACAGATACTGGTTCGGGACTCCGGACGTCGAAGGCCGCAACTTGGCGACGTGCATTTGGAGATCGCAGGAAGATGCTAGGAAAGGAGGCACAGGTCCTGCTCACCGAAAGGCGGCAGGTGCTGCGCGGACCTTGTACTCGTACTGGAAAATCGACCGCCTCAAGCTGACCATCGAGGACAATGTCAGCAGTTGGGCTATCACTGACTGGGACGAGTGAGACTGAAGCGAGTGGTCGTCTTGATTAGAGGGGGGAGGCTTCTGGGTTTGTCCACAATAGACTTGCTCGCACCTGCAACGTTAAAGGGATAAGCGCGCCTAATATAATTTTTTACGAGGACGGCGTTCATTGCCGGTGCTGTGGGATCAGCGGAGCTATTCGAAGGCTACCACAGGGCCAGAGGATGTCGTTATCAGCACTTGACCGACGGGGGGTCGTCAATTTAAGCAATTCAGTCTTGGGTTCGAGACGAACCCTCGGCGTGGGGGGGACGTGGGATGATGTTGCTCAGTACCGAATCATCTTAGCGCTCTAAATCTCATGACAGGCCGAAATCCTCAGCCAGGGCGACCTGCACCGTACCATATATCTCCTTAGGGTCATAACAAGGGAGCACTTGTGTCGTGTTTAGGCTTGAAGAAACCGAGTGTGCGGGATGGGAGAAGAACGAACCCCCTCGAAGGCTCAAAGAGCGTGGGTATACGGATATGCACCCGTACAGTACAATACCTACCAAAATAAATACATACAAGTATGACGCTACCTTAGTGAGCTACTTGCGCCACACTAGCCACACTCTTGGCTTTTCTGCCGCACCTTTCCGCTCCAGACTTCTTTCAAGCCGAGTCTTGGGCTGCTTGCCCACAAATCAACGAGATTTGCGAAACCCTGAAAAGCTGCTAGCAACCTCAACAACGGAACACAGTTCAAAGGCCGGCGCATCCGCGGGTTACCAGCTTCCACAGTGATTGCGCATTCATCTTCCAGACACCATGATTGACGCCCAGAAAGATGCGCCGTTCAAATCGGCGCAGATCGAGTCGCTTGTATGTAGTAGCTAAAACCGAGGTCCAGTGCCCCGCCAACCCACTTGCGTCTTACTGACAGTCTGGAACAGGTGGTGATGAAGATCGTGAAGCACTGTTCCTCAAGCTTCCCGACTACCGCCACAGGGTCCCTTGTGGGAATGGACAACAATGGGCTACTCGAGATTACAAACGCCTTTCCTTTCCCGACGATCGATGTTTCAACCGCCGACAACCACCAGACCGATGCGTCGAGTCTCGCCGCGGCTGCTCCCCGTGCGAAGGCCAACATAGCATACCAGAACGAGATGATCAGGCATCTGAAAGAGGTGAACGTCGATGCCAACAACGTGGGCTGGTACACGAGTGCCACCATGGGCAACTTCATCAATCTCAGTTTCATCGAAAACCAATACCACTACCAGCGCGACAACGACAAGACAGTGGCGCTCGTTCACGATGTGAGCAGGAGCTCTCAAGGCACTCTGAGTCTGCGCGCCTTTAGGCTGTCTCCCGAGTTTATGGCGGCCTACAAAGAAGCGAAGTTCACTACTGAGAGGTCAGCACACCCTTGATCCACCCCTGTACTCTTCCCGATCTCGCACTGACCCGAACCTCACGTAGCCTTCAAAAGTCCAAGTTGACCTTCAGGGACATTCTCATCGAGGTCCCTGTCATTGTTCATAACTCCCATCTGCTCACGTCGTTTGTTCACCAAGTTCCCGCGCCGCCCGAGAAGCCCGAGATTCCGCTCCCAGCTTCTCTCGACGACATCCGGCGAGACCCTGTCAAGTTACCCGCGCATCCATCATTTGATGCGCTGGACGTCTCCATTGATCCTTTCCTGGAGAAGACTTGCGACCTGCTGCTCGACAGTATCGAGGCCCACTACACCGATCTCAACAACCACCAGTACTACCAGCGACAGCTTACGCGCGAGCAATTCAAGATCTCGCAGTGGCAGGCGAAGCGGAAGGCCGAGAATGCTGCTCGCCTAGCAGCCAAGCAACAGCCCCTGCCCGAGGACGAGTGGCAGAGGCTTTTTAAGTTGCCACAGGAGCCCAGCCGGCTCGAGGGTATGCTCAACGCTAGGCAAGTAGAGCAGTACAGCAAGCAGGTGGACGGGTTCACAGCGACTATTACCTCCAAGATGTTTGCGGTGAGGGGAAACCTGTTGCCTGAGTGATCCGGGTTCATAGGTTCTGCCATGAAGGACTTGAAGGATAGACGATGGCGGGTGGGGTATCTCGACTGCATTAGGTCTGGCGTTCCGGGTCGTGGGCTTGTCTATTCGCTTTTCATTAGTTCGGAGCTAGCCATGGCTGATTCTGTCTCGGGACTGTATGCGTCTCCATCTGCGATACGAAGCACGAACGGTGACTTTGACGCTCACATGGTTGATAAAAATCGCGAGAGTTTTGGGTGATATTCGGGCCCAGTATATTTCCCGGGCTCTGCAACAAAGCGGCAACGTTGGCCTGATATCAGTACCCGTCCGTTTCTCCGTAGAGGGCTCGGCCAGATGGAGGCTGGCTTGGAGATCCTCGGATTCGGAGTTTGACCCAGCCACAAGTGGTGCCACGGAGTGCCACGGAGTGCCGAAGCCTGGCCTGCTTAGATCCAGCGCACCTTTGTGGCAGCCCGGTGGGAGACGCCAAAGTGGAGAGCTATGTACTACCTGTACAGATCGTAGTGTAGTCTGACCATCGAGTTTTCATTTCCCTCGCTGTCTCGACCCCTTCCTGGTAGGTTGGGTACCTATTGGGCGGTACCTTACCTAGTATCTGTCTCGGCTTCCGAGAGGTGGATTACCCGAAGCTTAAGCTGCCCAATTAAAGATTCTTTTTGCACCTGCATTCTCATGTCCCACGAACTGCCGTGCTACACCGGCGAGGCCTGTTGCTTGGACCCACTTTTCCACCCCTCCTCACCTGCAGTGGCCGTTCCTGCCCCTCATCCCTCTTAAAAAGACGGTCAGCGTGAACCCCGCCCATCTTACAATTTCCCATCCATCCCTCTTCTTCCCCCCTCACCCGCTTCTTCTCTCTGACCATACTTGTCCCATACACTCCTCTCCCCTACCGTCAGAATGTCTGCTCCCGCCCACAAGTTCAAGGTCGCCGACCTGTCCCTTGCTGCCTTCGGGCGCAAGGAGATTGAGCTGGCCGAGAACGAGATGCCTGGCCTCATGGCGACCCGCAAGAAGTATGCTGCGGATCAACCGCTCAAGGGCGCCCGTATTGCTGGCTGCCTGCACATGACGATCCAGACGGCTGTCTTGATTGAGACCCTCGTTGCCCTGGGCGCCGAGGTTACATGGTCATCGTGCAACATTTTCAGCACGCAGGACCACGCCGCTGCTGCCATCGCCGCGGCCGGCATCCCGGTCTTCGCCTGGAAGGGCGAGACGGAGGAGGAGTACAACTGGTGCTTGGAGCAGCAGCTTGTCGCCTTCAAGGATGGCAAGAAGCTCAACCTGATCCTGGACGACGGTGGTGACTTGACGCACCTGGTGCACACCAAGTACCCGGAGATGCTCCAGGACTGCTACGGCGTGTCTGAGGAGACCACGACAGGCGTCCACCACCTTTACCGGATGCTCAAGAACGGTCAATTGCTGGTGCCCGCTATCAATGTCAACGATTCGGTCACCAAGTCTAAGTTCGACAACCTGTACGGCTGCCGCGAGTCGCTGATTGACGGCATCAAGCGTGCTACCGACGTTATGATTGCCGGCAAGATTGCCGTCGTTGCCGGCTTCGGTGATGTCGGCAAGGGTTGCGCCATGGCCCTACACGGTATGGGCGCCCGTGTCCTCGTCACCGAGGTCGACCCCATCAACGCCCTCCAGGCCGCCATGGCGGGCTACGAGGTGACCACCATGGAGAAGGCCAGCAAGGTCGGTCAGATCTTCGTCACCACCACCGGCTGCCGTGACATCCTGGTGGGCAAGCACTTCGAGGCGATGCCCAATGACGCGATTGTCTGCAGTATGTCATCCGACCCCTTTCCTCCGGCTTTGTGTGCATACTAACTCGACTCTCCAGACATCGGCCATTTCGACGTCGAGATTGATGTCGCTTGGCTCAAGGCCAACGCCCAGTCTGTGCAGAACATCAAGCCCCAGGTTGACCGCTTCCTGATGAAGAACGGCCGCCACATCATCCTCCTGGCTGAGGGCCGCCTCGTCAACCTGGGCTGTGCCACTGGTCACAGTTCCTTCGTTATGTCGTGCAGCTTCACCAACCAAGTGCTCGCTCAGATCATGCTCTACAAGAACAACGACGAGGCGTTCGCTAAGAAGTATGTTGAGTTTGCCAAGAGCGGCAAGCTCGAGAAGAAAGTCTACGTGTTGCCAAAGATCCTCGACGAGGAGGTCGCTCGCCTTCACCTGGCTCATGTCAACGCTGAGCTCACAACGCTCACCCCCGTCCAGGCCGAGTATCTTGGCCTCGAGGTCGAGGGTCCTTTCAAGAGCGACCAGTATGTTCCTGCCCTGCCATCGCCCTGTTCTCGCCCGGCTGTTGCTGACGATCTATAGTTACCGCTACTAATCCTGTGTATTCTGTGTGCTTGGCCTTGCCGTGATTCACCACCGGCGAAGGAAGCTTTTCATGATAGATCTCCACGAGGACTTGGATCTCGGGCAGATCTTGGTAGCATGATTGGTGTCGTTTTTTAGA
Organism: Chaetomium strumarium; assembly: GCF_033439665.1. Taxonomy (NCBI): domain Eukaryota; kingdom Fungi; phylum Ascomycota; class Sordariomycetes; order Sordariales; family Chaetomiaceae; genus Chaetomium; species Chaetomium strumarium. Next base: position 531,647 of record NW_026944431.1, read on the forward strand.
GCATTTCTCTTCGTTATCTTTTTCAACAACTCTTGCATGGCACATCGGGTTTAGGCTGGGTATAAAAGGCAAAGGGGATCTGGTACACATTTTCAACAAAAGTACGGCGTTGGCTTGGCTCATGATATCCCACCTACACCCACTGGAAGGCGTTTAACAGAGAGCTTGTCATGGCAGTGCGCCGGGGCGCTTCTTAGACACAGGCAAGCAGGAGAGTTGAGTAGTCCCGTCAACCGGGGCCTTGCAGAAATACAACCATGATGGATCTGGGCATTGGTGTCTCTACTGCTGTGCAATAACGCATACCGGACCGCAGCTCCAGCTCCAAGCAAGGGGCTAGGATTGCAACACATGCCCATGCTGTTTTCCGCATGGACAGGGCGCAGTTTGATGGCGCATCGCGACGACGGTGGGCAGGTCCTGTCCGTCATGCCAACTGGGGTTGAGATTGCCCTATAAGCTTTGGGAATCACGACATTCGAAGCTGTTGGGCCACCCCGCCTGTAAGATGCTTTATCTCCCGTCAATCACTGACCGGTGTCCTGTCCATCCAACCCCTCGGAGCAACTCAAGGCCAATCAGGCCTGCTGGGTGGCAACCCAGTGAACGAAACCCGGAGTTGTAGTTCTGCGAACCCATGCACCGGCGATGTGGGGGTGCCGTTTTTGTGTAGTAGTGTTCCAACTCTCCGTAGAGGACGGCCGCGTCTCCAGCTTCTGCTGCAGTTTGCGGTTACCTTACCCTTGCGAGATAGCTTAAAGTAGCTACCCTCCTGCCGTAGTTTCCAGTACCGACTTATCACTGCCAGCCTTCTCTCCAATCACCGTCCCGCCCAGCACAAGATATACTGCTGCCCTGATGCACCGAGGCTCCCTCTCCCCGCCATCACTTCCACTGTCACGCCTTCCATGATCGTGTGCAAGTGACGAAAAAAAGAAAAGAAAAAAACCAAGCTGTTGGTTTCCATCCAAAACCAAACATCACACACCCCTTGGGCCGACCTAATCTGGGAACCAGACCATAAGCTCAACCACGAATTGAAGCCTCCGAAGCCTTCGCCATGTCTCCCAACGGCGGAAACCGGGCCAAAGTGCTCCTGTTGGGTGTTATCGAGCAGTAAGTCAACCTTCCCCCCTGAAGCTGTGGGGATAGAGAAGCGTACACGGCGGGAAGAAGCATGCACTGGACGGGTGAAAGAACGTGTGGGCGTGGTGGGGAAGAAGAAACAGGACGGGGGAAAGAAAGGAAGTGCCATACCTGAACGCTAACTGTTGAACCAGCGCCCATTCAGCCTGGGACTCGGTCAGCGAGATTGCGGATGTTGTGATGCCCAGGGCAACTAACCGGGCCGACTTCATCGAGGAGGCGAAGTCAGGCGCATTCGAAGGCTGCATGGCGGCTTACCGCACGTTTGACAGCTTCGAAATCACGGGGAAGATCGACGCCGAACTCCTCGAGGTACTGCCTCGCTCACTCCAGTTCATCTGCCACAACGGCGCCGGATATGACCAAGTGGACGTTCAGGCTTGCACTGCGCGGGATATCCGCGTGTCCAACACGCCCACGGCCGTTGACGATTCCACGGCGGACACTGGCATGTTCCTCCTCCTGGGCGCTCTGCGGAACCTGGCCGTCGGCATGGCCGCGCTTCGGGCTGGAAAGTGGCGTGGCGTGCCGCCCCCAGCTCTCGGACACGATCCCGAGGGCAGGGTGCTCGGCATCCTGGGGATGGGCGGCATCGGACGCAATATGGCGAAGAAGGCGCTGGCGTTTGGCATGAAAATCCGCTACCACAACCGCACGCGGCTGGACCCAAGCGTGGAGAAGGAGGTGAAAGCGGAATACGTCAGCTTCGATGAGTTGCTGGCGGAAAGCGACGTCTTGAGCTTGAACCTACCCCTGAATGTGAGTCACCCGGGGTTCGTCCGGTCCTGAACTTCGCATGTCTCTCTCAGTAACGCTTCGCTAACGGCGCCCGCTCCCCCAAAGAAAAACACCCGGCACCTCATCTCCAAGCAGGAGTTCGCCAAGATGAAGCGGGGCATCGTAATCGTCAACACGGCGAGAGGCGCCGTCATTGACGAAGCAGCCCTCGTCGAGGCGCTTAATTCCGGCCAGGTCAGCTCGGCAGGCCTCGATGTTTACGAGCAGGAACCCAACGTTCACCCGGGCTTGCTCGCGAATCCGCGGGTTCTCCTTGTGCCACACATGGGCACCTGGACAGTCGAGACGGAGACCAAGATGGAAGAGTGGTGCGTGTATACTCTGAGCTATTTCCACCCACCCGCCCTGTGCATCGCCGAACAAAAGTATGGCCGAATGAATATCTCTAACAACACTGCCACACACAGGGCTATCAGCAACGTCCGTATGGCCATCCGGCAGGGCCGGCTGCGCAGCATTGTTCCGGAGCAACGGGATATGTGACAAGACAGGCACAAGGAGACAAGGGCGAGTCGAGGAAGGAGCCGCAGACGATGCAACCACGCGTGAACGGCGAAAGGTGAACGGTGTACGGGGGTCCGTCCTACTTGGTCTGTTTTTAGCCGGCACCCCTCAGCTGGTCCCCTTACCCCTTTTCTCCGCGGGGGCCGAATACAGGGGAACGGGGACAAACAGTCTATCCCAGGCTGCTTTTATGGCAGGCGAATTGACATCGTTGAACATCTGAGCAACAGGTGCCAGGAGCGCGGTATCCCAGTGTAGCCAATTCAACCATCCACAGCAAAAGGGCCTTGAAGTTGACGTACGTGTAAGAAGCCTAATCTCGCTCCTCGACCTAAAAACCGGGCGAAGGATTTGGAGCAACACAGTCACATGTGGCGCTGGACGGAATAGTTTGTCGGCCTCGACCAAGTAGAAGCCGTGGATGCCGGGTGAGGCCACCACCCAGGAGATTATTGACTTGGCTGCGCTGTGTTGACGCGGAACCTACCTGGCGATAGTGATCCAACCGCAGCTGCACATCAATGCACCGTTCTGGTACGGCAGAAGAGATCCGGTCAAATGATGCGGATATATTTTTTGTTCCCCTTGATGACCAACACCCCTGACGCCTCGACAGCCACGATACAGCTCCTTCTATGGTACTAGTGTACAAGCGACTCCAGTGAAACTGTGCCGGCACCTGGAAACGCGGAGATGCCAGCCAGCAAGTACAAATACGCGGTAAAGTACGGTGGCAGCGACGAATGCGTAACCCAGGCGCCCCCGTGCCCTCACCCGGTTTATATAGTGGTAGATGAATCAGCGAGGTTTTACCTCCCAATGTCGAAAGAAACCATCCTCGGCATAGAGCGCAATACAACCGCAGAGTCGCTAGCTCCTCGCTCTGGCCCTATTCACGTTGACACCGGGCCGGACGAATGCACGATACGCAAGTTCGGCAAAGCGCCGGACCACGTTCGTAGTGCCGCCTGCCCTGGTTGACTCGTCCCGAATGAACCTGGTCGCTACAGCGAGCTTGCTACGCAGGTCAGACTCCTCGAGATGTGAGGGCACTGATTGCTCGTTGGAGCCCGCGTCCCAGTACGCCGTGTATTCCCTGAGCACTGCGATACTGTAGAGCACATCCCGGTTCTCCCTGCCGTCCAAGAGCGATCTCATCACGCCTAGGCAACGCTCTCTGGCCGAAGCGTCTGCGGGGGAAGGGGACGCGTGATCCTGAAGGAGATATTCGGCGAGCTGGTACCAGAATTCAAGCTCATTTCTGCGCAATGGATGGATGTTTCCGGCAGGTGGCGGCGAAAGCGGGTTGCCTGCAAGGGTTTCGCCCGTTATGAGAGCCTCAAAAACCTGGACACGCTCGCGCGCTTCCCGGGCGTCGTCTTCAGCGGGAACCGATTCCGCGTATCGCTGGGGTTGGACAACATTGGCCAAGAGGGGCAGCCGCGCGAGAGACCAGATGACCGATGTCTCAAGCTGGCCAGAAGGTACCATGTCCGCAGGATCGGTGCTTTTGATCTTGGATATTGTGCGGACAAAGGAAGCGAAGAGCGAAGTGAGGGATTGATTGTTGCGGAGCACGGCTGTCGGATCTGCCGCCGTCGCCCGGTTCTGTTCGAAGTCATACCACCGTGTTTCAAAGAAGAGAGTGAGACCTGGGACATAGATTTCGCGGTAGAGCTTCGTAATCTCATCGAGCATCTCGGCGGAGGGCGGCGAGCTCGGCGACTCAAGGGCTGCGCCGCCCAGAGCTATGAGCTCATCGACCTTCATCCTCTTTGCTGGAGATATCGTATGAGTGGACATGGTCTCCCGGATCTGAGGTTGGGACATTGCAGACGGGGTGGAAGGAGATAAGGGGGTGCCACCTCGCAAATGGTTCGGGCCGAGAGCGCCCTGGCCCGCCCCTCCGACAACGTTGATCTGCTGGTATCGAGGTGCCCGTGGACCCGCGGCGCCTGCCGTGTCAGCGCTTTGCAACGCTGGGTCGATGGCGGTCACGTAATCGTAACCAGGCTCGGGTTTCACGCTTTGCTGGGCGGCCGACGGGGTAGGGCTCGACGCGATATTCGACGGGAAGGCAGGCGGATAGGACGCTTGATAGGGGTGAACGGTCGAAGGAGGCGCGCTGGACGGGGGTAAGACTGTGGGGGGCGCGGCTGTGGGCGGGTTGTTCGGGGCGGGTTGAATGGCTGCCGGACCCTGCTGCTGCTTAAAGATGGGGTCGTAACCAAGACATTCACGCTTCGACTTCTTGCAGTTGTTACAAGTTGGGTGCGCCTCGTCGCACTAGATCAAACGTTGCATGTTAGAACAAGGCAAAATAGAACGAAGCAATGCATGAGAACCAATAAAAAAGCGACTCTCAGCAAGGCTCGAATTGAGAGCGCGCTGCGGTGCGTGGATGGTGGGTTTCGCTGATGGCAAAAAGTGGAGTTTTGCTGACTGGCTCGCTTGGGCGTGGTTTGGCTCTCCAGACCGAAAGGAAAGCATGGGGTTAAGATCCGGTAGGTACGGGAACGATCACAAGCGAGAGCCTGAAATAGCCCCTACCAGAGGTCGCAGCTTTGCTCTCTAACCACATTCCATTCGCCTAAAATGTGGTTCTGATCTGGATGCGGCGGTCTGAACCTCAAATAATACTCGCAAAGATGTGCGGCCTGGGAGTCGCTCCGAAGACATGGGATACGGCAGCATAAGAATGAAAGAGCGCCACGTACCTTTATCCTGCGCTTACGGCAGGTTAGACAGCCCGTTTTTGTACGCCGCTTGATCTCCTGCCGACCACAAACGAAGGAGCATTGTCAGCCACTCGACTATTTTATCAGCATCCCGTTGTTCAGCATCGTTACCTTCTTGTGTCTACCCCCGCTTAAGGAAATGCGTGGATCGTGGGATAAACTGGGGGGAATGGCAAAACGCATCGCGTTGGGATCTCCAATACCGTACACTGGGTGGGGATGAACGCCGTAGTATCCCATGTGAGCGGGAGCGGGAGCCGGCGTCATTGGGGCACCCATGTGTGCACCCAGAGGGAGTGCGTGCTGCGGTTGCCCTTGAGACTGCCGGTGATCGAGCGTCCGCATGCTGGGGAGAGTGGTCGGGTTCGGCCGGTAGGGATCCGCGGAATGGATTGACTGTGGTGAATATACATATTGCGAGCCTGGTGGCATGCCGGCGGGCGGGTAAGCTGCCGGGCTTGAGTATGCTACCGGCTGCCGAGCGGCTCCGGGCGGCGGTTGCGCGTTGGACATCCCTAGACGGTCTGGCACTGGCGCGCCGCGGTGCTGCGTCTCGGTCCGGACGTCGTGGACGCTTGTTGCTGGGTCCGCGGGGAGTGCAACCGACGCGCGACTGTTGGAGCTGCCGTTGACCGTCGAGGCGGCATCCGCTCTGGTCTTCCCGTCGATAGCAAGAGGGCTTCGTCCGCCCCTATCGTTGGTCGAATGCGTGTCCACACTCCCGACGGCCGGCGCGTCACTGGCTTGTGGTGTTTCGGCTGACGGTGAGTTTACTCGAAACTCTGCTTGCTGTTGCTGTGGTGGGTGATATAGGTGCTGATATTGATGCTTCTGCTCGACGGGCGCGTCAGGGTTTGGCTGCACACGCGGCTGAACGGGAGCCGAGTCGAGAGACGACTGCGGTCGCAACGGGGCTGCTTCGGGGGGTTGAGCCATGATTGGGAATTTAATTAGATTTTTTTATGGAGCCACGACTCGATGTCCCTAAAAAAAGGGCGACAAGGGGAGAGGCGCGACCCGGGGCCGGCTTTCCTGCGTGGAGCGTCGACTGACCTGCGTGTTGGTGTGGCTGCTGCGTCCTCAAATTCAACGATGTGCATGCAGTGTGCTGCGTGCACAACGCCCAGAGAGGTAAGGTACGTATATACACCTATGTAGGTACGTACCAAACGTCGATTGGCGAGTCGCGACCTGCGGTGTCCTTCCCGGAAAGCTAACGCCCTCGGCCGCCCCCACTCACCCTCGCTAACCTGAGGCTGGTGTTGGACAGGGGCTATGTAGAGGGAGGCCCATGGACCACGCATTCAAGATCTCCGGCCTCCCTGAAATTCTCAGTTCTGATTCTGGCTCTCCGAGGCATGTGCACGGTCTGGTAATCCATACAGAACAAGTCCATTTTGTGCAACCAAAGCTTATCCTAACCATCCCGCTTTCCCTCATATCTCACAACGCGCTCGTTCAGGTACATACATTACGCCGCCGTGGTTGACCGGGTCCAACAGCGTGATTGATTGGACTCCCGTGCCAGGGTCGCCGGCCGCGGAAAATGAAGTGGGCCTAGATCTTCGAAGGGGGGCGGCATGAATCAATGCTCGGCATGGAAGGGGGCGAGAAAGAGGTTGCCGTAGTGTACATACGCTCAAGAGAACTGACAGGGCCGTCACAAGGAGGCCCAAGGCGTCAGAGACAACTAAGGTTGTCGTGCAGCTCGTGCTATTTAGACGGCCAGTCTACTCGCGCTACCTGAGAAGATCGGCTATCTGTTTTGTTTGCACTTCTCGAGCCGACACGGGTGGAAGCGAGCGAGGGATAAGTGGTATTGAGAGCGGGTCTCGAGCGGATCGTTGGAGGCGCCAGCCGAGGATAGCTGTGTGCGATCCGTGCGTCTCTCCCTCTGAGCCAACTTAGCAAAGTGCAAGTAGCCGTTCATGTGCTGCTGTGAAGTTGTCGTTGCGCTTAGTCCGACTGTACTGCGAGCGAATACATTGGTTCGATTTTATGCTGCTAGTGACATCTACAAGCATCGCCTGTAGTTACTCTATTAGGAGCCTGTCTTGCTGGATGCAGCGATCTTCGGGCAGACTGTATCCGCACAGTACGGTTACAAGTCTTCCCAGCAACATTGGCTAAAAGTCCCACCCAGGCGCGGTTTCGAGACTGTGCGTCTGATGTTATTCCCATTCGGTTCCAATATGAGCATTGCATTACCCGTTGACACAAGCAAGAAGTATCTGCTACAACAAGACATGCATGGTGAAGTCCTACTGATAGCCGGAAGAAAGAGAGGCGGGTATTGCTGCTGCATTCCAGGAAGGTTTGAAGCCGCTTCGAAGGCTCGGGAGATGGTATACACAATACGGTTCGTCCGTACACTGCTCCCTATCAACACCGCTCACTCGAAGAGCGACTAAGAGGGTTCTCGTCCAACTCTACTCTTCCATTTCTTTAGGGTGGGATTATCATTCCTCATCCTCTCGAGACACTGTGTAACACCCAACTTGGCTACGGCGACGACAATGCACCGCACAGCATCGGTCGACCGAATAAAACCCTCTGTCCACGCTTTGTCGCCGGTCGATCGAAAGCCTCTCCGTTAAGCCAACACTTGGCCCGTCAGAGAGGAGGTACTTGCCTGAATCACGCTCGGTAAAGCGGCCGGTCCACCTACAGAGCCTGCTTGCCGAAGGGAGGGAAAGGGGCAGATTGCCTCATCGCCTGTTCTCATCCCCCTTACAGCCTGCCGTTCCAGAGCGGCCTTCAAGTTTGTATTAGGCACGCTAACTTGACGCGGCTTCCGCTCGATGCATACGAGATTAACCGCCAGGCGGCAGCTCCAGCAAGCCGCTTGGATGGAGGGTTGGGCTTGCGAGGACGGGCGGCATGGCTCGCTTGTCAACTGCCGCGCGGACCTAAGTAAGGTAGCTGACGTCCCGGATTAGACGACCGCAAGCGCCGGCCTTCTGAACGGGGTACACCCCTCAGCACCTTCACCGGTCCACCGTTAGCCGCGCTGCCCCGATGAGAGACTACCTAGGGTTTAGAACGCTCCGAGACGAGACCTGCGAGGCGGCAAGGGTACTTTCCACTCGCGGCCACCCTCCGTTTATTCCAGATGAAGTAGGTTGGCTTGCAGCATCGCTTATGCCCGGCGAGCAAGAGCCAATCCAGCACGTTCCCCCCGTTTGCACGCTGAGGCTGCCTGGGTCGCGTGTCTTGACCTTAGCCCTTCCGACCCCTATGGCTCAGGTGGCAATTCGGGGCCGACCGCCAGTGTATCCTCGCTTCCCAGTCGGTATGGCCACGACCTGCTGCTTTGTCCCGGCTGCCGCACACGGGCCCGGAGACTCAAGCGCTGTTAGACTGGTCTGAGGGCGCCGATGACGCAGGGCCGTGTATGCGCCTATTCATTCCCACTTCACGTGCAACGAGGTCGGCCGTCGATCGGCGCCGGTTTTGGGGCCCGCTGTGGTCGCCGCAACCCAACCTACATGGCTGCGCCGCGGTTTTGCAGGGGGTCTCCCAGCCGGATGGCCGTACCTGTTGGTATCAGGCAATGATCTGGCAAGTGAAGCCGACGGGACTCGTGGAGGGCGCGGAGCCCTCAGGTCTTTTGGATTCTGGTATACACGATACAGGCACCAATGGCTTGAGAGCCACCGTCAACGCTGTCTCTCGCACGACCACGCCCTCCCGCCGTTCAGCACTTCGTTTCCGGGAGCATGGGAAGCGTTGGACGGATTGCTACGCAGAAAAACAGTTAATTCTCCTGCTGTAGCAGCCGGGCGACAGGGTTCTCGGACAAATTGCTGGGTTTTGGCTGATTTCCATCTGGCAGTTTAGGCTCTAATCGGTGCTGTGGTCTTGCACTTTCTCCCTGCCTGGACATGTGCTGGATACCGGGTGGTGAAGTTTGCCAAGGCGCTCGTCGACGTCCGATTTCAGTCTTGTGCATATGCGACGGGATTTGAACAACGGAACTTGAAGGGTTGATCTGTGACGCTGAGCCGACGATGCAACACGCATTTCGCTCCTGGAACCTACATACCTCGTAGATACACTCGTACATTACCATACACTGCCCGCAACGCAGCAATGCACATGCGGGGCGCGTATACCGGGAGGCATCCGGAAGGCACAATGTCAGCTTTCAACAAGTTCAAGTCTCGATCGTTGGTAAGTCTGCAGGGAATCCCTGGGTGGGACCGTATTCGATCCGTCCGGGTCTGCGGGCCGGTAACCAGCACCACGCAACGGCATGCGTGAGCGGTTCAAGTTGTTCTCAGCATCCGTTGCCGCGACGCATCCGACATGGCACCTCTTGGACCTGTAGAACATCTCGACTGCTCAAGGCCTGAGCATAGATCGGCCGTCTCGAGGCATCCTCTGCGGACGCAGCAAACACAGCGTGCCGCTGAATAGAATCAACATCTCCGCCGCCGGCGTCCCGGGCAGCTGTGATTGGGCCGACATTCACTGTGATAGCTGCATTTTCCTCAGGAGGCGAAGTCCATTGGGTAGGCTACAGGTTTTGCCGTAAAGCCCTCGGTCTCAAACTTTCCCCATCCTCGCGAGTGTTAGACTTAGAAGCCAGCTGTCTCAAAACGCAAGTGCAGTTAACTAGCAAATCCCAGGCATTGTTTAAGGTTGGCTACTGGTATGACACGGATCTTGCCGCTTACGATGGCAGGCGTGTAAGCATGGACCAATCACGTACAAAGAAGGTCTTCGATGGACCTCGGATGACGCCACGGTATCGATCCAGAGCAGCGACGTTCTCTTCAGCCTTCTCTGCCGTACCCGACCTGACCTATCCACGACAAGGCCGGTGGTGTTACGTATACGGCAACGACGAAGTCAAAAGCTGCCCGCGCCTCCCAGACCCGTCGAATCTTTTTTATATACAGCCCCGACATCCGACACGCTGGCGGGTATTCTGTGGACGCACTCAGCGGCTCGGTCAACAGACGCCGCGACCCCAGCAAAGGCTGCAGAGCTCCCAGGCCCTGACGTGATGAGCCAGCCTCCTGCGCCGTCACCGCTCAATCCGCAGCTTTGCTTCTCGATAGCGACTTTGCGAGGCATGGACAGCCCCTCGGTGCCCCAATTGCTCCTGCGGTCAAAGCATTGCTGACCATATGGCAGATTTTCTGCGCCTGTCGCGCAGCTCGATCGACGACACTATAACCCAGAACCTAAATGCTTTAGAGGCTCCCGCCAGGGCAGGATTCGACCCGACATCGACGTCGCGTCTCGGCCCACGGCCCCTGTCCCATCAGATCGATGCGGCAACCTGCAAAACTTTCCAGGATAAAGTGCTTTTCCCGTCGTGGCAGGTCCGCTCCGATGTTCTCAGTTACTGCTCGTTAGTCGCCACGAGCCCGGACCCTGACGACCCCGAAAGAGCCTTGAGGGAGGCGGAAACAGAGAAAAACCGGGAGCGGGTTGTCGATGAGAGACTAGACCCATACTCAGCACGCTTCTTCCCGCGGGAAGCTCGAACAGAGCAGTTGGCCTTTGTTCTCCGACAGGAGATGGGCATAGAAAACATAGTCCGGTCTAGAACCTGGGACATAGTTCGCCGAAGATGCGGCCAGTCGACCCATGAGACGTGGGAACAGGCGTTGGCGGATTGGCGGAGATCTAGAGAAGCATCTGACGCAAATCGATGAAGCCGGCGTGTGCCGGCGTAGCGATATGAAAGTCGGAGATTCATTTGTCTTGTATGTATAGTATGTACTAGTACTACGAGTACATGCATAGGTATATGTGCCCCCAGGGCTATTGTAAAACTACGAACGTGAGCCCGCAAATAACAGTACTACATTTTATGCCAAGTTTCAATCTCATCCGAGCTGGGAAAGATAGCGAGCTAGTCAATTATCTCTAAAATCCTCACATTAGCCTCGAGCAAAACGACCGGAGCACGCGGAGCTAAGTATGCACGGGTATGGTATGCGGCGGATCCCCACTCCCGTTCGAGCGGTCCGAGCCCGGCATGGTGGGGCCCAGGTAAGGTCAACAACTCTTGGACCCGCCAAGACTCAAATCCAATCCACCGCCGCCACCATCCCGACTGGAAGTCCAAGAACCAGCATCGAACCGGGGAGCTCATCGCGTACATCCACGGTCGTCGCGTGATACGCTCCGCTTGCTAAAAGAGGAGAGCCGCTGAAGCCATCCTCCTCCACTCTCCCTCCATCGAAGGACGTTTCGGAGCTTGGCCCACCTTCCGACGAGAGCCCTTTCACCCCTCTATCGTCCCACATCTGCTTCGGCACCAGCTCGGAGTACAGAAGCGTCTCCACAAACTAGAGTAAACCGATACCCATCCCCTCAATCTCGACCGAGCCGACTGCCTGACTCTCCTTTGACCTCTCGAAGGCGCCCTATTTCTGTATCAACTTGGGCCGGTCCCGCACGCAAGCCCCGCCATTCGTACCTGATGCCGCAACCACTCAGTACGAGAGAGGCCAACCTCTTTCGTACCGTCATCCGTCACTATGAGGATAAGCAGTACAAGCGCGGTCTGAAAGCCGCCGAGCAGATCCTAAAGAGGAACCCCAGGCATGGAGACACAATGTCCATGAAGGCCCTGATTCTCAATGCCCAGGGCAAGACCGAGGAGGCGTTCGCCCTTGCGAAGGAGGCACTGACGATCGATATGAAGTCGTACATTTGCTGGCATGTCTACGGCATCCTCTACCGCACCAATAAGAACTTTGACGAGGCCATCAAGGCCTACAGGTTCGCCCTCAAGCTGGAGCCCGATTCGCACCAAATCCAGCGTGACCTGGCCGTCCTTCAAGTTCAGATGCGCGACTACCAGGGCTACATCCAGAGCAGGTTCGTCATGCTCAAGGCGAGACCACAGCTGCGTCAGAATTGGACCGGGCTTGCCATTGCCTACCACCTCGACGGCAATCTCGAGCAAGCCGAGAACATCCTCACCACCTATGAGAGTTCTGTCACCACCAAGCCCCTGAAAAGCGATCTTGAGAACTCCGAGGCGCTTCTGTATAAGAATTCAATCATCGCCGAGAGGGGGGATATTCAGCGGGCGTTGGAACATTTGGAGGCAGACTGCAAGCATTGCCTAGACCGGCTGGCTGTTATGGAGCTCCGGGCCCATTATCTCGCACAACTTGGTCGGAAAGATGAGGCGGCAAAGGCGTATCGCGCGTTACTGGATAGGAACTCTGAGCATCCAGACTATTACAAAGGCTTGATCGAAGCCTTGGACATCCCGGCAGATGACGAGACCTCCCTGAAGGCTGTTTATGATGAGTATTCCGCTAAGAACCCTCGCTGCGATGCCGCGCGGCGTCTTGCGCTGGACTTCTTATCCGGTAGGTGCAAATTAGTTATGATGTCGAAACTCGCTCGCTGCTGACGAGGTTCTAGGCGACCGCTTCCGCACCGCCGCGAAAGCGTACTTGACTCTGATGTTTGACAAGGGAGTTCCCTCTACGTTTGCCAACTTGAAGCACTTGTACTCGGACGCGTTCAAGAAGGATACCTTGCCTGTCCTCGCCGAGGAGTATCTGGGAGAGCACAGCGGTGGCTCGACTGCTGAGGGCCAGGCAAATGGCGACAGCTCTAAGGGTGAAGGAGCCGCTCTTTACTTCTTGGCACAGCATTATAACTACTACATGTCGCGCGACCTCTCCAGGGCCATGGAATTCGTCGACAAAGCCATCGAGCTGGATCCCCAGAATGTCGATTTCCACATGACCAAGGCTAGGATATTGAAGCACCAAGGCGAGATTGCGAAGGCTGCGGAAGCAATGGACCATGCTCGCTCGCTCGACACAAGAGATCGCTACATCAACTCCAAGGCTGCGAAATACCAGCTGCGCAACAATGAGAACGAGAAGGCTCTGGCCACGCTGGGCTTATTCACGCGAGCAGAAACCGTCGGGGGTCCTCTTGCCGATCTGACCGACATGCAATGCATTTGGTTCCTGACCGAGGATGGCGAGGCATGGCAGCGACGGGGCAACCTCGGCCTAGCCCTGAAGCGTTATCATACCGTGTTCAACATCTTCGATATCTGGCAGGAGGATCAGTTCGACTTCCACAGCTTCTCCCTGCGGAAGGGTCAAATCCGAGCCTATATCGACTTAGTGCGCTGGGAGGACCGGTTGAGGGAGCACCCGTTCTACTTCCGGGCCGCCTTGGACGCTGTCAACCTCTACCTTTCGATGCATGACAAGCCCCAGAACGGCGCCAATGGCGCTGGGGACGATCTGGCCAATGGCGAAGATGCCGCCGAGAAGAAGAAGGCGGCTAAGAAGGCTAGGAAGGAGGCCCAAAAAGCAGAACGGGAGGCTGCTGAGAGGGCTGCCAAACGCGACCCGAACAAGGCTGGCCCCCAGAAAACCAAGGACGGCGAGGAGGCGAAGAAGAAGGATGATGATCCGGACGGAGCGAAGCTGGCCGCCACTACGGATCCCCTGGGTGATGCGATGAAGTTCTTGTGGCCCTTGCTCCAGTTTAGCCCCAAGAACATCGACGGCCAGATCGCTGGTTTCGAGGTCTTCATTCGTAGAAGTGAGTTGCGTTCTAGTCTAACTAACCTTCGTTGCTAATGTGCTGACGCTTGTTGGCAGACAAATACCTCCTGGCCCTGCGCTGCTTGAAGGCGGCGCTCGCCATCAACCAAGAGCACCCCAAGGTCCTGGAACAGGCGACCAAACTACGGAAGGCTCTGGCCGATGCTCAGGATTCGCTAGCGCCCAAGTTGAAGGAGGTCTTTCAATCCGAACTTGCCGGTGTCCCAGGAGCCTAGGTGACCCTCAGACGCCCGCGCAATCCCGCACACCTCTAGCAGAAAAAGGGGCCGGGTGGGGAATTGGCGATGCTGTATTGTCGGCCCTACGACCGATGGCCTTCTCGTGCTTGCAGCGTTACGGTAGTTTCTCCGCATGCCTTTGGGGTTCCTAGTGGAGTATCCGCACGCATCTGGCCGGTATTTACGGGGGAAAGAAAAAAGAATGGCGTTGTATAAAGGGTGCGGGTATGTAGCCAGGCAGCATGGAAGGAGCAGTTGTTTGCGGAAAATCCAACCTTGTTCGTTTACCTTCTCCTGTTGTTTGTCCTGCGGGTTCTGCCATCACCCGGATGTCGAGGTGAGAGATAGGGAACTTTGCCATATGGTATGTACCTGGTGTGTGTATATTATATGCCCGTAAGTACTTACCACGTTAGGCATGTATGTCATCCCGGGGGATATGGTATTCATATGCCAGCGATGGAAAGTTTCGGATCGCAAGCGACGACGTGTTGAAAGCGCCTTGATCGCGATCGAAGGGCAGTGTTATAGAAATTGTAAAGCTGAGAAAGTAACCGGAAGCGGGTGACTGCATGTCCCCATTCTGACCTAGCCACTGCGATGACCCGCATTCACCATCTAGTAGGCCGTCAACTCATGACACCTGCTAGGGTAGACTACTAGGAGTAGAGACTTCCCGCTCTTGGTGTCCCGCTCCTCATGTCCCATGACATACCGCATCTCAATCTACTGCACCTCCCGTACGACCTTATCTATTGCGTTCGCAACATAGTCCACATTCTTCGAGTTCAAGCCCGCCATGCTAATCCGCCCATTCTTGGTCATGTAGATGTGGTAATTTTGCCGCAACTTGAGGACCTGGGCCTCGGTTAGCCCCGTGAAGCTGAACATGCCGATCTGGTCCGTGATATGGTTCCATTTCCCGGGCGTCCCCAGCTTCTCGAGCTTGTCCCGCAAGGCCGTGCGCATGGAGATGATGCGACCGGACATGGTACGGAGATTGTCCTGCCACTCGGCAAACAATGTCGAGTCGTTCAGGACGATGGACGCAATGCGGGCGCCGTAGATGGGCGGGTTGCTGATCTCGGAGCGCTGGAGAATGGCGAGCTGCGAGGCGACGCGGGTCGTGATCTCAGCCGCATCAGAGGAGGGGCTCGCCACGTAGTGGAAGCAACCGGCCCGCTCGCCGTAGAGGCCGAAGTTCTTGGCGAATGACTGCGCGATCACCAGCTCGAAGCCCTCTTCGACGAACAGCCGGATGGCGCCGGCATCCCGGTCAAGGTCGCCCGAGGCGAAGCCCTGGTAGGCGGTATCAAAGAAGGGGAAATGCTTCTTCTCTTTCATCAGCAAGGCAATGTCGCGCCACTGCTCCGGGGTGGGGTCCACGCCGGTCGGGTTGTGCGCGCAAGCGTGCAGGAGGATGATGCTGCCATCCGCCGCCTCCCTGAGCGCCGCCTTCATCCCCTCGAAATCCAGCCCCTTGGTCTCCTTGCTGAAATACGGGTACGTGGCGATCGGCAGGCCGACATTTGTGAAGATCTGGTGGTGGTTCGCCCAGGTCGGGTTGCTGAGGTAGACGGTCCGGTTGGTGCCCTGGATCTTGTAGAACTTGGCCAGGAAAAGCGCGCCCAGGTGTACGGCGCCGGTGCCAGAGATGGTTTGTACCGAGGAGACGCGCTTCTCGGCGATGGCGGGAGCCGATTTTCCAAGCAGCAGTTCGGCAGCTTTTCCGGTAAGTGCGGCGAGGCCCGTAATGGGAAGGTATTCATGGTTCGCTTCGGGGTCGTTGCGCAGAATCTCGTCCGCCTGGAGAGTTGAGGATCGAAATTAGCTTGCTGCTTGGCGGGTTGATGCGGGGGAGGGGCAACAAGCCGCCCAGGGGAAGTTAGAGAGAGATGGCGGGCCGATATGCTGCACACACCGCGAACCGTTGGAAGCTACCACCAGCAAGACTGATGGGCTGATTGATGATTGGGGATGGAGGGAAGGAGTGGGTTGCATAAGGAAGTTGCGAACCTTTTTGACCACTGGCAGAACCCAGGGCTTCGCGTTATCGTCACGGTACGCACCGATTCCCTGGAAAGAGGCTGGTCAGCACCATCGCTGCTGTAAGGCAACTCGGTCACCGTTGAAGAGATGGACGCACCAAATCGACTTTGTCCGGGCTTGGATCGGCCCGGTACGCCCTCATCAGCCCAAAGAGGGGATCCTCGGGGGCCTGAGGAACCACCTCAGCGGGGAAGTTTGTTACTGATGGCGGCGCCATGTGGTTTGCGATGCTCTGTAGTCGGGATGTAGCGGACGCGGGGACGGAGGATGAGGATGACGAGGGAGGCGTAGTGTGACGAGGTGAATCAGGCGCCATTTTAAATGCCCCGTTTCGCCGTTCTTCCGATCTGGCTCCTTATTTACCCTGCGCTGTGACACTACGCACCTACGGATCCGTCCAGCCGCTCGAATGGTAGGACCGCTGCTTGGCTCGACAGCCGACAGCGGACGTGTTCCAATGCTGACATGCACCGATGGATTCGTTTGCAAACTAGCTGCCTGCAGCCACCCTCGTCTTCGAATACTTGGGGCGCGGGACGACAATTACACAATCCGGATCGTTTGATATTCTTGCGGATCAGGCACGTGGAGCTAGAACAGTCATAGAGGAGGTGCAACGTTGTCGCGTAATTCAAAGGAGCTGTCGATGATCTTGGATTCTGGGGTAAGGATCCCGGGCAAGGAGGGGGCGTCGAGTTTGCTTATATATACTCTATACTGTCTAACTTGTGTTCTCCAGCGATCGCTATGAGGTCAATTGCCAAATAGTGTATCAGAGTGCATGTGAAGCGGGCTCGTGGCCGGCTGGCGACCGAGCCGCGCCGAGGCAACTCGGCGCTGGGGTGCAGCTGGCTGCTGAATGCGTGAGAGAGTGCGGAGTGTCAGGCCACTCACATCTGGGGTAATTGAGAGTATGGATACGCTGTGGAACCTGGGTTTGACCCGGATATCCGGGCACGAGGATCATGGGACACACGGAATCTTCAAGGAACCAAACGATAGATACCTACCACAGTACTCATGTCTCCGGAAACTGTTGACCGAGGCCTCCCTAGGTTTTCCGAGTCTGTCTAACTCTAGTTAGTTATGTGCTTATCACCCGGCTTCAGACCCAGGCATGTTGCCTCAGCTGCGGGTAGCGTACCTAGAAACCCCTGCAGTCAAACACCTAGAGGAGTATGGCATGTAGTGTATGTAGGTTGTGGGTTGCAGCTATTAGTTGCTTCAGAAATACAGTATGTTTCTTATAGATGGATGTTTACGGATATTTGCCTTCAAGTTATCCGGAGGGGCGCGTTGGTGAAATGGGCCCGGGCCACAGCAATGTTATCTACCTACCTAATTACGCGGCACCCCGCCAACAGACAGTTTAACGTTATCTTTCTGCCGGGCGGACAGGATTTTCAGTCGCAGCATGCGATCTTATCGCCAAGGGCAGCATTTCAAGCTCGCAACACGAATTTCCAAGACCGAATCACCAGCGCACCGAGGCGTCCTTTTGAACCAGCAGCAGCATCAATTGATATAGACGAAACACAACCACCAGAATGGCGTCCAAACAGAGCATGCCTTTCATAAAAAACCTCGCCTCGAGCGGTATGTTTTTTTACGCCGTGGGCGCGAGCACACTGCCATAAATTGCCCCTCCCAACTGACCTGATATGTTCTTCTCGTCTTAGACCGTAAAATCCGCACCTCGGCGCTCTCATCCCTGCATTCCTTCCTCTCCGCCCGACAGGTCGCGTCTTCGCTGACGCCGCTCGACGTGCTCAAGCTATGGAAGGGCCTCTTCTACGCGCTGTGGATGTGCGACCGGGCGATCCCGCAACAGAATCTCTGCAACGAGCTGGCCGATCTCGTCTATATCCTGCCCCGCGAGGCCGTCGTGCCCTGGCTGCGCGGCTTCTGGGCTACGATGTCGCGTGAGTGGACGGGGATTGATGTGCTGCGCATGGAGAAGTTCCTGTTGCTCGTAAGGAGGGTGGTTGGGGCTGCGTTCAAGTGGATGAGGAACGGTAGTGGCAGTGAAGGGAGTGGGAAGAAAGAGACTGGAGGTTCTCATTGGGACGCGGGCAAAGTGGAAGACCTGCTGGGGCTCTTGGGCGAATGGCCGTTTGCGCTCGAAGAGGAGGTGCTGATAGAGCAGGTCACAGGGGAGGACGGTCAAATATCTCAGAAGATCCCAGTTGGGTTGAGGTTGCACGTCTTGGATATCTGGGTTGATGAGGCGGAGAAGGCGGGCTTGCTTGATGATGAGGACGAGGATGCAAGGCAAATCATCCAGAGGATCTCGGAACAAATAGATGCCCTCGAGCAGGCGACAACAAGCCCAGCTGTACGGGCCAGGTCAAAGGAGTCGCTTGCTGATGACCGTCTACCGGGGAACAGGAAACAAGGCGACGAGGCTCAGGGAGATGAAGGTATGAAGGACACACAGGGAGATGGTGGAAATTGGGACGGGTTTGATGATTAGACTCTCCTCTCTATCAATTCAGCGTGGCATCCGTGGTTATTTCTTGGGCTCGCAGCGTCATGTCTAGCTCGAACCGACGGACCCGGCTTGCTTCCGGCGAGCAACCGAGGCTAGCGATGATATAACGTGTAAGTGATCTATCACACGCTCAACGATGCCTAACTATGCAGTACCAAAAATGCCCAAACCAAATCTAATCCACTCGGTATCCCCAAGCCCGCACAAAGGAATCCATATGGTACAGAAGCCACTACATTGGCACCCAGGGGTATATTACATGGGCCATATGACGGGCAAGCCACGGCCGAAGCCGTGGCATATGTGCCAGCGACAATCGCAGGGCGCAGTGTTCGATCACGGTGTTGGTCCGCAAGGTCGTTCATTCCGAGAAAACGGCTAGGCAAGAAGCCGCTCAGTGGCAGTCACCGTGTCCCAATTTCGCGGACCCGGAGCCTCAAAGGTGCCTGTGCCTTTCTTGGACAGAGTTAGGCCCAGACCCTGGTGTACTTCGGCCTGAATTGGGCCGAACGGGATGGCCTCCCCGTCGATGCTGATGTAGCCCTTCTCCTGGTTGCGAGGGATCACCCGGAATGCCGAGACCTTGCGGTACGACACTAGAGGGCTGTCGAAGAATTCGCCTGATTCTACGCCCAGTTGTAGCGCGACAGCTCTCATGGGTGATATGTCGCCATCGGTCGTGATTAGGTCCATGAGGCCGTCATTTGCTAGCGCCGCTGAAAAGAAATTGAGGTCCGGCGCCATGTAAGCCATCTGCATTTCCAGTCAGACGATGTCAACGGCGAGGGAGGGATTTTCAAGACGGTGGTAAAGCCTACGTTGCCACAATAGAAGCTACCAAGTTTCTCGTGAGGGATGAGCTCCCAGCCTTCCGGCAGCTTGTCGTTGACGGTACCGTACTTCAGGGGTGGAAGGCTCAGTTCATCGTCGCTGTCAGTGGGGTCGGGTGATGGCGACGGGAGGCTGGGCTCTTTATCAACGCGGCCCTGTGGTTTGTCGCCGTTTTCCGATGGGTCAGTTCCCGCTTGCGCGACTTTCTGTCGATAGTGCCTCTTGACATCTCCCTTGTCGTCAATCTCGGCTTTGACAGCAATATCGCACGGGTATGTTTTTCGCTGCAGGACGCTCGTAAGAAAGCCAACAGTGAAGCGAGCGGCGCCCATCCATCGCAGATGCTCGGTGCCCAGGTCCAGCTCTGCCATCATGCCCAGCGCCTGGCTGAGGAAGCTGATGGTCCGCTGATCCCCGTGCGTCACACTGACCAAATCGAGTGGTGTGGGCACGCCCTTGACGATGGCCAGCGCCGCCAGGGTTGGGCGGTGAGTGCCGTACAGGTTGCAGCTCATGGCGTTGCCGGACCCGCAGGGAATGTGGCACACGGCGATCTTGGACAGCGCGCGGCGGGCATCCGGGCGTTTGGCGAGGCCGTTGAACACCTCGTGTGGCAAGCCGTCGCCCGAGCATGGGATGGCGATGTCGTAGTCGTCGATATTCAAGTCGCGAGCCAAGTCCACCGCCTCGCCGGAGTAGCTGGTGCGCACGACGGTCATGGGCATGCGTGCGGCCTCGAAAATGGGCTTCACGTCCTTCTCCCAGATCTTGTCGGCGCTGCCAGGACCAGCATGCGGGTTCACCAGGACCCAGGCGCGCTTGCGGCGGACCGAGCCGCTGTAGGCGCACTCCAAGAGCCGTTCGACCCACTGGGCAACCTGGTCGCCCACATCGTCGGGGCTCTGCTCGGCAGCAAGCTCGGGGATCGCAAACTTGGCACGGCGTACTTCCAGAAAGTGAGGCCGCGTCTGGTCCGCGTAGTCAATCACGAGCCACCTCTGGTCGCTGGTGATCTCGACCCAGAGGATGTTGTAGTAGGGTATCCTGCTCGGTGTGCCATTGGTTCCTTGCCTCAACGTAAGCAATAGCCCGGCGGCAGTGTCTTCGTGCTTGCGGAGCTCTTACCAGGAACCCCGATGCATAGACATGTGCGACTTGATTTGCTGGCAAGCTGGCCTGCATCGACGGTAACACAGCAGAATGCGTGAGCCAGAAGATTCCGCAGGGTACATCTTTTTTTGAGAATGGAGGCCTACCAGACAAGAGCAGGGCATCCTGCCCAAGTGTGAGAGTCACACCCGGCGAGAGGGTGAGCACGTGGCCATCTGTGTCGTGAGCTGCGCCAGCACTGCTCTCTGGTGTCTGCTGCCGGTCTGGGTTGGCGGGACCCGGAGACGTGTCTGAGCCCATCTGTCGTGGCGTCGTCAACTCCAGCAGTCGGCGAGTGGGGATGATATGCGCGCTTGCAACGGCGGCATGTGACGGCGCGGCGAGCAGAAGAGCTCGAAATGGCTATTGCCAACCAGGAGAGTTGGTATGGGTCAGATCACGTATAACTAGCCACCACAGTATAACAAAGTAACGATAACAGACAATCAGTAGCAGCTTCTGGCGGGGAACGGATGCAACGGAATACTGCGCGACACCTTGTCACATTGGGAAGCCGAGTCTGCCGGCAAAGGGCCTGTCATTCACCACCACGAGCTGGTGGTTATTGTTAAGAACCATTGTCCCTGGCCGCCATTGACAAGGGGTGCATCCGAGGCTGACACCGTGCGAGGACGCGCTCGGAGGTTTTGCAGATTTCGGTTAGCCGCCCGCGCGTCCACTTCAGTGAGCGCTCTCACCGCGGGAGACGCGAACGCGTCTTAACTCCGGTAACTTCCTGCAACATTACATGCCGAATACGTACAGACAAAGTATGTTACCAGGCCCGTATGTATTACGAACTGTCATATGCATCAAACCGGATACCAGCCACGATAACGAATAGCTAGTCCAAAACGTTGTGGCGACTAGGGAAGTTGAGCTGGACGGTTGCTCCATTGTTCCGGCTTCGACCCATTGCTGGATACCTGGACTTGCGTTGGCGGAGGTCACATGAGATACGACGTTTCGCCTCCTAGGCTTCAGGAGTACACTATATAATCAGGTCCCATAAGATGAGAGCAGTGCAAAGCCCAGCGGCAGCAAAGAAGGTGTACCGAGCCGGGCTCGCTCTCCCCGCGCTCTTCTTCAGCTCTTTGTTTCCCTTGCCGATGCCCTCAGTAGTCTCGAACGAGTCGGCGACCAGCTGGTCAATATGTGCAGACTGTGTCGCAAGGTTACTGACCAGCAGGTTCTGGAGCTCAGCTATCTCGATGAGTGAGTTCTCTGCAGTCCTGTACGAGGGTTAGCCAACAGCAAATGCGTCTGCAATTCATGACTGTGGCCACCCACCTGACTTTGTCCAATGTGCTTTCGAAATGTTTGAGCATGTCTTGGTTGCCCTTCTCGAAAATTTGCTTTTGGTGGTCCGTAAGGTTATCTACCGCCGCCGACTGCTGCTTCTTCTTCTCCTCTTCCTGCACTGACAAACCTGTCTCCCGGGCATTGTTGGTCGTCAGAAGCTTCCCTGCGCTATGTTTTGCGATGCCGTTCCCAGGCATTGCCATAGCTGGGCTCCTCGCCTTAGCCAGTACACTTCTGTTTTTCTCCATTTCCCTGGTTAAGCGCGTCTCCATCATTCGCTGCTGTGTCCGCGCCGTTTCCTGCAGGCGCACCCTTAGAAACCATATTACGCTCTCTCGATGTGCCCCAAGTTGACGAGCGGCAGCCTCCACAGTGGCCTGCTCGCTGCGCGCAGCGTCCCCAGCCGCCCAGGATCCCAAGACACCTAGCCCGCGCGACAAGCGCTTCCGCAGCAACGCAGCCCCGGTACTCTGCCGCAGCTGTTCAGCCTCTTCCAGCGCGCGGATTTGCGCGTTGAGGTCGCGGAGCGTCATCTTTGCGTTGGCGTCGATTTCCTCCCGGTCCCGGTCTGTAAGGTCTACATGTTGCGACGGCGCCGAACGCGATGCGGCGGTGCGCAGGTGTGTCTTTCGTGGAGCAGCGGTCGACAGGTAGGCTTGACGCAAGCGGCGTAGTTCGGTGTGTAAGCGCGCAATCACTGAGTTCTTGGAGACACAGCGTCAGTTCGCAGTTGTTGATGACGTGAAAAACGGCCAGGTAACGCACTATCCTGTATGCTTCCTTGAGGAATTCATCGGCCGTGTCCGGGCTGAACGGCTTCGTTGGGGCAGCCTGGTGCCCTTTCAGTAGGGCGTCAAACTCTGTTGTCAGATTGGCCATCTCGGGACCATCGCAAGATGCAGCGCTGCTTGATCAGATCTCATCAGACTAACGAAGGGGGCAGTCTGGGAGGTTGTGTGGCCGAACTGTGGCTGCCTTAAAGCTCCACGTTGCTAGGAATGTAGTGGCGTTCAGCTGGGAAGAAGCCTGCGACAAGCAGACCCAATCGGATGTTACCCCTGCCAAGTACCTAGTTCTTGGCTTGATAGCTTCAACTGCCGGGATTGGGAATGCTGCACTTCAACACAAGAACATCAACAAGCACTCATGATGCTTCATCAATCCGTATGCTCTCTGTCCTCCCCCCATTTTTCTCCTCTCCCGCGACACTGCGCTGCTCATCAGCTACCAGCGGCCGCCAATAATGAATGATCTTTTGAACAAATCGGGTCTCTTCTGTGGTGAATCTCGTTATACATGGGCCCAATGACGCCAACCCCATCTTCTATCTCGCGACGCCAGCGGTGCTACTCGGGGCTGGGCGCCGGCTGTCGGGTGACAAGGCTCTGTTTATCTTCTGCCTCCCGGGCCGATACCGCAATGCCGCTTCGTGTCGGTGTTGTCAATCGCCAATCGTCGGTGCTCCGGGCCTGCCTGGTTTTTGCTAGGTCCCGCTTATTCCCCACGTTCCTCATGCTCTGTTCGGGAATAAAAGAACTTCTCGACTTACCGCCGCCCTTATGTGGCGCCTGACATGGCTATGACCTCTCGTGTTTTGATCCGTCGCCGGCTTACAAGTACAGGCTGGGCTGGTTGATGGTGTGCCCCGAAGATCGGTTCCGATCACTTATAAGTTGAACGCCGTCCTTGGTTCTGTGCTATGCTTCATGCTGGCCCCATGCTGGCCCCATGCTGGCCCAAGAGGTAGACACTCAGACGAGGGAAGCTTGTTAGGCACTTGTTGTACACCATGGATTCTAGAGAAGTCCCGCCAGCAGGGGAGAAAGAAGAGGCCAGTTCTGGCAAGCCCCAAGACCAACCTCCCGCCCCGTCTTCTGCTGGAGATCGCATCGCGAGCGCCGTGTCCCCTGGGAATGAAGCATGCGAGGAGGGGACGGACACTGCCTTCGAGTCGCTTCGCCCAGTGTCGAGCGGGCCTGCCTACAGCGTGTTCTCCAAGGCGACCAAGCGGTGGATTATCGCCATGGCCGCGTGTGCCAGCTTCGTCTCCCCCATGACGGCCAACATCTACTTCCCGGCACTGAACCCCATCGCCGCCGATCTTGGTGTTTCGGTTAACCTTATCAACCTGACCTTGACGACGTACATGGTGTTCCAGGCCCTCGCTCCCACCATAGTTGGCGACTTCGGCGATATGGCCGGGAGAAGGCCGGCCTATATCATCTGCTTTACCATCTACATCTTTGCTAATCTTGGACTGGCCCTTCAGAACAACTATGCCGCGCTGCTCGTGCTGCGCATGCTCCAGAGTGCCGGAAGCAGCGGCACTCTATCGCTATGTTACGCCGCGGTTGCCGATGTTGCCGTCAGCGCAGAAAGGGGGAAGTACATCGGAATCGTCGGGGCCGGCATCAACATCGGGCCTGCCCTCAGCCCAGTTATCGGCGGGATCCTGGCTGAATATCTGGGTTGGAGGGCCATATTCTGGTTCTGTCTCATCTACGCTGCCGCCTGGCTCGTGCCATACACCTTGGCGGTCCCCGAGACCTGCAGGAAGGTGGTGGGAAACGGCTCCATTCCGGCCCGTGGCTGGAACATGACTATGCTCGATTTCTTCCGCTGCCGCGGAACACCCCAGCATGCTGTCGCTACTGACAGGGCCGCGAAACGCCAGTTACGCTTCCCCAACCCCCTCCACGCCTTGATGTTGGTCTTTGAGAAAGAGCTCGCCGTCCTCCTCTTCTACAACACCATGATCTACCTCGTTTTCATCCTCATCGCTGCCACGCTGTCCACCGAGTTTGCAGACATCTACCATCTCACGGACCTGCAGATTGGGCTTTGTTATCTGCCCTACGGTCTTGGCTGCTGCGTGGCAGCCATTTCGCAGGGCTACATCCTCGACAGCAACTACCGCAGGACAGCACGCAAGATTGGCTTCACCATCGACTACAAGCGCGGCGACGACCTACGCGAATTCCCCATCGAAAAAGCCCGGCTCATGTCCGTCTACCCGATGTTGTCTACGGGTATCGCGGCCGTGATATGTTACGGTTGGGTCCTGCACGCTGAGACGAATCTTGCTGGCCCCTTGGTCCTGCTGTTTGTCGTTGGCCTCTGTGTCACCGGCTCCTTCGGCGTTCTTAATACCCTCCTGGTCGATTTGTACCCGGAAGCTCCGGCTACGGCCGTGGCTGCGAATAACCTGGTACGCTGCCTTTTCGGTGCCGCTGGTACCGCGTTCATCGAATCCATGCTCAGGGCGCTGGGAAGGGGCTGGACTTACACCTTTTGGGCCCTTATCCTCGTGGTATTTTCGCCGGCGCTGTGGCTCCTCACTACGCGAGGCCCCAGGTGGCGGGAAGAGAGGAGAGTTCGCAAGCTCAAGGCGCAGGAAGAGAGGGACGCCGCTGCCTCTGCGGAGTCGAGCTGATAGATGGAATGCAACGTCAGCTGGCAGAAAGTGATGTGCGTGTTTACATCCAATGAAGGGAAACAAACGGATTCGCGGATTCGAAGTTGCTCATGTGCGGGAGGCGCCTCGGGTAAGCCCGAGAACTCGGCGGTCATTGCGGTCATGGATTGGGCGGAGAACATGTGGGCAGCGTCCCTTACGTCGGGCCAAGGACGCTGCTGCCGATTGAGTCAGGGGAGCGATAATTTAAGGGTATTATAGGAGAAGGCGGGGTATATGTCGAAACACTGCGTCTCCCCGTGGATGGCTGTCTTGGGTAGGAAGCGAGGGAGGGAAGCAACGGAGAAGCTCACTCCAGACATGGCCCGGACGGGACCCCGATGAGTGCATGGAAAAGACAGCGAGAGGCAGCAGTCGAGTGACACCCTGATCCACGAGACAATAACGTTGAGACAGGAATATTTTCCTCCGCACACCTAAGGCTCAAACGCCGACGGGATAGAAGAACACCAGGGGCCTTCAGGGATAGATGAGAATGCCCAGAGGTAAGCGACGTTGAGAGACTCGGACGCGGTCTATGATTTTATGACAACACGCACATAGATCTAGATGCATTTATAGATAGATAGATATCCATGAGCTTGAGCTTGTCGCAGAATCCAATTCAGAGTACAGTTGTGTGCTATATCGCGGGCCTCCGTCGATGACGTGAATGGGCAGGTCAGCAATGCCTGACTGAGCAGAGATTATGCCGGCTGACTGGGCGGCATTGCGTGCGAGATATGATAGTATATAATATCGGAATATCATAGACAGACAAACGCTCCATGCATCTACATATATGCGAACAAAATCAACGACGAGATAGGAAACCTCGACATCCAACTCCTTCGTACCCCCTAACACAGTTGTCCAACGTCATTGTCATCGCAATCGTCAACTCATCACATCGTCGAATCCATCACCGTCATCAATCATCCACCTCCCGTCAGCCGCTTCCACCATGAGCTCCGCGGGGTAGTAGTGTCCATAAACATGGCCGAATTGCGCCGGCTGTCGACACGCCGACCATCGCTCCCATCGGAACCGGCGGCCCGCCGTTCCCTGTCTCTATCCCTCTCCTTGTCGCGGTACTTGTCCCGCTCCCTCATGCGCTCCCTCTCCTCGCGGCGCCTTCTCCGGCGTCGCTCCTCGTCATATTCTTCCGGCGTCATACCGGCTGCTTCTGCATACTTGGCCTGCCGCCTGGCTGCGCGCCGGGCCTCGCGACGTGCCTCTTCGTCGTCGTCGTCGGCAGCCGGACCCGTCTCGATTGGCGGGGGTTCGGCCATGTGCGCGCCATGATCCGCGGGCGGTGGGGGCGCGTCTGCGTGTTCCTTCACCCATGACGACGTTCCCGAGTGCGGCCAGGAGCCACCCGTGTTCTCGCGTGATGCCCGCCCATAGACGTAGTCGTCGACCGCCTCGGGCCTACGCCGGGAGGCCCTTTCCTCTCGTTCCCGCCCTTCCTTCATGGCGCGTCGGGCTTCTCGGCGGCGGCGACGCTCCTCTTCGTCTTCGCGACCGGAGTCTCCGGACTGATGGCCGCGGCGGCGTTCGTGATGCCTGGCCGCGCGTCGGGCTTCTGCTTCGACCTCGGCCGCATCCACCTCGGCATGCCGTCTCCTCCGCTCGGCTCGCTCGGCTTCCTTCGCATCACCACTGTGACGCTCGGACTGTTCACGGGCGCGCTGAGCCCGTCTCTCGGCGCGACGGGCCTCCTTTTCTTCCTGACGACGTGCTTCGTCTTCCTCCTCCTGTCTCCGACGCCGCTCGCGACGAGCCTCATCCTTGGCGCGGCGGGCCTCCTCGGCAGCCGACTCTGCCGTAGCTCGCTCTGCAGCCTCTTTCTCGGCACGGCGCGCACGGCGGGCGGCGCGGCGCGCTTCTCGCTCGGCATCCGCCTCCTCACCTCGCCTCCCCGCCTCATGATCTGGCGATGTGGGATAAGTGGCGCGATGGCGCGGCTCTGGCCGCTCTGGGCGTTGTTCCAAACGCGGGTCTGCTTTGGAAGCGTTGAAGACGCCGCCGAACAAAGAGGAGAGCCCTGTCTTTTTCGCAGCTGAGCCGGAGCGTTTCAGGGGGTTACGCGATGGGGTTGCATCGGCCACGTCGACCATGACGATATCGTCATCTCGTGAGTATTGCTGAAAGACATCGTCAGTTCCTGATTGCTTTGATCAATCAAAAGTGCACGAGATCGACTTACCCTTGATCTTCGTGGTCGCTCCATTTTGTCGCGGCTCGGGATGCCATCGTCAGCGCCAACCATTACAATATCCTCGTCGTCCACGGAGGCTGCAGCACAATTATCAGCAAGAGGTTTCGCATCGAGGCTGGCGCCATCCGTACCGTTTCTGCTGCGTCTGTTGAAAGATGTCGCGAGACCAAAAGCAGCGCCGACGCCGAGAACCTTGGCTGCCTTGGCTGCCATGTCCTCGGGCGGAGGGCTCATAAGGCCGCCGTCCATGTCGGCGGAGTGCCTGCGTGAGCTTGACTTCCCACTACCACCATGGCGCTTCTCGCGCGTAGACATGGAGCGGGAAAGAGGCGGCGTGCTCGCGAAGACGCTTTGGAGGCGGGCGGCCGTGTCCTTTGGCCTCGGCCTCTCCGCCTTGTCTGAGCCCGAACCTCTTGAAGACGGCTTTTCAACTCTCTCGGGATCCTCCGTCGAGGCAGGTTTCTTCCGGGCGCTGGCCTCCCTTTCTGGCTTGGACCTAGACGCGGACTTCTTCAACTCCTTTGGTTCATTCGACTCCCTTGGTTGTTTCAACTCCCTTGGCTCCTTCCACTCCTTTGGTTCTTTGGTTGGCGTCGCTGTCCACGTGCCCCAGGATGCTGCGCCCTCGCGGTTGACCTTGGGACGCTCTCTCCTGGATGAACGGAAACCGGCTGGAGACATCATCGGTGGCGCGTCCGGGACCGCGGGCGGGGGGACAGGGACAGCCGGGGGAGGCGGTGGAACATCGACGATCTCGGGAGACGCCCGCGCTTTCTTAGACTTCTTGCTGCTCTTCTTTGCGGGTGTCAGATCGATGACCTCGACAATGTCATCGTCGCCACCCCTGTCGCTATGGTGGTGGTACTGACGCTCCTCGTCGCTGACCGGAAAGCTGCCAGGGCCATTGAAGGGCGCAACGGGCGGTGGAGGAGGCGGAAGAGGTGCGAAGGCGTCGACGTCAACAACAGCTTCCTTGTTCTTGCTCTTGCTCTTCTTTGAACTGCTCTTCTTCTCCTCCTTTCGCGCCGCGACGGGGATGGGCGCTGCGGGAGGCGGCGGAGGCGGAGGCGGAGGCAGCGGCTGCTCGATTGGCGCGTCGTCCTGGTCTTCGTCGTCAACCACCTGGAAGGCACGTAGGCGATCTGCGATCTTGCCGCCGACAGCCTTCTTGGATTTCATCGACTTGGCCGATTCGGTGGCCGCTGGGATGTCTTGCCACGCCGAGGTGGCGACCTCACCAAATGCGCGGGCAGCAACAGCTTCCCAAAGCGGAGATGACTCAGCAGGTGCACTCTCCGGGGCTGCTGCCTTGGGAGGAGGGGCTTCCGTAGCGTCCGGAAGCCACGAGCTGAGCTTGGACTTCTTGGATGTCGACTTCTTGGCGGTCCCCCAGAAGCTGAAGGCGCTGTCAGCCGCGGGCTCCTCCTCGGCTGGCGCCTTCTCCTCTTCCGCTTTAGGCTCGTCGGCCAGCAACTCCTCGATTTGCTCGGCTGTGAGATTAACGTCTTTGAAGTCGTCATCGTCATCAAAGGTGTTCGTTTCCTTTTCCCTCTCCCTCTCCCTCTCCTTCTCTTCCTCCTTCTCCTTCTCCCTCTCCCTCCCTCTCTCTTTCTTCTTCTCCTTCTCCCTTTCCCTTTCCCTTTCCCTTTCCCTTTCCCTTTCTTTCTCCTTCTCTTTGCTCTTGCTTTTCTTGGACTTCTTTAAAGACACTACTGGCACTGGCACTGGTTCCGGTTCTGGTTCCGGCTGCGGCTCTGGTTCTGGCTCCGACTCCGGCTCCAGTTCTGCCGCTGCCGCCGCCGCTGCCTCTGCCGCCTCTGCCTCCTGCCTCTCCCGTTCGGCAGCTTCCTCCGCCTCGCGGGCGGTCGTCTCTTCGGCCTCTCGGGCGGCAAGCTCCTCTTCCTCCTTCCGCTGTCGCTCTTGTTCTGCTTCCTCTGCCTCGCGTGCGGCTTTCTCGTCGGCTCGCCTCCTGACGCTCGCTTCCAGCCGGTCAAGCTTCTCTTGGTCGCTCCTCGGAAATTTCTTGGGCTTCTTTGCCTTCTTTGCCTTCAGCGCAGCCAGTTCCTTCTCCTCCTTCTCGGCCTCGGCATTTTCGGCGTCTCTCGCCGCCTGTTTTTCGGCCTCCCGCTTAGCTTGCTCCTCCGCTTCCTGTGCCTTGCGCTCCTCTTCCTGCTCGGCATCTAGGTCCGGGTTGTCCTCCGGTTTAGTGTCGCCGATGCTCCAGGAACTGAAAAAGTCGACGTTGTCCAAATCCGCAGGCTTCTCGAGACTAATAAGCTCCTTGTCGTTTCCTTCGCTGGGTGGCTGGTCCTCTTGTGGTGGCGCCTCATCCACGACCCCCTTCTTCTTCTTCTTTTTCTTGTCCTTCGAACTGGGCAAGTCCCAGGGGTTCTCATCCTCATTAGTTTCAGGCTGAACCTCCGGCTCTGGTTCTGGTTCCACGATCGGTTCCGGTTCGGGTTCTGGCTGATTCTTCTTGCCCTTCCTTTTCTTGTCTTTCTTGGTGGTGCTAAAGCCCCAGGGGTCATCGTCCCCCCAGGGATTCTCATAATTCTTCGGTTCGCGTTCGGGTGCTGGTTCTGGCTCTTGCTCCGGCTCGGGCTCTGGTTCCGGCTCCGGTTCTGGTGCGGGTGCGGGTTGCGGATCAGGTTCCTTGGCAGGTTCCCCGCTCTTCTTCTTCTTCTTCTTGTCCTTCTTGCTGAGACCGAAACCCCAAATATCCTCTTCTTTCTTCTCTGGTTCCGGTTCAGGCTCGGGCTCGGGCTGGGGCTCCGGTTCCGGTTCCTTCGGGGGATCCGGCTCCGGCTCCTTAGTCTTGCCCTTTCCCTTCTTCTTATCCTTCTTTGACAGGCTGAAACCCCAGATGCTATCGTTCTTCTCCTCTGGCTCTGGCTCTGGCTCTGGCTCTGGCTCGGGATCGGGCTCCGGCTTCTGCTCCGGTTCCGGTTCCGGTTCCGGTTCCACTACCGGCTCCGGTTCTTTGACAGGCTCGGGCTCGGCGACCGCGTTCTTCCCCTTTTTCTTCTTACCCTTCTTGGTAGTCGCGGGTCCCCAAGCGAAGCTATCCTCCACCGGAGCTTCTTCAACTTTGGGCTCCTCCGTCACCGGAGAAGGCGAGTCTTCGGTCTTTTCCTTCCTTTTACTTTTACTGCTACCGAAGTTGCCCCAGAAGTCGTCTTCAATCTTCTTTGTTGGAGCGGCCACAGGTTCCGGCGCAGGCTCTGGTGTCGGCTCCACGTCCTTCGGGGATTCAGCTACGTCGTTCTTACCTTTTTTCTTCTTGTTCTTTTTGCTTGCAGGAGCACCCCAGCCCCACGGGTCGTCCGCGCCGCTAGCTGTGGCCGGCTCCGGATCGGCAGGGGGCTCCGGCTCCGGCTCTGGTTCCGGTTCCACAACCTTCTCCTCGGGTTTCGGCTCTTCGGTAGTACCTTTCGTTTTTTTCTTCTTAGCGCCCCAGAAGTCCCAGGGGTCGTCTCCGGCTTTCGGCTCCGGCTCGGCTGGTTTGGGAGGCTCCTCAACCTTGGGTTCTTCAGCAGCAGCCAAGGCTCCCTTTTTCTTTTTACCCTTTTTGGTCGTCAGGGTGAACAGGTCAACCTCCGGTGGTGGTGCGGCTGCTGCTGGTGGTTCAGGAGCGGCCGGAAGGTCCGCTGCCGGTTCCGGTTCGTCATCCAATCCCCAGATCCCGCCCTTCTTCTTCTTCTTATCTTTTGTCGTACCAACCGAGAGGCCAAAGTCAGCATCTTTGCCCTTGCTGTCGTCCTTCGGCGCCTTCTCGCCAAGCTTCTCCTGGGGCGCATTCTGGTCTGTTGAGTTCCTCCCATTCGTAGACTTACCGTTACTCAGACCCCATGGGTCGTCCTCGACGGGGGGCTTCTTCTCCTCCTCCACGAACGTCTTTACGAGCGAAGAGAACCCCCAGCTCGAAACACCCTTGCTGACAATACCCTTGGTCAAGACACCCCAGCCTCCAAACGACGGTTTGCTCTCAGCGGGGCTAGGCTGAGCGCTGACAGACGGTTTTTCATCCAACTTGATATCGTCAAATGTCTCGAAAGCCCCCGATCCCGTTTTCGCAGCAGGCAACCCGAAGTCAGCCTTCTCTGGCTTCTTCTCCTCTGGCGGGGTGGGAGGGTCAGCAGCAGTGCCACCCTTTCCTTTCTTCTTCTTCTTCTCCTTGCCGGCACTGGCCGAGGTGAACCCCCAGGCATCGAGAGGGTCTTCATCGCCCGGCTCCTTACTCTCCTTTTTCTCTTCCTCTTTCTTGGTTTCTACCACCTCTTCTTCCTTTTTGTCGTCGACCTTCTTGTCATCCTCCTTTTTGTCATCACCCCCGTCACCTCCGTTGCCGCCAGCATCTCCACTTGGTGCATCACCGGCGCCGTCGCCGTTGTTTGCTTCCCCAGCGTCCTCTCCACCGTCCTTCCCAGCGCCGTCGTCAGCATTGCCGTTGCTGTTATTGCCGTTGCTGTTGCTGTTGCTGTTGTTGGCTTTCGCGGCATTGTTCTTCTTCTTCTTTCCCTTGGCATGGGTTCGGAAGGTTTCCTCACTCGCAAAGTCGATCCGAAAGCATGTTGTCGGGTCGGTGAGAAGGGCGTCCCTTTGGCATCCGCGGCCGGAACCAGACGGAATATGCGCAGTGGTAGCGGCCGGGGCCTCGTCTGAGCAAGGCTGGTGTCTCTGAGCGCACGCACCGCTATTGGTTGGGTCGTGTAAGTCCGTGGACAGCGAATCGAGGTCCTCTTCGCATGACTGGGAGTGACCACAAGGGCGAGAGGAATCGGGCAGGCCGAGATGGCGGCGTAATAGAGGCCGGGGGGGTTCCTATAGTGAAGTCTGTCAGTGATCATGAAACAAGAACTCCGCGACATAGCGCCAGTAATTTGCGCTCCCCAATCACGGATCCGCGTCTGGAGCCCGGCCACCCCTCGTTAAACTCAGGACCCTAATCTGGGCGCTCTGGCGCTGAAAGGAGATGGGCGCTCGCGTTCGTCCTCAGCAGCAAGCTTCTCGAAGGTAGTTGCGCTCAGAAATGAAGATATTCTATTCCTTACCTCGAGACTGGCGCACAGCGCGACCCAGGTTTCAGCAACGAGGCCCAGTCTTATCTTCAAGACGGCGGCGTCACAGCGGTGATTCGACCGCCCATGCCACCCAATTGCTCTCGTCGGACGGATGTGTGCTGGAGAGCCATGCTTAAAGTGTCCATGCCAGCCGTCGAAAAAGCCTAGGACCTCAGTGGTGGCCATGGTGAAAGCCGATCGAAATGACCATCTGCAGGGCCGCTGTTGTCAAACACATGTGGTGCTGCGGTGTGTAGCGAATAAGGGTCAGCAGCTGGGAATCGAAAGCAGCCGGGATTCTATCGTATGAAACTATCCTGACTGAGGGTTGAGGTGAGGCGTTCCTGAGATTCGCACCGTCTCTCGTGGGGTTCCCGCAATGCAGGCGGAGTGTCCTTCGTTCACCTGGCCGATATGTGGCAGTCAAGATTTTTTTTCTCTCACGATCCTTCCGGCTTCAGAGGCTCCCTATTTCCTTGGGAACACAATCTCCCCAACTGGAAGATAATTTGTCGCGCCGATCAGGGGACGGCTGGACTTTGGGACCAATGACCGGTTTGGACCCGAAGGGCACCTGCGTCTTGTCCAAGACTGGCCGTGTTGTGCCACCACACCGCCAATGTGTGTCGTCTTCGAATCAGCAGCTGCCTCGAGTAACTGCGCGGACGAAGCAGAAACTGCTGCGTGAGTGGTTGCAGCTCGATCGTCGAACAGAAAGGTTCCCGTCGGTACTATTCATGCACGGCCCAAAGTACCCTCCCGTCCACAGTCACACCCCTCCTTGGCTCCTGCAAACATAAGCGGACTGCTGCAGCTCGGCGGCACGCAGGGGATGGCCGCGTTCGGCACGACAGTCAGGTATTAACCGGCGAAACCGTCGATGTAAGTGCTCTGGACGTTGATATCTTGGGACGAGCACTATCCATGGATGTAGGTGCAGGAATCAACCAAGACCATTCCTGCCGGACGCTGTCCCTCTTCTCATGTATCCCTGCCACCCTCCCACTCCCGGCGTGTCATGTGGGGTAACTGATCACCCGGCGCGCTTGCGTCCTTGTCAATGTCACCAGCTTCAAGGCACGAGAAAGATTTTGTGGATGGCTGGGTGCCAGGGGCTGCCATTGGCCGCGTTGTGCAAGGGGTCGATGGGAACTCCAACTATTCCTTTTGGGTTGACCAGCCCCCTGACTCCCGATGCCCGGAACCCTGCCAGTGCCCGTTGTCTTCGACTCTCAGCCTTGCCCCACGGCCGGCTCATTGCAACACTGCAAAAGACAGCACCGTCCCAAGGAGATATGTATATGCCGTATCACGGGAACGGGAACTTGAGCGCTGTGCTCTGGATGTCTATAAAGTTAGAGCAGGGAGTAGGTAAGCTGTCGCTTTCATCAGCCGGGGTTGTGTGATTTAGGTTGCCCGAGCCCTTCCTGTCTCCGCATCTGGACACCTCCCTTCCACGGAAATGCCGAGGGGCTACCAGGGCAGCTCTCTCAGGCTCAGGCTCGGCGAGATCTGTCTGCTGCTGACTACCAACCTTACGTACTTCTTGCTCCTCGAATACTAGCGCGACTTCTCTGTTCGTCGCCGTTACTCGTAGCGCCAGACAGACAGGGCTACCTTATGCTACCGTCACTAACAGGCCATGCCACTTGACCGTGCAATCTGATATGCAGCCCGATCTCATGCTGCAGAACACGCGGCTACTTCGGCGAATCGTCTCCACGTATCGAGACCAGCGGGTACTGCTCCGGCGTGGGCTGGGCAGCGATGCGCATCTCGCATGGTATTGGTATTGCTTCCTCTAACAGAGAGCCCGAGGCTACAGGTATGCACTGCATATAACTGGAAACCTAGGATAGGCTCTGCGCTCCGATGCAGTGTCTCGACTGAACATGACTGACTAGATTTCTCATCCCGTCTACCTGCTTGTGCACGTTGTCTATTTCGAACCTCCGCCCTGATGGGAGGCTTCCAGCTGGGACGAATTAGAGAACATTGGATGGCGGGGCCGGTCCCTCCCGCGCTTTTGCATGCAGCGACCGCTAAGGATGGTTGCAGCTGAATGGTGGGCGGTCGACCGTCGACGCCCGAAATGGGGCTGCTGCCCTCTTACATACACGACTTCCTCACCGCCAGAATCTGCTGTCAGGAGAGCAACACGCGAGTGGCCAACACTAGCTTCGACTTTTGCAAAAAGTGGGATTCAGCTGCGTGAGAAAACTTGGTCTTATATGCCAATCGCGACCTTTGGTCGTTGGCTGTCCAACCGGAGCAGTGCACCTGGAGGCGGGCTCCGAGCTTCGAGACTTAGACCCAAATCCGTCCGTCCTTCCCAGGGCACACGCGAGACGTGCTAGAATGTGTAGGTAGATGCGTTGCGGCTTCTAGCATCACCCAAGTCATCAAGTGCAGTGTCAGTCTGCAGCACAACGCTCCGAGACGTTAGCAAGGTGTCCCAAAGAGGACTAATAGGCCGGCATTGCAGCCTGGTTCAGAAGAGTGAGACGGTGCGTCTCCGATTCGGACACGCGCAAATATCAGGTGTACCCGTACCCTCCGTGACACAACCTGAATCGACCTGAATCGACGCAAAGCAATCTGGCACCAGGGGCCCACAGAAGTCATGCACAACCTCGCATTCAGGAGTCAACTGTTGACGGAGCAGCGGCGTATTTGCTTATCTCTCGGTTGCAATTGTGCTTGCAAGTTGCAGGGCATTTCGATTACTTATCGTTGCAGGCTGCGGGTTTCCATCCTTTGTTGATGTGACAGTCACGTCGCGCCGTTCCATTTGTTGGCCCGTTCTCAGGATTCACCACGTCGCATCTGGACTTCCTTCCCAGCAATTCCGAGGCATCTATCTATCTGCTGATCAACAAGCCTTCGACTGCCAGCCAAGGCAAAGCAACTGGCACAAAAGCCGTCTTCTAGCCGGCAGCCGGCCATCAATCTCAAGCACTGCAATTCTCCACCAGCCGGAGCCGTCCTGCTCCCGCACAGTAACAAGCTGCCATCGACCGAGTCGCCGCGATGTCTCCGCCTCAGCCGTTCACGGTCGTCACCCGGGTGCCAATCCCGAGGACACTCGCCCCAGAAAGGGTCATCGCCGCCCTTCAGACATACGAGGCCCTCATCACGCCGAATCCCTATCTTGAGCGGTTCGAACGACGGCCCGTCCAGACCGCGGAAGTGGCAAACGACTCCTTCTTCCTCAGTGATGGCAAGAACCTGCAGGCCTTCGTGGTCTACGACCGGGTGCCTATCATCCCGGGCGTCGGGTCCTGGGCTACCAAGGAAGTGGCCGTCCCCTGCATCTTCCAGAGCGTCGAGCATGGTGTCCGGTGCTGTGCCCACGCCCAGGGAGGCGTCACCGTGCGCAGCAGCTATGAAGTGAGACGCCGCGGGGAGATCACGGATGGGCCCGAGTTGGAAGTTGGCTCCGGGGACGGGGACTATGAGCTGATTGACATTTCCAATGTCGAGTGCAGTGCCCTGGTGAAACTATTTGTTAAGACTCGGTTGGCCAGTGGTCATCTCGTGCTTCTCCGGCAGGTGATAGCCGACCTGGTTCAACAGCCGGCTCAACCATGAACTCGGAAGACCGGGTTGGAGGGTTGTGATGGTTATATAGGGCCTGCAGCAATTTTTCTAAAGTAGGTGTTTCGAGATACCCGTCAACTACGAGTTGCGCTGTGCTACACTCTTCAAATTTAGAAGATGTATGTATGTACGTATTATACCACCTCCTCACTCAACTTGTGGATGGATATATAGGTTCATGTCATAGTCATTGTGTACACCGAGCTAGCTAGCCCAACCGGCAGCCAACTCCTCACTCAAATTGTATACACCAACTTCGCGCCGCTTACCTTTCCGTCCTTCAGCTCCTTCAGCCCAACCAGCACCCCATCGAGACCATTGCCGCCCCGATTCACATCCGCTCTCGCAGGTTTGATCTTCCCGGCGGCCAACAATTCCCTCGCCAACTCCCAGAACTTCACGCCATGCTCAAAGTCCTCCGGAATCGCCGGCATCGGGCTGCCCTTGTCGAGCGGCTCGCCAAACATGGTGTAGGCCAGCGTGAAGCCACTGTCCACCTTCTCGTTCACCGCCTTGGTAACCTCGTCCGCCAGGTTCAACAGCGACCGGTAGTGGCCCTCGCGGGTCTTGCTCAGCGCCGCGGCGCAGATCCGGGGCGCGTCGTCGGTGGCCACACAGTCCCACGCCAGCGTCAAGGCGTCCGCGTCATTGCTCCAGGCCCTGATGTCGTCCACCACAGTTGGCGAGCGGTAGTCGAAGACACCGTCTGCGCCGAGGGACTTGACATAGTCGAAGTTGGACGGCGAGCAGGTCGTGGCGACGCGGTAGCCGGACAGTTTGGCGAACTGGATGCCCAGGAGACCCGTCGCGGTGCTGCCGCCGTAGATGAGGATCTCGGGAGGCGGGTTGCTCGGCGAGGCGGTGCCGGGGAGCGGGAGCCCGAGGGCCTGGTAGAGACCTTGGGCCTTCAGTGATGAATAGGTGTGCGACGTGTCAGTCAGGGTCTGAAAACCAGAAGAAGCCTATGTTTGGGTTCGTGGGCAGCTTACCACCGTGCTGACACCAACACCCAGCGTGGCAGCCTCCACGTCGCTGAGGTTATCCGGCGTCTTGATCTGCAGGTCGCCCTTGGCAATGATGTACTCGGCGAACGCCCCTCCTTCGGGTCGGAGCCTGTTCGAACCGTGCACGAAACCGGCAACGCGGTCGCCTTTCGCAAACTTCTTGGTCACCTTGGGCCCGACCTGTTCGACAATGCCGGCGTAGTCGCAACCCACTACGGCCCCGACATCGACTGCGCTGGGCACAGCGTCGATGTGCTTCCAGTCGGTTGGGTTGAGAGCCACTGCAGTGGTCCGAATCAGGATATAGTCATCAGGCAGCGCGGGCAGCGGCACCGTCTTGACTTCCGCCTTGCCCGGTGCGGTGATGACCACGGCCTTGATCTCGGAAGGTGGAGCCATGATTGTCGAGCGTTCTGCTTCTCTTTGCTTCTGTGTCTCTTGGCCGTTTATAGTTATAGCGTTCTCTCTCGTCTGTGTACGTAGCCAGGCGTAGCTTCGGAAGGTAGGAGGTAACAGTCCACGACCGCCAGTCTATGGAACGGTATGGCGGTCGCGTGGAGATATAGCTCTCTGATGATTAGAAATGCAGCTCGTCATTACGCATCATACCGTGCCCACACTCCCTCCGAACCCCAGGGATGGGCATCCCGATTCTGCCTCTCATCCGTGACTACGATAGTAATCAGGCAAGTTAGCTGTGCCATGGCCTTTGTTGGCCAATCTTGTGCCCCTGACACCAATCCGACGTTGCATAGTTCTAGGAAGTGGGTTTTCCCGAGAGGGGTGAAGAGGGGTGAGTAGTATGTAATATTACCTGGTACGTACTTGTACATACGTTCAAAGCACGTGCAAAGGTAACCTAGATAGTAATCAGACCTCATCCGGCTTGACCTTCCTGGCCTCTAAGGGGAATTTCATTCGTTATTAAGCAGGATCGTGTTTGGGGAGGCAGTGAGAGTCTGCATCTTGCTGCATTCAATGAGCGTACGGTAGCCAGATCTCGGGGAGCCGCGAATTCTACGGGTCCTCCCGCCATGGTGTTGAGGGCTCTCGGAGATCGGCCGGTATGTAATGACGTTCCGTATTCTTAAAATGGTACCTGGACGGGGGTTATACTTCTTCTCAGAACAAGCGATGGAAACCGAAAGAAGGTGGCGAGAACATGGTGTAGAGACGATCTTCTTAAAGACCGTAGAGCTTCGTTTCTCCAAACCGTAAATAGCTAAACAATATCCGGCCGAGTATGTAAGTGCATGCCTTACATACCTAACGTCACCCCAAAGCATCCATCATGTCGCACTTGCGTTCTAGCGTTAGTGCATGGCAACTCCCACCAACTCCTTGTGTATACTGTGTAAAGAAACTCTCAAAACTACGTGGCGAAACGAGTGCTACGGTTCGAGAAGGTAGCCTCGAGGCCCATGCGTATCTATACAAGCAGTTGCGATGGAGTTTAGGAAACTGAACAACATCCAAATAGCCATGGCCACGCCGAGCTTTGTGTTTGCCTCTTTGCTTTGCCCAAGAGTTAGTTACCTTAGCAACCACCAGATCTATAACCCAGCACAAACAAGCAGACCAACCGAATCGTAAAAGCCATCAACCATCAGCCCGATGAACACGATACGACCGCTGAGCCAATACCAATACGAGCACCGTTTTCAAGAAGAAAGTAGGTATAAGCCGAAGAGGAAGATGTGACACCTGTATAAAACCGATCTGTCCACAAAAGAAAAGGGTGAGAACACCCGCATGGCTCCAAATGCACCAGGGAATCCAATTGTCGCCCTGCACTAAAGCGACCAAATGACCAAGGAAAGGAAAAGGCGACAAGAGGGTATCAAGCGAGGAATCAACGCCCGCCATAGTCGCTGGCGTAACCTATCTCGCCGAAATTCTCTTGCATCCCACCCGGCCCGAATCCCGTGCCGGGGCCGCTGACATAGCCGCCGTCGTCACCATCATCGTAATCACTAGCATCGAAGCTACTCCGGCCGCTCAGTTCGTCTTCCATGCCGCTGCCGCCGCCTACGTCGGTCGCGGACCAGTTCATTTGCGCCAGGGCTGGATACTGCGCCAATAGCGCCTGGGGTAGCGCGTAATTCCCGCTCCCATCCATGGGGTATCCCGCGGCATTCGGATCCAAGCTTTGCGCCATCGCATAGGCTGGATGTTGCATGGCCATGCCTTGCGCCATAGCGTGCTGAGCTTGTTGTCGTTGGTCCTCGTTGTACTGCCTCATGCGATCGGCCATCTCCTCATCGAGCAGCGGCTTGATGCATATCCTGCCGGCCTCGGAGCGGAAATGGCGTCCAAGCGCATCAGCGCGGGCAAACCGCCGGCCACAGCCCCACTGTCCCCCGTTTTTGAGGTCTCCCTTGCATACAAACTTCTTCTCGCCAGAATGAAGACCCTCGTGCCGTTTGCGGTCATGCTGACGCGCAAACGCCTTGCCGCATACAGTGCACACAAACGGCCTCTCGTCGGTATGTGTCCGCAAATGGGATCGCAGGTTGTATGCCCGCGTGAAGCGTTTTGGACAGAGGGTGCACTGGAATGTCGCGGGGTGCTTCTGCACTCGCTTCGCCCCGCCTGCCCCGCCCTCTCCCTGGGCACCGCTGCCGTTGTAGTCGGGATCTACGAGACGAAGCGCCATGACGTTGTTGGGCACTGCAGAGGTGGACTGACGCCTTCTAGTTGCCGAAGCCGTACTGCTCGCGCGGTCAAGGGGAGACAGGGAACGAGACGACTCAGACCTTGCGCCTGCAGCGGCGTCGGGCGAGAGGCCATCGGAGGCCGAAGCGCTGCGGTGGCTGCTGAGCAGCGTACCGCTATTATTGTAGGGATCGGTGACAGCGCGGGGTCTTGATATCCGACGCCCTGAGGAAGACGACATCAGTTCTCACGTTGCAAGCTGTACAGGGATATTGTCTACGTACCTCGCTCTGGTGGGGTTAATGAATCCACATCAAGGCTCTTTGGTTGTTCAAAGCCGCTCCGCACAGCAGTGGGCGCAAAGTCTATGTTGATAGATGGCGGGGCGGGCATGGTGCTTCCCGGATGTAGCTCCGGGTTATCCTGCGGGAGGGAAGGGAAGGCCTCTTGAGGTGCCTGCATATACGGCGACGGTCCGAATCCGTTGTTCTGGCCTGACAGTAAGTAGCCCCCTTGCTGATTCATGTCGGGCAACTGCTGAGGGAGTATCCTTGGTGAAAGGGCCGGACTATGGGATGGACTCCTAGCCCCATGGCTCGGGGTGTGCGTGCCAGTATCCGAGATGCTGAAACTCCCGATCCCGTGCAACTCGCGGTACAGCGCAGCGTCTTGCGGCCGCTGCATCGGCGACTGGCTCTGATCGAAGTGATCAAAGTTGTCTGAGGTGACGAGATGAGGAGAAGGCGCAGCGGACGATACGTCCGAGTACTCTGATGGAGTGCGTCTGTGGCCTTGAAACTGAGACCCGGCGTGAGTCCAGTCTATCTGACCCGGGAGAAGTGCAGCCTCCGGGCCTAGAGATACATTTCTTGAGTGTCTCCCTGGCGGAGAAGAGAACTGGTGTTGATTGAAGTGGGGAGAGTGACTCGCAGAGCCCGGTTGATGATGTGGGTCGGTCGGGTTCATGAGATGAGGAGGCGTAGGGTTGTGGTTCGCTTGCGCCATCATGTTGGCATCGGCAACGGAGAGCTGTTGCTGGTTGTCGCCGCCAAACAGCGGTGTGTATCCCTGTGGCTCGCCTGGCGTCGGCGGGAAGATGGTGAAATCGCCGTCGCCAAAGGTCGGCGCAAGGAGGTTCGCTTGCTGCTGCTGTTGCGAGTGCGATGGGAAGCTGGCCGGGGATGGTGCGCCGAAGGAGGGCTCAGCCTTAACCTCGTCGGCAAAGTTTTGCGTCAGATCGAAGGCCGGGACGGCGGAGGAGCCCGCAAGGCCGGGCTGGGAGTAGGCCTGTGGTGCAAGCTGCTGATTGCTCAGAAAGCCGCCGGTGTTCGCGTCATAGGGCGAGAAGTCGGGCTGGCTCACGCCGAACTGCTGTATGGAAGGGTCGACAAGGCTTACACCGAGACCGATAGATGAGGCTCCGGCTTCATTCGGATTGGGGAAGCGAGCAGGCGACGGCGAGTGCGCATTCCTTATACCACCCCCAGTAGATGCCGCGGCCGAGGGCGACCGCCCACGGGCCTGCGAATTATGTTGTTGGTCCATGGGACGTTGCCGATCCGGTTGATAGTGTATTACGCGGTGCTTCTGTCTTTAGAAGCAACAAGGCAGACTACCAATCCACTTGCGGTTGAATTGTGAATCAGCCTTCCGGAGTGGGCAGTGCACCGTGGCTGTGTTTGCGACGACGACGCGCCTAGGATTCGGCTGCAGCAGGCTGCTTTGCTGGCAGCCCCTCCCCCGTCCAAGGTGCACAAATGGAATGCCGTTGTGCTGGGTGTCACCACAAGGGAAGAGGGCATTCGCAATCCAAGGTCTCGTAGCCGCCGCGCGTATTGCTGACTCTCCCGAAATGTGGTTCCAGGCTGGGGACGATGCTCATGGAGAGGCAGGCGGGCACGGCGGGGCCTGGTCCAGGCCAAGGAAGGGGGGTTTGCCCGCCGGGCGGGGTGGGCCCCACGGCACCAGCGCGAATCATTTTGAGATGAAGTATTCCGTACCTCCGCACTTTTAGAGTTCGGGCGCCGCCCAGGTCAGGTTCATGAAACCAGCAATGAACGATCCTCGTTGTGTCTCACCGTTGGTATCCAGCCAAGAGGATCAACTCATCCCGCAAGGTCTTTGCTGCATGCAAGCATGCAGTTTATTTATTGTTTTACAGCCCCCCTGATCCGGAGACGCAACAGCAAACAACCCTTCGATGCATGGGGCACTTGCTGCAGGTCCGGCAACCTGCTACATTTATTAAGCACTCTGTCTCATTCGCGTGCTCATTCTCGCCCAACCGACTGAGCAGCACAGCTCAGTCAAATCATATGAGCCGCACGACCTTTGGGCAGTTTCACTCTCACCGCAGGAATCTTTTAAAAGCATCCTTGGCGTCGACGGCCTTACACTGTTAGTCGGATTGCCCGAAGTGGGGCGTTCCAGCGTCTCTCGACGATCCAGGAGTCGGGCAATCAGGGCAAAGCTTGTGCCCGGGTTGAGAGTTAACCATCGTGCATAGGTAGGTACTGTGTAGCAGTGTATCGTAGAAGATACCTAGGGCACTCTATGAATCCGGTCGTTGAGTCACTTGATAGGTGGGCTGGAAAGCATGTACGGATAGTCTATTTTCAACAGATGTGGTCCGACGTTGTAGCTCGGCCTATCACACAGGAACCTTTTCCTAAACCAGAGTGGAGGGTATCTCGTCTAATCTTCCTGTAAGCCATCCAACGCCCCCAACCAATGCCAAACCTTACCAGCCCCTGATCCGCGAACGCCGACAATGACAGGGCCAAACAGATGATGCTGTATATGACGCCCCAGCCTTAGAGAAAGATGGTTCACCCGATGACCTCGTCCCGCTCATACCCGGTGCCCTTCAGAGCCGCGCGGGGTTTCTGTTGCTCAGACCCGATCTTATACTCGCTGACGAACGGGTTGGGGTCCTCGACTTGATTCAGATTGCTCAAAGTATGGTTGATGCCACGGTGAACTGCCTCGTCCGCCCTGACATAGAGAATGAGGTCTTTCATGGTTCGCTTCCCCTCGGGCATCCGCCAGTAGGTCACGGCGATCTCGGGGATCTGGAAGTCCGGAT
The DNA here is from genome assembly GCF_033439665.1 of Chaetomium strumarium. Classification (NCBI taxonomy): domain Eukaryota; kingdom Fungi; phylum Ascomycota; class Sordariomycetes; order Sordariales; family Chaetomiaceae; genus Chaetomium; species Chaetomium strumarium. The sequence continues at coordinate 574,525 of NW_026944431.1, forward strand.
TCGACCACTTGGGCAAGTCGCCGTTTTCGATCTCTTTGAGAAGACGGGTGTAGGTGTGAACCGCCTCCTCCTCCAAATAGCCCACAAACCTGTGGGTGATTTTGGGAGAGAGCAGGTAACTGAGAAACATAGCGTTGAAGAAAACGCCTTGTGCCCCGAGGATCATGGTCTTCATGAACCATCCTGGTTCCGCCATCTTGGTGAATACGAGCAGGTGCATCCTCTCGTTGTAGGAATCCTCGAGGAGCGTCTCGATCCAGCCGTTGTCTCTCTTGAGGCGCCTGAGGGAATGGAGATGGCGCACCATGCCACCGACCATTCCCGGCACTCCCGCAATCGACTCCAAGAAAATCACCCTGACGAGCTGCGGATCGGGGTTAGCGAGGTGGCAAGTGAGCAACAATATCAACAGGGGCGAACTCCCTGAACAGGAAGTCTGCTAGAAGCTCTTACCCATTGTGCCTCGGTCAATGGCTTGTGCGCAACCACAGCAGTGGTCGGGTTCTTCATATCAACCTGCTGGTCACGTCCAACGCCCGTGGCAAGGTCAGTCGCCCACCTGTCGTTGAGTGGTGTTATTAGCCTGCTACGTCCTAGGAACTTAGAGTTAGGGTAGCTCTCTCTTACCGAGCCAGACGAACGAGCTTCCAAGCAACCCAGTCGCCCACTGTTCTTGGCGCACGATGTTCCGGAGTAACTGCCAACATCTCCTCCTCCGTATAGCCAGGATGGGGCCATGCCGGGGGAGTTTTGCGTATAAAAGGCGTGTCTTTTTCTGGGAAGATGTCACGCAGCTGCTTGGCGCTTGTCGTGGAGAAGCTTCGTGTGCTGGAAGAGGGGCGATGGTTGTGAGCTATCGCAGCGGCTTCGACTGCTGCTAGGTATCCAAGCCCGACTGTATGGGGTTGGCGGAGGAAGGATGCCGTAACAGCCCGGCCGAGCTTCGCGGCTTGTTGCGGTGAGCTAGAGCATATCCTCTTGCTTGCTCCAAAGGGGATCATGTCGAAGGTATGAACTAGTGGCTTGTTGGAGAGGAGTGGTTATTCTCGCTTTTTATTGGCTTGATGTCTGATGAGTTGCAAACACAAAATCGAAGTCTCTTCGGAATGCGCCTCAGTGGCTTTATATCTCCATTGGAATGATCTATGTACCTTACTTTACAGAATGAAACCGCCGAAGACAGCCGGAGGAAAACCCAGAAATACGGTAATCGAGGGCCTCAGGCCGAGTTCGTCCGGCCATGACAAAATCAGACAAGCGAAAAAACGGACAGGTCTCAATTCTTTTTGGCTATGCGAGGCCCAGGCCAATGGGCTGACACCCCGAATGTGGTGAATCTCTTCCGTGTTGGGCTGTGTCAAGGGCGCGAGGAGTCAGCTGTACTCGGAGCCGGAACTTTTCGGATACGTCCTTGTACCATTGAGGGCATCTCCGGTATTTTCCGCCCAATCCGTTCAAATCCGGTCCCAACGGGGCAGTGTCTTGGCAGGGTTCAAACATGCTTTTGCACCCAAGCACAGTAGACAAGTCTTCGGAACGATATTGATGAACATGATGCAGATCAACGGAGGAGCAGGCAAGGGCGAATTCCGGCACGTGGTGTCATCCACAGCCGGGCAGTTCTCGCAGTTCAATTCTCTCAGGACTCATAATGTTATGAGCTGGCCGGGAATGTCTTGAATTACTTACGTAAGAAGTAGGTAGTCTTCTGAAGGTTGTGAAACCCGCATGTTTCGAAGTCTGTCTGTCCTGATACATGTACAATACATATGAGGGGAGATGGAGAGAAGGTTTATCATGGATGTTCACACCTCGAATTACTGGGAAAGACGCGTGTTGTTGATCGCTTGTGACCGGACTTGCTCATATATGATATGCTTGAGGCTCTCTCAGCTCGTGTTCTTACACGATAATAAGTTAGGTTCATTTCAATGATAGACGGACCGTGTACTAACCGTAAATAGTCCTAAACAAGGGGTTGGAGTGCCTCATTTCTCAGCACTGATTCATTTTTGATTTCTCCCTATGTCTCTAAACTTCCAGGTTCGCCGCTCCAAGTTCGGTGTCCTTCATTCTCTCTTTCTTCATTCGCCATTTCCCCATGTGCTGTGTGCGAACTGCCAACAACCTGCTGTGTGTTTCCGCATCTGGACACACTGGTAACAAGGCCGTTAAGTACGGCGGCGAGGAGCAGAGGGTCGCCACATGATGGATGACGAGGTGAAAGGCCGAGATCCGTTTCGTTCTCACCCTGTCCCCCAGAGCAGAAACGCAACCGACGCAGGGACTCGATGTTGTCCCTTCCATGCGACTCGTTTTGCTGGATTTGGACGGTTTCAGGGTGAGGGGCTTGCGACGATGGTGGGGCGCGTCTGCGTTGGTGATAAAGCCACTGAACCACACCATCATCCATCCAAGACTCCCATTGGACTCCAGAGATTCGGTATTGACCGACCTTATCAGGCCCTTCCTGGCGTCGAGCGCGCAAACCGCCAACTGACTACGGACCCCGCAGTTAGAGAAGCCCAGCTGATCATCGTCTGAGCGCGGGGAAAGATGAAATGCAGGAGCCATATAAGATCTGCAGAGGGTGCTATCTACTGGAGACGCTGGAAGGATTCTCGTCCTGCCCGGAACTTGGGCCGGGGGATCACAAACGGCGCTGTCGTCATCTTGGGTTACAGTCTGTTGTGCTTATCGCCCGATCCTGAGACGCATTTCCAGAATGTAAGTACCCTGTGGCTTGCCCATCCGTCTTCGCCTTCTCTTTGAACTCACATCCTACCAGCTATCCGCCTAGTATTTGAATTGTCGTTGAAGGCAAATTCCATTTAGTACTCAGTACGACGGTGGTACTGGGCCCTTAGGTTGCCAGTTGCGGCTAGGGACTCGAATTTGTTCAATTTTGCTAGGACACCCCACACACAGAGCCCTCTGACATGGAGAGCTCACGGCACGTGGGCGCCATCACCGAGCTCGATTTGAGTGCTTGTCACCCAAATACCCTTGTTGGCAGGATCAATGCGGTGCCTGGTCTGAAAACGAGTGCCGGTAAGTTCTTCCGCAGATTTTGAGATTTTGATTCATTGCCCCTTTCCATTCTGTGTTCAAGTGTGGTGGGATGTAATCCCATTGTTCCCACAACATCCCAAGGTTGGGTGTGAACTTCATCAGCACCAATATCAAGGATACCACTGCGGCCCTGACTGCACTACACTACCTTGCTTGCTTTCTGTTTCAATCTCTTATTACTGTGATATGTTCGCGGAGAAGGGGTGCGGAGCAATCAAGCAACACCACATCCCACCGTTACATCGTAGCAGCCAAGCTCAAGCTTTCAGTGTTGACACTGCTTGGCAGCGTTCTTGACATTCCTTCGCGCGAACCTCGTCCTTACCCATTCGCCAATGTCTTCCAATCTCTCGACGCCCTCTCTCGGGCCGCAACCGCCACAGGATACTCAAGGAATATCCGATAGCGACATCCCCCCACTCTCCCTCGAGATCCTAACCGCCCGCGCCGACAAGGCCGCCGCGTTGAAGCTCATAGCCGACAGCATTGCCCAGCAGCGCCAACAAGCCGCCTACTACCTCGTCTTCCACCCTCTGCCATTCGCCGGCCTTCTCGCCGTGCTAACAGCTATCTACCGGTATGCTTGGGCACGAAACAACCAACATGACCTCGGCACAGCACTGCTGCTGGCGAGCGGCGCCATTATGACCTACCTCCTTGTCATTCGCTACCTGACATCGGGCTATCTGCAAGCGGCCGAGGGGCTCTCCTGGGATTTTCTTACTCCCGGCGGACCGAGTGGGCAGGGCGGACAAGAGGATCTTATCATCGGCACACGCTTCGGGTCCGAGATCATTGGCGCGCTCGTGCTCCGCTTGGAACAGCTGTCTTCGTCGAACAGCAACCACGGCCGACGTAAGTCGCATAGCCGGCAGAACAGCCTCAAGGGCGGCAGGGGCCTCATCCGCGCGTGGACGACAAAACTGCGGTATCGCCGGAGAGGCGTGGGAGGGGATATGCTGCGGGAAGCGGTGCGCGTGACACGCGAGCGGTGCGGGAAGGATGCTGAGGTCGGTTTTGCGAAGGAGCATGCTAACAGCGTGATGGTGCTACCGGAGAGGTTCAACGGAGTATTCAGGAAGAGGGAGATGCAGGCCGCTAAGACCCTGGAGGTCGTGCTATCTACGTGCGACGGGAGAACGAGGTGAATAGGCGCCAAGGCTCGGGCGCTTTTTTTGAAGGTGAATATTATACCCCTGTCGACTATCTAGGCCCCTCTATAAGGACTTGGCTGCCTAAGTTGGCTTCTATTAAGGCTTGTCTTCAAGTTGCGATGCAAATTTCTGCTCACACCACCTTGCTTCCTCAACATGGTCCTTCAAAGTGACCGAGAATGTGCTTTGAGGAACTCTCGGAAAACACCAGCCCAGCTTGTGATGGAATCTCCTTTGTCCATCTCAAGTTTCAGTTTGGATCTAAACAACAGATCCTTGATCATATGGCCCCTTGACGGTTTCCCACCCTAGGTACAGTGCCCTCTTCAATTTCCGCCGAACATCGACCGGCTCGAGATTTCCCAGCCCTCCAGACCGATGCATATTTATACTATATCTTTCCTCCGCGCCCATCATCGTGATAACGACCTTCAAAAAGCGGGACCATGCCTGTGTGAACAATCCTCGGGGTTTGTCCGCCAAATCCGACTTAATCTTCATGAAGACGTGGGAGGTGATTTTGCCTACTCCTTCGAACACTCTCCCCCTGGTTCCCTGCTGTCTCCCTCAAGCATCTTCAGACGATGCCCGCTGCGCGCCCCGATTCCCCAAACCCACCCTCTTCTGGGCCCTCGGGTCGTGGGTTTCAGGGTCAAATCCATAGATGGGCCTGCCGATTCGGCGAAGCGCAAGGATAACCTGAGAGACTGCAGTTAGCATCCCCGGATGCATACTTGAGAGCTAGATAGAAATGTGAAGTCATACGTCGGTGACGGTGACCGTCTTGACGTTCCTGTGCTCCGTGTACGTGACTACGTCTTTCAGGACCTATTGAACTTGGTGTCACAAAGCCAGGGACACATGGACAAATCTTTAGGCGTACCGTCTCGAGGAATCTCTTCAAGACAGAGCGGGTTTCGTCGTAAATATCGCCCGAAATGCGCTTGACACCACCACGGCGAGCTAGACGCCTGTTCTCTTCTCGTCAGCTGCTTGTCCAATTGACTAAAACTACTAGTAGTAATAAGTGAGATAATAAACGCGAGCAGCAACACCAAGGTATTGTACCAGCGGATTGCCAAGGCATCGCAACCATGCAATGGACAGAACAAACAACAAGAGCGATGCTAAAAGTCACTATTGATAAAACTAAAAGAACAATCATGCATCTCGACCTCACGCATTGCATTATTCCGATACGGTCACGACTGAATGAATGCTGCGTACACCGACCGAAGAAGGGAAAACACCGACACGGTGATACCGACCCACCCCAAGCTACCGTACATATACATACCTAATGGCGGGTTTGGTAACACCACGAATGCAGTCTTTGACGATTTTCCTAGGAGTTTTGCAGTATTAGTAAATCTGTCCGCCAGAGGAGCGAAGCATGGGAATTCAACTCACCGATGGCGCTTTGCGCCCGTTTTGTCGATGGTCTTGCCTGCCAGAGCAGGCCGATGCTGGAGCCCGCCGGGGCCCCACACCTGGGGATGGTCGGGGCCATACTACTGACAATTGAGGCGACTTATGTTCTGGTAAAAAAAACAATCCACGTGATGATGGACTTGAACTCGGGGTCGCTTGTCACCGGTGGCTCGGTGATGGTACGTGATGTTGTTGAAAGAAACGGGTTATGAAGTGCAGTGGGGCGAGGAACGAAAGACAGGGTGCCGAAGGTGCGCTTTCTTGATGTTGAAACGGAAACAGTGTACGCTTCCGGGGAAAATATCATTCTCCCTTTTTCTTAACAACATTTCCGTGGGGAAGAACTGAGTGGGCGGGTGTAGAATGGTGAGGCAGTGAGTTCCTGGTTTTGGAAGAGGCACGGTATATGGGGTGGGCGAGGAACAAAAGCATGGTCTGGAAGGTGCACGCGCTTCTAACGTTAGAACACTAAAGGCATCTAAGTGAAGATCAGTCTTACTTCTCTTGCTAATACAGAAGTCCTGTGCTTTCCTGGAAGAACTGAGCCAACTATTGAATCCAATTCCTCGTCGAGTTTCTGGTGTTGAACCTGGAAGGGAGTGGCATGAAGTGAGCGAGGAACAAAAGGCAGGGTGCGAAGGTGCAGTTTTGATCTTCAAAGCATTTAGCACTTCTAGGTTGATTTACCTACCTTGTGTGGGAGCTGCAGTTGAACTTCCGAATGGAAGGATACCACTGAAATGCGCTTGTCAACTGAGGTACCTAAGGTACCTGTTAAGTCCAATGGCACCTCGGGAGTTCCGAGACAGCTGTCACATCGTGGCATAGATTTGTCTCTAGTAAGAACGCTTATATTATAGGGGCTAACTTTGCCCATTGCCTCCAGAGATTACATCGTTTGTTATTCAACGAAGCTTTCCGTATTCCAGAACACCATAACGTTCTTTGCTCCGGTATCGCACATGAACCACTGAGGAAGCTATTGAGTGGTCACTCTATCCGTAACCATCTCTAGAGCCGATCTTACCAACCGCTTCCTGACTAGAGTACCCAAGGCACCCGGGCTAAAGTGAATAGCGGCCTATTCTGAGATGAAGGTGGCTTCGCTGAAGACGACGCCCTGCTCGGTGACCTCCTGGTCGCCGATTTTGAGCTTGAGAGAAAGTTGGGACTTTTGCGGGGAGTACTGGCGCCTGTTAGCTGCAGGATTGAAACACGTCAGAAGGGGGGGGCCAACCTGGTAGATGTAAGGCTTCGTGCCTGCGGCGGCAGCCACAATGTTCTTGACAAAACCAGGAACCTCGGCCATGACATCGATCCTGTCCAATTTATCTTCCAGGCCACCCTCAATCACGGCCTCCACGGGCTTTCCATCCTTAGTCGTGCCAGACCACGTATACCTGATTGTTGTTGGCTCGGGCCAGTCGTTCTCACTGTCACTCTTGGTTTGGATATGGGTGACGTCGCTCTTGCAGCCACCCACGATGATCTCCCCGTCCTTGGCAATAACCCCGACGGCCACCACGGTCGAGCCATACGAAGGCGGTGTCGTGAACTGCATCAGGATGGCCGAGTGAGTGGGGCCTTGGAAGTTGCAAAAATTCCACCTAGCCGCAGCATGATGGGGCTTCATGCCCTGTAGCGCATGGGCAAAGAAGGCCCTACCGTTGAAGTTGATAGGCCCCTCCTTAGTGGTGATGGTTCCCTCAGCGGTGCATCTCGGCCAGAAAAGGTGGCGCATGGAGCCCCATGGGTTGGACAGATCGGTGCCAAATAGCGTCTTGCCAGTTTTGCCCGCCTTGAAACCCGGCGCGGTCCGCTTGACGGTCAGGTTCACGATGGCCTGCTCATCGGTCATCGACTTGATCGTGTATGTGCTTCCGTCCTCGGACAGCTCGACGGCGCAGTCGTCAGCGTAGAAGCTTGTCCTGTCCTCGCTGAACTCGTGGTTGTTCAAGGGTGTCGAGGACCACACGTGAGGCTTGGAGCGGTCGAGGTTGAAGATCTTGCAGTTGAATTGGCAGGTAGTGCGAATGCCGCTAGGCAGGTGTCAGCATGGGCAAGTAGAACCCGGTAACAGCAAAACCATACGCCACGTTGCTATAGATGACCTGGCAAAACGCGAGCTGGCCGTCCTGGGACATGAAGTAGAACGTTTGCGTCTCGACGCAGGTCGACTCCATCACCTCCCATTTTAGGTCGTATTTCGTAAGCTCTGTGTAGGGGGTCGTCTCAGCCTCCTCGGCGACGGACTTGATGGCGGAGGGGCCGTAGATCGGCTCCTGCGTGCCGGCCACATTGGCCAACCTGATGGGAAACAAGTCAGATCATGGGGAGATGGGAAGGTGGGGTTCGAGGTCCCTGAGAACTCAGATCTTACTGCTGCTGTGCCCATTTGAACATGATGTGGATCTTGAAACTAGGCAGATCAAGAAGGTAGACAGATTCCAGAGAGTTGGAGAGCGGAAAAGGGTCGCAACCTAATGCGCAGATGACGGTGGTGTTTTCTCAATTAGGTCTTTCACCGCTGTCGAAGGCCCAGCACCCCTCGATTCGACACCCCGCCAAAGGGGCAAGACGCTAAAACGTTGACACCCCCCCGGGCCCGGGCATGTGTTCGTGGCAACTCTTCCTCCAGCGCCGGGGACCCACTAGTTTAAAAACAAGCATACGTACTGTGTGGTAAATGTGGCTGGGTCCACGATCTCGGCACAGACGCTATGTGGCTGATGCCGCTGGCCAGGAAATTTTTGAGTCTCACGCCTCGACATTTACTCGGCTCCCGGCGACTTTAGCCCGCGACGACCGGGCTCGTCCTACACCAGCTCAGCGCTGCGACTGCTCTTAAGAAGCGTCGTATCTCGACCGGCAATATGTCAAAAGCACGAGCCGCAGCTGGCGGCGTGGATCAGGTCGTTAAGATCATTGTCGGAGCTGGTCAAGCAAGCCCCAGTCCACCAGTTGGGCCGGCGCTCGGTAGCAAGGGCATCAAGTCAATGGACTTCTGCAAGGTTGGGCGACACCAGAGAACAGGACCGGGACCCGTGTTACAGAATGTGCTGATGCATGCGCATAGGAGTTCAATGCCAGAACACAGCACATAATTCCCGGCACCCCGATGCCTGTCCGGGTGACCGTGAGGCCAGACAGGACGTTCCATTTCGAGGTTCGGACACCGCAGACATCGTGGCTTTTACTCAACGCCGCAGAAGCACCGATAGGCAAAAAGGGTCAGAGGAAGGGAGCCAGTAATCCGGGGAAGGAAACTGTGGGAACAGTCAGCCTCAAGCATGTCTACGAAATCGCCAAGATCAAGCAGTCCGAGCTCCGACTTTCCGGCCTCTCCCTTGAAGGGCTCTGCAGGTCTATCATCTACCAGGCGAAATCGATCGGCATTGCGGTTGTTCCCTGACGGAATCGCTGGCATCCAATATGGCTGGGAGGGTACGGCGTTACGGTTGTTTCTGAAGCGGTTCGGCCAGGGAGCATCATCCGAGAATGCGAGGATTAAGAGCTCCTTTCCAGATCTGTACATGTATCTGTACATATATCTGTATCATAACTGTGTCTGGCCGGGACATCTGGCACCCCACCTAGCGTTCGCTTCTGCTCGTCCCTGTTCGATCTACCGATGGTTCTTTTACGTCGGGCCGGATGTTCGGTCTTCTCTCGGGTTGTCTTGCGACGCTCCTGTGTCGAGATAGCTTCCTGGATGTTGCGAACGATTCGCGAACCATGCCGCGAAAGGGTGGTTCGTGCTTATATCGTTGCCGGGCCCGCGGCCCGGTCTTAGGTGGCAGCCGTTACGGCAGGCCGGGGCTTGGCTTGGCGGAGGGTTGCACGATCCGTTGCAGCCGGGATTGTGAGGAGTGCCGAGCCCCCGAGCCTGCATCGTCCACCCGGAATCATGAGGATGAGGCGGATCTCAAATCAGTGTCCGCCCGAGTTGCACGTGTCGGTCTTGCACATTTTGATAACGAGGGAACCACCGGATGCGGTTGCTAACACCACATGCACGATAAGGATACCCATTTTGATCCCGTTTTCGACGTTATCACTCTCGAGGACCAACGGCTAATAAACGGTCTGAGCTCTGAAGAGCCCTTCGTTAGCCAAACGGACGGCGTTTGACTGGACTACTACTAAGTTATGCCAGGTGGTGCCCTACGCGCGAGTCGTACGCTCGCCATAATAACCCAAACACGAAGTCTCGTGAAAAAGCCTATCCGTCAGAAGACTTGGGCCGAGATCCACCTCCAACCGGGGCCAGCCTGGTAACTGCCCACAGCATCGGTGCTGCCGACACAAGGGCGGCCTTGTCTGTCCATGACGAGCCATCGGCAGCTGGTAAGTTGTAACATACCCGCGCCTCCCGCAGAACGACAGAAGGCAAAACAGCCAACATTCGGCCCGCCGCCCGCCAAGTATTATGTACCCGCTAAGCAACTGAGCCCCACCGAGTCGCAAACGGTTTCGTCGACCGCTGCCCAGAACACACCCGTCATTCTCGCCTGGGCTGCTTTTTTCGTTGCTGACTTTGGCTCACCGTCGCCCCTCTCCCTCGCGCAGGCGCAGTATTTACGAACTTGGATATTCGAAGCGTATTGGCGTGTTAAGAAAGATGGCGACCAACACTCAAGAACAGGAGCTCCGTGAAGACGGTATGGAAATCGCTGCCCCTCATCCCCGCGCCAACCGGGTTACGTCCGTCATTTGGCATCGGTCAGCTGGAGAATCGGAGATTTTGATGCTGATGTTGATTGGGCATCTAGACTCTATCCAAAGCGCAGCAAATCCTCGAAACATGCAACAGTCCCAACCGCCGCCTGCAGTACGGTTCAAGTCCACAATTGAAGAGATTCAACCTGACAATGCGACGTCCACAAGCCTACCGCTCTCCGGGGGTGATTCCCTCGGAGACCCCGGAGAAGTGACGCCGGATGAGATTCGCGAGCTCTCTAGGAGGTTGAAGGCATGCCCGCTTCAGGAACGCAGAATGAACATATTCTCGTACGAACCAGTCTCCCTGCCCGCATCAAGGGTACGTATTCCGAGTCTCTATCTCGCCTTTTACCGTGTCTTCCGTGTGCGGTGATGGCGGGTTTGCGGTGCCGAAAAGTGGGATGGGCTTGTCTCTCATTTCCCCCTTTTCCCTGAAGCCCATCTACCTGCTTCGGATGTGGGCAGCACCCTCACCGTAGCCGATGCCGTCCGTCTATCGGATCTCGACTGACTGATCGGAATTTCTAGAGCACATCCCGCGACGATGAGTCTCGAGAGCCCAGCCGCCAACCCACCCGAAGCTCAGGGGGACACGGCTCACCACATCTAAACGCCACGCGGCGAAGCCCCGACATGCATTCACCACCTCTTACCCCAGCGGGCACGGACACCACGGAAGGATGGCCCAGACGAGAACCCACTGGCCATCATGATCGAATGGGGAAAGCTCCCGACATTATCACGCCCCAGGACTCGACACACGAGCCGCCGTCACCTGGCTCAGCCCGCCTGTCGGTCCCTCAGCATATTTCGGCGGATCGCGATCGGGCTTCCCGGAGGCCCGCGACCTCCGACGGGAGAGAGCACACACAGGCGACACTCGGCGGACACCGCAAGGGGTTATTCTCGGTCGGCGCTGGCAGCAGTTCGACCTCGCCAGCCAATTCGGTGCCGCCGTCCCGTGATAGTAGTCCATCGCGGGCGGCAGCTGCTTCCCAATTCTACTCCCGGCAAGCCCCTCCCCCGGGAGAGGCGGATGACCCCTACGCTGCCAGCAAGCGGCAAGCACAGAAGGGCATTGATTCCCGGTTTATCTTTTCTAGGAAGAAGAAGCAGGGGGCTTCGCCTAGTTCGTCGACCCTCAGCCTGCCAAGGGCGCTGGGGGAGAAACGGCAGTCGGACGAAGGCCTTGCTCATAGCAGGAACAGCTCGATGGCGGACTTGAAACGGTTTTTCAAACTGACTCCTAGCGGCAAGGCGAAGCGGACGTCATCGCCAGCCGCCTCCGTCAAGTCTGGCGCCAAGACCGTGTCCAGCTCTAAGTCGGCACAGATACCCTTCGGCGACGACCATGGCCTGTCATCCAAGTACGGAAAGCTGGGGAAAGTGCTAGGAGCGGGTGCGGGAGGGTCCGTGAGGTTGATGAAGCGCGCTGAGGATGGGGTGGTCTTTGCCGTCAAGGAATTCCGACCCCGGCACTCGTACGAAACGGAGCGCGAGTACGTCAAGAAACTGACCGCCGAATATTGCATGGGCTCTTCCCTTCACCATGGCAACATTATCGAAACGCTGGATATTGTTCAGGAGAAGGGAAAGTGGTATGAAGTGATGGAGTACGCCCCGTATGACCTATTTGCCATCGTTATGACGGGCAAAATGTCTCGGGAGGAGATCAGTTGCTGCTTTTTGCAGATTCTGAGCGGCGTGACATACCTCCACAGCATGGGCCTGGCACATCGAGACCTTAAACTCGACAACGTGGTGGTCAGCGAGCACGGGATCATGAAGATCATCGATTTTGGGAGTGCCCACGTCTTCAGGTATCCATTCGAATCCAGCATCGTCCCGGCAACCGGTAAGTTAGCAGGCTTTGCGAGTTACGAATTGTCGAGAGCTAACAGTGACGCAGGTATCGTGGGCTCGGACCCGTACCTTGCACCTGAGGTATACGACGAGAAGAAGTACGATCCGCAGGGTGTGGACATCTGGTCCTTGGCCATCATCTTCTGCTGCATGACGCTCAGGCGGTTTCCCTGGAAGCTTCCCAGACTATCCGACAACTCTTTTAAGCTGTTCGCTGCCGACCCCACGCCAGGCCATGACCCTAAAAAGCTTCTTCATCCGCCCTCCAGCTCTATGACGGCGTTGAGTGAGATCCCGGCGCGGGATTTCGATCCGGAAAGCCTCCGTGATGAAGGCAACAAAGCGGTAAATCGTGATGAGGCGACGCAGACTGAGAGGCCGTCAACGACAGCAACATCCACCGGCCACGACAGAAACACCCAACACTCGACCGCGGAAAAGAAGGAAGTGATCCGCGGTCCGTGGCGTATCCTCAGGCTGCTTCCTAGGGAGAGCAGGTACATCATCGGGCGCATGTTGGAGTTGGACCCGAAGAAGCGCGCGAAGATGAGCGAGATACTGGACGATCCGTGGGTGGCAGATACGGTCATCTGCCGGCAGGAAGGCGGGCGAGTCGTGAATGCTGAGGACCACACACATGTATTAGAGCCGCCTGCGCCGCCGCCTGCTGCTAAGCCTTAGGGGGGCATTGAGCGGCCACAAGCATGAGCAAGCGGGAGAGTGGACGCGGGGTCGGGAAGGTTGCTAGCGAGGTTGGGATTGTAGGATACCAGGTTGTCTGGACAACGAGTTTCAGCCGATTTTGTATTTTCTGGCGTTCAGGGGTCTTGGGAGTCACGTCTGAGAGAAAGCGGGTTGCATATAGACTTGGGATTCATTCCTACATGCAGAGACTCTGCCACCAGAGATTGGGTAACGGGAAGGGGTTTATTAAGTAAATTAGAGCGTAGTCCGTGCATCATTAGAGGATGAGCCCGTACATTGCATTAAATACTACTTCTTTACCGTAGATGGGGTCATATTGGATATACCTTCGCGAAGTTGAGCTTTGTTCGACAGAAACGGCTGAGTTGTGGTCGTTGGCAAGATGAGGATCCAGCACGGGCTTCAACAGAAGCTCAGTGAGATGGAGACATCACGAAGGCACTTTGCCGTAGTAGCTTATAGCTGCCCACCTTGTGTAGCATGCATACTATTACACTCCCCTTGTCCCTTGTTGGACCGATGCCAAAACTTAGATCCTCGGCTGCATTTGGCTCGCTCACTAACACAAGTGACTTAAGTGAATACCATTCGGAAAGAATCGACTGAATACAGATATTGTTTCATCCACCGAATAATCTTCATCGGCACATACTGGACACATGTTGTTGACTGCCAGAATCCACCAAGTTGTACGTTCCGTAACTTCGTGGAGGTCCAATCTACGGAGCACCTCCGCTTATTACGCCGGCGTGTCCGGCTTCGCATCCCCACATTTCGGGTTCTCTCGGCGTGGAGAAACATCCAATCCGATGGCCAATTGGGCCCGGCGGTCCGGGACCCAGTAAAAAACTGGCGACATTCTAGATGATTTTAGAAGCTCCCCGGATCATGATCCGCTTTAGTACCGATTGAAAACGAAGCTCTCCTCCTCCTGCCACACCATTGTTTCTCCGTCTTTCTCCTGCAAGAATCGTTACTTCCTCCGAAGAGTGCAACACTTCGCTGCCCTCAGCAAACATACAATTCCTCACACAATGGTGAGCCGGCTCCTCCTCTTCTTGTTCGGCGAAGCAACACCGGAGGGGCTTCTCGATAGCTTCCTTCCGTGACGAAGAGCTTCAAACCAGGCCCAATGCACACCCGACAGAAGACAGTCATGAACATCTTTACTGACTATATGCTCGACTAGGCCACTACGCTCCGCTCCATCAAGTCCCTCGTCCCTCTGCTGGACCGCGTGCTCGTGCAGCGCATCAAGGCAGAGGCCAAGACGGCGAGCGGCCTCTACCTGCCCGAGTCTAGCGTCAAGGAGCTCAACGAGGCCAAGGTCCTGGCTGTCGGGCCCGGAGCGTTGGACAAGGATGGCAAGCGCATGCCCATGGGCGTGTCGGCGGGCGACAGGGTGCTGATTCCTCAGGTATGAAAGATGGGCGGACGGTTATCCTAGCGCTTTAGTTTGCGAGGTAGGGGATGCTGACAAGAGGCGCCTACAGTACGGCGGCTCGCCCGTCAAGGTTGGCGAGGAGGAGTACCACCTCTTCCGGGACAGCGAGTAAGTCTTGAACGTGCTCTCTGCATGTGAAAAATGCGTCGTGATGGCCTCAGTATTGACTTGGAGTTGTAGGATCCTGGCCAAGATCAACGAGAGCAGCAACTGAAAATGGACAGAAATAAACCCGATACCCACGAAGCAATGAACGTGTACCATATAATGTAAAAATACAACAACCCATGTACGACATCTCCAACGGTGAAATGACTAGCAGCCGCGCGAAGCGGTGTTAATACTGCTGATGGCGCATCTTTCGGACAGGTAGATCAGGTGCTCTTCTGGTGTTGGATCGGTGCGGGATTGAAGAATACACACTCACCTCCCTCCTGTCTGACTTGTTGCTTCTGGTTTCGGCCGCGAAAGGGAATCTCCTTGAATGGCACAAACCCCGCATGTCCTCGAGACTGTCTCACCCGCTGTTCTTCGTGCCGTGTTGTAGTTCGTGACACGAGGGTGAAGGAGGTGGAAGCAGTTGTTGGCACCGCCTCCTTCAAACCAGCTCGCTGGATCATTCCGAGTAGTTGCGGTGTCATCCCATCTGCTCCGTGGGCATCTTGGAGGCTGACAGTTATGAGCATTATCAGGTCATGTTGACCGTCGCAGCTTGTAGCGGCCACTGCAGGGCTATATCGTTCCGCTTTTTCATGTTACACCGCGTGGGCTTGGAGGAATCACTTCACATTGGTTCAACCGTCAGGGTCTCCCGGAAAAGTTGAGAGGACGACTCCTAACGAAGTGTCTCGACATACACCGATGCTAGGTCTGCTGACTTGTCAGATAGGCGCACGAGAAGTGAACCCCTTACCGGCAACCTGCAGGAAAATGTTCGAGATGGCGTCGAACGTCCACGCCGCACTGCCCCTGACTCGCTCCGTAACCGCCTGTCCTCACACTTGCGCCCGAGAAGATGCGTTACATAGGGCTGCAGCGTTGTTTGACCGATGACGTGCATGATTCCCCAGTCACATCGGTCAAGGTTCTGACATACAGGGGTGAATCAGCTCCGGGCGACGACCATCTCAGGCATTTTCTGTTCGACAATCGTACCTACTTGATATGTAGAGAAAAGGCATCATCTCCACTTGAGCAACACGCCGGCATGGTCTCACGTTTCCTTAGCTTTTCTGGGGAAGGTGTCACAGATGACGAGGCTTGAGGGGAACTCCCGTGGAGGATGTCACGGACCGGGGAGTTGAAGAACTCCTGTGGTTCAGTCTTGTGGTTTGTAAGTTTCTGGCCCACCTTTTCCCTTACAACCCCTTTTTCCTTTCTTTTTTACTCTGGATTTGACTTGCTTTTGGCTGTGTTGGTTGGTGATTTTCGTCTGAAAGAGCACCCATCTTGGCCGTTTGTTTACAAGGGAGAACAACGTTGGTTTCAACCCGTGACCCCTTTCATCACTTTGTATTAGGGAATTTTCTTTTTCATCTTTTTTGGGTGTGGGCTACCTGGCCTCTCAAACTGATGGACCTACCTAAGCATCTCGGTTGGAAGCGGATTTCATCTTGTCGATGTGAAATGTGATCATCTTCGCCGTTGCGGTGGTCTCGATCCATCCCACTTCTATGCCATAAATCTCCCATCACCCACTCTGTTCCTCAAGCCAGTTTCCTCCCCCTTCAGTCATTCATTCCTGGCCTCTCTTTGATAGAGAAAGCAAAGTTCTTCACCAGGCCGCTTCTCCGTGTGGACTCGGATTACACCCTCATTCCCATTCTGCATTCGTCCAGGTCCTCATATTGTTGTTGTTTTAGCGGCTGGCACCTGCAGATTTCGACCGAGATGCACCCCTCCATTCTCTTCAAGCTCGGCGTGGTGACGGCCTTCGCCTCGCTGTCGACAGCCCACACTGTTCTCACGACACTCTTCATCGATAATGTAAACCAAGGCGACGGCACCTGCATCCGCATGGCCAAGCAGGGCAGTGTTTCCACCCATCCCATTGCTGGTGGCCTCGAGAGCCCGGATATGGCTTGTGGTATGTACGCCGCTTCGATCGGTTTACATAACCTCTCTCCGAGCTAACATTCTGCTGCTTTAGGCAGGGACGGTGAACAGGCTGTGGCTTTCACTTGTCCAGCCACGGCTGGCTCCAAGTTGACCTTTGAGTTCCGCATGTGGGCTGACGCCTCCCAACCCGGCTCTATCGATCCCTCCCACCTCGGTTCGACTGCCGTATATCTCAAGCCGGTCTCCAATATGAGCACTGATCCAGCTGCCGGCGAGGGCTGGTACAAGATCTACGCCGAAGGCTACGACACAACCGCGGGGAAGTGGTCGACCGAGAAGCTCATCGCCAATAACGGCCTCCTGAGCGTCAACCTGCCCTCGGGGCTGTCCAGCGGATACTATATCGCCCGCAGCGAGCTCGTTACGCTCAACAACGCCACCGACGACTATGTCGACCCGCAATTCTACGTCAACTGCGCGCAGCTCTTCATCCAGGGCGTCTCCGACTCCCCGATAGTCCCCTCAGACAAGCTCGTCTCCATCCCCGGCCACGTGCATCCCACCGACCAAGGCCTGGGCTTCAACATCTGGAAGGACGACCCGATCAAAACCCCCTACGTGGTGGTAGGCCCGGATATCTTCTTTCCCACCGCCGGCACTACCACCACCGCCGCCGCCACCACCAGTATGGAACCGTCCCAGAATCAAACCGACGGCTTCATCCCGGCCAACTGCCTGCTCAAAAACGCAAACTGGTGCGGCGTCGAAGTGCCCGCCTACAGCGACGAAGCCGCCTGCTGGGCCTCGTCCGCCGACTGTTGGGCGCAGCTCGACGCCTGCTACAAATCTGCGCCGCCCACGGGCAGCCGGGGCTGCCGGATCTGGGAAGCCCAGAAGTGCGCCGTCATCCAGGAGGCGTGTGGCGCGGGCCAGTGGCGGCAAGGGGAAGGAGAAGGAGGAGGCCCGCCCAACGCCGGGCAGAAGTTTGTGGATGTCGACGTGGACCAGCCCGTGCCGGGGGGCGTGATCCCCCCCGCGACGAATGCGGACGGTGCAGCGATGGGCTCTACTTCAACCTCGACGGCTGCTGGTGCGGGTAAGACCAGTTCGTCGAGCCGGAAGCGCCGTCGTCTTCGTGAACGCCGGCCGAGACGGAACTTGAGCGGTCACTAGAAGAACTTCAGAATCGTGGAAACCCTATTTGAGTGATCAGGAATCGGTGTTCTTTCACTTCTTGCGAGGCTTGTCCTTGACCTTGTTTTCACTTCTTTGGAGCCCAGGATTGTTACCCCCACCCATCTGTGCTGCAAACAGTTGAGTGCTCGCTCCTACGCCTCGAGAGCATGGTACGGAGCATGTATATTACCTTGACATCACAGTCAACGTGGTATGGAATGTCTTTGACGAGGATAGCGAGATTTGCCTTGGGATGTTCCTTGGCGCTGATGACTTATCTGTCTGAATGTCGCTCTGGGAAGCAGTAGGAAAGTAAAAATTACAACTGTATTAGTACATGTACTGTGCTATATCAAACAGCGCTATTGTAGCCTCGTAGTGAAGCAATCTGGCCGGGTCCGCACCAGTTGGCTGAATAGTTGGTCGAGCCGAACCAATTTCTCGGCGAAGGCAAAGTTACCTAGGGTAGTGCCGGGTAGATACTCGCTTCTCCATACCCACACAACTCCCTCTCACAACACGCACGCCGCATCCGCTGCAGTTTCCCGATGGTATACCGCAGAATCAAGCAAGCAACTTTAGTATATCCCCCATTCGCGTCTCCTTGGCCTTCTTATGCGTCTTCTGCTTCTCCTGGAAAGCCTTGTTGACGAGCTCTCTCTTCTCCGCCTGGATATCGAGCACACGCTCCTCGATCGTTCCCTCCATGACCAACCGCCACACCGTCGTGGGCCTGGTCTGGCCCAGCCGGTGGACGCGATCGACAGCTTGGTCTTCGATGGCCGGCGCCCACCAACTGTCGGCGAGGACGACCGTGTCCGCCGAGACGAGGTTCAAGCCGACGCTGCACACGCTCAGACTGGCCAGCATGATGCGGGTTGCCGGGTCGCGGTCAAGTTGTTTGAGAGCAGCATCACGCTGCGCCGTGTTCATGCTGCCGTCGATGCGAGTGTACCCATACCGCGCTTCATCCAGCTGGCGTTGGATGACCGTCAAGAAGGAAGTCCATTGAGAGAAAATGATCACCTTCGAACCCTCGTTCTTCAGAGTAGCCTGCAGGATTTTGAGCAGCGCTTCCGTCTTGGAGCTCTTTGTCTCTCGGTCAAGGCCGTCCTCCTCTTCCTTCGCCGAGTGCTCCGGTGCCGGCTCCACGAGCTTGTCCTCGGAGAGCTCTGCCCGGCACATGGGGCACTTGTGCTGTATATCAACCACCTTGGAGATGCATGCGCGGCAAAAAAAGTGCTTGCAGTGAGTTATGACCGGATCGGTCAAGGGCTCGATGCAGACAGGGCACTCCTCTTGGCTTTCTATGACAAGCTGAAGGGCCTTCTGCAGCAGGGCGCGGTTCTCAGCATTGAGCGGCACGACGTCTTGTTCCTCAAGGACCTTGAGCAGATCGGTAATGCGCTCTTTGCACAGAGTCCAGTGATTGCAACTGCTTTGGTCAGCCCGCTGATGTATCATACTGGAGGGGGTACGCACGTCTGGCGTAGACGGAGAAGCCTCTCGAGAACGCCCTGGAATCTGCCCTTCTGGCCCAGGCTCGATTTGCTCTGGTATTCTTGCAGAGCGCCTTGGGCTTCGGAACTGCGAGAAGTTAGTGGCTGCTATTGCGCCTAGGTGGTGCGCTACTTACAGCAAAGCTTCGTATTTCTTCTTCTCGTCCTCCCAGAAGGTAATCCGGTGGATGTATTCAGTCTTGGGCGGGAGTTTGAGATCAACGAACTTCATATCCTTCCTGCGACGGAGGCAGAGGTCCCTCATGAGCGACTGCAACAAGGTCTCGGCACGTGTATCCCCGAATGCCAGTGGTCTGGCAAGAACAGTGTTAAACACGTCGGACTGTTCGATGCCGCCGGTTATTCGAAGGAATTTGATAAGGGCGTGAAGGTCTTTGATGTTGTTGACGCTGAAAAACATGTACGTCAGCCGAACTCAAGACCGGGTGGATGTAGACTTACATTGGTGTCCCGGTCAGCACCCATCTTGACTGCGCCTTCAGCTTGCAAGCCGCCTCGGCTGCTTTGGTCTTCGCGTTGCGAATTGTGTGGCCTTCGTCCAAGACGACCCTGCGCCAGTCAACTTCGCACAGGGGCCCGCCGCTTGCGGCCTCGCTGCTCAAAGTGCCGTAGCTTGTGATGACAACACCGGAATCCTGCAGCGACTTGGCGGGCATCTGCCGAGCAGCTCCGTGGTAAATCAGAACGCCGGGCATGTGCTCCTCGAACACGTGCCGCTTGATCTGTTGTTCCCAATTGCTCATCACGCCAACGGGAGCAACGATGAGGGTGCTTCCTGTACCGCCAGTCATGATCAGACTGATAATCTGGAGCGTCTTGCCGAGGCCCATGTCGTCTGCCAGAATGCCGCCAGAAAGGAGGCTAGGAGGCGACGTAACAGTAAAGTTGGTGGCGATGTTGGCGTATCGACCCTTGGCATCACGTCTCCAGAGCTGCACAGACTCTTGAGATCCGGGTTCTGGAAAGACGGGGTTCTCTTTGGCCATGAGCCAAGCGAGTCCCTGGAGTTGATAGGGCAGAAGCTTCGCTCGCACCGAATCGGGTTGCTTTGCTTCGGGCATCTTGGAGAGCTGCTCTTCATCCAGGGCTAGTGTCTGGACAATATCCGCAGCAGCGCGGAAGTTGACAGCCTGGCTGGTTTGGGCAAGCTGCTCCAGAGAGACCTCTTCCTTCTCATCGACGGCAAAGCCGGCAGTTGACCTGCCCGCCTTCAAGCCCATGTTCTTCCGCACCTGCTCAGTCTCCTTCCGGGTCTGCTTGAGCTGCGAGGCCCTAACAAGCTTGTCTCTCTTCAGACGCTCTTCAAGGTCAGTCCGACCAAGGGGATTACCGGTCCCAAAAATAGATAGGCGAATCGGACAATCATAGAATCCTTTCTCGCCGGTAAGCATCGCCTCAACGGCGATTTCATTGCGGTCCTGGCATGTGTGAGCATCCCGGTCGCCGGGCCAGTCTGGTGCCTGGTACATACCATGTAAGGGGCGAGTTTCGCGGCTACCGTTCTTGGGATGTGCCCGATTTGGTGTCCAAGTACATTGTCCACACGGATGGCATTGGAATCGTACTGTGAAGTTTTCAGGTCAGTTCAGTCCAGTTGGCGCTCACAGGGCAGGAGTCCGTCCATCTTACCGGATTTGAGGGTTCCCTTCTGCAGACAACCACCTCGCCAGCGGTAGCCATGCCATTGTAGTATCTTACACCAACGACCTTGGCGTCTGTTCATCGTCAGCCTTGACATATCACCCACGTGGATCAGATGCATACCAAGCGAGCCATACAGCTCTAACTGCGGGCCGTCATCCCTCTGCGTAAGTTCCTGCGTCGACGGCTCGAAACCGTCGTTGGAGGGGTTCTGCCATGACATCCGGTCCGCGGCATTGTACGATGAGGGCCCCGCTGCTGAACTGGAAGGGACACGCAAGGAGGCAGTGGAAGACGGCTTACTGGGCCCCAGTACAGAAAGCTGCGCGTTGGATGAGGAGGGAGGGTAGCGAGGTGACTTGGCAGGGCGTGTGGTCTGGGTCTCCTCGGACCCGGTCAAGTCCACAACTTCACGGGTCCTTTTGGTCCCAGCAGCCTGGCGCGGTGGCATGGTGGGTCAACTGGCGCCGGGGTCTTACAGGACAAATAACGAACAGGGTGTATTCGGATGACTGCGAAGAGGCGTTGCCCAGCAGTAATGCGCAAGTCTGACAAATAGAGCGAGCATGCAGAGCGGTCTAAATTTTATTGACTCGGAGAGGAAAGGGGATTTCCGAGTTCGTATGGTTCAAAAGGTGCAGAAAATGAGACTACTAGTAGGTACCTACTCGGGGGCCGTGCAAAGCCCGCCAAGACCAATGAATAATACGGAAGTGGCGACCCTTTGTCCACGAAAGTGCTGCGTGGCCACGTGACGGTGTAACCCTGGCCCTGTCAATTGCTTTTTGATTCATTAAGATTCAGTTCTCACATTAACTGACTGTAGACCCGGACTGTTACTTGTATAAATACCCTCATTATTGCGAATATTTCTGAGAACGAGAATTGATTCCATTAAAACTGAGCATTCGCGATCTTACTAAACATAGAAATGAGATATTGCATGTTTCCAGGTTCCCATTACCGTTTCCACCCCAGATTTTAAAAAATCCCAATGCCTCTGCTCTGTCACGTTCAGTTTCTCAACCACCAAGCACGCCACCAAGCAGCCCACCACCCTTCTTCTTACCACCACCGCCCGTCAAGCTCTTGGTGACCGACCCAAGACCCAAGCCCTCGAGCACACGGTTCAGCCCCAGCGTGCCGAGCAAGCCATCGATGATGCCGCCCAGTCCCAGTCCACTCAGCTAAACAAGGTGTCAGCATCGTCGCAAAAGAAATACACGCAAGTGACGGGAGGCTTACCAATCTGCCCACAAGATTGAGGACACCGGCGAGAAGCAAACCAACAGCGGCCAGGATCTGGAAAAGTGGCTCGCTCAACAGGCCCCAGAGCGGGTTAAGCTCCTTCTTCACGTGAGGCATGTCCTCGAGCTTCTTCTTGGCGTTTTCGATGCACTGCGTCACCTCACCGGTGAGCTCCTTGAGCTTGTCAGCGAGATGGTACTCCTCAGGACTGGCCTCGCGGGCAGCTGTCTTGTGTTTGGCGTTGGCAGCGATTCTGCCGTCAGGGTCGAGACCCTTGATGGCGCCCTTGGCTTCGCTGAGGATGCGGCCTCCCTCTTCGATCAACGGCTTGACTTCCCTCACGACCGCTTCCTCGTCACGCTCGTCTTCGGGGGTGCGCTCGGCCTTGTCGATTTTCTGCGCTGCGTTAGTGATGTCTGGCGTTGGATCGGGACCTCGCGAACAATACTAACCTCGGTGATCAACTTGCAAATGGGCCGGATGCTCTCGAGGCACTGCTCGATGACAATGGACATCTGCTTGGCCAGCTTCTTGTCTTCCTCGGCCTGCTCACGCTTCTTCTTCTCCTCCGGTGATTCCTCTTCTGCCTTGGGGATGTACTCGAGCAGAGTACAGTGGCCGATGGTGTTCCCCTTGTAGTCGACAACGTCACCGTCGTCATCGATCTCCTTACCAGCGCAGATGGTCAGGTCGCCAGAAGTGAGCTTGCCAATGATGTTGCCGCTCTCATCAACAACATTACCCTCCCGGTTAACTTTGCGCCCTGTCATAGGGTTCTTCTCGCGTTCCACCTTCTCCGGCTCCCAGCGCTCGGCCTTGCCGACGACGTTGCCGTTCTTGTCGAGAATGTCACCGTCCTCGTCGACCGGTCGTCCGAATAGCATCTTGGGGTCTCCGCTGGTGAGCCTGCCGACGATATCCCCGGCCGGAGTGACGATGGTGCCGTCTTTGGCAACAGTACAACCCTGCAGCTCCGCGAACGGACCCTCCTTCAGGCCCTCACGCTCGCCCTCCGGGACAAGCTCAGCCTTGCCGAGGATGTCGCCACTCTCGCTGAGGATGTTGCCGTTCTTGTCGCACATGCGGCCGATCATCCTCTTCACATCGCCCTCCACAACCCGGCCGAAGATGGTGCCGCTGCTATCAACCAGATTCCCGGCCTTGTTGACACGCTTTCCCGCCAGAATCGACTTGTCCACCTCCGGCTCGGGCTCGGGCTCGGGCTCCGGTTCAGGCTCCCACCGTTCAGCCTTCCCGATCACATTGCCGATCTTGTCCAGGATGTCGCCATCGGGGTCCACCTTTGCGCCTTTCAGTTTGTTGAAGTCTCCTTCAATGACCCTTCCCACGATATCCTCGCCCGACAGCACGAGCCCGTCCTTGCCGACCACCGCATCGGGGAAGTTCTCAAAGGGTGACGGGGCCCGGCGCATGGCCTCGAGTTCGTCTTCGGGGATGGGCTCGGCCTTGCCGACAATCTTGCCCTGCTTGTTGAAGATGTTACCATTTTCGTCGACCCCTTTGCCGACGAGGTCCTTAATCTTGCCCTCGACGACGCGGCCGATGATCTGGCCGTCTTCGTCGATAACGTTACCGCCTTTGTTGACGGTGCCGTTCTTGAGGATCGAGTAGTCGAGCTGCGGCTTTTCGGGCTCGGCTTGCGCTTCCTCTGCAGGTGCTTCAGCTTCCTCCGTGGCGGGCTCTTGGCCCTCAAGGCCGGCTTGCTCCTTGGTCTCGGACTCCGCCTTCCCCTGCTCGGCGGGAAGGTCCTCGGCCTTTTCCGAGGCAGCAACGACATTCTCTTGCTCGGCAGGGATGCCTTCAGCCTTGTCCGACGCAGCTGTCACCTCCCCTTGTTCGGCAGGAATGTCTTCGGCCTTTTCCGAAGTAGTTTCAGCTACTTGTTCCGCAGCGACGTCTCCAGCCTTGTCCGAGGCAGCTGTTACCTGCTCTTGCTCGGCGGGGACGTCTTCAGCCTTTTCCGAGGTAGCTGCAAGCTTCTCGGCCTCAGGTACGGTCTCCGGTTCGGCATTCTCCAGCATCTCAGCCGGAGCCACGCCGCTTTTCTCTGAGGGGCCAAGTTTGGTCGCCGGTTCCTCCTCTTGAGGCTGAGGAGACAGGTCGTCCCTGGCTTCCTGGAGGAAGGAGTCCCGAGCCTCGTCGGTGGGCTGGTTCGCAGATGCTCGGTCGAACGCGGTCTTCGCCTTTTCGGTAAGTGACAGATATTCTCCCGGCATCTTGGTCTCCCGCTCCTCCCCTGCTTTCTCGCCCTCCTGTTGGGGTTGTTGCTCCGTATTAGGAGCATCTGGAAGCTTAGCCTGCTCCTTTTCTTCAGCAGGCTCCGGCGCAACACCCTTCGTCTCAATGGTCTTTTCCTCCTGCTCATGGAGAGCTGGAGCGCTTTCGTCCTTCATCTCAATGGGCTGCCCCTCCTTCTTCCCCTGGCTCTTAGCCAGCGGATTCTGGTAAGTGTACTCGCCGCTCTGTGAATCCTTCACCGAGCTCGCCGTGTCGTCCCGACCATAGCCCTGGTGCTCGGGCACCACCGGCATCGACCGGGGGGTCGCGCTCACTCGCTCAGGCGCGGGCTCGCCGGATTCGCCCTTGTTACATGGCCACGATCCCGGCGGGGTGCTCTTGTGGGCGACGTTGCTCATTGTGTGGAGTGCGGAGTGGATGCTCGTAAGTTGTAGATTCCAATCAAAGGCAAAAATAAAGTACAGTGCTTGTTTAGACTATCGTTGGATCTTGGGATGAATGCAATGCTACCTGTAGATCTTGGTTCTAGACTACAAATGCTGCTTCCACTGTGGCAGCTTTTAAGAACTTCCATGCCCCGGGACAGGCGCACACATACTCTCAGACGTCATCCCTGAGCAACTACGTCAGGGGGAGAGAAGGTGTGGTTGAAGCGCTAGCCATAGTCATCGAAATCATCGAAGGCTTTATTGAGAGTTTCGCCACAACTGGCCTGATATGACTTCATCCCTCCCGTCTCCAAGAGAATAAGCGAGGTTCTCTTGCATGAATTATCCGGATCTCGGCGTTACACGAGGTGGGAGGGATCATAAGCCTTTTTCTCTAGCTGCCCACTGCTGCCTCAACAAGGGAAGTGGAGGTGGTGAATAGGCGGCCGGCCTTAGAGTCCGGAAAAAGCAAACACCCGAGTGAAAGTTCCCGGAGAAGAGGGCGCATAATGCGGGAGGTGGCTCGGTGGGTGAGACCCCACCCGACATGTCTTTCGATCATGGGACGGCCCAGCCATGCCAGCGATGCGGAAGGCTCTGTGTGCTGGACTCAAAGGTGAAACGTCATATTACATGACGGGGGCGCCAAGTGGCTTGCGTGTGCCATCCTCCGGAGCAGTTGAAAACCTGCTTTGAACGACAGGATAGGTACGGTAGGTATGCATATCCCGCGGGTTGGCTTGATTGACACACTGCATCCTCTTCACTCATGCGCCTCGCCCGTCTTTGTTGGATGAGTCTAACTCTAGGGGGTCTCTGCTTGATTCCATCCCCAAAGACTTCTGCCAATGTGGCTTCAAGATTATTGAGTGAGGTACACACATTGTCACCCCTATGTATGAAGTTACAAGTATCCCTTCGAGTTGCTAACATATCCAATCGTCCAGTGTCATCCGCAACAGGTTCTACTGTCATTAGACCTCCGTTTTACGCCTCCGTCATTTATCCTCCTTTCCCCGAAGTTATCACGAAAACGAGATATGTGGTGTGGATTGCTGGCCGTTAAACGTGGTCGGGATCCTGATGGTAAGCTGGATGCCCTCCCTCGTCGACTTAACATCCAGGAAGATATCGGACGGGCTCTCGTTCGGGTTCTCTTTTCTCCACGCTTCAGCGTTTTGCCTCCTCTCCTCTTCTGTTCTCCTCGGCCGCTGCTGGCCATGTGGAGGTGCTGATTGGGACTGCTCCTGCTGCTGTTGGGGATGTGCTGCGGTCGCAGGCGGGGGCTGCTTCTCCGGATCGTCCTTGGGAAGGGCTTCCATCCGTTCACGGGCTTCTCTCTCCTCCTTCTCCCTGCGGTGGAGCGGGTTGTTCTTGTCAAGAAACTTCCCGACAACGTTGCCGCTCGGGTCAAGAATGTTTCCCAGGTGGTCGACCATCAGGGAACTTCTTGCGCGACCCATTACATCAAACAAACTGCGCGGCGACGCTGTTGGTGGCGGACGAGCCAATCCCCACTCGATGTCGGCGACATAACCCAGAAGTTCCCCATTGTCTCCCAGAATGTCGCCCTGAGCATTAGATATCCTTCGCCCAACCATTGAGGGCAGATCACCCGCAGTGCGAGCTAGGACCTGCCCGGAGTTCTCGTCTACAATGTCGCCATCCTCGTTAACCACCTTCCCAACGAGGAGGGAGCCTATCAGACGGGGGAGAAATGGCCGGTCCGTCGCGGATATTTCTATTCCAGGGGAAACATGTGGAATGCTGCCGATCTTTGGAATAGGTGCAACATAGGCAGGGCTGCGTGAGCGGTCCGGCGTGTCATGCTGCTGAGCGTCGTCTTCTTGCCCGGGAACGTTGTCGCCGCCCTTTTGGTCCTCCTGCTCAATGTCGACAATGCCATCTTGTTCTGTCTGATCTCGTGTGTCAGGCGACTGTGAGCGACGCTCTGACATAGCTGCCATAACCCCTTGATGGCTTCCCGGTCCTTGTCGAGTTACTTCCCCACGTAAATAGCTGAAATGGCAGAGCTTGGCTTTTAGGGAATTATGGCCTTTGGGGAACTACAGAGGGAGTATTGTTGGCTATATGGGATAAACTCCATTTAAGTGTGCACCCTAAAGCCCAGGGGTAAGCGCAAAGCTCAGGCAGTCAGTCGTCTTCGGATGTGAACGTGCGACGCGATTTTCTGTGAACTAGAGTGAGAACTAGGATGACGTCATAGGGGTAACGGCCTTCCCCGCGCAGAAAAACCAGTGGGGGGCCAGTGTGACGTCAACGGTCTAGGCCTTGTGTGGGGCGGCCGAGATCCTGCCGAGCACGGGTCCAAAGGTAAATCCAAATCCACCTCCGAATTCTGAAGGGGCTGTCTCGAGGCGGTTCAGCTTCCCTACGAGCGAGTACCTAATTACTTATACAATGATTTTTGGTTGCTTGGTTGCTCACTTTTACGACGGACTGCTCTCCACATGCACGTGTATATGGGAAGTGCCATTCAATATGTCCCTTGGGCCTTGACATGTTGGAGCCGTTGCGTTGATGCCAAGTCCCACAGGCTATAGTGTTGCGAACTTGCGAGAACATACAGGACGCCATATAACTCGATTTATGTAGTGGTAGGCAGAGTTCAGACCTTCAAAGATTTGACTCGAATATATTAAAACATAGTAGTGAAACAACATGAGTACCTGACCTAAACACCAATTCCCATAACATGCCCGTGTACGTTGGGAAAGGAAACATGCAAGTAGGCCGCCTCCTAGACCGGTTTGGCGACGTCGAGGGATACAGCGAGCCCTTTGGGACTCACAAAGCGGGCTTAATCAGTTGCTTCAGTTCCTAAGCAATTAGCCGCTATACCCATTCGCGGTCCGCAAGCATCATCCGCCACTGGCAACAAAGTGTATCGCCTGCCCAAACAGGAACGGAACGATGCGGAAACCAATGTACATCCAGAGAGCTGAGAATATTGCTCAGGTTTCTCTGCATCGAGCTTTAGCCTAGGCAAGCAACATGATGGGGCTATAGAAAAGAGTAGGGCAAGGGGAAGAGAGGTGCGCAGTACTTTGGGTCTGAAAATTGCAAGGACTAGAAGAAAAGAGGATGGTTGCCACATACAAGAGAGCAAGCTCCAGATCACCATGGATCTTCGCCTTGAGGGTGATCTCGACATCGAGGTTGAGATCCAACCTAAGCCTGAGGGTATCGCTCTTGCCGCCACCTTTTTGTTGGTTATCAACGGCGTTGCCCGCCACGTTGCCCAGCGCACCGGTCGCCGTGTTGACGAGGCCGCCTGCTGTGTTCTGAACATTGCCGAGCGCGAGGTTGTCAAGCGGGCCCTGGGCGCCTCTCTGTTGGCGCTGGCCGCGCCTCTTCTGACGGGGCTGGTAGTCCTCCGACTCTTCGCCTTCGGACTCGTACGTCTGGGTTTGCTGACGACGGGGCTTCTTCTCTTCAGATCCGCTTCGGGAAGCCATGGTTGCTGCTGAGAAGGGGTTGTTGTCAGGAGGAAATATAGGGTAAAGAATGGAGCGAATCTGTGACTGCGATCTCGGGATGCTGTAGATTACAGTAGATCGATCTTAATGTTGCAGTGTAAGGAGATGAGTTTGAAGGGGTCCTGCGGCAGCTAATAAATGCAACGTCTCAGCCTTCCAGTGGCCAAAAACCGGATCGAAAGACATTGTCTTCGGGTGTAGGCACCAAGAAGACGATGAAGTCATCGGACCCTCAGAACCCTCAAAGACAAGGCCCTCGCTTACAATTTCCTCCAATGAAAGCTCACTATGGCCTCGGGGTACACACAGCAACTGTATCTGAAGCGTATAGATCAAAAGAACCACTGTTCGAAAACTTGCAAGGCGAGGGAACTCGGACCCAGCTCGCATAACGTCAGTCCACTGATCTTACACGGTTTCCAACTTCATCCGTTCGCCCCTTTGACGTATCGACTTTCCATCCCGAGTTGCATCTTCCTGTGAAGCATGACGGGCACCCATTTCTTCGGACGTGGTGTGAAGTCCGCCACCCCCTCCGTTTCCACCGTTTCAGGCTCCGTTTCCGTTTCCGTGCCGCTTACTTCTTCAGCGACCCCATTCTTGCTGAACCGGCCATCAGCATCCCACGCAATTGCCCACTTCTTGTCCTCCGTCTGAACAGCCGCAAACCGGGTCGCATCGCCCTCCAACGTCAACCACTGCTCGTCATCGCTCCAGTACCATGGCCCGATGGTGTGGCCGCCCAGGGTGTCCTGCCGGCCTCCATGGCGCACCATCTTGGTGTCCTTGTCCACAAAGATCCAGTTGAGCATGGGCGGGTCGTCGGCGATTGTGCTGACAAGTCCCATGTGCTTGGCCTCGGACGGGTATGTGAAATAGTAGCCGGTGAACTTGTGGCCAGGCATTGGGAACGCGGGGTGGTCGATCCAAAGCTTCGCGGGACCGGGGCACGTCAGTTTCGGGTCACCTCAGCCCCCATGTCCTTGCAGCGCTCACTCACCTTCCCATCTTTCAAGATGCACCAGCACTCGACTGGGTCCCTTCCATCAAGCGAAACAGTAACGGTCAGGTGGAATTTTGCCTTTTCCTTGGCCGATGCATTCGCCTTCTTCTGCGCGCTCAACGCCTCGCAAACACCTATGGTCGTCGGTATGCCCGCAATCAATAGCAGGCCGATGGGCATGGTCTATTTGACGAGATTGGCGACTGTGTAGCTCTATCGTCGGACCACAAGCGAACCGTACTAGTAGCACCCCAAACTAGGTGATCTGCTGGCTGTGTAAGGTATGTACAGTATGACTTCCAGACAGAGGTTGCTCTTGATTGAAGGACTCTGCCGCGATATCAGGCTTGCTTTTGTTGCGTGGCGGCGCCTTCACGATTCTGGACAATGTCATATGGGTCATTCAACTTGACTATTCCGGGCACATTTTACGACAGTACAGTACTGGACATACACAGTACCAGCGGAATTTGCTCCGCTGGGAAGCTGTTCATGCAGGGCTGACGTCATAGATGTGGCGGGTAAGGTGTGCAGCAGAGGGCCCCAGATTCCGTTCCCTGGCTGAAACGGTGTATGAGAGCCTGATCTGGCAGGGCGGTCGGACCCCGAAATCATGTTCTGTGATGCAATAAATGCGCAGAGGCTCATCCGTATCTTGGTTCGTGTCTTCGTCTTAAATACCACCTACAGTGACCTTTTGAGCACCTGGATTGTCCCAATCTTTCAAAGAATACTACCATCCCATGGCAAAGAGAAGGTCCGGAAAGCGGAAATCCACAAACATGGCATCGGTAAGAGCTCCAACTGCAAGTGGGAGTGAATACAGTGGAATATGTATGACTGACGACAGACAGACACCGAAAGTAGAGAACCAGCAGCTCCCTAAGCAGGAGGAGGATGCACAGCAAGCTGGGCCGTCCAACCAGTATGAGCAATCACAACACCACGCCACTGCCGACGACGATGATGGCGTGGAAAATGATCAGCAGCATATTGAAGCGGAAGACGGCCAGCAGAATGATCGGGTTGACCAGGACCGGCAGCCCGATGGCGAGGAAGTGAAGCAAGTACCGCACGAGGATGATGCGGAAGAAGACGAGGAAGAAGACGACGCCGACGAAGCCTACCCGGCTCCTGCACGGCAACAGCAAGACAAGGAAGAAGAGGACAGCCCGGCACTGTCTCAGCCGCCCACTCCCAAGGACGACGAGAAACCACAACCGAAGTGGGCGCAAGAGCGCGCTCAGCAGAACCAGACCCAGGACAAACAGCTGGAGCGCCGCCGTCCTCGCCGCCGTCGCCAGCCCCGCTATTACTCAGATGATGACGAGGAAGACGACCAAGACTACGACAACCAGCTTGCCCCTCGCCAGCAGCAACAGCAGCAGCAGGTGCAACAGCCACAGCAGGATGGCGGCGGTGGCAAGAACCCGCTGAGGCTGAGGCTGGATCTGAACCTAGAGGTCGAGATCGAACTGAAGGCACATATCCACGGTGACCTGACACTAGCTCTACTGTACGTGATCCTCCCTCTCATCTGCCCTTTCTCTGCCCAATTACCTTCCCTCCTTTTTTCTTCTGATCTCGCTGCCCTCGCTACCCAGCCGGCCTGGACTACTTTCCCAGGTACCGGTGTTTGCGAGGTGCAAACAGTCATCCTCTCTGATCCATGCGCTCGTTCTGGCTCCTTTAGTCAGGGAGGTCTCTGAATGGAAGCTTATATTTCTAGCCAATGATACAGCAACTAGGAAGTTGAGGATGGGTCAGCTAACCATCGCGTTTTCTGCTTGCCGCTTTTCAGGGACGGAATGTAAATCAGTGTTTCGTTGCTTTCTTGCGCTCCGCACCGACCACAAACACCGATTCGGCGCGTGGGCTTGGGATCTGGTTCGCGGCGCTTGTAGTGGACACCGGTTTCCCCATATGTGCACAAGCATTTCCTGCTCTATGGTACTGTTATAAAACAACATCATGTACGCGCGGATGACAGAGAGTTGGAGAGAGTACAGGCATTCGAATTATGCGGTTTTCGTACGGGGGAGGGTATTAATGGTTCACACCTGTACACACTTATTTCTTTTGTTATGTTGGATCGAGTATATGCTGTTTTGTAATCTGCAAGGTTTTTGGGAGGGGCTGGAGAAGCTATGTCTTTGTCTTGTGGCGTACCCGGATTGTAGTGTCGTCGGTTGTCAAGATTGTTATAATGAGTGGCTCATTTCGCCTCACATAAGTCTTCTCAAGGGTGATATGTATTGTATAGCCTTATAGAGTACAATGAGGTGTTTACAAGCGTAGCGGCTAAGTTGCCCTAAGCATGTGTTGGAAAAGCAAGAGCCACGATTCAACGAGAGGATGGTGTGATAAGCAGGCAAGTGATCAAATCGAGTGAACAATTCGCCCTACCTGACTACTAGTACTAGGCGGTCTACCTTTATGACTGGATTGGTCTTGTGCGTTTTCAAGTTATCTCCCGTTATTACAGTGTGTCACTAGCCGATCAGAGTTGCTGTATGAACTCAAGTTAAACCTTGACCTTCTACAGCATAAACCTTATACATGCAGGCCGCTTGTCACTGAGGCACCTCTAACACAAAACGCGTACCGATGTCGCTTAACTGAGCTTGGAAGGAAGTAAGGAGAGATAACCGACTTGACGAGGGTCAATATCCGAAGTGAAACGAGGATGGTTTGATAGTAGCCTTATAAGGTTGATCCGCTCAGCCAGTTGTATAGACCCCTCGTCTTTGGGGATTTTGCCGTCAGAAGCATCATACCATCCCTACGACTAACCATTCCTTGGCGCCACCTACAGAGAGGCCTCGGACTCAGATTCAGAGGAATGACAACTACACCCCGACCCCTATGATCTATCCCCTGCCTAGTAGCAGCCAACCACTCCTGCAAGTGGAACGCCTACGGAGGCTCTCAGACCGACTAGGACGGGCGGTGCTGAACAAGCGCAAGTCTGAGCCCAGGGACAAAAGGCTTAAGTGTAAGAAGGAGTCGGATCACACATGGAAGGAGGAGTGTTGGCTGAGGTATAGAGTGTTTACACCCATTACTGGGGGCTGGCTAGGGACCGAGTATGTAGGATATAATGGTGAAGGAGAAGGGGAAGGGGGCATAATGGGGAAGTGGTGGGGATGTGGACGAGTGGGGGGCTTAAAAGTGTTAAGGGGGGTTGAAGAGGCTTCTTTTGAAAGAAGACGGAGGGCAATAGAGGCAAGGAGGTATTTTGGGATGTCGAGGGCGGGATAGTCAGTCAAGATGTACATATATGGATACACGGGCTTGGGTGAGTGCTGGGAACTACCTTGTCGTCATCATCTTGTTCGTAATAGTAAGATTCTAGCCTCAAACTAAAACGGTAGCCCAAGAGCTGTCAATAGGGAGACGATGCTCGAAACCGACTGGCCTTCGTTGGCCTTCTGTCTGCAAGGAGTGGCAATTCGTAATCGGGAAGGAAAACTTCCGTCAGCTTAAGTTACGGCCGTTTTGTCTCGATGGCTTCAAACGTTTGACCATTCGGCAGCGCCACCCCATTTGCCATATCCAGCTTGAAATCGAGTTACCGAGATATTCGTGCCCGGATTGCAAGCGTGTCAACGTGTAGGAGAGATCAAGAGATCTTATCTATCAGCCGTGGGATCTGGAAGCTATTACGGGTCCTCGGCACCTGGGAGTTAGCGCAGCAGCGGCATACTGCAAATAACGGCCTTCCAAGCGGTGTTGCGTTGGAGCTCGACGCCTAATCTCCCAGCGACTCAGAACACTGGTTTCAAGAACTACCATTATACCGCTGATGCCGATGGTAACAATGACGACAATTTGCAAATCGGACGATCCGGAGCACGGCTAGAGCACGGCTGGATCAACGGCCAACAGGTGGTCCTGCCTCCTGCGACGGCCATCCTGAGGCTCTTCTCAATGATACCTCTGTTCTTGCCAGAAGAGGGTCTTGAAAGGTCCCGCAAGTTGGTAGCATCACGCGCCTCATTATACGCCGGCGCCTACGGCGCTTTCTTCTCCCTGTTTCCCTTCTTTACAACATACACCTTTGGCCCCATGCTTCGTATGTTGCACATTTTCCTTGTCACGTTCATTTTACAGTCGCTGCAGCCCCTGAAGCCTCCAAGTTGGACGATAGTACACTGTTACTCGTAGTACTAGTAGATACCTTTTGGCCCTAACCCTGATTAGCTTCAAGGCATTACGGGTATCGGGCCTGATCCTCCCGTTCTCCAGATTCCGTCCAACGTCGCATTGCCGAGGATCCGCCAGTGCGATTCAAATGGTTTTGAAGATCTGGAGTCTGGAGTCTGGATCTCTGGATCTCTTCACAACACCACCATCGGAGTCGGACGGGTGCATCCCACAAAAACATCCGGGTACACTATGACGACGACCCCGCCGCCGCCCCCGCCGCCGCGTATAACTGTAGATCGACAAGAAGTTGATGCCAAAGGCAACCGGTTCATTATGGTGACGGAGGCAATTCGCTGACTCCGGAACCCTTGCCGGTGAAATGTGCTGTTCCTCTACATGTGCTACATGTGGGTCCCGCTGAACCGAACCCTTGTGCTTTCCGGGTCGGGATTGTTACAGTACAGAATACACACTACATTACCAGATGGAGTATCTTGTGCGATGCGCTGCATCCGAAGAGTGAGAGTCATCGGATTGTGACTGCGAAGCGGCAACGTGCCTACCAGGCACGCCAGCACGCTATGGCCACAAAAATGGAGAGGTATCCAGCGCACATACCATAGGATCTCTCTTTTTTTGTGGCCAGCGCGTGGCCAGGTACCTACTTCAATTGGTACCTACCTCGCCGTCAGTGGGTAATTGGACGAGTCTCGGAGATCACTGGTCCACAACTATGGCACCCCTCAACAACATTCCATGGCCCGAGTCGTGGTTGCTCGGTGGCTGCCCTGTGTCATCAGCCATTGAGAACGTGAAGCGGAGCGAGCATCGTTCTCGTCTGATTGGGAGTTGACTCATTGGCATCGCATCTCCTCTCTCTAGTGTACTATAAAATACAACGGTCGTAACCTTCTGGGACACCTCATCAGGTTATTCGCAAGTGAAAACCAATCGGGCGTGTTCTGCAACATCCGACATCGCACAAGCTACCATGCAAAGATCGTCTAGCAGTCCGTGCCCCGGCAGCCTTCCCCATCCTTTACCCCACAATTTCCGGTTGAAATTTTGAAATCAAGTGGCGACTCATTCCCAAAGAGTGGCTCCGCCAAGACTGGTTCTTTCTGTAGCGACACCAAACACTCGAACACTTGGAGTCATTGACTCCTCGCCTTCTTATGAAGGGCGCTACTCCCGGCGCAGTACCTTCATAGTAATCTCTTCTGTTTTTCCGTTCACTGCTTCTTTCCCTCTCTTGTTGTGTTGTCGTGCTCTGGTCCCCTCTCCGCTCTTCCGCCCAATGATGCTCCGTCATACGACGCGCGCCCTCAGGGGCCTTGCCGAATCTCGGCCCGGCCACCAACAAGCCCTCACGACGCTCCCAAGAGCCACAGCCGTGACTACGAGGCGCAATGGCCCGTCCTACGTCCGAAATCAGTCTTCAGCGGCTGCTACGAAACCCGCGGCGATGTTCGTTTGCACCCATTTGATCTTTCTAGACTTTTCACCATTGGTGACTCACCACTAACATGTATTCCCAACCAGTAGTGAGGCCCGGCCGAAGCCCAGCCCATCATTCAATGCGGCAAACACCAGAGATACCAGCCATGTCCAGCCCTTGGTGAACCCTCGGAAGAGCGAGATGGACGAGTCGTATGTCCTATACCCAGTCGTCCACCCCGCTGGCCCTTCCCCCCCGTCTCACCCAGGTGACTAACACAAGCCCACGCAGGTTCATTGGGAAGACAGGAGGAGAGATTTTCCACGAGATGATGCTTAGGCATGGTGTGAAGCATATCTGTGCGCCTAGTACTGTTCCTTCGCTCTTCGTACTCAGCTAATCTCGTACTACTGCAGTCGGCTATCCTGGCGGCGCCATTCTCCCCGTGTTCGATGCGATCTACAACTCCCCCCATTTCGACTTCATCCTACCGAGGCATGAGCAGGGTGCCGGCCATATGGCTGAGGGTTATGCGCGCGCTTCAGGCAAGCCCGGCGTCGTCCTGGTGACTTCTGGTCCCGGTGCTACGAACGTCGTCACCCCAATGGCCGATGCCTTTGCTGATGGCACGCCCATGGTCGTGTTTAGCGGGCAGGTTGTTACCTCTGCCATTGGTAGCGATGCGTTCCAGGAAGCAGATGTGATTGGTATCTCGCGGTCGTGCACCAAATGGAACGTCATGGTGAAGAGCGTCGCCGAGCTACCCCGCAGAATCAACGAAGCCTTCGAGATCGCCACCAGCGGTAGGCCTGGGCCTGTTCTCGTTGATCTTCCTAAGGATATCACGGCCGGAGTTCTCAGGAGAGCTATTCCCACTGACACGGCCATCCCTACGATCCCCAGTGCCGCGTCCCGCGCCGCCCTGGAGCTGACTCAGAAGCAGCTAAATGCTTCCATCCGCCGCGTCGCCGACCTTATCAACATCGCCAAGAAGCCCGTCATATATGCCGGTCAGGGAGTCATCCTCTCAGAGGGCGGTCCAGAACTTCTTAGGGCTTTCGCAGACAAGGCAGCTCTCCCCGTCACCACCACCCTTCATGGCCTGGGCGCCTTCGATGAACTAGACGAGAAATCTCTGCACATGCTTGGCATGCACGGCGCTGCATATGCCAACATGGCCATTCAGGAAGCTGATCTTATCATTGCCCTCGGCGCTCGCTTCGACGACCGTGTGACGCTCAGTGTCAGCAAATTCGCACCGGCCGCCAGAGCGGCAGCCAAGGAAGGACGGGGAGGCATCATTCACTTCGACATTTTGCCCAAGAATATCAACAAGGTCGTACAGGCCACTGAAGCCATCGAAGGGGACGTCGCTTCTAACCTCAAGCTTCTTATGCCGCATGTCCAAGCAAAGACAATGGCCGACAGGAAAGCTTGGTTCGACCAGATTAGCGAGTGGAAGAAGAAGTGGCCTCTTTCCGACTATGAGCGGGCTGAGCGCACGGGTCTGATCAAGCCCCAGACGCTGATCGAGGAGCTGAGCAACCTGACCGCCAACCGGAAGAACGACACATACATCACCACGGGCGTTGGCCAGCACCAAATGTGGGTGGCTCAACACTTCCGATGGCGCCATCCCCGGTCTATGATCACTTCCGGTGGACTTGGCACCATGGGATACGGCTTACCGGCTGCCATCGGCGCCAAGGTGGCGAAGCCAGATTCTCTGGTTATTGACATTGATGGCGATGCCTCGTTTGCTATGACCCTGACTGAGCTGGCGACCGCCGCGCAGTTCAACATTGGCGTCAAGGTCATCGTCCTGAACAACGAGGAACAGGGGATGGTCACGCAATGGCAAAACCTATTCTACGAGGACCGTTATTCTCATACACACCAGAAGAACCCAGACTTCCAGAAGCTGGCGGATGCTATGGGTGTGCAGCATAGGCGCCTGGTTAAGCCAGACGAGACCGTGGAAGCCCTGAAGTGGCTGATCGAGTCTGACGGGCCGGCGCTTTTGGAAGTGGTGACGGACAAGAAAGTGCCGGTCCTTCCCATGGTCCCTGCCGGGTCCGGTCTCCACGAGTTCATTACGTGGGATGGTGGTATGTAACCCCCATGCCCTGCTCTTTTGACATTTTACAAACTGACACGTATAATAGCCAAGGATAAAAAGAGGCGGGAGTTGATGCGGGAACGCACCGGCGGTCTCCATGGCTGAGCTGCTCCTTGAGTGTGGGGCATGGTACCGAGATTCCTTGTGGCCAGGTGAACAGAGGTTGCAGAAGTTCTCTTTGATTTTCCAACCTCGTGACACAGTCTTGCTATTTATACTGGGAAATGGGCTGAGGAATACGGCATTGGCATTTGGACCGACATTCGAAAAACATCATTGGGGTCGGGAAAAAGTTGGTGCAGATCCGCTGTGGGATCTGGTTCGATTTTACGAAAAGGACCTGGGGTTGAGTCTTGCTATTTCACGTCTCACTGGATCGGTGAGCTGTACATATTCAATGGATACCAAGCGTGCGTTAGGCGTTCTGACACTCGTTACGTTCGGCCCCCTCTTCGGACGTCAACAGACGTGATACTGTGGCCTGGAGAGCTGCGAGGGATTCCCATCCCTTGAGCTGGATCTTGGGGCCTTTTGTGTCTCGATTCAAGGTGCGCAATCCATCGAGTGTAAGCGTATTGATGGCTCACTCACAGTTATAATCCCTTCAGTAAGGTCAAAGTCCTGGCTTATAGACAGTTGGGACGTGCTTGGGCGTGTCTACCTCCTTGTGTATATCAATATGTATATGATACTGTCAACTTGATCACACATGCTTCCACTGAAAACAAGTCGACATTATTCACACATTCAGATCTTGGCCATTTGAATTTGGAGCTTGCTGGCCGCGCATTCACCACCATGGTTATGTTATGGTTTGCAACTTGGCATATCACTCGGAATTACAGTACAGAGCACCATTCCCGGGACACGTCCTGAGAAATACTACCTGAGTACTTACGGTTTGACATGAACTCATCTGGAATTTATCTCAGCAGGGTCATATTCTGTCGGCCGAATCAGGACTAATAAGGTATGGAATTCTTAAGGCCGCCTATTCAATCCATCGTCCTGTCCGGTTCAAGGGGTGCTTCTTGAAAGTACAAAAACTCAACACAACAGCCGTCAAACCTTCCGTAATCGTTCTCAAGTGATGCTTTCATTTTACTTGGGGGGTTGCTTGCCACCAAAGCTTGTCAGCCCCTATTGTGAGATTATCACTGCGGACAGACATATGTAGACTCACAGGGCAGCTGGGACATGTACACTGGCCCTTCGGGCAGTTACAGGTCCCGGTAGACGAACATCCACAGTCGCTCATTGTGAGATGAGTGGTCCTGTTTCGTCGTAGGCTCCTAGGTGAAGAGGAATCTTGAAGACGAACAATACTATTTGTATTCTGCCTTCACTTGTAGGTAAGCACGAGCAGTGTTTCAAGATCTCTCGTTGGGGGCGGAGATGTACAGTAACCAAGGACGAAAATGGTCAATTGATGGATGCTGAGAGGGACGAGGCGTTTCTATAGAAGAGAGTCTTCGTTGTTAAAGCGGGTGGGGGGAAATTTATAAAATGGGGTGCTTGGCTAAGGTAGGTATGACGTCGGTGAGGTCATCAACAAAGGATGATCCGTTGGGTCCAAGCTTCGACCTTACTTGATCATTCAAACGGCAACGGTGTCGGGGTGCCGTTTCAGGGTTGACGTCTGGGCTTCCGTCTTTTTGGGCCACTGGTCATATGTGTTGTACAGCACCGCGGCCTAAAGCCTAAAGCATGACAGCTCCGTGCCGAATTGGGAGTAAGACATATCGAGATTGATCAATTCGAGATGTTATTGCCCTGTTGTTCCGTTTACTACTACCAGGTAGTAAGTACTAGAGGTGCCGAAGGGCGGGCAACCCTCTTCACGGGCCGATCTCTCTAGACGACTCGCCAATGCCCATGAAACTCACACTTATTTCAACCTTGACGTTTGCGCTTAGGCTTGCCTGAAACGTCATGCCAGCGTCTATACCGGTCAGGTCCATTATTCTGTAACTGGAATGTTCAGTGATGTGTTTCATGTCCCCAAATATCGACATCAGGATTAGCGGCTACTATGCAGAAGTCATGGGCGAGCAATATTCCCAAGACTTGAAATAAAACCTAGCAGTGTAAGAAGAAGCAGAAAGATGAAATTGAACAGGAGACTCATGAGACAATGAAGACGAACCGGTAAGGATCCGGAGGGAAAAGGAAAAGGGGGCCAGAATGATAGAGAGAAAAGGGATATCAGAGAATGGTGGCATTATACTTCGTCTCTCACGACTCTCAGCCGAATTGCTCACCCAAGAACTACACTAGAGTACTGGTACTAATTGAGAACTACCTTACATACGCATCCCAAGTAGCACTATGAGGATGACATGATGGAAAAGAGGTCTAATGCTCCAGCCTTTGATGTTATTGATACGCTTATCAATGTCTGCTTGAGGTAGTTATGGCTGCTATATTTGTTTCCTTTTTCACAATCCAACCCATTGCCGCATCCTTACAGTGGTCATGTCTCAACATCTATCCCAAACTATACAGGTAAGTGATTCCACAACACGGGCCCTAGTATTAGATTTAGGCTTATTATTAGCTCGTGATCGAAGCAACCTAGACTTCTGAATTAAGACTGCTGTGAACTCGATGTATGAATCCTCTTACTACAGTGCATCTTCCCGAGCGTTGCGGTTAGGCCAATTCTGTCACGACCACTTGGATACATGTCTATCTGAGAGTGATATCAGATGAATGCTGGCCGGGTGCTGGACAAACCCCGAGCGTGAAGGGTCGGGTGTATTTGTCCCGCACAGGCTCCGCTCCCCGGTGAATTACTCGGCGAGAGAGAGATGGCATGAAATGGTGGGGTTCCAGCCGAGCGTCCACATGACAACAGCAGCGAGCAAACATCACACAACCAACACGCGGTATTATTATCGGGCCTGGCTTCTCAGGAAGCCATTGCCGTTTCGTGCGATGTACCTTCCGTGTTCCACCAACGACGCCACAGCCATTGTGGCCTCTGGTTTTAGACCGCAACCTTCGGACGTTCCACACTTATTTACCCCTCCGATGTATCTGTCTCCTGTTTAGTGCGGGGCAACTTGCAGCTTCCTGTTCTCGCAAGCCGACCGAAGTAAACCAGCGATACAAGTACTCGGCGTCTCAATGTTTCTTTGTGCCTGAACCCATTTCCCTCCTTCTTTTAATCTGTTTCTCTTACCGGCTGGGGGGACTTCGTGACGGTTGTTCATTGTCTCAACATGACTGACCCTGTCCCGGTTGCCCGCTCGCTGGGCGACATCTACACCTCGGATGCGTTGCCAATACAGACCAAGCGATGGAGCAATCTGCTTTCCCAGTTTGAGTCCATTTACGGACACTCGCCCGAGTTCGTCTCGCGATCACCAGGCCGGGTCAACATAATCGGGGAGCACATCGACTACTCACTGTACTCGGTGCTGCCCATGGCCATCACGGCCGATGCGCTGCTTGCTGTGTCGATCGACCCTTCACCAGCCACGAGCAACACTTTCAGGGTTCAGATCGCCAACGTGCAGAGTGACAAGTTCCCCTCACACGAGTTCGACATCCCATACGACAGTGTAGATATTGATGCCACTGTGCATGAGTGGACAAACTACTTCAAGTCCGGGCTGCGTGGTGCCCTGGAGCTCCTCCGCAAAAAGCACGGGGCGGATTTCAAGCCCAAGAGTATGAAGGTTTTGATGGACGGCACCGTTCCTGCTGGGGGCGGCTTAAGCTCGAGCGCAGCGTTCGTCAGCGCCAGCGCCCTGGCCGTAATGGTCGCGAATGGGGAGCAGACTGTGGACAAGACCGAGTTGACTGAGCTGGCCATTGTGAGCGAGCGTGCAGTCGGTGTGAACTCGGGAGGGTAAGCCTCTTGCACATGAACCGTCGCTGATAACAAAAACTATGGCTAACGAACCAGCAGAATGGATCAGTCTGCGTCTGTCTTGTCCGAACGTGGCTCGGCCCTTTTCGTCTCTTTCACACCCTCACTCGGGTCGCGCCCGGTCTACTTCCCCAAGACGAACCCGGAGTTAACGTTTGTCGTCGCCCAATCGTTCGTCACGTCTGACAAGTTCGTTACCGGGCCAATCCATTACAACCTGCGGGTGGTTGAGTGCAGCATGGCCGCCGCGTATCTCAATGCGGTCCTCAACCCACCCGGCACCGTCCTTCCCAGTGACGCCAGCCCTCTGGGTACCAGCCTGCACGGTTTTCATGAGACCTACTTCGCCCTGCAGGAACATGCCAGCGGGGCCACTACAAGCAAATCTGTCCCTGACCAGCTTGCCGAGCTGGTGAACCTTGTCAAGCAGACCCTGACCAAAGAGGAGGGTTACAACCGCGAGGAAGTTGCTGCCGTTCTGGGTATCCCGGTCGACGAGCTCAACGCGAAATTCACCTCACGCTTCCCCGTCCGCGCCGAGCGGTTCAAGCTGCGTCAGCGCGCGCTGCATTGCTTCAACGAGGCTCTTCGTGTGCTCGAGTTCATGCGCCACCTCGAGACGACGCCGTCTGGGGACGATACGACGAGCTACAACGAATATCTCGGCTCCCTGCTTGACAAATCCCAAGCTTCCTGCCGCGATATCTACGAATGTAGCTGCCCTGAGATCGATGCGCTCTGTGCCATCGCCCGCGAGGCGGGCAGCTACGGCAGTCGGGTGACTGGTGCTGGTTGGGGCGGATGCAGCGTTCATCTCGTGCCTGCCAACAAGGTGGCGGCTGTGCGGGAAGCTTGGGAGAGGGAGTATTACAGCAAACTGCAGCTGACTGAGGAGCAGAAGGAGGCGGCTGTGGTGGTGAGTCGGCCGGGAAGCGGGAGCGCCTTGTATCTGGTTAAGGGGGGAGTTCTGGCTTGATGGTGCCTAGCAGAGGATCTCAAAAGGATTGTTATTCCGTCGATGCCAGTTAACTTTGTGGACATAAGTCATCGTTTCCATACCACCCTGGCCGCCGCTTATCTGGAGTGCTCGCTGATTGTGTATCATACTCCCGGATCGCTATGCATTACAAATGTCATGCCCCTATGTCATGTTTCTGACTCCCACATCTGGCCTCCCGGGCCCCTCGAGTTCAGCCAGCACTTCCTTCCACCGCGCGCCCTGTCTTCCTCTCGACGTTCTTGATTCTCCTCCTTGCCTTGACCTGCACCCGCCTGTATTTGGTGTACAACCCAATGACATCCCGTAGCACCACAAACAGGCACCCACCCACCAGGCTGCGGCCCCACCGCTCTTGCAGTAGGCCTGTTGGGGGCTTGCGCCAGGGTCGCGTAACCCAGGCCTTGGGTGCTATCGCGCGTATCAGCTCGCCCATGCCGTAGGAGATGACTGGGAAGAGAAGGGACGTGGAGATGCTGTTTATGAGGAGCGCGAGGCCCGAGAGATCGCCGTTGTTGTTATTGTTATTATTTCGGCGCTGGTTCTCGTTCGGGGGCGGCTGTTGGTTTTGCTGCACAGGTTGCGGTGCTGGTTGTTCCGCTGCTGCCGGTTGTTGCTGTTGCGGTTGCTGTTGCGGTTCCTGCTCCTGCTCCTGCTCCTGCTCCTGCGCGGGTTCCGCTGCGGCATCGGCTGCCAGAAAATGGAACTCATCACCCTCAACTTCGACCACGCCTTGTTCCAGAGCCTGACCGACGTCTTCGCCGGGCTGATCGTTGCCTTCGCCGCCGACCTCTTCAAAGTGAACTTCCTCTACAATCTCCACCTCCACGCCAACTGGTCCCCCAGCGCCCAATAATACTCCCAACACGGTGCGGCCGAGGTTAGCGACCGTTCCCCAAACCCCTTCGGCTGCCGGCTCGTCACGGACGGCTACTGCTCCTTCAGCTGGCTCGGGCGCTGCGATTGCCGGTGCTTGTTCCTCCCTGGGGGCCGCATCGTCTTCGGTAGCCGGCTGGCCACGGAGGGCACGGTTGAGACGC
This sequence comes from Chaetomium strumarium, assembly GCF_033439665.1. Lineage (NCBI taxonomy): Eukaryota > Fungi > Ascomycota > Sordariomycetes > Sordariales > Chaetomiaceae > Chaetomium > Chaetomium strumarium. Next base: position 617,369 of record NW_026944431.1, read on the forward strand.
CTTTCTAGCGGCCCGAACAGTTCATACATGACGTATGAGTAGGTCAGCTGCACATATGGCATCATTGCGAAGGCCCACTGCGGCGAAGGAGGCCAAGTGGGAAGATCATCATGCGCTACTAAGCTTGCGCCATACTACGTAGGACCTGAACGTTAGTAGGATTGTACCTGGAAGGAGGACGGACCAGAATGACCACCCACCATAACGGCGCAGGGCAAGAATAGCGTACTGCCCCGCCCCGAGAGCCACCGCATAACCACTAGACCTGGACCAATAGTCGAAAGGATGTACACCTTCAACAGGAACGACGAAATGCGCTGGCGCGCCTGGGGCCTTAGCCACCTCGACACAGCATCACGTCCTGCAAAGATACAGGCCGCGCCGTGACCGTACCATGCCGCGCCGACGATGCTACCGGAAAATCCCAGCACCAACAGTACGTATGGCGACACGCGACTGTACCGGCGGAGCAATCGATCGTGGAGGGCGAGAAAGGGGTCAAACGGTTCCTCAACGACAATCGGCGCCTTGCAGGCGGGGCATTTGAGGTCGTTCTTCGCCCGTCCGGCGGATACTTCCATCTCGCCTATCCAGCGCAACATGCAATCTGCGTGCGCCTCGAGGCTGCACGGGCATGGATTCACCCATGTCGCGTTGGGCGTGTCGACCTCGTTTTGTAGGCAGATGAAGCAGACGTGCTGGTCGTTTGTCGCGATAGGAGCTGGAATGATGGCGTGGCCGGTGGAAGCGGATGGCGCGGGAGCAGCTGTGCTGCCACTTCCGCTAGGACTCGCCATCTCCGGGCGAGTCGGTCGACCGCTGGCGGATCTTGGAGTCTGTAATAAATCAACACAGCTGTTGGCAAGGCTGCATCGGCTGAAGTGGGTTGGCAATTGACATGGGGAAGCTCGGAGCTCCGTACATAGGTGACATCAGGGTCGCTCCACTGTTTGTCTTTCGCGGAAACTTATACAGGATCCTGTATGTAATTACATAAGTACACATGTAAGTTGCAGGTACGTACATACATACCGTACATGTAGCTCTGTTTGTTACCGCAGACTGGTTCCGAATCCAGACCACAAATTACCCCCACATCAGCCTTAAGGTAGCCCCTCCGTGGAATCTGTTCGATTTCAAACAACAACACCGGGCACCGATTTTTTGGCTGGAAACCTGCGCTCGATACACCCCTCGATCTGTTAGCAGTCAAACCCCATCCTACTCTCAACTATTGAACTCGAAGTCAACGGACAACTCCACGATGGTCTGTGTTCCACCCTTCAGCGGGGAAGCCCCTCTTTGATTCGTTTGTAGACTAACCACTTCCCCTTAGACCACCACATCCAAGCAGCGCCTGGCGCTGGCAATCTGCGACTTCCTCTCGACGTCGCTGACTGATGGCACCCTGCAGGCCGACGAAAAGGACAATGTCGAGATTGCCATCAACTGCATCGGTGAGGCCTTTGGCGTCGATCCCAACGACAAAGCGGCCGTGTCCCAGGCCATCGGCTCCCAGAGCCTCCTCCAGATCTACTCCGTCTACGAGACGCTAAAGAATGCCGGTCCTCCCAAGCCAGCCGCTGAGTCCTCGTCCTCTACCTCCGCGCCATCAACAGCCGGCCAGCAGCCCACCGAAGAACAAAAGAAGCAGGCCGAAGCACTCAAGTTAAAAGGCAACGCCGCCATGGCCCAGAAGGACTACCCTGCTGCCATCGACTTCTACACGCGGGCGCTGGCCCTGCTCCCGGGCAACGCGATCTTCCTCTCGAACCGCGCAGCGGCCTACAGCGCGGCGCGCGACCACGAGTCGGCGAAAGCCGACGCCGAGGCCGCCGTGGCCATCGACCCCAAGTACACCAAGGCTTGGAGCCGTCTGGGTCTGGCACGCTTTGCGCTCGGCGACGCCAAGGGCGCGATGGAGGCTTACCAGAAGGGCATCGAGCACGAGGGGAATGGCGGGAGCGAGGCCATGAAGAAAGGGTATGAGACAGCCAAGCGGAGGGTGGAGGAGATTGCTGCGGATGAGGCGGCGGCGGCAAATAACAGCTCGACGCGTGACGCTGGGGCCGCTGCCGGCGGCGCCGGAGGTGGTGGTACGCCGAGTCTAAGCGACCTGGCGGGCATGTTTGGCGGTGGACGGGGTGGTAATGGCGGTGGCGGTGCCGGCGGTGGCCTGCCCGACTTCGGGTCCATCATGAACAACCCGATGTTCGCGTCTATGGCGCAGAACTTGATGAGCAACCCGGACTTGATGGCCAATCTGATGAACAACCCGCGCCTGCGCGAGATGGCCGACTCGTTTGGGAGGGGCGGTGGCATGCCGGATATCGGCTCGCTCATGTCCGATCCTAACATTGCTGAGATGTAAGTTTCGTCCCTCTTGGAGATCTCGGAGAGACACTAACGATATGCTATAGGGCGAAGAACTTGATGGGCGGCGCTGGACGGGGTGGCCCTGGTGCAGAGAGGTGATAACCGTTGGATATTTCAGGCTCTTTATCAAATTCTCGTCTTCGTTTCATTTCATTGCTATCAGGCCAGGCCAACTAGAGACGCGGGAGTGCAGATATGCATCTGGTGCGAGACCATGCTTACCTTCTGTGTCTTCATACCTAACGTATGTGTTTCCGTGACCGCATTGCTAGAGAACCACTATTGTCCCGGGTTTGTAGTAGGCAGAGTGAATATATGCCGATTTCGGCTGATGTATATATACGCTCTATAGCAACCACATTTACATCCATGATTTTCCGTGCATGGCCTACGCCGAGCCAGTCCCACAATAACCTTCGCCCCTACCCCTTTTCACAACGCCGCAAGCAACAACCAACCAAGTCTAACCCACCCATCTCCGCGCGCTTCTAAACAGCCTTAGCCACGGCCCAAACTCGCCCCACTCCCCGGCCTCCTCGGGCGGGGCATAGCTCGCTACGCCAGCCATGATGGTCCGCTCCGGATGCGGCATCATTGCTAGCACGCGACCATCCCTGCTGGATACGCCCGCTACACCTGCCGGAGAGCCGTTGGGATTGTACGGGTACTGCTCAGTCACCTTCAGCCGGTTATCGACATACCGCAGCGGGATGCCGCCCGCTTCTGTCAGCGCTTGGAACGACTCCTCCGAGGCAAACTCGGCCCGGCCCTCACCGTGGGAGACGACGATAGGCAGCGAGGAACCGTTCATGCCGTTGAAGAAGACGGACGGGCTGGCCGGGTTGTCCTCGACCTTGACCATGCTAAAGCGTGCCTCGAACTGAGACGACGCGTTGCCCACAAAGGTAGGGAAGTGCTCGGCGCCCGGGATGAGCTCCTTCAGGCGCGAAAGCATCTGGCAGCCGTTGCAGACACCCAGGGCAAAGGTATCCTTGCGATTGAAGAAGTCGGCAAGCTCGCGCCGCGCCCTGTCGTGCAGCAGGATCGACTTGGCCCAGCCCTGGCCGGCACCGAGCACGTCGCCGTACGAGAAGCCACCGCAGGCGGCGAGGCCGACAAAGTCGGACAGCGAGCGGCCCGCGATGATGTCGGTCATGTGGATGTCGATTGCGTCGAAGCCGGCGGCGCGGAAGGCGAAGGCCATTTCGGCATAGCCGTTGACGCCCTGTTCACGGAGGATGGCGACGCGGGGCATCTTACCGAAGAAGCCCGTAATGGACGCCGTCAGCGGGGTGATGTTCTCAGATGGTGAAAAGGTGAGGTTGTAGGATAGACCGGGATCTTCGGAATCCAGGATGGTAGCATACTCGGCCTCGGCGCACGACGGGTTGTCCCTTAGCTTCTGCATCTCGTACGACGTCTTGGTCCACCACTGCTGCATCTCAGCCCTGTCAAGGCTGACAAACGGCGCCCCCTCGCCATAACGGATGGTGAGCGTCTGCTTAGAGGTGGGTTGGACGACGCCAAACTTTCTGATGAGGCCGGCAGGGGGGCCGCAGGTGGCGAAGCACCTCTTGAAGTTGGTCTCGTCAGAGGCGCGCACTTGGAAGACCGCACCAAGCTCCTCGTTGAAGAGGGCGTCCACCATGTCTGCCAAGCTCTTCGAGGCTGCGATACCATCCATCATCAGGTCAACGCCGCATCGACCGGCAAACATCATCTCGGCAATCGTTGTGATGAGGCCGCCGTCGGACTTGTCATGGTAAGCGAGAACGACGCCACTCTCATGCAACTGCGCCAGCGCGTCAAAGTAGTCCTTGAGGAGCTCCACGTCACGGACATCTGGTGCCTCGTGGCCAACGGCGCCCAGCGACTGGGCGAGAGCAGAGCCGCCCATGGCCTTGCGACCCTGCGCAAGGTCGACGTAGAGCAGGATGCTCTCGCCAACATCTTCGACACGGCGAAGCTGAGGTGTCCACGTGCGCCGGACGTCCTCGACCAGGCTGAATGCGGAGATGACGACCGACACAGGCGCGGTCACACTCTTCCTGGTCTCTCCGTCTTTCCAGGACGACTTCATGGACGTCGAGTCCTTGCCCACGGGAATGCTGACGCCCAGTTGAGGGCACAGGCCCATGCCGATAGCCTCCACAGCCTCATAAAGGGCCGCGCCCTCGCCTTCATGGTTCACAGCCGCCATCCAGTTCGCGGAAAGCTTGACCCGTCTCAAATCTCCGCGATGGTCGCCGCCCTTGATATCTGCTGCCCCAAGGTTAAGCAGACTCTCTGCCACAGCCATCCTCGCGGAGGCTGCGGGCGAGATCAGGGCGAGGGTAGGCTTCTCACCCATCGCCATTGCTTCACCAGTCCTCGCGCCGTTGAGGCTGAAAGAAGTCGCCGTCACAGCAACATCGGCAACAGGGGTTTGCCACGGCCCGACCATCTGATCCCGGGTCGTGAGACCACCTACTGTGCGGTCGCCAATGGTGATCAGGAACGACTTGGAGCCGACCGACGGCATCCAGAAGACCCGCTTCACAGCTTGCTTGAAGAGGTCCGCATCGCCGAGCGGACCCTCGACAGCGGCCTTCAGGCTTGTGATAGGGTCAAAAACAGGCCAAGCAGGTTTCTTGGAGTTAACAATACGCTCCAACTTGCGGCCCTTAGGGAAGAGCACATCCATTGGAACGTCGATGGGCCGCGGGAATTCGTCTGATTCTCTGTCACTAAGAATCAGTCTGGAGACTCCGTCCACTTCCCGGGAGAGGACAGTGCCAACGTCCGAGAAGCCACAGCGTTCACGACCTATTCCCTTGTCAGTCGGAAGCAAACAAGGACGGCTGGGGACACCGCTTACGGCAAATGCTGGTGAAGCGTTCCATCCCGTCGCTGTTCACCAGAAGAACGTAGCGCTCCTGCGCCTCATTGCACCAAATTTGGAGCGGGCTCATGCTCCGGTCTACGCTCTCGACCTGGCGAAGCTCGAATCTGCCACCGAAGCCGGCATCCCTGACAAGCTCAGGCAGTGCATTAGAGAGACCCCCTGCGCCGACATCGTGGATCATGGCGATCGGGTTGTGCTCGCCCAAGGCCACGCAAGTGTTGATAACCATCTGTGCCCGCCGCTCCATTTCAGGGTTGCCGCGCTGGACACTGTCAAAATCCAGATCGGCATTGCCCTCTCCAGAGGCATTGCTCGATGCAGCACCGCCACCAAGCCCAATCAGCATGGCAGGGCCACCGAGGACAATTACGTGTGCGCCCTCCACGACATCCTCAGGGCGCTTCAGTGCGTGCTTCTCCCTGACGGTGCCGAGACCACCGGCAATCATGATCGGCTTGTGATAGCCCCGGAACGCCCCTTCAGCCCCTGTGTCATCAGCAGCGAGGAGAGTCCGGAACGTGCCCGCGAGGCAGGGGCGGCCAAATTCATTGTTGAAACGGGCACTGCCGATGGGCGCCTCCAGCATAATGTCGAGACTGCTCGCGAAATGAGACGGGCGACCGACGTCCATTTCCCAGGGCGCCCTGTGATCAGGGATGAGCAGATCGGAGACCCAGAAACCGCAAAGGCCAGCTTTGGGCATCGAACCTCTTCCAACAGCTCCTTCGTCGCGGATTTCTCCGCCAGATCCGGTGGCAGCGCCGGGGAAAGGTGCAATGGCCGTCGGATGATTGTGAGTTTCGACCTTGGCCAGCACATGCAGAAGCTCTTTCTGCAGCTTCCACGAACCAGTCGAATAGTCGGGGGCCCAGAGATGGGCGTGCTCGCCCTGCATAACCGCCGCGTTGTCGCTGTAGGCGGACACCGTGAAATCGGGGGTGGCCTTGTGGGTGTTCCTGATCATCTCAAACAGCGACCTTCCCTTGGCCAGCCCATCGATAGTCCAGTTCGCATTGAACTGCTTGTGGCGGCAGTGCTCCGAGTTTACCTGAGCGAACATGAAGAGCTCGATATCGTGTGGCGGGCGACCCAGTTGCCTGAACTTTTCCACCAAGTATTCCACCTCGGACTGGTCCAAGGCCAGGCCACGCGCCTTGTTGTATTCATTGAGCACCTGAGCAGGGTCGCGCCCATCGGCAAAGATGTCGACAACCTCGAGAGGCGCGGGCTCGCCGCTGGCGAACATGGCAGTGAGGTTAGGCGCATCGGCCGAAAGTGTCTCGGTCATGCGGTCGTGCAGGATGTCGCGGAAGGGAATGGCCTTGTCATTGTAGGGCTGCTCGAACTCGAGAGTGACAATGCGTCCGCGTTCGATCTGGCGGATTTGCTGCTCGAAGCCGCAGACATGGGCAATGCTGGTGGCCTTGGAGCTCCATGGAGAGATGTACCGCGGCGTCACGTACCAGGTGCGCCCGTAGCCAATGTGTGTCAAGTGAGGAGTGGATTCTCCCGACTCGGCCGACAGAGGAAGCAATTGAACGAGCTTCTGATTGGCCGCGTCGGTATCGCCCTCGATGTGGGCGTAGTAGACCCAGGATCCGCGCAGCGTCGAGACCTTGATGGGCGCCACTTTGTTGATCTGATCTTTGAGCTTCTGGGCCTCGTAGGCCGTGAAGCAGGAGTCGCCCGCGAGAGTTAAATACGCCATGGCGACAACGTATGTCGGCCGCGGTCGAGAAAGGCGTTGGCGATTGATGGATGGACTGGCAGAGAGCCAACGCTCACTGGGCTGGAGCTCGAGTCATCGAGCAGCGAGGACCGGAGGAGAGGGGGCGGGGTTGCGAGAGGTCTGAAATTTTATAGCGCGGGGAGCGCTCCGTATGGGCCGCGCCGTAACGTAACAATGGCGTAACCATCCGTTACACACAGTATACAGCATCCTCGCCCGTCTGCACCAGGCCTTTCAAGTTGTCATGGGAATAGTCAAGAGGAGTTAGCTGTGCGAGTCGGCCGCGTTTCCTAGAGTCAAGAGATGTCATTTTAGGTACGCAGTGGCTATATGGACAAGACTCCCCCATCACCGTTCCTTAATTACCCGGCCTGGCATGAGTGGGTTACCTAGATGTAAGTTGACAGATCTGGGAGTAACGAGGTAGTTAAGGTCCTCCAGGTCCGTTCCCTTGCTGTATCATATACAATGCCATGTAGAGAGGTGGCCTACGGTAGCTTACATAGTGGTCACAGTTCCACCGGCTGATGAATAGCGGCAGGCGAGATCACGTTGTCTAGACGGTGAAGAAGCTGCTGTATTCAGGGCGCTGAGTCGAAAGAAGATAAAAGGGCTGAGAGGCTGAGAACGAGGCCAGAGCCGCCAGACCCACTAGACCCCTGCGGCCCTTAGCCGACCTACCGCGCCGGAACCTCCGACGGACTGAATCGACCAATGGCAGCGGCCCGAGCTGATCGGCAGTGGAGCCGCGTTTGGCTCAACTTTTTGATTCCCCCATGAGCATCCATCATCGCGAGCACCCGGTTTGGCCAGGGATCGACGACAGCAGTGCAGGGCAATCCGTCCGCCGTATCCTTTCCAAACACTCTTCGCAGCCCTTGAGGAGATATTAACGGGCGGTCTCGATCGAGGGCGTATCACGGCGGGGGACGGGGTATCGCTGAGCCGCGACATCTACAAGAATTCCGGGAGGTCACCCATCTGACGATACTCCGGACTTTCAGGTATCCAACCTGGAAGCGAGACTCCGTCCGCCACGACAAATTACTTCCGCCAGCGACCGCGAATGACCACGATGTCATCCTCCCTCCGTTCTTTCGGGGGCCTCGCCTCCCGGCTCCTCGCCAGGCCAACTGCCCTCACTCCCTCGACCGCCTACGCCCCAACCGTACAATGCCTCGCGCCATTAACCCGCGCATTCTCAACAACGCCCCGCGACCTTGCCCCCCCGGGCGCGAAAAGCAAAGCTAGCGGTGGCAAAGGTGGCGCCGCCAAAAATGCCAAAGGCGGCGCCAAACCGCAAAGAAAGGCAAAGAAAGGCCCGGAGGCGCCGCGAGACCCCAAGATGATCAGCATGCTCTCGCAATTTGCCGTGCTTTCGCCCAAGCGCATCCCGCCGCCGCTCCGGATGGGCCGTAACCGGTACTTGCGGCACTGGACGATCCACCGGGCGTGGCTGCTCTTCCGGCGCCGCGAGCGGGAGGCGCGCGAGCGGAACCTGATGAGACAGTACCAGAGCATGAATGCGGCGTGCGAAGAGCTGAGGCTCACTTCCGGGCCGGGGACCAGAGAGGAGGGTTATCTCTTCCGCGTGGCCATGGAGAAGAAGGGGGTATGGGGCCTGAATGGGATCCCGATCGAGTACGCGCGGGCGCAGACCGAGACGCCGGCAAAGGTGGCGTGGAATCATGACTGGAAGCGGTGAGCGGCCAGCGGTCTGGAAGGCGGATGATTCGTCGAGATCTGAGAGGGCCACCATGGTCGATTGGGATTGGACTGCCATGGCTCACATTGACCCTCTTCTTCGGTAGTGAGATGGTTCCTAAATGTAAAATATTCTGTACCAACTCAAGAATAGTCCAGGGTCAAGGCGTGCCGCATCATCTGTTTGTTCACATCATATCTTAACTCCTGCGCGCGTGCGATTACGCCAGCTCTTGAATCCGAATCGACATTAAATCACCGCTAGATTGGCGTTAGACACCAGAAACGATAGACACAAGAGAGGGTAGAAAAATGCCCTGCACTAATTACTGCCTGACCTCCACCATACTCCAATGACCCGAAAGGTAACTGTAAGTGAAACACGATTTTCGCTCCTGTCTTGTGATCCTTACAGTCCATCGATAGTCCAGCCCAGCTTTGACTAGCCTCTTCTGCTTGAGGTCATCCGTCGTAGCATAAAAGGAGAACCAAAGGTCTATAGCGTAATAATACAGCGTGGACCATCATTCGCTTAGCTCGCTGTGTATGTGATCGTTAGACCCTATGTGCGGACTTCTCCACCTCATTGTGCAGGTCGTTCCGTGCAGTCTTTTAGTGATGATGGCTGATTCGTGGTCTCGAAGGGCAACCCAGCGGAGAACTGGCAGGCTGGGGAAGGTCTATATCCTGATCCCGGCAAGCTCGCCTTGGTCCTGATGAGGTCGCCGAGTCGATTCTCGTTCTCACGCCGGAAGCGGTCGCGGTGGTCTGGGAGAGAACGGCTAGCGGAATCACCCGTGGCCAGCACAGCCGCTCATAATATCACGCAGCACCCTGCCCCCTCAACCTTCTCCAACATCAGTAATGAGGCTCGTGTGGCCGCCTCAAAAACGTCGTCGACACCCTCGCCGCTCAAGCTAGAACATTCGAGGTACTTGCGGGCGCCGATTTCCTTAGCCGCATGCTCGCCATCCCCCGGAGAAACGAAGCGTTGTGATCGTTTCCGCATCTCCTCTTGTGCAACCGGGTCGTCCCGCAAATCTTTCTTGAGGCCGACGAGGATGATGGGCACTCCGGGACACCGTTCGTTTGCTTCCAAGACCCACTATGTTTGATTGGGTTAGTGACCGGCATCGACCTGATACATCCGCTGTCTCAAAAGGGAAGGAGATTGCATGCGTCGGACAACCGTTACACATGACGCTTATGTAGAGCACAAGAAGCGGCTTGCAGCATGGACAAGAGGGCCGTTTGGCCGGAGAAAGGAGGCAGGGGCGGTCAGGATTGTGTCAGCCCACCCACCTTGTGCTTGACGTTGTCCAGGGAATCCGGCGTGTCGATGGAAAAGCCTATCAGGATGACGTGAGCTTTGGCGTATGCTAGCGGCCGTAACCGCTCATAATCCTCCTGCCCAGCCGTGTCCCATAGCGCTAGCTGGACGGACTTGCCGTCTACTCTGCAATCCGTCACGTAATTTTCGAAAACAGTCGGTATCTGCGTGAGACGAGTTGGTCAGTTGTGAGGTGTTCGACAAGTGACAGAATGGCGTGACTCGAGGAGCAGGCAAGCGAGCAGATGTTGCATCGTTGGAATGGAGGTTTGTTGGGTGTGTCTCAGACCGGAACCACTCACATAGTGCTGCGTCGTCACCTGTTAGCTCTGGCAGTGAGGACTTGTGGAGGGGGCGGGCGCTTCTCCAGTGTAGTGCCACTTACTGTTGGGAAGAAACCAAGAGTAAACACGCTCAGCAAACTGGTCTTGCCGCACGCACCGTCGCCAATGATGACAAGTTTCCTAAACAGCGGGAGTGTCAACGAGGCTGAATGAGCGCAGAACCGGGGCTTGGGTGTTGGGCGTCGGCCAGGAGGGGCCAGCGTCGGGCAGTTCCCCGGGCCGTATCCGGCGGGCTGGAGTTGCGTACCTCCGGATGACATTTTGGGCGTTACGATCATTTGCCATGGCTGGCAAATCGGGAAGTGAGCGTCGGTTCGCTCGGTTGCCGTTCGTCGTGCGCAGTCACCGAGAGGGGGGATAGAACTGTTGGTGTGGTAAAACGTGGGTGGAAAGGATCCGGATTGAAAGAACTTGATGAGGGTGGTTGACCGGGGCTTTGAATGAGAGCCGGCCGAGCTGTCAGTAGTTTAGTTCTAAGTTAACTGTTACAGTGTAAATGCGTGCTGTTCGACCGTGTCCCAGGACTCGGGTCCTACCGACCTTTAGGAAATTTCGAGCGGAGCAGCAAGTGGATACCGGCCTGAGCTCCTTCGACAGCCAGTTACATAATCTTTGCGGTGACGCACGCGGCACATACCCTACTCGGCCCGCTGTGGTCCTAATCCTCTCATGGTAAGCTTGGCGCGATGCCACTGTGTACCGACCTATGTCGGTACCACAGTACGTAGTATCGTGTTTCATCAGACACTTCAAGTATTCAAGATCGACTACCTTCTTGGTATGCCCTTTCCTACTTATGTATGTACTACCAAAAGAATTGGCACTCGTCATTCCCTCTCGGATATGGGTTATTCGGTGGATTTCAGGCACGGGCTGCTCTTCAGATGTTCCCACGAGGAGACCTCCGAGTGTTTAAGCCCCACTGTTTATGTCCTTGGGTTTCACCACTCAGTCAGACGTTATGCTCCAGGCTGTAGGCGCGAAGCGACAAGCTGTGATGTTGTGGCTGCAATTGCAGTGCTTCCTCAGCATTGGATTGACTGGATCAAAGCGCTTCCAGTGTCCGTCATCAAGCTGAATCGCTTCGTATATCACTCGCCAATCCCACCTTGATGTTGGACAACGAGTCGTATCGCGAGCGTGCATCACCAGCCGGCAGTCGCGAGGGTGCTCAGCCTCGACGGGGCGATGAATTCAGGGGTCTGATAGGTTGCCGGGTCGTTTGGGCAGCGCTGAAGACCGGGGCGGGGTGAGGCTGTGCACGAATTCAGCATCCATTTCATGCGGCAAGCGTCTCCAATGGGCCATTTCTGGACATGCGAGTTGGCGAGCTGCGTCCATAACTTATGCCATCAGACGATAGATGCGAGCTACTACCTAGTATTTAGCTCTTGAAATGCACATAGAGGAGCGTCCATCTTCCACCGACCTACTTGCAGCACTTCGCTATAGCAAAATCCAGGAGGTGAAGACACAAGACCGAATTAGTAGAACGTGCTTAATATCCCGCTGTCGTCCGAAGACACCTCTGATCTACCTCTTGACATATAACGTCGGAAGGCCGGTGACCGACTGAGGTATGGTGAGTATGACGTGCGTCTTGTCGAACTTGATGCTAGCCTCGATGTTCCACTCGTCGCTCGGTGCATGTGCGGATCCAGCTTGAAAACGGCGAGGCACGACGTCAAAAACAGCATTGGATTAGGGATTCAGGCGGGCGTTGAAATGCTGTTCAGTGGCTGCCGAGACGGCAGACGCTTTGCTAATCACCCAGCACTAACCTAAGTATTCCTCGCCCGTCAACGGGACTTTCGCATGGAGCGAAGGTCCAAATGCCGAAGGGTGTGTAGGACGGTCACCTACAGCATCATTTCGATAGGAATGGAGGAGATGATGCGGCCGGCGTTGACATGCCATGCTGCCGGTTTCAGTCCAGTCCCACGCCCTAGACTGGAGAAGTCCGCATCTAGTTATGCACTTTTTTGGATTATGAGTCGGCATCGCCGCCGTCATTGACAATGATAAGTAAGGTATTGAGTAAGCGTCGGCCGACGGAAACAAGCCAGCCCAATTGGTGAGTCTGAGTGTAATACGCATAGTGTGCTTGTATTAAGCGGCCGACCCTCAAACAAGCGGCTCAACATCTTGAAGCGGTTGAACCCAGTTGAACCTCGAGGCGACGGCCGGCCAGGGAACTTGGAAGTCAGGGGCAGGCACGCGTGACGCCGCACAAGGCTGCCCCGATCACGTGTTTGCCCGACCAATCGGCGCTTGCTCGATAGGGAAGATCGATATGCATGGCGGGAACCACAAATCTAGCAACACCTTTAGAACATTCAGAACACCTCGACGAAGCGCCGAGAGACGGGTATCATACCTTCGGCTGCATCGTATCGCGTGCAGCCAGCCCGACCACATACCTAGCGCCGCGGCTCTCCCTAACAGGCGATCTTTCCACGCAGTCAATTCCTCGCCTGCCGGTACTGGGCCTTGTGTGAGTTTGTTCTGACCCCTCTGTTAATAAATTAAACCTCAAGCGGCCCGCCTGCTTGGGCTGGGACCTGCCTTCGAAACGTTCACATGGCAACGCCTCCCCCGTTCCCGCCCAAACCGCTTTCCCAGCCGCGCAGCTCTCTCGTCTGCCGTCCGTTTCTGTTCCTTCCCGACATTTTATTCTGTTTCCGCGGCTTTCGCGCTCTATACGCAGCGTTCTGCCCCGCATCGCCTTGTTTGACCGAGGAAACATTCATACTGATCCGAACCCTTGCGCCACGGCACCGGCTTACTTTGTTATCCTTTAGTCCTCGCATGATTCCTGAACTGCAGAGATCCCTACAGCGCGACGTATTCCCTTGATCTCAACCCCCCTTTCGGTTCGCAATAGACGGACGAGGATGAAGGGAAACCGCAACCCACCGGCACCAGCATCCGGCGCCGCCCCGCTGTCTCCGACCTCCAAGGGCACCGCGAAATACACGAACAAAGACGGGTCGAAGTTCATAACAGTTCCCAAAACGAGCACTCCCGTCGACTCCGCTCAGCCTTCCCCAACAGCTGCATCCTCTCCGAATAACAAGGCCGCAGCGCACCTCTCCCCGGGACACGCACCCGCTCAACCTGTAAACCGGAAGAAGCAGAAGCGGCGCGAGAAGGCAGCTGCGAAAGCGGCCGCCGAACAAGCCATGAGCGGCCAAACCGTCAGCGGGATACCCAGCCCTCCCGGTACCAGCGACCAGCAGTCGGCAGGCGCCGACCCAGAGGACGACGAGGAGGAGCCGGTCCCCGGCCAAGGTTATCAGGGCGCGGCCGCGCAACAGAACCGGGGTGGGCAGAGTGCGTCTGGGAAGTCCAAGAAGTCCAGGAAGAAAAAGAAAAAGAATGCCACCGGGCAAAAGACGGACGAACCTCCCGACAACAGCCAAGGCGCGCAGAATGTTCAAGGTCGCCCGCAAGCCTCTGAGGCTCCTCCGTTAACCCCCCAGACCGACCGGCCCACCATGTCAAGGGAGAAGATATGGAACACGAGCTCCTCGGAGGAGCGGGAGCGTATCAAAGAGTTCTGGCTTGGGTTGAGCGAAAGCGAGCGCAAGTCGCTGGTCAAAGTGGAAAAGGATGCAGTCCTCAAAAAGATGAAGGAACAGCAGAAACACACCTGTAGTTGTACCGTGTGCGGAAGGAAGCGGACCGCCATCGAAGAGGAGCTCGAAGGCCTCTACGACGCCTACTATGAGGAGCTGGAGCAGTACGCGAACCACCCCGGCCAAGGCGAAGGGCCTCCGATGCGGTCATTTGGCTCAATGAGCGGGATACGGCCTCGCGGGCTTCCCTCGAGATATTCCAGTCATCAGCCGTCCCATGGGCGTATCATGGAGCAGCTGGGAGACGAGGAAGAAGAGGAGGCCGCTATGGAGGACGAAGGCGAAGGCGAGGGGGAGGGGGAAATGGTGGATGTCTATAGCGAAGATGATCCAGAAGACGACTTGTACAGCGAGGAAGACCATGAGCCCTCGGAAGAAGAACTGCACCGACCCGACTACGCTGCCGATTTCTTCAATTTCGGGAACAGCCTGACTGTGCAGGGTAGGGACGGACTTCCCATTCTTCCACCATTCTTACAGACTTATCCCTTCTCGGGGGCTGGCAATAATGCTTATGGCTCATCTTCTCTAGGCGGCATCTTGACCGTGGCCGACGACCTGCTCAAGAACGACGGCAAGAAATTCATCGAAATGATGGAGCAACTCGCCGAACGCCGTATGGCCCGAGAACAGGAGTCTAGGGAACAGTTTGAGCGGGACTACGGTCACACCACTGGCGATCCTTATGGCCATAATCATCCGCCGCCCCCAGAAGAGGAAGAGTTTGATGAGGAGGAGGAGGAGTATGAGGACGACGAAGAAGACGAATACGACAGCCAGGAGGAAGAGGTATGGGGGTCGCTGCGCCTTGTCTTCGTCCTGGGAACTTGCCACTGATTATGCTTGGAACAGGATACCATGACAGAGGAGCAGCGGATGGAGGAAGGGAGGCGGATGTTTCAGATCTTTGCGGCCCGGATGTTCGAGCAGAGAGTCCTTACCGCCTACCGAGAAAAGGTCGCCAAGGAACGTCAGGCTAGGCTCCTGGAGGAAATCGAGGCCGAGAAGCTGCAAGATGCCCAGCGCAAAGCAAAGAAGGCCAAAGAGGCGCAAAAGCGCAAGGAGAAGGCTGCCAGGAAGAAGGAGCAGCAGGCTGAAGAGAAGGCACGTAAGGAGGCCGAAAGGGCTGCTGAAGAGGCGGCACGCCGAGAAGAAGCGGTCCGCAAGGCTGAAGAGCAGCAACGCAAGGCCGAGGAAAGACGGGAGAAGAAGGAGGCCCAAAAGAGGGCAGAGGACGAGGAGCGTCAACGGAAGGAGGCAGAGCGGCTACGCAAAATGCAAGAACGGGAAGAGAACGAGCGCAAAGCTCGTGAGGCCAGGGAACGGGAGAAGAAGGCTCGCGAGGAGGCGCGCCTAAGGGAGAAAGAAGCTCGAGAGCAGAAGGAGCGTGAGGCCCGCCAGAAAAGGGAACAGCAAGAGCGCGAGCGGCGAGAGAAGGAGGCCAAGGCGAAGGCAGAGCGGGAGGCGAGGGAAGCTAGGGAAGTCAAGGGGCCGAAGGAGGGAAAGGAGACCAAGCACAAAGGGGCAAAGGAGAAGGCAGCTCAGGGGACGGCAGCAATCACCGCCCCGGTTCCGGTTCCGGTGCCCGTCACGCTTCCCAAAAGGCCTTCAACCCAAAATCAACACATGCCCGGGCACCCTGCCGCAACCGCACCAGCGCCAATACAACAGGCCCCAAAGTCCTACGCCTCGCCACAGATTCCCGTGGCTACCCCAGCACTACCCAAGGCTCCGACGCCCATGCGTGTCCGCCAGGCATCACAACATGAGAACGCCGCGACTCCTTCAGGGGCAGCCTCACACCGCGGGTCTGTGGCTAGCCAAAATGCGTCCCCTCGTCCGAGTGCACCAGGGCAGGCGAGCCCCGCGCGGATAGCACCTCCGAATAAGCATGGGGCTGCGAGTATCAACGGGCAGAGCAGTGCGCAGTCACAGTCATACTCGGCGTCTCCACTGAACCTGCCAGCCAAACCACTGCCACCACAACATAGCCCGTTCGGCATCGCCACTATGGGTGGTAGTGGCACACCTCTCCCGCCAGGCTTGCCTCAAACTCCCCCTCCCCCTGGATTCAGCAATGCCATCCACCGGGAACCTTTGTTCCCTCCGGTGTCCGGCTTCAGGCCCGCGCCGGGCATGGGCCCAGTGCCCCCGCCTGGGTTGGGTGGCCCGGTAGGAAACCGAGGGTTCCCGATGCAACCTCCCCCGGGCCTTTACGGTCCTGTGGATGCTATGTCAGGGAGCCATGCCCAAATGATGGGCCCGGCCGTGCCAGCAGGCGACCCGTCTCCGCACTCGCGTCAAAACTCGACAAGCTTCGAGGCAAGCTCGTCTCAACAACCTACCAGCCGCCCGACACCGATAGGGCGACCGGCAAGCGTGGTCCACGGTCAACGACCGTTGAGCGGGACACCCTCGCCTGGGCTGCCCAAGCCAGAACCGGACGCTCATTTAGGGAGTCGCGCTCTCTTGGATGATGGTCTGCAGGACTTCCCCGGACGCCTGGCTCGGGGTACCACAGCACCGGGCCCCCGCCCAGCACCGGGATTCCCAATGGCGCCTTTCGGAATGGAACCCATATTCCCATCGTACGGCAACCCCTGGGGCCCGCCTGGCGTGCTACAGCCGAATCCGTTCGGACCTCTTGCGCCTCCTGCTTTCGGTCACAGCCCGTTAACCATGCATGCCCCAATGAGCATGCCCTGGGGTCACCCGATGCCACCAGCGTCAACTTTCGGAGGACACGGCGTCGTCGACCGGCCGATGGAGCCTCGGTCAGTAGCCGTCAGGAAAATGCTGCGTCGTGCCTGCGAGGAGTTGGCCGATGGCAGCAGCAAGCAGGATGACAACAGTCCTCAAGCCCCTGTCAAGTTCATACCTCTCGAGAAGATCAAGGCACAGATAGAGATGTTCAACCACGGGCATCCTGTCGAGGAGAAGGAGATCCTCGACATTTGCGAGACCGAAGGCAACGAAGTCAATGGCGGCGGCAGCTTTGACGTGCGGGATGACGACAAGGGCGGCAAGCTGATCAGGTTCGTGTCCGGCGACGAGCAGAGAACGCCACAACCGGTGCAAAGGGCGGTCGGATACCACCCAGGGAGCCCAATTGGGACCGGTGCTGGCTCGGTGGTCGGCAGCCGCTAGGATTGGCCGTATGCAGAAGCACCTAGCAGCTTCCAGGCGTGGAGAATCGCGTGGATGGATCTTCTGGACATGTTGCTCGCTCGAGAGCACGGTGCTACCTAAAATTGGTTTCAGCCCGGCGTCCGCCGAAAGGCAGGCGGGTTGCCCTATTAGAAAGAGTATTCCGCCGGACCAGCGAATATCATGGCGATGGGAAATCCTTTGCCACGTAGCGACTTTTGACATTCAGCGAGATATGGATTGTGTGTGATGCACAGTGTAGGCATTTAGACTAGCGAAGGAAGCGATTCGTTGAGTTGCAGCATTGCATTTGCTGCCCTCAGGGCAATCAATTCGGATGAACCACTTTTCTCCCGGGCCGAGCTGTGATCTTGCTTTCTGTTGTATTCGGCGCATTGTCACCGACCAGCTAATGTGAAGCAAGCAAGCGACTCCCGGCGCAGGGGATCTGTTCACCACATGGGCAGCCCCTGGGTGCGTCTCGATCGAGCCCCGATTCAACGGATATAACGCCGGGCCCAAAAAAGAGGACGATGTTTGCCGTGGGAAGCAGCAGCGCTTGCCCGATGGAAACTATGCATTACCAATCAAGATAGTACCCAAAGTACCGTGGACATTGTTCAAACAACCTGTTAAGTTCCCACAAGCTTCTTCCCCCTTTCCCCAACCACAGATTGCCCAGCAACTCAACCAGCACGGCAGCCGTGTGCCGAACAGGTCAATCTCGAGCCCAATAGTGCTCACGGCTCAGCCAGTACACCTCTCTCACCTCAACGCCTGCCCCCATCGCTTGAACCATCAGCAAACGGGTTCGCCGCGCCATAGCCCCCCTGCTGGCCCTGCAGGCCCGGCGACGGCGGGCCCTGGTTCATCAGCGGCTGGCCCTCCACGACGGGGGAGCCGCCCATGCCCGTGATAGAGGTGCCCGGCCGTTTGGCCGTGGCAGTAGCCGTCTTGGCCTCCTTGGCAATCCGCGCCGCCTCGGCCGCCCGCTCGATGCGCTTGTGCTCGCGGCGCTCGCGGCAGCAGAGGAAACAGATGGACACGATGGAGATGACGATGGCCGAGGCGAAGATGATGGCGATGATGGTGCCGTCGACGCCCAGCGAGGAGTGCTTGTACATGCACGACGGGTTGCCCTGCTTGTCGGACGTGCAGATCAGCCCGTCGCGGCACACGGCGCTGGTGAGCACCGTGGGGAAGCACGAGAGTTTCTTGCCGGCGTCGGTGCCCGTGGTTTGGAGCGGGCACGAGGTGATGGAGGACGTTGTGTCGCTGAAGCAGGGGGACGGGGAGGCCGGGTTGGTGGTGGCGGCTGTGGTGGCGGCTGTGGTTTGCCGGGGGACGACCATCGCGGTGATGGCTGGCATGGGATTGCGGGCGGCCATGAGCGGCTCTTTGGCGGCGGCCGCCAGGGAGTCCTCATTGTCGGGTTGCCGACGGCCGCGGCGGAGGTCGTTGGTGGGGGTTTCACATCGCTTTTGGACCCAGTACGCCTCGATTTGGGATTCGGCCGGTGTGCAGCCCGCTGAGTTAAAGCAGCGCTCGAGTTCCCCGGAGAGGGCCTCGGGTTGTGTGGCAATGGGGAGGTTCGAGAAGCAGTAGTTGAGTGAGCCCTTGTCACCGCAGGACGCAACGGAGGCGAGCTCCTCGCTGCGGGTGTGGAGGCATTCGAGGCGGCTGGCGGATGTGAGGGTCGCCGAGGCGAGGAAGAGTGAGGTGAATATTGTGTCGCGCATTTTGTGAATTTCCGCGCTTCCGGATTAGGGGTCGCCGGGAATGTACTGTATAACTAACAGGTCTCTTTCCCAATCTGTGAATCCTTCCTGCGATCGGTGGCTATCCGCTGGTTGTGCCTCGTGGTCTTGGTCGACTTCACTGTCCACAGATCGGCGGGATGCGGACACCAGACTGCTCTTGTAGGGTGCGAGGCTCGACGCGGTGCCGACTGCGGTTGTGGAAATGAAACCCTCAGCGCAAGATTCGCAGGGCCGCAGAATTTCAATCCTGGCAGGCGTACTGCAGGGATATTTTGCGCGGGCAACGTGCAACCGCGTCGATACTTCTCGCCTTCAGGGCAACTTAGAGGGAGGAGGGTTTGGGAGGGAGGCCCAGCTTTAATATCAGCAGCACCTCCTTTTTTTTACATGCCCATTCCATTGCCCAGAGTTCAGCCCAGCCCCTGCTGGGTCAGGCGGGGCCCCTTGACAGCAAGCAGAATGGAGAGGGCATGGGATGGGCGCAATTGGCTCCGGGGCTTGAGTCGCGGTTCACGATGGCACTGCCAGTTGGTGTGTGCCTTTTAGTTCGGCAGGGTCCTGGGTCCAAACAGGGGCTCCTGAATTGAACCAAAAATCTCACGGCAAAGTCGGCTAGAGCATGCACTATCAGCAGCGACAGCCAATAAGAGTCTGCGATTGATATAAATCAAGGCCCACCGAGTGCTCCTATCAGCCAAGGGGCTCCATTGCGACGCAGCCTCAGGTTTCTCCGCTCCTGCGGCGGCTGGTCTCTTGACTCTTCACCGTTACCCAACTCAATTCGGGCTTCTCTGCTTGCTGATATACAGTGTTATATATAGGTAGTTACTGCTGTTCGCGACGCTGCGAACCCGTCGTGATGAAGGACACAGCCAGTCGAAACTGTCTAAGTTGAGATCGAACACCGCACTGGCAACTTGGACGAGTCAGTCATATTGTCTGTGGGGTTCCATTTCGGGAAAAGCCCCCCGCATAATTGTACCACAGTAAAGTGCGGCTGTGCCTAACATGCAGCTTGGGCTGTTCTCCGAAAATGCCCAGACGTTTGATGACCGATAAGGTCTGCCATGGCAAGAATGCATTTGTTGAAGTCCAAGACCCCAAATCACTGATAGCCTCTTTCAACAAGTTCTCAATCCTCTCAGGCATCTTCAACTCGTACCAAGATACAACCCCCCCAGCCTGAGTCTTTCTGACCATATTTTCTTGACTCTCTATACTGTGTATTCACCGCCTTTGCTGAGTTTGTTCTCTAGACTTGCTGCAACCCATTCATCGCACTGTGTCCGCCGCCAACAGCCCCTCAGCGGCAAAGACAGAGTTTGCTGGCAAACCATTACACAACTGCGGTCACCTGCAGCATCTGGCGGCCGCAGCAGGCCGCTAACGTTAGTCAGTGGCTGGGTGAACCACGCTTTGTTGGAGGAGCCTTGCGAGACCGACGTTGCAACCCTAACAAAATTGCTGATTGATCCTTCGATGCTAGCTGAACGTTCCTCAACCTGGGCTGTAGGGCTGGCTCGCATTTATGACCCAGAGGATCTGGACCCAAGTCCGATAGGCAAACTTATAGATCCTGGCCGGTGCTTGATGAGCGAGGGGTTCTACGGGACAGTTGGATACTTTCCACATTCGGAACTTGTAGGCCATCATCCTAAGCTCCGAGAATCAAGTCCTTGCCATCCAAGTCATTTTATTATCTTCCATTTTTATGTTCTCATCTGCGTTCTCCTCTCTAAGGTATTTCTCTTACCTTTATTTCTATCTTTGTCTTTTCTACTTCTCTTTCCTTGTCTCTTGCTGGCTTCTTCTCAGTCTGCTTTCGTCTTCTGTTGTTGTCCTCTATTCTCCGTTTTATTACAGTATTAAGGTTATGGCCGGTGGTGGTCAAAAGCCTAACTATTATACGTACTTTATTGATAATATGAAACAATTGGCCGCGTGGTGTAGTTGGTTATCACGTCAGTCTAACACACTGAAGGTCTCCAGTTCGAACCTGGACGTGGTCATTCGTCAATTTCTTTTGCAAACATGTATTCCACACGTTAATTTATATTTATATGTATTACTTTTTGTTAAGTGAATCTGGAAATAAGCATCGAAAAGGCGGTACAGAGCCGGTTTGCCGGCTTGATAATGGTACCAGATTTTAGTTGTAGCCAAAGAAAGGGCAGAACTGGTCCGGATGTGGCTGTGCAGCACTGCAGCTGGCAGCGCTACGTCATCTTTTGTACGCCCTCAAGCCTATAAAGAGCTTATGTGCGGCCAGCTCGTGGACCATGGCTATACGTAAATGCTTTGCAAGCCAGAACACCACAGCGTACCTCATCATCAACAGCACAGTCGCTCAGTTCCAGAAACTCTCAAACAAAATGCCTCTCGTTGTTCCTGGAGTTACCGCCGACAACATGGGTGGTGACAAGACCCAAGAGTGGATGAACAAGCTTGCCGGAAAGAAGCTGTCAGAGGAGCCGACATCCGAGACGGTCAGTCGAGTTTCTGGTTTCTTCCCCCCTGTGTCTGCTTGCGCTGACGATTCTATGCTCAGACCTTCTGCAAGACGGAGCTGCCCAAAGAGACGCGTGTCATTGAGCCCGGGATGATGGTGACCAAGGACTTCAAGGAAGATAGACTGAACGTCCATGTCAATGAGGATGGGACCGTCTCGCATGTCACTCACGGTTAAGGCAATGGACTGGTGGACGAGCTAAGAGGCGGGGTTTCGCACGTTGTCTTTGCTGCTTCTTGTATGATACCAATCCTTTGATTTTGAGTTCTGCCTTCATGCAAACAGCGGAAACACCTTATTCATCGCATATATTTCCGTCTTCCTTTTAGCATTCAACAGCAAAAGCCGGCACTTCAACACAACGATTCCTCATCTGCCACACTTCACCGTCGTCAAGTGACGACACTGTGGCTGGTGGCGCTCTCCAAGAACCCCGCCAACAGCTTGGCAAACACCCCGCCATCCTTCCCCTCCATTGAGCAACAATCGCGGGGCAATCTTAGCAGTGGCAGCGCAACCAGCAAGTTCTCAACACGCAACGTGTCCTTTGCCTTATAATTCACCAGAACCCTTTAGTATAACGGTGTTGACAAGAGCGTCCGTCGCTCCACCAACGTGCACAATGTTCAAGAAAGAGTAGAGACCCTCTCCCATTGCAGTCCCCCAAGAGCCAAGAAGCTAACCGGACCAGCCTCAACGCCTCCCCCAAGCAGAGACAAAAGCTCAAGTCGTCTATCCAGCGCTCGATCCGGCAGTCCCTCCTCAACACATACCCACTCCTGACGCCCGTCATCGACGAGGTGCTCCCGAAGAAGTCCTCCCTGGAGCAGGTCAAGCTCCCCGACCGCGTGCTGCTCTACCTGATCGACAACCATCCGGTCTTCTACCAGCAGGACAGCGACGGCGTGCTACTCCCACACCTGCGTCTGGTCCATCGTTTCCCGCAATGCTTCCCGACCATACGCATCGACCGCGGCGCCATCCGGTTCGTGCTCAGCGGCGCCACTCTCATGGCCCCAGGGTTGACGAGCAAAGGGGGACGGTTGCCGATTCCGGTTGACAGGGGCGCAGCAACTGGGGAAGAAAAGAAAGATGCGCAGAAGGAAGGGGAAGAAGGAGGGGAGGCGGGCGAAGATGACGGGGAGGCGAAGACGCCGGACGAGGGGCCTGATGAGGACGGGCATTGGAGCAGGGAGCTGGAGAAAGGGGAGCCGGTCGTTATTATGGCCGAAGGGAAGGAGGAGGCTTGTGCCGTTGGGGTGTTGACTATGGGCACGAAGGAGATAAAGGAGAAAGGGAAAGGACCGGCTATGGAGGAAACTCATTACCTCGGAGACGGGCTGTGGCGGTTAAGTCTGGACTAATAGGTGCTTTATCCAGACGGTATAGCCTGCTAGAAGCTTTGCTGGGTGATGACATCGGGATTAAATTGTAACGAGCAAGTCGCCAGCTTATCCTCAGTGGTTGATTCTGTCAAGGACCGGCTGGCTCTTGACTTTGCCGTCCGGTTAGCTCCTGCTCCATGGGGGCTGCCTGACCGAACTAGCAAAGTTCGTTTGGAAAACTTCGGCAGCGATGGAAGTCTCTTCTGACAACATTCCCTACCTTATTCAGGCCACTCCGCATAGATGTCATTAAGTCGCCTTTGCAAGCTGGTGCGTTGCCGACCCCCTTGAACTACATATGTATGAAATCCGTCTAAGTTCTAACCGCCATGCCTTGGCCGCGGAAGGCGAACGGAGTAAAGCTGGGTTGGACTGCGGGAAGCCACAAGGGGGGAAGACCAGATCTGACAAAATGCACCGCAGAAGCAAAAGCAATTGAATAACCGACAACGAACGGATTCGAACCGTTGCGGCCGAAGCCATACGCTTTCGAGGCGTACCCATTAACCACTCTGGCACGTTGCCTTTGAGGCAGGGATGCTGAGGCATCTGTGTTGGAATCACTATTGTTACCCTAATATAGGGTTAGGGTTAATGGCGCGATTTGAACCAATCCGGATGTTCTTTGCTGTTGATGACGCAGGCGGGAGTGGTGAAGTCAACGAGGCGCCAAGGCTACCGGTACCCGACGCAACACCCCTCTTCTTTGCCGCATCGATGTGAACCATCCAAGTTGGCTTACACTCATCTTCTATCGCCATTTTCGTGACGCCTGCGCAAGTCCTCGGTCTTCGAAGACAGTCGATTGCAATCATGGTCGCGAAGGGCGTTTCGGCGCTCAAGTTCGTCGGTACCGTATCGCTCGGTGTCCTGACGGTAAGTTGCGACCTTCCCCGCGCTGACCTTGCATCTGGGATGCGGTGCGGTGTTCAGGCTACAATAACACCATGGCATTCCACCCCTACTGACTCATATCTCCAGGGCCTCTCCTACACACTCTCATCCCTTACCATTCCTGCGCTCCTGACGCTCCCCTCCGCCGACTCGGCCGCCCGGGCCTTCGACACCCTGACGACCAGCGCAACTCGCCACCTCCGTTCCCTCGCCGCCATCTCTTCTTCCGCCTTCGCGCTCGCCTACATCCTTTCCCCACGCCCCGTCCGCCATCCATACCTGCTCTACGCCTCTGCCCTCGCGCTTGGCTCCCACTTTGCCGCCTCCGATCTGATCGCCCCTTACCTCTTGGCTCTGGGCCCCGGCGGCCGGGCGCCACCCGCCTCCGCAGCAGCCCCCAGCAAGGAACGACAGAGGGAGAAGCGCGCCGCGGCGAGGGCGAGGATGGAGGCCAGCTACGAGGTGCTTGGGGATGCGCACAGCGAGGGGAGTGCCGAGGAGATGGAGGGCAGCGAGGAGGGACACGTAAACGGGGAGGAGGTGCGGGCTGATGTGGAGGTCTTCCTGAAGAAGCAGATCGTGCGGAGCGCGGTTGCTGGGCTGGCCTTCTTACTTTCCGTCGTGGGAATCTGGGGCGATGGGGTCGCTCCGGTTTATGGACAGGCTGTTGTTATTGAGGTCTAGGGCACAGACAAGATGAGGTGAAAAGGACGGGGGTCTGTGCTGGATATGGACTTGGGTTACTATCTAAACACTCGGTCTGTTCCGTCACGGAGACGACATGATGGAAGATGTTGCAAAGCTTTTTGAGGTTCGTTTTCCGGAAAAGCCCTTTGGGCCTACTCCTGTCGGGTCTAGTGGTTACGGAAGATTTTTGGGATTTCAGCCAAGAGACTGCAGCTAGAGAAATAAGCGGAGTTTCTTTTCTTTGGTAGGGTTCGTCTCAAGTGCTCCTGCTTGCGCCTTGGACTTAGCGGTCTCACCATCAGGTACCAAAGAAATCAGCTGGTGCGTTCTCTCCTTACCACACCCACAAACTGAGGGCGGTCTTCGTCGTGGCAGCTGGTTCCCCAAGATTTCAGTCTCGGGAGTATTAACCAAGGTGTGGAAGGAACGCCTGGGCAGGGGGGTTCTCATGTGGCAAGACGAAGAGACTAAGAGGGCAGGAACAGCTCAGCAACCGCTGGATGCCGAACTCAGTCTCTCTCACTGCGATGACAATTTCATCTTCGCTCATAGGAACAGTATTTACGCCACAGCTATCTCTAAGGTCGATCGGGGATCACCAACCTTTATCCACCCCTTTGATTTCATTCACTCCTGTCTGGGTCTGCGACGCTTCCGGATCTGGCTTTACATCGCGCTACAACCACGACACTGGTCGACGGCACGCTGGACGGCACCAACGCAAGCTAGCTCCTGCGGGGAGTAACTAATGACCATGGTCGGGGAGGAATGGCTCGAACGGCTTCGCAGAGCTCGTGATCGTCTCCTCAGCCGGCGGGACGACTCGCGTGCCGCAAAATCGCGTCCTGCTATATCTGCGCCGCAGGAGTGTCGACGGCTATTCGAGCCACAGCTGCCTTCCCAGCGTCAGGACAACTTACCCGTACCTGCGAACAACGGCCGAGAATTAGCCCCAGCCGGCCGCTCAGTTACCCCGTCTGGACAGCTGAACCGGCCCGCACACGTCCAGCTATGGGCGCCAGGAATGCCTCGCACATCACAAGCCCCCGCAATACAGCCGATCCCGCCGGTTCCCGGCACGCTACCACCTCAGACCGAGAGCAACGCCAGCCGGCCCTCACGCCCCCGACCTCGTCGTCGTCGCGACACGAACCGCCCTCGCCCTCGCGTATCACACCCTTCACCCCCGGTCGGCGGAATCAATCCGCCTCTCACCAAGTAGTGCTGCCGGGCCTGCATGGCGAGTGAGCGCGAGAGTGACAGCGGCAATGCGCATGGCGCAATGGAGATACAGGCTTATAGTGTGCGCTCTAGACGGAGCATTCCGGCGGTGTCAACTCCAGTGGCAGCCGCCAATGGAAACCCGGGGAATTGGATGCCTAGATTGTCGTCGGCTTTTGGTTGAATGGGGGTGTCCCTTGGCCAGATCAGTTGGAGTTGGGTTGTTCGGACTGGACATGCTGGCCGTCGTGATGGGCTTCACCGCGGAGACACGAGGAGGTCGAATGCAGAGTTCACCGGCAGTTCCAGGGGCGCCAAGCCGTGTCTGAGTGTCTCCGGATTCATTTGTTGCCGGCCAGCGTTGTTTGTTTCCCGTTTGAACACTAAGGTACTTTTAGAAATAAATGGTTAAGACTATCTCTCCTGCCGAGTCTACTCACTTGATCGATTTGATGGTCATCCTTGTCACATAAGATGGACCTGACGAAGATGGTGGTGTTTAAGAGCGGGGCCGTGGGAAGGCTCAGCTCAGCTATGTACTAGTGTAGCCTTCTAGAGCTTCCATCAACGGATAAGGCAAGATGGCCGAGCGGTCTAAGGCGCTGTGTTCAGGTTCTCTGATTCGCAGTCCGAAAGGGCGTGGGTTCGAATCCCACTCTTGTCACAAACTTTTGCTTCTTCCCACAATTGTGGGAAAATGGTTCTTTTTCGTTTGTTTCCCAAGCATTTTTGCTTCCTTTCTGGCATCACAGAACAATCATAGTAGAACCTCGTGACCCCCTGCCCCGTCGCGAAGACGGAATGGTTTGTGAGGTGGCGGTGGTGCAAGAACGCAATGGCTCGTCCCTCGGCTTGACTCTTTTCTGAATCGGGTAGGTGGGGAGTTCAATGTTCAACAGGTGCACCCCCTACGTTCTTAAGGATGACCCCTGGCATCCCGTCCTCAAAACTCCGCGGCAGAAACTATCACAGGATGTGTCTGATATAAATCAGCCCCAATTGCGTCCAACGGTAGCTGGCAATGCCATCCGACCTCTGCCCTAGACCCCGCCCGCACTCTCCTTTGGCATAGACGGCGTTCCCGTAGACCACGTCGCTGGTTCGGCTCTCCAATGCAACCAACGCCGCCCCTCCGGTTCACGGCCTGGCCCGCGATCAGCAGCAGCTTCCCGTGCTTGCGTGCTCCCCTCACCAGAGCATTTCTCACGCTCGCCCGCAGCTGTACATCTCAGCTCCGCAGCCGAAATCCAACACAGTCCCGTTCGCCATTTCCATCCGCCCGCACAATGGCCTCCCACTGCTCCTCCCGGCCCGGGCCGTCGTCTCCCGGCGGCGGCCTCGAAAAGCTCCCGTCCTCCTCGATCCGCGTCCTGCGCTCTGTCGAATCCCTCCGCCGCTGGCGCCGGCCGCACCTCCTCGACCGGCGCTCCGTCGCCCTGGTGCCCACGATGGGCGCGCTGCACGAGGGCCACCTCTCGCTGATCCGCGCGGCCGCGCGCGAGAACCACCACGTGGTCGTCTCCATCTACGTCAACCCGGCCCAGTTCGGCGTGCGCGAGGACCTGTCGTCCTACCCGGTCACCTGGGACGCCGACGCCGCCGCCCTGGTGAAGCTGGATCGCGAGTTGGCCGACGACGGGCAGAACCTGGGCCGCATCAGCGCCGTGTTCGCCCCGACCACCGCCGAGATGTACCCCGGCGGCTTCCCCGGCCAGGAAGTGGATAGTAAAGGGAGCTTTGTGACCATTACCCCCGTGGGGAGGTGCTGGAGGGCAGGTCGCGGCCGACCTTCTTCCGCGGGGTCGCGACCGTGTGTATGAAGCTGTTCAACATCGTGCAGCCGGAGCGGGTGTACTTTGGGCAGAAGGATGTGCAGCAGACCGTGGTGATCAAGCGGTTGGTGCGCGACTTTATGCTGCCGATCGAGGTGGTTGTGGGGCCGACGGCTCGGGCAGAAGACGGGCTTGCGCTGAGCTCGAGGAACGTTTATCTTGGCGGGAGGAGGCGCGGCGTGGCTACCGTGTTGTACAGGGCGCTCCAGGCTGCGGAGGAGGCTTATAAAAGCGGTGCGAGAGATCGCGGCGCGGTCTTGGGCGCAGCTGAGAAGTTGCTGGGCGAGGCGCTCTCGGAGCAGACGGCGCTCGCGCCGGAGAGGCGGGTGCGGTTCGAGGTCGACTACGTTTCGCTGGCTGATCCTGACACGATGGAAGAGCTGCCCGTTGTTGACCCTGCGAAGGGAGGCATCCTCAGCGGTGCGGTGAAGATGTTGCCCGTTGAGGTCCCGCGGGACGGAGAGGACCTTGGCCACAGCGGAGGGCCGGCCGTCAGGCTGATCGACAACATCATACTGCAACCTGCCGAATAGTGCTACTATTCATCCTGTCCTTTGGATCGTTTTGGATTGCGTGGCGTATGAGGACTTTGAACGGCTTTAGCGGCATGTTGGTATGTTGGCATGTTGGCAAGCTTATAGATGTGTTAGAGCTGGAATAGTGACATTAGCATGGCAACGTGCGGGTTCTCAGGATAGCCATGAATTCTCTGCTTTTATTTTCTGCTGTATGTCTCGATGAGACATTAATGCGGCGAAAAGCAGTCTCTTATACCATAATTGCTTCCGAGACCTCGGGTGTTCGGAGCAACAAGATTTCTTCTATCAGTATTTCTCCCCGTTTTCTGCTGCGAGACGGTGATTTAGGTGGGCGTGTCCTATTCAGTCGACAAGGCATAACCACCTGTCTGTTCACATTCAACCCTCATAGTTGACTCAGCCATCGCCCTCCCACCCATTCATCGACAAACTCGCCATTGTCATCGCAAATCGATACAACCAGCAGGCGGAACGCCATGAATCGGTCATCACGATGGCCAACAACTGGGGTCTGCACGGTCCTCGCGAGGGCCTAGGTTTGGGACACCCACAACCTTAGCCGACCGTCGACGTGGCAAGAGAGGTAACTAAAAGCAGAGCTGGTCTGACCGGGGTGACGGGAGGGATCTGGCTGACGCGACGAGCTTGGCCTATCCGTCTTGAGGTGTCTGTCTTGACGACCTCGATTGTGTCTCTATCAGAACTGCAAGCCGATAATTCTTTTTGGCCAAGACAATGTGAAGATGCTTCTATGTTAAATAGTCCACGAAACGTGGCTCGAGCCGTGACCCGGTATTTATCGGCCTCAACTTCGAGCCGTACTGACTTGTACCCTCTGTACTGGTGCTTGAAAGCAAGGGAACCTTCGGTGTTCTGATATGTGGGGCAGCATACAAAATGGCAACAATGCTTGCGTGGCTAGTTTTGGACGACAAGGTCGAGGGGTGACTTCATTTCCCCAATAGACGCGCAGAAGGGTCGTAGAAACCGAGGCCATCCTGGCCTGGGTTCCGGCCCAATGGCCGAGAACTAGGCGTCGGCCCTGTCCTTGAGTCGAGATACGGCTCGACGGCTATCGGGACCTTCAAC